>NC_141901.1:39336517-39961517 GCF_057802395.1 Ceratotherium simum simum
TGGGATCTGACACAAACTGCAGTTAGATAGTATTAGAACTGAGTTAAATTGTAGGACACCCAGCTGGTGTCTGAGATATCACAAAATTGCTCCATGTGGGGAGAAGTACACACACATCTAGTGTCAGAAGTAGTGTGGCAGTCATGTGAGAGTAAAGGAGAAACACAGGAGTGTGTTTTTCCATGGGAAGTAATTTATCTGTTTAGATTTTCTTTGTCTTCTGGAGTCAGTTTTGGTAAATTATATTTTCCTAGAAATTTATCCATTTCATCTCATTTTTTTATATATTTGTATAAACTTATACTTTATATTTTAAATAAATCTATTTTAAGAAAAATAGATTTTTGTTTAACTTCCTTTGTATATGTGGTTATTTCCTGCTTTTTATTTCTTCTTTTTGGCATTTAGGCTTCCAAGGGAAGGTTTTTGAAAGATTGGAACCACTCAATCATGCTTTTGTGTTTATGGCAATAAATCAGGGGTTTTATCTCTTTCAGACAAAACAATTTAAAGCAAGAACAGTTTGTTTCCCCAAAGCAATGTTTGGTTTTTTAAACAGGGAAGTATATAAATAAAAAGAAGGCAAGTGGCCAGGGTTCAGGAAAAGGTAGGAATGAGGGACTTTCCAAAGACCAAAAATTTATTGCAGAGAGCTGCCAGACCTTTACACAGCAGTGAAGCTAGATCTGTGTATCTGCGTGCTCTCGAGCTGCCTGACTCCTGTTTTCTCTCTCTCTCACTCTCTCTTTCCCTTTTATATTTTAAGAAATTTATTAAGCTATTTCTCACAGGCTCCAGACAAGATTCTTTACTATTAAGAGGGAGATGGAGTCCCAATTTATAAGAAAACTGAGAAAAATCACCAGAGAGAAGTTGGTGCCACTGTCTTTATAAGATCCAGCTTCCTGACATCCAGTTCTCTTCCTAGTGCACGTCTGGAACACATAAAACATACAGGAAAAGGACCAAACCGAATAATGACTGAAACGGGATAAGGGCAGTGTGGTTACAGCCATTTCCATCTCTCATATACCAACACATCCTGTGCCCTCCCTGAGGACACACGCAAATGTACTTCCAGAAAATTTTTCTCTTGCAAATTTTGAAGGAACTCAAATTAAATATGATGACATGGTGCCATATCCTTTGAACATTTTAAAAATTATTCTTTTAGAAAAAGGACAAGAGTTCACTAGCTCAGTCAACTTTAATTCTTAATAAAAATGAGTTAATCATGAACTCAGAGCTGCCTGAATCAGCTTTAATCCAAGATGTGTTTACAGTAAAGAGTTTTTGTTTTGTCAGTGTTTAAGTGATCAAAAGGACATTGTGGCTAGAGCCATTGGGACACTCCCACCTCCCTCTCCTTCCCTGTCATGAGACTCCATGCAGCCTGGTAATGGCTGCTCTAAACCTGCTCAGAATTCAAGTAAGGCTGATGCCAGCTTGGGCGAGGCAGGAACAGCTGCATTTCCTTCTGTGAGGAACTTACCACCCTCAGTGGTTGTCTGGCAACCAATAGCGCACAAAGAGAGGGCCGCTGGGGGCAGAGGCAGCTTCCTGTGCACCCATCGCCCTGCCACCTACGCAGCTCTCTGAGAATGGCGACAAATGCTACAACGGCAGAGCAGTGGTCTGGGAGCATAGAGAAGCCAGCCTAGTTGTAACTACATCTCCAGGGAAACAAAAACAGTGGGACTCCCTAAACTGCTCACTAACTCCACAGACCCCGTGACCCTAACCAGGAAATGACAGCCTTTGTTGAGTACAAAAAGGAAAGAGAATTCAGATGGGGGAAGGCACTAAGGGAGCAGCTGTCTCCCTATTGAGAAATGTAAATGAATAATTTTCCTAGAGGCCGGGGTAGGGAGGGACAGAAGGTGTGAGAGAAATTTCCTTCAAATAGCAGAGGTTACCCTCTCCCCTTAGTTAAGAATTCAGAGGTCTGGGTGTGGGAGTGAGGGTGGTGGCGGGGGGAGGGTTAGGAGAGGAAAGCAATGCAGCCGGAGTCCCCAGCTCTCTGCAGTCTGAGGCAGAACGTGGCCTTGGAGCCACTAGAATCCTAGTGTGAGACTTAGTAGTTCTGAGAGCTCAGGCAAGTTAATTGGCCTCTCTGAGCCTTGGTTTCCTCAAAAGTAAAATGAGGGTAGTGTCATCTACTCTACGGGGCTACATAGAAAGCCAGACTCCTGACATGTCACAGTGCTTGGTGATTAGCAAGAGGTTTTCCACTGTCTTAGCCTCCCTGCCTCCTTATCCTTCCCAGCCCCTCAGGAAACACTCAGTGAGGTGAGGCTGAAATGAGAGAACGTTATGTGACGCTCTGAGTACAGATCTTGCATATAGTAGATGCTCAACACATGTTCAGTCCTATTTTCCTTCTGACCAAGCCCTCTTCATCTTCTCAGTCACCCAGCCAACACTGCCTACCTAGAGCAGTCATTGTCACATTCTTAATGCTGTAACTTGCCCCTATGTCATTTACCCTCTTATTGGGTTCCAATTTTTTCATGTTATAAAGAGACCAAAATGAATGTCTTCGTGCATAAGCTTCTTCTGCATGAAGGTTTTCCTTGGGGTAAATCCCAGAAGTGGAATTACCAAGGAAAAGGTACAAATATTTTAAATGTTTAAATGGTTCTGAGACATCAAATGAACTCCCAGAAGCTTTTTACTCATTTAAAAAGCTGCCTATAATATATGAGAGTGCCTGTCGCACTGTCTCATCGCCCAGCGGAGTATTGACATTAACAAAATACACCTGTGCTAATTTGATAGGCAAAATATGTTATCCAGTTTTCTTGATTTGCATTTGTTTGATTACCTGTGAGGATGACTATCTTTGATCTTATTTATCTTATCTATTTTTTCTTTATATTTCATCTGTTCATATTCTTTGCTCGTTAATCAACAATTGTGGTAGTATTTGTCTTATTGACTTGTAACGGGGAATGGACTTTTTTTAAAGATTCCTACAATGTTCCCCATTGTGTAGGAGGCAGAAGGGGAGTGGTGAGCATAGGACAGTGTGCAATCGCTGTATCACCACAAGTACCCCACTTCCCAGAGAAAAAACTTTCCTGTTTTTAAACTGTTGGATCACGATAAAACTGTCAGTTATGAAACAAGGAAACAACATCATGTTTTTTCTTTTACAGTGTCTATTTGCAAATTTTTCATCAAGAAACGTGTAATGCTACATACATGAGTAATCTGTGTCCCTGTGTCAGACACTGGCTGGTAAGTGCACTAATTCATTTAATCTCCCAAATAACACCTCAAGTTAGGTATTATTCTACCCATTTTACAGGTGAGGAAATTGAAGCTCAGAAAGAAAAAGCCACTTTTCCAGGGTATATACAATTTGCCTAAAATAACATGGCCAATATGCGGTAGACCTAGAATTTGTGACCCAGTGGGTCTGGCAGCAGAGCTCAGCCCTCTTTCCACCACAAGGACATTTTGGGGACAAGGATGGGGCACCAGGCCACCATTCGAAGCCTGGTTCCCATGAGGCAGCACCTGCAGCATAACCCTCACCCATGGAGAGCTTGGAAACAACTTGTAACCACACAGAAAGTTCACCAGCAGAGTGAGAGGGGAAGGTCGCACTTCCCCCTGGCTGCCTCCGCCTCCCCTGCCCCTGCAGATGGTGCCACTGCTCAGCTGTCCCTAATGATGGGGCAGTGGGAAGCTGTCCTGGCCCCTCACTCACCACACATGCCCTCCTCTGCCGGGGAGTAGAAGAAGGAAGCAGGCTGGGCGATGGGTAGAGGATGGAGAGAAGGACCTGAGATTGTAGAGATTGTTCCCACCAAACAGGAAGGTGGACAATGAGTCAGTGCTCTGACATCTCAGCGGCAGCAGCCCAACACAGCACGGCAAATAATTGCCTTTTGAAGTAGAGGTTTGATGGAGGTTTTCATGTCCTCAGGAATTTCCTGAGGGCATCCCAGAAAAGCCCTAGACCCCTTTCTCTCCCAATCAATCTCAAAGAAGCTTTAGGAATCCGGAGGTTAACACCATGCAAGCCCCAGCTGTCCACCAGTACCCCTGACACCTGACTCCTTAGCCTCCCGCCACACCCTCCCTGGAGCAGCCCCATCTGTTCTGCTACTCACATAGGATGAGGCTGATTTGGAGCATCAGGGTCTGGCAGGCGAACCAGCTGCTGCATAAGGAGTCCATGACTGCTGGGTGAGGGAGGTTAGTCCTTGGCTCCTCCTCTCCCCGCCCCCTGCCTCCCTCCCGTCCCCACTCTCCTCTTGAATCTCAGCACATACTCTCCTTGCCTGATGAGCCAAAGGATGCACGAGTTTTTAAAAATAAAGGCTTTTTTTCTGATAATAATCCATGTTGATTATATAAAATTTGGAAAACATAGAAAATTGTACAGAAAAATTAAAATCACCTGTTATCACCCCTCACAAAGCTAACCACCATAAACATTCTCCCCAAGCTTTACCAAGATATTATTGACGTATAGCATATATAAGTTTAAAATGTACAACGTGATGATTTGACACACGTCAATATATTGCAAAATGATTACCACAATGAGGATAGTTAACATCTCTATCCCCTCACATAATTACTATTTTTTTCCATGTGTGATGATAACACTTAGGATCTACTCTCTTAACAAATTTCAAGTGTATAACACAGTGTTGTTAATTATAGTCACCATCCTGTACACTAGATCCCCAGAACTTATTCATTTTATAACTGGAAGTTTGTAGTCTTTGACCAACATCTCCCCATCTCCCACAGTCCCCAGCCCTGGCAACCACCAGTCTACTCTCTATTCCTATGAGTTCAGCTTTTTTAGATTCCACGTATAGGTGAGAACATAGAGTATTTGCCTTTCTCTGTCTGACTTATTTCACCTAGCATATGGCCTTCAAGATCCACACATGTTGTTGCAAAAGGCAAAATTTCCTTCTTTTTATGGCAGAATAATATTTCATTGTATACCACATTTTCTTTATCCATTCATCCATCGGTGGACACTTACGTGTTTCCATGTCTTGGCTACTGTAAATAATGCTGCAATGGACATGAGGGATGGTGGACAGATTTTCTTCAAGCTCCTGATTTCAGTTCCTTCAGATATATACCCAGAAGTGGAATTTCTGGATCGTATGATAGTATTATTTTTAATATTTTGAGGAACTTCTATACTGTTTTTCATAGTGGCTGTAGCAATTTACCTTCCCACCAGCAGTGCACAAGGGTTGTCTTTTCTCCACATCCTGGCCAGCACTCTATCTTGTCTTTTTGGTAATACCCATTCTAACAGGTATTAGGTGACATCTCATTGTGATTTTGATTTGCATTTCCCTGATGATTAGTGATGTTGAGCATCTTTCATGCTGGCCATCTGTATGTTTTCTTTAGAAAAATGTTTTGCAGTTCCTCTGCCCCTTTTTTAATCAATCCTAAGCATTCTTACATAGTTCCTCTGGGTATGTTTTTTTGTGCATTTTAAATTAAGTGAAAAAAAAAGTTATCTTTTTAGAAAAGTAGTAGTCTCCAAAGTGTGTTGTGTGAGACGATCCATTGCAGTATGAGAAGAATATAGAAGAATGTCTATTTATATTTTTATTTACAATAAGAAAGAAAAAAATCCACTCCTAAGATGTAATAGAATTTCTCTGGCACCCTGGCTTGGTCTGTCAGAGGATCACAGGTGAGTGAAATACCCCAAGAGAAAAGGTTGAGAGTGGAGCTCTCATTTTTGGTCAGTTTCAGATGATTCTTGTCTAGGGGGCAAGCATATCTCCAAACTAACCAGCACAGAGTGGTTAAGTTGTTTAAAAGGATCACCTCTTGTCATTCATGGATTGACGATAATACATGTAAGACAAAGAACAAGAGAAAGGCAGAGCTGACCCTTCTCCCAACCTGGTGTAAGCTCTTCATCAGCATGTTACGAGGCAAAATAGATGACCCAATTAAATTGAACAAGAAACTCACCCCAAATTCAAAGGTGTTTAGGTCACCATGATGCGATCTCTCTCACTAGCTGCCAAGTGTATTTCTAACAGACACAGATGTTTGTTGTAACATGGCCTTAAAATAGAGGAATAATGTAAACAGTCTAAATGTCCCTAGCTTTTAAACGTCCCTAGCTTGAATTTTTGAACTCAAAAATTCAAACTTACAAAAAATTCAAGAAGACTATATGAAATATGGATTTGCCTTCACTACTATTAATAATAGTAACTCTAAATGCATATTGAGCCTTGAGATATTAGCTAATGTTGTATGAAGTCCTTATGAACTGCAAGATATTAAAATATTGTTTATTTCATAGATATGGATACCTCATATTTTTATAGATTTTAACTTCTGGTGTATGGTTTAAAATGTACAATTCACAAATTAATAAATATACATATGGTTGGTTTGCCTACTTAAAACCTTTTAACTTATTTTTCATACCCTGCTATAAAAAGTTCTGTAGACCACTGATATAGACTTATTTCTTTGCCTTCTCTACCTGCTAATGATTTTGAAGGTAAACATCCTTTTTTCAATTTTGCTAGTGGTTTCCTGTAAATTAATAAAAAAGAGTTTGAACCTGTTCTTCCTTTAATTATCAACGCTATGAACAGAATGCTATTTCCTTTCCCATCTTCGATGATAATTGACCATGTTTTCTCTCGCTCTCTACCACTTCTCCATTTTTGTTGATATAATTTGGGGTTTTATATACAGTTTCTAATTATTGAATCTTGTTTACTTCATGTCTTCTTTACCAGAAATTTAAAATTATTTACATTACAAGTTTGGTTCCTGAGCAGCTTGAGAGGAATGTGCTGACATGGGGCCAAGCTCAAGTTTCTTTAAGAAAAAGAGAGGTTGAGGGTCAGGATTCTCATGTACTGAGACTGAAATTGTTTCTGGAAAACTCAGGAAAGTGGAAGCTGGGGACATTTAGACTGTTTACATTATCCCTCTATTTTAAAGCAATGTTACAACAAACATCTGTGTCTATTAGAGACACACTTGGCTGCTAGTGAAAGAGAACCAATCAGGGTGACCTAAACAAATTGTGGGCTTGTTTTTCTTTTGTGTCCAGAAAAAAAATCTGTAGGGAAACAGTGAAAGGCAGGAATGGTAACTCTATGAAGCATCAGGGTCCGAGGCTTCTTGTATTTTTCCGTTCCTTAGTGTGTGGCTTCCATCTTCAAGGTCACAAAATGGCTGCTGGAACTCTAGCCATCATGTACAATTTCTAGACATCAGCAAGAAGAAAAGAGAGGAAGAGTGAGAGGGTTTTCCCTCAAGTCCCACCCAGTGATTTCTGCTTACATAGCACTGGCTCTCCCTGTCTCACAAGTGAGTCTGGGAAATGTCAATTCTTGGTTAGCCACATCACTACCACCAAATATATAGTTAGAAAGGGAGAAGATGGAGAATCAGTAGGCAATGAGCAGTTTCAGCCATAACACCCTTAAACATGTTTCTTTGAGCATACATATGGCTCTGCTACTGTTAAGATATATTCCTAAAAGTAGAATTTCAAGACAAAAGTGCATTGCACATTGACAACATTGATATACTGTCAAATTGCTCCATGAAAAGGCTGCGAATATTTATATTCCCACCAACAGTGTATGAGAGTTCCCATTTTTTTCACAGCCTTGCCAATGCCGGCCTTTATTTATCCTGATTGTTAATTTGATATATGTAAAATAGTATCAATGTTTCATTTTTTATTTTCCTGTTGACAAGTGAATTTGAGCACCTTTTTATAAGTTAACTTAGTGGCTTTGACAAATAGGAGTTTGTCCAAGAAAAAGGCTCTTCTGTCTCTTCCATCCATGCCCTCCCTCATCCCCCATCCCAACTGTCCACGACAAGACTTGGCTTCCAGGGCGTGTTCAGAACTGGAGATGTGTAAGAAAGTTGATTGAGCTGATACAGACAGGTTTTGTGACACAGTGTCTCAGGGAGAAATCGAGTTTTCCTCTGGACAAAGTAAATTCAAACTAGGAAGAAAAGGCCAAGGGAGATACTTGCTAATTAGAGTCATGAAGGCTGGGTGAGTAGAGACAGAGAAGTGATTGTTTAGGACATTCTGGGAAGTTGCTGATTCAATTCCCATACATAACAGAACTGGCAAGGGCTGAGGAGAGGAAGAACATCAGCTCAGTCGCTGCTGATGCTTGGTTGATTCATGGGGTCAAAGACTCATCCAGCCTGAATACGGAGACAACTTTTGACCTTCTACCCAACATGGAAAGCCCGATGCACCATTGATGAATGACGCCCTTGTCACTGAGTAACCCAACGATAAGAAGTTCAGCCGGCCCAGCATCTCTTGGCATATTCGTCTTTATATGTCTGAGATATTAATTTAGTTAAACTTGGTCTGAAACTCACTTTTATAGCCTAGGATGATCAAAAGCCATCCTCAGCCTTCAGTAACTTTTGAACTTTACGTTCTTATAGTCTCCTCCCCATGCCTCCTCCATTACTAAATCCCTCCTCATGTTTCAGATTTGCCCTATTTGCATTTCACTGAAATGAACCACTTGAGCTAATCATCTCTTTAGCTTAATGACTTCACTGAACATCTGGAGATTTTCATAAGAATTGCACTGCAGAACCTCCACCATTTTGTTGGCACTCCCCTCACTGTCTCCTTTCAAAGCCAGCTTCTCTTGACTAGTGACTCTTCCCTCAGAGGGGGATGTCCAGCCTCTCCATTTGTCTCATGTCTTCCTGATGCTAGTCTATCTTCCTCAGCATCTTTAGAATTTTGGTCAAGAAAATTTTCTCCATTTCATTACATCTCAGAAAAATGTTTGTAGCTCCTTGCAAATTCTCTCTACCAAGGTGGAAAAGGAGAAGACAAATCACAATATTTACTTGTGGCACCAAGCTCCTCTGGCCTAGGTAGCATCACACTCCCTCCTTTTTATAATGGTGGGGGCAGAACTCTTCTCTGGGGACACTTTTAATGGTCCTATAACTTTATGGTCCCTTACGCCTCTGTACCTCTCCTTGGGAGCACCAGCTCATAAAATCTGGCTGTATCTATCCAACCCAGCCAAGCAGGCAGGGGCCTGCATCAGCAGAAGGTGCTAGGGGATTCAAGGTGGGAAATGTGCAACTGTAAGTTTGATCAAATCTGGTAGCATTTGGATTTAGAGCTGATCTTCTGCCACACATCCTCCCTGTCAGAGTCAAGGACCACGCTGGTATGCTCCTGCTCACTGGAAGAGAACATCTTTTGGTGGATGGTCTTCCTCTTATAAGAGGAGCAGAATAGTTTATCTACTAAGGTCTTTTACCTCTAGATCTAAAACTACTCATCACTCTGACAACCTCCCTCATTTCCTGACCTTATTTTCTGGACTCCTAGGGTGGGATTTGCTTCCGGTGCAGTCTGCTACACAATACCCTTTCTTACCTTAACTGAAACAAGTGGGTGGGATTTTTTGCCTCTCAGGATCCAGGTGGTGCTTTGAGTTATCTGAGTCTACACCACACATACTAACACTGCTAGATACTAAGGACAGATGGTCATACCCGTGATAACTCATTGCCCCCATCCCACGTAAATGAAGATTAATTAGTGGACACTGTGCATGGCAATTCTTCCTACAGATTTGTTCTGAGGCCTCTTGTGGCTAGAGGTGGGAGCTCTTTATCCCCCTAACCAGTAGGTAGCTTTGCAGAAATCTAACTTGAGGGACTCAACATACCTGCATTGCCTTCAGATCCCTAAACCTGAACTGATGTCTCCCATCCAATCCAGTCGTTTCGTGTATTTGACAAATATTACCACCGTTTCTTCTTCCACCTCAAAAAGCTTCACCAAGAACCATAATTTGGAGGCCTGTCTGGTAATGTCCAAGCCTCTTTCTGTGAGACTTCATTATAGATCCTCCTGCAATACCATGGCCTAGGAAGCAATCCCATCATCACTTTTGATGTTTCACTGAATAAATCTCTCTAATCTCAACACATGGATAGAGGCCTTTCCTTCCTTTTGGTTGATGTGTGGTCAGAAACCTAACACGCAAGTCTCTCTGGCTGTCAACATTACCGAACACCTGAGAGCATCCTGTCAGGCATTGACTTCACAGAGAAAGAGGCATTTACAGCTTTAAATCCAGATATGGTTTCTAATACTGGATATTGCAGACTTTCTCTTGATCTCTGTTACTTCTCTGCCTCCAGAGCCACACTGCAGCATGTCTTCAGTCATTGGCACTGCACTTCTTACAAACGTCTTTTGTTTTTGGCAACAGATTCGCTTCAGCATTCATACTAGAGCCTGCCTGATAGTTGTTCCCTCAGCTGCAACAGTAGTCTTCAGAAAACTCTGTTTCATCAATTGAAGCAGCTAGGAGACCCACCTTAGCCCAATGTTGGCCACAGACATCCTTTCCCTTCCAGGAAAGTTGCCAATTTCTTAAGGAATTGTGGTTCCATTGGGTTAACACCAATTTCCAGCTTGCAGCTTCATGAGTAATTTGTTAGAATTTACTCAGTCAAGTATGCTCACAGGACAACATTTCAAGGTAGGAGAGTTGACCGTATTTTATTTAACATCTAACTGTATGTAGACATATGTTGTGTGGATTTCCATTTGTCTCTTACCCTTGGTTCCACAAATGTTAGAGATGGTCTTGGCAGCAGGAGTAGGTGCATTGTGTGTAAGGGACTTGCTTACACAACTTAACTGTGTCTTCAGGTCCTACTGGAAGTTGTGTACAAGAGTACACAACTTCCACTTGATAATGAAATGCAATTGGACATGCGTGACTATATCATTTTGTGGGTCAGAAAATACCCAGTTGTGAATGGTCAGCTCAGGTTGCACGGTCATTTGATATGTCCTGTGGTCAGATATTAAGTCTCTTTTAGAGTCTGTTATAAGCCTAAAACTATATGAGAGGAGAGTTACTTTCCAAAGAAGATATGTTCCTCTTAATATTAGAGGAACCTCTGTTTTCTTCTTTCATGGCCTGGCACAGGCCCCAAAGAACAATTAGATGGCTCAAGATCATGCCAAACACTTTGGGTCTCCAGGACCATAAGAGTCAATGGCAGAGCTGCTTACATTGTAGCCTGTTCCAGTAAGAGAATCTTCTCTTGCTCTGGGCCCATTCAAAGTTGGTTATCTTATGGGTTACATGGTAAATGTACTGACGTAGTACACCAAGTTGTGATGCATTTCCCTCTAAATACAAAAAGGCCTGGGGAGTATGGTGCCTCTTTCCTCATGACAGAGCATTAAAGTGAAACAAATTTGCTTTTGACTTTGAGGGCCTGTAATGATATTCCCCCAAATGATTGAACTCCTAGAAACTTTTCTAAGATGTCAGGACACTTGATTTTCATGGGATTTATAATCCATTTTCTGATGCTTTTCTGTTGTACCAGGGCATCTAGGGTACCTGCTACTTCCCTCTCACCACATCAAATCAACATGACTTAATCCTTATGGTAGATCAGCAGGCTGGCAGATGGAATGAGATATGATCCTAGAAGCATATAATGCACAAAACATCTTAGTTCCCATGGCTGGATGCAAACTGAGTAGGTCCATTCACAGGAGACCCTGGCCATTCCTTTTGGCATACCTGAGTGGGCAACTCTGAGCAAGTCGTCTCCAGGGACAATGACATTCAACTTCATGTGATCGGACATTTGTGCAATGGATGGGCTCCCATAGCAGCCCAGAGCCCAAAGGAGGGGCAAATTGTTGTTGAGCTAATGTTTCATATCTTCCACCAACTATTATTGAACAGCTACAATGAAACAACTCTTGTACTAACATTAAAGAGAAAACCACAAGCCCCAAATGGTGTCACTGGTGCTAAAGCCCATAAATACCAAACCTTGATTTAATACCTAACCTAATCGCAGTTTCAATCTCTCCCAGAAATGTAAATCTTAATCAAGCAGTCTGGAATTTTCTGGTCAGCACCAATGAGGTAATCCCTCACATAGGCCCTTTCCATCCCCCAGAAGAAGAGGCAATTTACTTGATAAAACTCTTGCCTTTCCCTTTCCTCCTCCCCCCAAAAAAGATGTCCTGGACTGAAAATAATCCTTTCTTTTCTTTTGCTAATAGCTCCCTCACCCCACCCTTCTTCCTATAGAAACCTTCCATTTTGTGAAATCCCTCTGAGTTGCTGGATGGCTACTGCTGGATTCATGAATCATTTAATAAAGCCGATTAGATCTTCAAATTTACTCAGTTGAATTTTGTTTTGTTTTGTTCGAGGAATATTGGCCCTGAGCTAACATCTGTTGCCAATTTTCCTCCTTTTGTCCCTCCAAAGCCCCAGTAGATAGTTGTATGTCATAGTTGTACATTGTTCTAGTTGCTCTATGTGGGACGCCACCTCAGGATAGCTTGAGGAGCGGTGCATATGTCCGCGCCCAGGATCCAAACCGGCCAACCCTGGGTGCTGAAGCTGAGTGCGCAAAGTTAACTGCTACGCCACCGGGCTGGACCCTGAATTTCTTTCTTTTTTTTTTTTTTTTTGAGGAAGTTTAGCCCTGAGCTAACATCCGTTGCCAATCCTCCTCTTTTTGCTGAGGAAGACTGGCCCTGAGCTAATATCTGTGCCCATCTTCCTCTACTTTATATGGGACGCCTCCCCAGCATGGCTTGACAAGCAGTGCGTTGCTCTGTGCCCAGGATCCAAACCTGCGAACCCCGCGCATGTGAACTTAAACACTACGCCACCAAGCCGGCCCCTGAATTTTGTTTTTTAACACTAGTTACAGGTGATGTAGCAGAGAACAAGATGAAGCTTCTTCCTTCAAGTTGCCTACAATCTAGTGAGGGAGAAATAATACTGAAACTAAGGATGCTAATAAGCACAAGTAGGATTTGTGAACAGTATCGGGGATCAGGTATGAAAGGGAAATAAAGAGTGGAAAGATGGCTCCTCATACAAGCTTCATCTGTTCACTTTTTGCAAATGAAATAAGGCAATCAGGAGTTTTATAGTCATGGAGAGTCCTGGAGAAGAGTCATCCAGGATCCAGCCTCTGGTCTATCCCACTGAAGCCAATGAGTCTGGAAGTTGGGGAGGGAGCATCATGATGAACAGAGGGAGTAGACATACCAGAGGCATCTGGGTCTCTCTCCACTCCACCTTGGATAGAGATGCAGTAGAAAGAAATGAGATCAATTTATGGAACACGTCAGGTCTCATCCACCCAGATCTTGTCTTCTGCATCATGGAGCCATTCACTTTCCCTTCCTTCAGTCCTCTAACATGGATGGTCAGAGTTGGACCACTCAAGAAACCACATGTCCAATGTCTTTTCAGGAAATTTGCACCTCTAGTGTTCTGAAGCTTCCCTCACCTGCTTTTGATTGTACAGCAAATGAATAGCCATGCTATATCTGGACAGCTGTTGGGTAGATATTTGTCCATATTTGTCAATCTTTGTCTCCTTTCACCACTGCTCCTCTACATTTTTTTCAACAGCATTTAAAAAAAATTATAAAAGGAAAATCCACTCTGATGAGCAACACTAATACCATCTGTTACCGTTAGTCTTGTGCTGGAAACTCAGTAGGGGCTGGAGGGGTGACAAGACCTGTTCAATTATCACTCCATGGTTCCTTTCCCACATCTCTCCTCCCTTTTGGGTCCAGTTCTGGAACTTTTATTTTCACACACTGGTTGCAGTTCCACTGGAGCAGGAAATAGGTGGTTCCCTGGGAGTCATCTCAGCCTGGGTGGACCCCTGCGATAACAAGAAAAACATGATGTTCACTGGGACAGTAAGTAAGAATGGGAGAAAAGCTAGGAATAAAAGAGGATTGAGAGAGAGGATCTCAGAAAAATCAGCTGTCAGGGAAACCACAGGCCCTGGATGGATAATAAGGTGATGCAATTTGTGTGGGGCCTTCCAACATGGACACTGAGTGGTAAAGGAACAGGAAGGGGGCAGAGGATGGGCAAAGGGACACCTCAACTGGGGGAACAGACAGGCAAAGGGACACAGAACTAGTGCTCTGGTCACTCTGTAACCACAATTCTCGGTCTGGCTTGATACAGTAGGTTACAAGTAAAAGGATAGAAAAAGATCTGTTATATTAGTCAGGATTCTCTAGAGAAGCAGAACCAATAGGATGTTTATAAATATAGAAAGATTTATTTTAATGAATTGGCTTACGTGATTATGGAGCCCGGCATGTCTCAAATCTGCAGGGTGTGTGAGCCAGGCTGGAGAACTAAGGAAGATCTAGTGCTGTGGTACAAGTCCAAATGCCATTAGGCTGGAGACACAGGGAGGAGACAGTGTTGCAGTTCAAGTCCCATGGCCACTCGCTGCAGGTTTCCTTCTTGCTCAGGGGAGGTCAGTTTTTTGTTCTATTCAGGCTTTCGACTCATTGGATGAACCCCACCCACACTATGGTGAGCAATCTGCTTACTTGAAGTTCACCAATTTAAGTTTTAATCTTATGCAAAATATCCTTATAGAAACAACCAGAATAATATTTGACCACACATCTTGGCACCATGCCCCAGGCAAGTTGACACATAAAATTAACCATTACACCATGCAAACATTAATCCAAAGAAGGCTAGAATGGCTAATTAATATTGGAGAAAGCAGACTTCAGAGCAAAGAAAATTACCAGGGATAAAGAAAGATATTCGATAATGATGAAAGGTCAATTCACCAAGAAGAGATAAGAATCCTAAATGTGTATACGACTAACAACAGAGCACCAAAATACATGAAACAAAACCTGAAAGAACTCAAAAGAGAAATAGGCAAATTCATGATTATAGTCAGAGACTGTTACACTCTTTTCCCAGTAAAGGAACTAGTAGATAGAAAATCAGCAAGAATGTAAAAGAAATGAACACAACCATGAAGCAATTTGACCTAATTGATATTTATAGAACATTCCACCCAAAAATAGCAGACTACAGTCTTTTCAAGTGCACATGGATAATTCACCAAGATATGTCCTATCCTGAGTCATAAAACAAACCTTGATAAATTTAAAAGATTTGAAATAATATAAAGTATATTCTCAGACCATGATAAAATTAAAGTAGAATTTAATAACAGAAAGATAACAGGAAAATCTCCAAACACTTAGAAATTAAACAAAACACTTCTTGATAATCCATGGGTCAAAGAGGAAGTCTCGAGGGAAATTAGAAAATACTTGAACCAAATTAAAATGAAAATATAGAATATCAAAATTTGTGAGAAAAAGCTAAAACAGTGCTTACAGGCAAATATATATGATTAAAGGCTTATATTAAAGAAGAAGAAATATTTCAAATTAATAACTTAAGCTTTTACCTTATGAATCTAGAAAAATAAGAGCAAAATAAACCAGGAGCAAGTAGAAGGAAGGAAATAAGAAAAATAGGAGCAGAGATCAATGAAACTGATAAATCTAAGAAAGAATATATACAAAAAACCAACAGTTAAAATCATACTTAATGGTGAAAAACTGAATACTCCCCTCCTAATATTGTGAATAAGACAAGGATGTCCATTCTCACCACTCCTCTTCAACATTCTACTGGAAGTCCTAGTCAGTACAATAAGACAAGAAAAGGAAATAAAATGGTATGTAGATTGGAAAGGGGAAAAAGAAAACCTATCTTTATTATAGACACTATTTATAGGTTTTTCTACATGGAAAATCCCAAGAAATTTACAAAAGAAGATTGCTAGAGCTAATAAGTGAGTTTACCAAGGTTGCAGGATATAAAGCCAACAGGGAGGAAAAATTATACTTCCTGAAGACCAGATTAAAATGTTTGTATTCCAGGTTGTAGGGAGTGAATTGACATTCTTAAAGGGGGTTTGCAGAGATGGAGACTAATCTAGTCCAGCTCTACAAAGTGGATTAGAGTGTGGGACAGGACACTGGTGGCATGGAGCCCTTTTAGGCTTTGTAGATATCATCTTGGCCTTGTGTATTCACCTGCAGTACCTGGTCCATCCCCCTTACCATTTGGTCTACACTGAAAATAAGAATTATATTTCATTCAAGTTGGAGCACTTCTCTCACAGATTGTTTGCAGTGTAGTTAATACTTAATGCATCTCGTTGTTCCCCAGAATGGTTCTTACCTGTCCTCTGCCCACCAGCAAGGGTGAGCTTCTCAGACCGTGTAGGGAACAGAGCTTATCTCAGAACATTTATTGCACGATTCAGAGAGACAACCCTGCTCCCCACCCATCCAGAAGATGATAATGTTCTCAGATACTTAGAATCCTCTTTTAAATTTGAATCTGCATGTTTCTGGGATAGCCTTAGATATAATTCACACACAGCTGCATGGCTGGAGGCTGTGTGTACGTCTGTGTGTGTGCATGTGTGTGTTCCTTTGCAGAGGCTGGGGTTTTAGGTATGATAAGCTTCCCTGGTTCCCTCTGATCTCTGGGAATCCAACTGCTACAGGTGGAGCTTGCAGGCTAAGCTGGGGAAGGAAGAGACATATGAGACATAATTTCGTCTTGTTTAAAGTAATAATTTAGGCAAATAGCAGGCTGCTTTGTTTATATAGGATAATGGTGGTAGCAAAAAAGGAAGGAGAGAAAATTTATTATATAAGAAGAGACAAGTTTACAATATTTTTCTTAGGCCCAGGTAAACCAGCTAAACTACTCCAACCTTTCCCATGAAACAAAAACACATTTATTGTCAGATTACACAGGTGATAACTGCTTCTGCTTTCATGTCCTGTGGGAGAAGAATCCATCCTCTTTCTTGTCAAGTTCCATATAACACAAAAAAGGAACTGGCACATTGCAATATAGTGTGATGAGAGGGCTGTGGAGGACATGAGAGGAGCACGTCCACTGGGCTGTGGTCAGAAAGATGAGGATGGGGGAGGGGGAGTTCTCTTCCAGACATCCACAAAATAGGGAGGAGGGTAGAAGCTGAGAAAAAGTGGGATGTCTTAGGGAATTCTTCTTCAATTTTCTTGCCAATAAGTGCTAAGAACAGCTAACATTGAACTACTTTTTCTTCTTTCTTAAGATTATGACAATAAAATAACATTATTGCATGTGAGGTGTTTAGCACAGGACCTGACATATTGTAGGTACTTGATCAACCACCCTGGTGGGTGGAGGAGGAAAGAGCCAAGGAAAAGGCCCAGGTTTCTGGAATGGGTCATCGACTGAGAGTGGAAACACAGAAATAGGTTGAAAGTTGGAAGTAACAAATGCATTATTGGACACATTGTGACTGAGCCCCTAGTGCAGTCCCCCAGTCTAGTTGAGTTGAATGCAGGGACTGATGCTAAGCAGATGGTGTGGGGTGGGGGTATAGACTTGGGCATTAGCAGTATGTGCATGATAATTGTAGCTCACAGAGTAGATGTCCTAGTGAGAGAATGAAAAATGAGATGAAAAGAGGGCTATGATAAAACCTTTGGAAGCACCAACATTTGAGGTAAGGGTAGAGGGAGAGGAGGAGGAGCCAGCAAATTTTCCTGAGAAGGGTGCAGAGGGGAGGAAGGAGATCTAGGGTACGTGACACCAAGGAAACTCAGGGAGAGTGTTTTAAGAAGAAGGGAGTGGTCAATGTTGCCAGGCCCTGGAGCAGTTGCCGGTGACCTGGTGACTTTCTGAGGAGTGCTGGTGGAGGAAGGCCAAGGCGTGAGCGTCTTGGAGCAATATAGAAGCGGCTGCGATGTGGTTAGGAAGAAATAGGACAACATTTGGAGGTGTGAGGTTATAGGGCATGTTAAGAAGGGAGAGTACTGAGAACATTTAAGGGCTGCAGGAAAGGAGTATGCAGGATCAGTGGAACATACCAGAGAAAGAGGACATACATTCGACAGCAAAGTTCCCGAAAAAGTGGGAGGAGAAGGGGCTTAAAGCATAGGTGAAAATACTAACTTTAGAAAGGAGGAATCAATGTCTTTTGTGAGGACAGGAGAGAAAGTTAGGAGAGAGATGTAAACAAATGCAGGTCAGTTCAAGGTTAAGTGGCAGAAACTTGAAGGTATCGCTTTCTGACTTCTCTTTTTTTTCCTGAGGAATAGGAGGCTCTGTCATTGGCCAAGAGAATAGGTAGAATGGATGTTTGGAAGAATATGAGAAAAAGTCAGCAGAGTGATGAAAAGATGGCTCTAGAGCTCAATTACTTGGATTTGAATTCTGGTCCTGAAACTTCCTAGCTATGTTGACTGGTCTTTCTATGTCTCCTTTTAATAATCTGTAAAATGGGGATAATGATATCTATCTCACAGAGTGTTTATGGGGATTAAATGAGTTAAAAACATGTAGGATGATTGGAATAGTACATGACACATAGCGAGCCCTCAAAAAGTGTTAGCTGTTATTAATTTATATTATCTTTAAATAGCTATCAAGTGCATAACTGATTGCTGGGTGGTGTTAAGGATTGGTTGAGGTTACATATTGTGAATTTATAATGGCTTTGTCCGGGAGGTTGGCAATTCTGTCAGGCAGTTTGAGTGTTGTGCAGAGGTGGAGAAGAGTTGGATCAATCTAGGGTTGCCAAGCAGGTGAGACTGAGTGATGATGGAACATATTTTAGTACCAATTTAATTACTCATTTCCTCCACAGTTATGGACTGGACTGTGTCTCCCCAAAATTTCTATGCTGGAGCCCTCCCAATGTGACTGTATTTGGAGATGGAGCCTTTAAAGATGGAATGAAGATTAAATGAGGTCATAAGGATGGGGCCTTAATCCTATATGACCGGTGTCCTTATGAGAAGAAAGGAGACACAAACGATGCATGCACAGAGGAAAGGATGTGTGAAGACGTAGAAAGAAGGCAGCCTTCTGAAAACCAAGGAGGGAGGACTCAGGAGAAACCAAATCTGCCAACAGTTTGATCTTGGACTTTCAGCCTCCAATATTGTGAAAAAACAAATTTGTGTTATTTAAGTGACCCATTCTGTGGTATCTTCTTATGGCAGCCCTAGCAGACTAATACAGCACTGTTACACCATATCTCAGTATAACAGTAGATATAACCTGAAAAATAAGGGTCTACTCTCTGGGGCATCTCCCTCCTGTTTGAAGATAGAAGAGTTCTTGTTGGCATTTTGTGCCTCAGAGGATACAAGAGGACTATGCCTAGATTCATCTCAACTCTGCATTGCTAGAACACCCCCATCCACTCATTTCATTGGCCCGAGTAGCTGCCTCCGGGGAGTGCACCAAGATATCTACTTGCCAGTTCCAATCACCTTCCAATCCTGGAAGGAGTGCTTTTTACGCACATCAAAATACCCTTTCTTAATACACCCCTTATATTCCCATAATCCTTTCCGTGGGACCACATTCCATATTCACATCCCATTAGGACAGTTTTCCATTACACTTCTGCCTGACCATATGGCTAGGCCAATGGCCACACTCTATGAGTCAACAAAAATGAGGCAAACAGCCTGCAATTAGTGCCACATGAACTGTTTTATTTTTACCTTCTTCAATTAAACTGTTGCCCTTCCAAACAGGATGTCGTCTATTCACCATGTAACTGCCATCCACAAAGCAAGCAGATCTTTGTTAGTCAAATAGAGAATTGTTCATAGGGCAACTCCCAAGTGGTCCAAGTGGCCATAGAATTTAGCAACTCCTCAGGTGTTTCCAAAGTTGGCCCCTGGGGACAAAAACCCAACCACTCATGAGTACTCCTTGCATTCCCCTGGTAGCATGTTCCGATATAAACCATATCCATTTTATCATGGAACCCTTTTGGTCACTGTCCTCCCCATTAGAGCATTTCCCTGACATCACTCAAGACATTTTTGGTACTTCAGGATTATTCTCAGTCATAAGAGTAGTCTCAATTAGCATATAATAGCAAGCTTGTTGACTCTCAAATAGTTGCCTCTCATACTGCTGGTCCAAAATCCTAGCAGTCACTGCTAGGTAGTACTCACTGGCTTTTGCCATAGGCTCCCAGTGTTTCCTCCATATAGGCTATTGTACAGAGAATTTGTCTGCACTAGTACTGCAGCTAGATACTAATAGGGCATTAATTAAAGGGCTAATCTCCTTTCGTCCACCAGATATTCCATACTGATTCAAATTGATGACATATATGGGCTCAGGCAATCTTATTGTTTTTCATTTAGCATGTTCTCTCAATATTGACTGAAGGGTGAATTTACGTGTCTTCTGTTTTACAATACTTGGTAGGGGAAGCATTCCCAACTCAGACACAATCTTCATCTCCATAATACGTTTAGGTAAAGGAGATACAATCACTTCACATAAAATCTGTACAGACATTCCAATTTTCATCCAAACTTTCACCTTAATCTCATCAACTGTTATATCCCTATATGCTCCCAATCTAACCGTAGCCCCTGTTAGAACCTCATCAACAGGTTTTGGAACGACAGTGCACTGGGATCCCAGTCAGAGTCCCAGAAACATCTGTTCTCTGCAGGACGTTTCCTCTGCAGCACGTTTCCTCTGTAGCAGCCTGAGATGGGGCCCTGCTCAGGAGCCCCCCCAACTCTGCTGGGCCTCCTGACTCCTGGGATTCATCAGCCTCCTCCCCAAGCCCAGGCTTGGGCTCCTGGGAAGAGAGGGCAATTGTGTGGAGCTGGGGTGGTGGTTGGGTGGCTGACAGCTAAAAGGGCTCTTCTGATACCTTTGGTGAACAAAAGGAGAACAAGCCTGTCCTGTAATTTGTAAATGCAGTGTATTTGATTTAGAGCTCTGAGATGAACAGAAAGAACAAATGGCCTTTTGGTGGTGACAAGGCTGGGAACCCTGATCTAGGGCAGCTTTGGCTGCATTAAGGGAACCCTTTACCAGGGAGGTGAGGCTGCCATGGCAAAGAAACCACTAGAACCTGGAATGTCCCTGTGTCTGCTGGTGAGGAGCTGGGGAAGAACGAGTCCTTGCTATTACGGGCTTCAGACAGTGGAAACGCCACAAAGAGATGGAAGCTGGATTTGATGCATGAGTTGAGAGAAAACTACTGTTGGTTTCCCAATGTGGTGATAGGGTTAGACAAATGGACAAAATTTTATGTTGACATGTATGAGAGTTCATAATTTTATATTAATTAAACACATTTTAAACTCAATCTTGTTTACTACCATCCACTCCCCTGGGTTTCGTTTTGTTTTTTTTTTTTTTTTCTTTTTCTTGAAGATTAGCATCTTTTGTAGATCAGAGAGCCGTTGCTGCCTTCCTTCTCTTTCTAAGACTTCTTTCAACTTTCTCGTAGCTGGTGCTCACCATTGAGCTTCTGGAGTGGATCCTCCCCAGCAGCCTGAGGGCTGAGCCTCCTCTCTCCCTGTTGCCCTCCTTTCTAAAAAGTGGGGAGTCTGGCTGGGCTGCTGTTTAACCCTCAGCTAGACAGAAGTCCCTGCTCTGCTAACCCCTCTAAGTACTTGCTTCCCCTTTCCCGGGAGAGGGAAGTTGGAGGATGAGACTCCAGGACCTGCTCAGATCCTGGGGATCAGACAGCAGTGCT
Source organism: Ceratotherium simum simum (assembly GCF_057802395.1). NCBI lineage: Eukaryota > Metazoa > Chordata > Mammalia > Perissodactyla > Rhinocerotidae > Ceratotherium > Ceratotherium simum. The sequence goes on from NC_141901.1 coordinate 39,357,974, forward strand.
GGTAGGGAGGAGCCATGGGGAGGGTAGGGAAAGGGTGGGAGAGCTGATGCACAGCTCCCTGCGGGAAGAATAACTGATTGACTCACTAAGCAGAGATTCTGCATTTAATGTTGCAGCTTGGGGAGTTAGAAAGGGCTCTAACCGTTGGTTTGGTTAGTTGGCTGAAATATGGACCAAAGGTACCCCACAGTAAGTGAACTCAAAATGCCAAACCTGCCTCCATTTACTGTAGAGGAAGGGATTCAAAGGCCTAAGGATATTGGGATGTTAGAGATGATTTTGTCATTTAAGACCTGCTCATCAGCTCTGGATAGGTCCCTCAGACACATCTCTCACCATGACTGTGAGAAATAAATTTGTGAAGAGAGAAGCTGGCTAGTAGAATGGTGGAATGGCCTTTTGAAGACTCAGTTACAGGGCCAGCTAGGTGCCCATACTTTGCAGGGCTGAGGTGAAGTTTTCCAGAAGGCTATGTATGCTCTGAATCAGCATCCAGTGTATGGTGCTATTTCTCCAATAGCCAGGATTCATGGGTCCAGGCATCAAGGGGTGGGAATGGTAGTGGCACCACTCACTATTACCCTTAGAGATCCGCTAGCAAAAATTTTGCTTCCTGTCCCCATGACCTTATGCTGTGCTAGCCTAGAGATCTTAGTTACAAGAGGAACAATGTTTCCACCAGGAGACACAACAATGATTTTGTTAAACTCGAAGTTAGGAGTCCCACCCAGCCACTTTGGGCTCTTTATGCCTCTAAATCAACAGGCAAAGAATAGAGTTACTGTGCTGGCTGTGTTGACTGATAATGAGTTCAAAGGATAAATTGGACTGCCGCTCAACAGTGGAGGTAAAGTAGAGTATGTCTAAAATACGGTAGATCCCTTAGGGTGTTTCTTAATATTGTCATGCTCTGTGATTAAAGTCACTGAAAAATTACCACAACCCAATCCAGACAGGAATTGGGCCCAACCCTAATGGCCCAGACACTTCAGGAATGAAAGTTTAAGTCACCCCACCAGATAATGAACCACACTCAGCTGAAGTGCTTGCTGAGGGCAAAGGAAATACAGAATGGATTATGGAAAAAATAGTTATAAATACCAACTTTGACCATGTGACCAGTTACACAAACCAGAAACAAAACACTGTCATTGTCATGAATCTATCTTTCTTATTTTATGAATACGTTGGTGTGTTTACATGTGTGTGTGTGTGTGATATAGTGTGTGTATACAATGTATATGTTTATATTAGATACATATGTATGTGTATGTGTGTGTGTATATATGTATATATATAAATCTTTGTTTTCTTCCCTCTCTTATCCCCTTATCATGTAACATAAGATGTTTTGACTTTTTTTTTTCTTTTTGTGAGGAAGATCAGCCTTGAGCTAACATCCATGCCAATCCTCCTCTTTTTGCTGAGGAAGACCAGCTCTGAGCTAACATCTATTGCCAATCCTCCTTCTTTTTTTTTTCTTCCAAAGCACTAGTAGATAGTTGTATGTCATAGTTGCACATCCTTCTAGTTGCTGTACGTGGGATGCGGCCTCAGCATGGCCGGAGAAGCGGTGTGTCGGTGCACGCCCAAGATCCGAACCCGGGCCGCAAGTAGTGGACCGTGCGCACTTAACCGCTAAGCCACGGGGCCGGCCCCGATGTTTTGACTTTGTTATATCAAACTAAAAAGCTTCTGCACAGCAAAAGAAATAATCAATGAAATGAATAGGCAACCTATGCAATGGGAGAAAATATTTGCAAACCATATATCAGACAAGAGGGTTACACAAAGAATATATAAGGAACTCATACAACTCAATAGCAATAAAACCACAAATAATCCAATTAAAAAATGGGCAAAGGACCTTAATAGACATTTTTTCAAAGAAGATATTTAAGTGGCCAATAGGTACATGAAAAGGTACTCAACATCACTAATCATCAGGGAAATGCAAATCAAAACTACAATGAGATATCACCTCACAATTGTTAGAATGGTTATTATCAAAAAGGCAAGAGATAACAAGTGCTAGCAAGGATGTGGAGAAAAGGGAACCCATTGTGCACTATGGCTGGGAAAGTAAACTAGGGCAGCCATTATGGAAAACATGATGGAGGTTCCTCAAAAAATTAAAAGTAGAACTACCATATCATCCAGCAAAAACACTTCTGAGTATATATCTGAAGGAAATAAAATCACTGTCTCAAAGAGATATCTGCACCCTCATGTTCCTTGCAGCATTATTTACGATAGTCAAGATATGGAAGCAACCTAAGTGTCCAGTGACAGATGAATGGATAAAGAAATATGATGTATAGATATATATATATATAAAATAGAATATATGCAGCCATAAAAAAGAAGGAAATCCTGCCATTTGTGACAACATGGGTGGACCTCGAGGGCATTATGCTAAGTGAAATATGTCAGACAGAGAAAGACAAATATTGTAGGATCCCACTTATATGTGGAATGTAAAAACACCGAACTCACAGAAACAGAACAGATTGGTAGTTGTCAGAGGTGGGGGATGGGGAAATGGGTCAAATAAAATAGGTATGATCACCCATACCAACTCTTATAGAGGACCAGAGACTTCTCTACAATTTCTGTGAATTACGTTCTCCTAGTCACCTCTCAGATATCCTGTCCTTCTGGACTGTCCATTTCACAACTCCACATTGCTCTCCTATCTGGCACGCGCACACACACAGGCATGCACGCACGCATACACACACAGTATGTTACTGGAGATCGAAGTCTGCCTTCCTTTAATTCTTGAAAACATTACAGGCACTAGGCTGTCATATATAGTAAACTCGCTCCCGAATTCTTCTATTGTTGATATGGGTGTGCTTGTTTATGCGTTATGCCTTGAAACAGGGTAGATGGCATGTTGAGGTTACTTTTTTAAAGAAGCCTGTAGCATTTTACCAGCATTGAGTGTATATTACTGACTCCCTCCCAGTACTCCTGGGCCCCAGTCACATTACTGGTTGCCCCTCTCTAGGTTCCTCCTCCCACCCTCCCTCACACAAATCATTTTCATAATCAAACTGTTCCCAAACAAGGAGTCCTTCCGGGAGAGGTATAGGGACATGAGAGGGAGTGGTGGCATACGAGAACTGTTCATCATCTTGTGGGTGACCAGGGGATGAGCTGCTTGGATTTTGATTCCATATAAGAAGTTTTTGACCACAGGTTGCACGGACATCCTTGGGAGGATATTTCCCCTCTACTAGGTGGGGTACAGTGCGAATCAAGCCAATGTTGAATGTGCTCTTGTCTGGGATGCTGCAGGGCAGTGTTTGAGAGAGGACAGACTGGACTCCAGGGGGACTCGCTTGAACCACACAGTGGGATGGGAGAGGGCCTGTGATGTTGAGGGATGAGTCCTAAGCTTGTTGTCAAGACTCCCGATTCTGTCCCTTGATCAGCTGCATGACCTTTGAAGGTCACATGACCCCTCTAGGACTCATGTTTCACATCGATAAAATGGGTTTTTATACAGTGACCAGACTTTCTTGAGTGTTTGGGAGTGGAGCCAGACCTACAGGCTATAGAGCCTCGAATACTGGCTTCCAGGACAAACTAAATATCAATATTTGCATTGGAGATGTGCGAGTTAACACTTCCCACAAAGAGCTTTGTTCTTTGCCCACACCTTCTTAGTTAAACAACTGACAGTTGAAGTTTGTAGAAAATGAGAAAGGAAATCTGACTCATTGAAAGGTAGGGACAGAAGACAGCCAACGAATCCAGGAGCACCTCACCCAGCCTTGCTGTAAAAACGTGACTTCTGAGCCTGACCTTAGGCTGGCACTGAGGAGCAGAGCTGCTGGGGGCAGAGCTGTTGACCCAAGGAAGTAGCAAAGGGTGAGAGGAGGGTATGTGTGAGAACACCAAGCTGGCTGTGACCACACAGGGTGGGGCCTGTCCAACACGGTGCCAGGCAGGTCCTAAAGTCATGCTATTTGTTCATTCATTTTACAATTATTTATTGAATGCCTACTGTGGTGCCGGGGGTTGAGTGCTTACTGAGCCTCAGCAAAGAAGATACTTGGAATACAGAGATAATCAAATTTAATTCCAAGCTGCAAGGGGCTTACAGTCTTCAGGGAGAAACTCAAACAACTATAATAGAAAAAGGAAATTGCTCCACTGATGTTATATACAAAATGCATTGTGAGCTTAGAAGAAAGTGTCCTCATTGGCCTGAACACCCAGAAGCTCTCAGAGATAAAGAATGTGAGGGCAGTTGACAGGTGACCAGAAGTTTTCTACGAGGACCAGTTTGAGGAGCGTGTTCTTGTAGGAAAATAGCACACAAAGACACAGAGGTACAAAGAGCTCAGAGTGTTCAAGATGGCAGAGGAAGTCTGTTGCCAGAAATGACAGAGGGTCTTGACTCTCCTTAGGGAGAGTTTTGGTTTCTCTTTAGCCTGACACCCTGGCTCTCTGCTGGGGCTGTCTCCCCAGAACTAACCTGCTAGTGAGTGGTCAGCAAATGTGGATCACAGTATCTTTCTCTCCAGGCCTAGCTAGACAACACTGTTGCACTTCTCTGTGTCATCTGCAGCTGAGTAGGCAGCCTGACTCCTGCAGCTGCCCCTGCCCGGGGGCTTGGGACTCCACTGGGCATCCTGGCTTCTGGGCTGCATTTGCCTTCTGCAGGGTAAGTGGTTCAGGATCCCCAGGGAAGGAAGGCAATTCAATGGAACCAGAATACAGGGTCCTGACCACCTGGAGGATTGTTTAAGCTGCCAGGACCTGGGCAGCTGAGCCACAGGGGGCAGCTGAGACAGTGTGATCCACTCTAACAGTCCCTCACTATTGCGCCCTCAGTGTTTTAGCTCAGTCACTCTGATTTTCACCCCATGTTCCAAAAGCCCCACTCCCCAGCAGCTCCCTTCTCAGGAAGCCTGGGCAGATGGAAGGGTGGTTCTCCTTCTTCCCTGCCCTTTGAGAGTGAAGATGCTCCACACAAAGCCCTGAATCTGTTCTATGTTATTCAGCTTTTCTGATAAAGCTGCCAAAAAAGGACAGTGGTACTGCCAAAGTACTTAAGGGAGAAATGAGCTTCCACTCTAGAAGAGAAATCTGCAATTGGGCTGCCCCAGTTTGGGAGAAAATACTTGTAAATCATATATCTGATAGAGCATGGTTATAGCACTAATTTTTTTGTTGTTTTGGAAACCACAGTTATTGTTTCATTAAAAAACATTATTTATTTAAGCATATAATGGGTTCATAACAAATTACCACACATTTAGTGGCTTAAATGACACCCATTTATTGTCCCACAGCTCCATAAGTGAGAAGTCTGACACAGCATGGCTGGGTTCTCTGATCAGAGAAACCCTCATCTGGAGCTTGGGGGTCCTCCTCTAAGCTGCTTCTTATTGTTGGAAGAATTCAGTTCCTTGTGGTTGCGGGACTTGTGATAGCATTTTCTTGCTATGTGTCAGCCAAGTACAACTTTCAAATTCTAAAGGCCACTCTCAAGTTCTTACCCCGGGGCCCTCTCCATCTTGTCAATGGAGAACTTCTCATGCTTCCAGTCTCTCTGATTTCCTCTTATTCTGCCACCTGGAGAAAATTGTTTTTTAAAAGGCTCATGAGATTCTGTTACACCATCCCAATAATCTCCCTTTCTTAGAGTCAACTGTGCCATGTAACGTAATCCAATCACAGAAGGAAAATCCATCATATTCACAGTCCTGGGGATTAGAGTGGGAAATCCTAGAAGTCATTTTATAATTTTATATATATCTATATATAATTTTAATATGTATATATTTTATTTATATTTGTACTTGTATTATATAAAATATGCAAATATTCTTTCCTACCTAAGAACTGCAAGAATATGTAGTATTTCCTTCCCTCTGTTCTCCCCTCTACCACTCACCTCCTAGTTGCACAGATGTGCTCAGGTACTTGGTACATGACAGTGGCTGGGGAAGCCAGCTGCTATCAACACAATGCAATGAGTGTTCTATCTTTTTTTTATTTTATTGAGGTCATAATAATTTATAACATTGTGAAATTTCAGTTGTACATTATTACTTGTAGGTCACCATATATATGAGCCCCTTTACCCCTTATACCCAACCCCTAAACCCCTTCCCCTCTGGTAACCACAAATCTGTTCTTTGTCCATGTGTTAGTTTATCTTCCACATGTGAGTGAAATCATGAAGTGTTTGTCTTTCTCTGTCTGCCTTATTTTGCCTAACATAATACCCTCAAGATCCATCCATGTTGTTGAAAACCGGACATGGCTGAGTAGTATTCCCTTGTATATATATACCACATCTTCTTTACTCATTTTTATCCAGTCGATGGGCACTTGGGTTGCTTCCACGTTTTGGCTATTGTGAATAATGCTGCAATGAACACAGGGGTGCATAAGTCTCTTTGAATTGTTGATTTCAAGTTCTTTGAATAAATACCCAGTAGTGGGATAACTGGGTTGTATGGTATTTCTATTTGTAATTTTTTGAGAAATCTCTATACTGTTCTCTATAGTGGCTGCACCAGTTTGCATTCCCACCAGCAGTGTGTGAGGATTCCCTTTTTTCCACACCTTCTCCAACATTTATTATTTTTTGTCTTGGTAATTATAGCCATTGTAATGGGTGCAAGGTGACATCTCAGTGTAATTTTGATTTCCCTAAAGATTAGTGATTTTGTACATCTTTTCATGTGCCTATTGGCCATGTATATGTCTTCTTTGGAGAAATATCTGTTCATATCCTCTGCCCATTTTTTGATCGGGTTGTTGGTTTTTTTGTGGTTAAGTTGTGTGAGTTCTTTATATGTTTTGGAAATTAACCCCTCATCAGATATACGATTTGCAAATATTTTCTCACAGTTAGTGGGTTGTCTTTTTGTCTTGTTCCGGTTTCCTTTGCCTTACAGAAGCTCTTTAGTCTGATGAAGTCCCATTTGTTTATTTCTTTCTTTTGTTTCCCTTGCCTAAGTAGACGTGGTATTTGAAAAGATGTTTCTAAAGCTGATGTCAAAGAGTGTACTGCCTATATTTTCTTCTAGGAATTTTATGATTTCATGTCTTAGCTTCAAGTCTTTAATCCATTTTGAGTTAATTTTTGTGTATGCCAAAAGATGATAGTCTACTTTCATTCTTTTGCATGTGGCTCTCCGGTTTTCCCACATGCATGGTTTTATTTCTGGGCTTTCAATTCTGTTCCATTGATTTGTGTGTCTGTTTTTTTGTACCAGTACCATGCTGTTTTAATTACTATAGCTTTGTAGTATATTTTGAAGTCAGGGATTGTGATGGCTCCAGCTTTGTTCTTTTTTCTCAGAATTGCTGTAGCTATTTGGGGTCTTTTGTTACCCCACATGAATTTTAGGATTCTTTATTCTATTTCCATGAAGAATGTCATGAAAATTCTGATTGGGATTACATTGAATCCGTAAATTGCTTTCGGTAGTATGGACATTTTAACTATGCTTATTCTTCCAATCCACGTGCATAGAATATCATTCCATTTCTTTATGTCATTATCAAATTCTTTCAATAATGTCTTATAGTTTTCATTGTATAGGTCTTTCACCTCCTTTGTTAAATTTATTCCTAGATATTTTATTATTTTTGTTGCAATTGTAACTGGGCTTGCATTCTTGAATTCTCTTTCTGTTAGTTAATTGCTAGGGTATAGAAATACAACTGATTTTTGTAAATTGATTTTGTACCCTGCAATTTTGCTGTAATTGTTGATTATTTCTAAGAGTTTTCCAATGGATTCTTTAGGGTTTTCAATATATATAATCATGTCACCTGCAAACAGTGAGTTTCACTTCCTTGCCCATTTGGATACCTTTGATTTCTTTTTCTGGACTAATTGCTCTGGCCAAAACCTCCAGTACTATGTTGAATAAGAGTGGTGAGACTGGGCGCACTTGTCTTGTTCCTGTTCTCAGAGAGATGGCTTTCAGTTTTTTCCTGTTGAGTATGAAGTTGGCTGTGGGTTTGTCAGATGTGGCCTTTATCATGTTGAGGTACTTTCCTTCTATATTCATTTTATTGAGCGTTTTTATCATAAATGGATGTTGGATCTTGTCAAATGCTTTCTCTGCATCTATTGAGATGATCACGTGGTTTTTATTCCTCATTTTGTTAATGTGGTTTATCATATTGATTGATTTGTGGATGTTGAACCATCCCTGCATCCCTGATATAAATCACACTTAACAATGGTGTATGATCCTTTTCATATATTGCTGTATTCAGTTTGCTGAAATTTTGTTGAGGATTTTTGCATCTATGTTCATCAGCGATATTGGCCTGTAATTTTTCTTCTTTGTGTTGTTCTTTTCTGGCTTCGGGATTAGGGTGATGTGGGCCTCATAGAATGACTTGGAAAGTGTTCCATCTTCTTCAATTTTTTGGAATATGTTGAGAAGGATAGGTATTAAGTCTTCTTTGAATGTTTGGTAGAATTCCCCTGAGAAGCTGTCTGGTCCTGGACTTTTATTTTGGGGGAGATTTTGGATTACTGTTTCAAACTCTTTACTTGTGATTGGTCTATTCAGCTTCTCTATTTCTTCTTGATTCAGTTTTGGGAGGTTGCATGAGTCTAAGAATTTATCCATTTCTTCTAGATTGTCCAATTTGTTGGCATATAGTTTTTCATAGTATTCTTTTATAATCCTTTGTATTTCTGTGGTATCCATTGTAATTGCAATGAATGTTTTCTCTTTTTGCTTTGGTGAGGAAGATTGGCCTTGAGCTAACATCCGTTGTCAATCTTCCTCTTTTTTTTTTTTGCTGAGGAAGATTAGCCCTGAGCTAACATCTGTGCTTATCTTCCTCCATTTTGAATATGTGATGCCACCACAGCATGGCTTGATGACTGGTGCGTAGATACGTGCTCGGGATCCAAACCTGCGAACCCCAGGCTGCTGAAGCAGAGCATGCGAACTCAACCACTACACCACCAGGCCAGCCCCACAATGAGTGTTCTCTTAAAGTCAGTGACTTCTTGGGACTGCCAGGTTCTGATCCTAGCTATGTCTATGACCTTGGTCAAGTAATAAAAACAGTATTATTTGTTTGTTGAGTAGTGTTATAGGACAGAGTCTGTGCTTAAAGCTTTATATATACATTCATTTTAGCAAGGGGTCTTCAGTCATGATGCTAACCTTGAAGGCACTTATCACATGACCTAAGGCATAGTGAGCAGGTGGTTATGGAAGGTCACAGTGTTGAGGCCTTTGGGAGTCTCTATTTCCAGGAAAGCACAGGATGCAACCAGCAATTGCTGCTGTAATGGCGTATAACATGGGCCCAAGGAGGATAGTTCCTTGCATCAGAAGTCCATGGGCAACTTTTGGCCAATGTCGGAGGTCCAGAGAATCCAAGAGTCATGAGGGAAGTTTGCTAAAGTCTTTACAGTGAAAGAGAGTCTGGGGGCATTCACAGGAGTGCCAGTAGCATTCCAATTTGGACAGGATCTAGACTCTTTTGTTGTAAAGGAGTTTACAATCTGTAAAGGAGTTTATATGTTGCCTCCAGAACTCAAAAAGTCCTAAAATATGTTGAGCATGTTTTAATTAACATTGTGAGTGCTAGACGGTCAATAGTTGTTTCTTGACAATGTCAGGGATGGATTAGCCCTTCCCAAATAATGTTTAGGAACTTACCGAGATGGCAGGTTCTTGTACTATGTGTGGGGCAATGGCTCACTTCCCTTTTGTGACCTCCTTTGTGAAGATCTATAAGTCCTGAATGAGTGTGTTAAATGATCCAGCAATCCTATTTCTGGGTCTACATCCAAGATAATTGAAATCAGGATCTTGAAGGGATCATTGAAGCATTATTCACAGTAGCTAAGATATGGAAACAACCCAAATGTCCATCAATAGGTAAATAGAAAAAAGAAATGCAGCATATGCATACAATGAAATATTACTCAGCCTTACAAAAAGAGGAAAATCCTACCATTTGTGAAAGTGGATGGACCTAGAAGATATTGTACTAAGTGAAATAAGTCAGTCACAGAAGGACAAATACTGCATGATTCTACTTACAAGGTACCTAAAATAGTCAAAGGTATAGAAGTGGACAATAGAATGACGGTTCCATGGGTTAGGAGGAGGAGGACATGGGGAGTTATTGTTCAATGGGTATAAAGTTACAGCTATACAAGATGAGTAAGTTCCAAAGATCTTCTGTGCAACATAGGGCCTATAGTTACAATAAGATATTGTGTACTTGAAAATTTGTTAAGAGAGTAGATCTCATGTTAAGTGTTCTTACAACACATACACACACACACACACACAAAGAACAAAGGGACACAAGGAAACTTTTGGAGGTGATGGATATATTTATTACCTGGATTGTGGTGATGGTAACACGAGTGTATACGTATGTTCAAACTTACCAAATTGTATTCATTAATTATGTGCAGTTTTTAAAATTATTTTATTGAGGTCATATTCGTTTATAACATTGTGCAATTTCACGTACACATTGTTATATATCAGTTTCTGTATACACTGCATCTTGCTCACTCCCAAAAATCTAATTTTTATCCATCACGATACATATGTGCCCCTTTACCCCTTTCGCCCTCCCCGCAACCACCTTCCGCTCTGGTAACCACTAAACTATTCCCCTTAGCCATAGGTTGGTTTATCTTCCACATATGAGTGAAATCATATGGGGTTTGTCATTGCCTGGCTTATTTTGCTTAACATCATACCCTCAAGGTCCATCCATGTTGTTGCAAATGATGTGCAATTCTTTTATGCTAATAATATCTCAATAAGGCTGAAAAAAAAGGAGTCAACCATCAAAAATAGAGTCAGACCCCTTATTGGAGAGCAAAGTTAAAACTCCCTGCCCTTTCTTAACTCAAAGAAGGCTCTGGATGCTCCTCAGTGTTGGCTCTGACAGAAAATCTTCGGGTAAAAGTCACGCAAGCAGCCTTCCTGAGTTCTGTAAATACAGTGCCAACAGGCTCCTTCAAGGTTTAGAAACGTTAATAGGAAAAGTGCTTTACCATTGTTTGAGAAAAAGCAAACAGGTAGTTGCTGAGAGGTGGGATGGAGCTTCGGGGTCTGTGAGGTGGTGGACACAGGAGTGGGTCCTGCTCAGCCTCCAGGTTATGCCATGCTCTGGAAAGTGGCCGTGTGTGGACTGACAGGTGATTTCTTAGAGCTGTAGTAGTAGCTAGGGCTTAGCTGTCTTAGGGAATTGCCACTGAGTGTGTCCAAGGAGATCAGCTTTTCTTCCGCTGCTAGGGAGAGCTCTGGTAGCAGCTGCACGGGGGCCTCAGCTTCCACAGCCGTGCCCAGGATGCAGCCTTCAGGGACAGCCTTGTCATTCTTAGCTTCCACCTTCGACTTAAAGAAACTCTCCAGCAGCTTCAGATCACCTTTGCTGCCTCACCTCCCTATGCCTTGTCCTTCCAGAGAGACCCATATTCCTAACACATGTGACTCCATAATCAGTGCCGGGGCTTCCTGTAACACCGACCCCACAGCCAGAACCTCCTCTGCCTCAAGCCTGCTGCTCTCCCATGTCCACCACCTTGGGACAAGGGCTGGGGAGCGGTGGGGACAGGAAGAGCTTTCACTTGGAAGGCCTTGGCCAGACTGATGGGGGGTCCACCTCCTGGGTGTTACTCTTGGGAGAGGCAGCTGCCACCCTGGAGTCACTACTTTCTGCACTCACAGCTGCTACAGGACTTGGGCCCTCATCCGGCTTCTGCACACCAGAAAGTTTCCCTCAGCAGACAGAATCTCCCACCGCAGACAACACACTGAACTGGGACAGGGCTACCCGGACTCCTCTTCCTCAAGACATTAGTGATCCTAAGACACCTGGAATCTTGTGGATGCATAACGGAGGGAGTTGGAACTTGGAGAGGGTTAGTGTGGACTTCTGTCCCTTCCAGGTATTGATAGGTGAGCACTGTGTCCTGAGATCAGCTGAGTCACGTGTGTCACGACTAGTTTGGAGAGACCAGTCCCATGCAGCAAATCTTATCCATCTTCTCTCAGTCCACCTGCCATAGACCCACATCAGGGTGTCCACCCTTCCCTCCAGGGCATGCTCCACAGGGCAGCATGATGAAAACTCTAGTGAAACTGCCTCCTGGACTGGATGAGAGCAGAAAGGAATGGGATACAGGCAGGAGCAGATGGAAAGAGGAGCCTTGAGTTTGGGAGGAGGCTGACCTAGATGGCCCAATGTACAAACAGGCACTATGCTGATTCCACTGATGTAGGTCTTGAAGGTGACCCCTTTGGGCCACCTCGAGGGGAACTGAAGGAACTGGGATGCTTCCACCTGGAGAAGCCTTTCCTGATTCTACCAGCCAGAAGTGACCTCTCCCTCCTCTGAAGTTTTTTGTATCTTTTTTTCTACTAAAGCTTTCTGGTATTCAGCCTTGTAACAAGGTAGCTCATATTGGATCTCTCCCCACCAATGTGAATGTGACTCTCTAGGGCTTGGTCCCCATCTTACTCCTTCATGAGTCCCCAAGGGCCTTGTTCCTAGGAGGTAGTTGGCTGAGTGCATTAATTAATAAATAGGAAGAACCTATCTGGCAGGGTGTTGGCCTTGAAGCCACGGTATGAGCGATCCTCTGCCCCAGTGAGGGCGAGGAATGAATTTAACTTAAGCAAGAGGGAGACAGACCAGAGACAAGGAAGAACTTACTGATTGGGTAAGCTGGGTACACTGTCGGGCAGTGGCAAATCCAGGTAAATCCTGCACCTGCTTGAAAGCAGGGGATCATTTTTCCTTTCAAGGTGAGAGCAGATTGGCTTCTGCAGTACTTCCGGTGGTCCAGGTTTGGGCTGGCATAAAGAACAGAGTTAAGACAGAAGTCTTCTCAAGTTGTCTAAGGATGACCAGAGGCCCAAGGTTAGTGGCCATGGGGCAGCTCAGGGCTCAGGAGGAAATGAGGCAGTTCATCTGTCAAACTCCGCAGCACGGAGCAACTGAGCGAGCCTGGGATTGTTGAGGGCACTGCTCCCAAGAAGGAAAGAAACATGACTAGTACTTCCTGTGGACAGAGGCTGCGCTGAGTGCTTAGGACACTTTCTCTCATTTCACCCGTACAGCAGCGCTATGAGGTAAGCACTGTGAGCCCGTTTTGCAGGAGAGGAAACTATGGCTTAGCAAGTTCAGTGAATTAACCCAAGGTCAACATGACTATGTTTGAAATTTGAACAGAGGTCTATTTCAATTTTACTATACCGATTGTCTTCCTAGAATCATCCTGGTCTTCCTAGGATAGACTGGGTGAATTCAATTTAAAAAGGAAGAATTTCACAGTTGTTATCAATGAGAAGACATTCATGGTTTCTGTTTCCAATGCTCTAGGCATCTGCAGCACTGGGTTCAAGAGTTCTGGAGCACATGGTTCTGGAGCTCAGGATTCTGGAACTCACGTTCCTCTGAAGAGGATCCAAGGAGGTTCTGTGTTGTTTCATGTGATCAAGGAGCCAGGAGCCGAGCTAGAGGAGATCTCATGGGGCTTTGGCTCTGAATCAAACTACACTCTTATGCTGCAAGTCCATAGTGGGCCAGGAGAGGCTCCAACCTGGGCCAGCCTCCAGGACAAGTACAGGCAGAGAGTCCATGTGCCCAACATGACGTCCCTGAGGATTGAGAACTTGACTTGTGAGGACAGTGGGCAGTACCAGGATTGAGCTTAGCTTGAGGAATAGAATTTAACCAGGTTTTCCACCTCACTGTTGATGGTGACAGCTGTGGACAGATTTTTGGGACCCCCCTCTCCCTGGTCTAATGGGCTAATCTAGCAAGCAGACTGCATAGGCTTTAAGTCAGTACAATAAGAATCCATGCTGTACTGGGAAGCAGCCATGCAGGCCATCTTCACTCTGTGTCCAAATGACCTGCAACTGTTACTGAGCAATGGAATCACTCTGCTCGCTACGATCTGAGCCAATTAATCACAATGAGTTAGGGATAGAGAAAGGAAGTTTTAATTTGATTAGTTGGCATAATCAGGAAGATGGCAGATTAATGTCTCAAAAATAAATCTTCACAAATGACAGGGTCTTGTGGGCGTTACACAGGGAAAATGGGCAGTGAGGAGGGGGTCCAGCGATGCTGGTCTCCAGGTGTGTTGGGCTCCAGACATCACATTGTTCCCTTCTTCTGTCAGCTGTGATGGATACATTGTAGGCGAGTTTCCTGCCTGCGGTCAGCCTATTTCTGGAGAGAAACTCATAGAACAAAGTTTTAATTTATCAAGGTATATGGGACTACATGCATAATTGGAGGCCATAAATCAGGAGAGCATGTGATTTTTTTAGTGTACGTGCAGAGCAGCGAGTAGTCACACAGAGGAGGGGCTGGGGCCACGTAGTGTAACAAGACGGTCTCACTTATGCTCACTTATACAACCCCTCATCTCATGACTGAAGATGCCAGGGGGAGAAACCAGCAACAGGAAAAGATAAAGGGTACCTATCTCTTACATCCGCAGCTGCCTTTCTTGGAGATTGAGGAAACAAATAACGACCCCGGTCTTTGCTTTCCTCCACACATAGATAACATCAGCATCTCTGAACTTGTTTGATATAACCAAAGAATTCTTGCTTACGTTACTCTTAATGCATAATCTAGAGAAAAACCAGTTGTACCCTAATCCCTTTTTTGACATATATGAAATCTACTTGTAAGTTTTTTCCTCTTCCTTGCACGTACAGTGTTTTGTGAAAGAAATATATGCTGCACTTAAACTCACACCCCTCGGAGCAGTTCCTCAGAATACTCTGTTGGACTGTTTCCTGGGATTCGAATTCCTCACCTTGATTATTAAATAGACTCATTTAATAAACCTTTACCTGGACTCTTTATTTCAGTTGACACAGCTACCTGTCACACTACCTATCCACTCCACACCCCTCCCCACGCTGGCCTCCCCAGCTCACACATGACTAGGTTCCAGGGACGAGGGCACCTCAGCTGGCTTCTACAGTCGCTGCTGCCCTTCCTTTCCTTCCTCATTGCACTGTGATGAGCTTAGGCCAACAGAGTCTTTTCTCTCTGTGTCTGTTTCTCTCTCTGTCTCTGTCTCAGTCTCTATCTCTGTCTCTGTCTCTCTGTGTTTCTTTCTCTCTCTCTGACTCTCTGTCTCTGTCTGTCTCTCTGACTCTCTCTCTCTCTCACACACACACATGCACACACGCACACACACACACATCACATTATGGCTTGCTGCAATATCCTATTTTGCTATTTTTCCTGCCAGAAGCTACATATTTCCTGTTCTTCCTCTTTGCATTTCTTCTATATCAAATCCTAATCTCTCAAGGCACATGTTTGGCTCCAGCTTACTAGGTAAAAGCCATGTATTCAATGCATTCAGAAAACCCAAGGAGAAAAAGTCTATCAATAATTTTCAAAATATTGCCTCATTAATGTTTCAAAATAAAGAAAAATGAAAAACTACTTAAAGCTTTCAAATTACATCAACCTTTAACAATTGTATTTAGACTAGTCTCCAAGTAAGAACCTCATTACCAAAGAAATGTTTGTTCACTGAAGAAATAACATGGTGACCATTTCTTAAGCACCCACTGTGAACATTATATAAAATATGTTATATTTACTCTTTATATATTTTTTTAAAAACTCCACAATTCAAGTTATTTTTATAGTCAAGAATAAGTTCAAAGTCAGGCAGCTCACATAGAGCCAAGAACCAGACTCAGATCTTTCCAACTCTAAAATCAAGTGTTTTCCACTGCAAACTAAAAGTACCAAACATTTTTAAAAGGGAGGAAAAATCACCCATTAACATTGTCAAAAGCTCAGAAATAACTGAAGTAAAACCAGTGAATCACCAAAGTAATAGTTAGTAAAAGTTTATTGTGCACACACCAAAAAGACAGTTCCTGAACCAGGAGCACTTAAACCAAAACATGGAAGGAGGCTCAGCAGTATGTTGTTATAAAGCAGCTTCTACAGTGAGAAAGTAGTGACTGTTGATTCTTCAGAGAGATTGCTCATAATAATAGAATTTTCTTAAATGATAGAGAATTGGTCAGTGGTTAGCTCATATCAACTTTGGGAGAGAGTTGCAATTTTGCGTGTGATTCCCAGAAGCATAAACAAGAAATGACCAAAGTCAAGTTAGTCTTACTAAATAAGCTAAATTAAGCAACTGATTGTGTCACTCAGGGAATTTTCAAGGCTGGTCTCCATTTGTTTTTGACATTAGCAACGTTATCTAACACAGAGTAGAACAGAAATTGCGGCAGTGGCGGAAATGTTCTATATCTGTGCTGTCCATTTTGGTAGCCAGTAGCCACACGTGCACTTTAAATATGATTAATATGAATGAGGAACTGAATTTTTTGTTTTATTTAATTTTAATGAATTTAAAAGTAAATAGCCACTGATTCATTCCACTCACATCACTGAATATAACTGATATCTATAGAACCCCGTTCCTCTCTAAGGCCAACCCTGGAGCTCAGGATCTTTCTATATGGCGGAAAGGATACAGAAGCCACAAGAATAGGAGAAGAAGAATGGCCAAACCCATACATTTGCCTTTGAACCCCCAAGTAAACTGCAGCAGCTAGAAAACATACCCTGCAATCCACCCAAACTAACAGCCCCTCCTTTGGGGTGGGACGGGGGTGGGAAATGGAGCACAGAGCTTCACCTCTCTGCAGTTAGGTAGTCAAGCTGTTGTCATAAATGGGACAAACTTCTACACATTTTTTGCTTTTAACTTTTTTTCTAGCTTTCTTTGCTGATAAGAAATTGTAAGTTTTCTGTGCTCATATCTATTGAATCCTTATCTTTATTATTTTTGGCTTTAGAGACATGTTTAAAAAGCTATCGCCCATTCCACTATTATAAAAATATTAACTTATTTTCTTCTACCACTTTTATTATTTTATTTTTCCATATGAATTTTTACCTTAATGGTTCTTAACCAGAACTGCGCTGACAATACCCATTCAAGTGCCTCATCCCCGGAAATTCTTACTCAGCACATTGAGATGGAGCCTGAGCCGTGTGTTTGGAAATCACTCCCTAAGGGATTCTCTGATCAATTATAGATAAGAGCTCTCATCCAGCTGAAATATATGTTGGCATAAGTTTTAACTTATAAGGTTATAATTTTATTTTTTTCCAAAACATTTAGTCCTTTACCCCACCACCATTTACTGAATGATTCATCCATGTACCAATACCTTCCTAACTTATATCTCCAGTCCAGACATCTTTTGAGCTCTAGGTCTAGAGATGCTTGAGCTCTAAATGTTTAAACCCAACTGGTGACTTGACAGCTCCCTTTGCATTTCTCAAGGGCAATTCAATATGTTCAAGATTGAGTAGCTAAGCTTGGTCTTCCTCCAGTATTCCCCACTCTGGTGAATGATGCCACCATCCAACTGACACTTTCTTCTCCCTCTACTCCATAGCCAATATATCAGTAAGTAATCTCAATTTTACTTTCAAAATATCTCTTAAGTCATCCACTTTCCTCCATCTCTACTGCCACCATCCTAGCTCAATCTATTGACTCTCACCATCTTCTCATTAGCAGCAGCAGTCAACTAAGTTGGGTTTCCCACACAGTCTTGGGCCCCCTCTGATGTATCTTCTATACTGAAGCCAGGATGATCTTTTTAAAAAGCATATATTATCATGTCATCACTTCTTAGTGATACCATGTTGCATCCTTAACATGTACTGCAATGCTGTGCAGAGTCTCTCCTGCTCTCCACCCCACGCTCATTTCTCTCTGTCCTCTGCCATGCTCCTAGATTTCCATCAAAATGCCTGTTTTTCAGTTTCTCAAACATATCATGTTTCCTCACACGGCAGGGCCTTTGCACATGTTGTTTCCTCTCCGTGGAAAACTCTTCCTGCTCCCCTTTTACTAATTAATTTTATTCACCCTTTTAAATTTCAGACCATCCATATCACAGAGATCCTTCCCTAATCTGCATCCTTAAGTAAAAGTCCCATACTAGAAACTCTCAAAGAGTTTCTAAATGCTCTATTTCTTCAGAGCATTTATCTGTTTGTAATTATATATTTATTAGAGTTATTTTAACTTAAATGAAATGAGATTCTCAAGCTCTTTGTCTAAATAAGAACCTCAGTGGAGTTATGGGTTTCTTTCTCATCACGTTTGTGGGAAAAGAAAGAAGTAACAATGATCATCTTCTAGGTTACAAGGAAAATTCACAAGTGCCTATTTCTTTCAGAAAACAGAGA
This sequence comes from Ceratotherium simum simum, assembly GCF_057802395.1. Lineage (NCBI taxonomy): Eukaryota > Metazoa > Chordata > Mammalia > Perissodactyla > Rhinocerotidae > Ceratotherium > Ceratotherium simum. The sequence goes on from NC_141901.1 coordinate 39,376,238, forward strand.
AGTCAATTTAAATATTATTAGAGGGTTAAAAAATTTAAGTAAGAAATCTAGCCAGAAGTACAGATTATTTTGTAGAGATTAAAGGTTATTTTCACAGGTCATAGCAACAACTACTGAAGCCCAGGTGTCTTATAAATCATTGTCTTGAAACCCTGGTTTCTTCTGTCTTGTTGCTATGGTCCAAAATGGTAACTTGAGCTCTGCCCATCACGTCATAATTTAATCAGCAGGAAGGAAGAAGAGACAGGGAAGGACAGACCTCTTTCTTTAAAGACACTTTCCAGAAATAGCTCACTAACTTCCACTAACACTTCAACTAATATCACTTCCTTCTATTCCTGAAATTCTATGAGTTTTAGTCATAAATAGAAATTGAATTGATTGAATGCTTTGTCTAGATCTATTGAGATTGTGATTCTTCTCCTATAACTTGATAATGTGGGGTTGTTCACAAACACATTGTTCCAATGTTAAACCATCCTTTCATTCCAAGAATAAGTCCAATTTGGTATGGAGCTGGGTTTTCTTTTCTAAACATTGCTAGATTTGGTCTGCTAGTATTTTCTGTAGGAATTTTATATTTATGCCCATAGTAAGATTGAGCTGTAATTTTCCTTTCTTTCACTTTTCTGTACTATTGGATTTTGTATGAAGTTTAAACATAATTCATTAAAATGAATTGCAGCATGTTCCTGCTTTTTCTGTTCTCCACAATAGTTTGTACAATATATACTTTATCTGTTGCTTGAACATTTGGTAGAAGTGAGCCTGACTGACTCTTCCACCTCCTTCAACTCTTTGTGAAAATGTCACCTTCTCAATGAGGCCCACCCTGGCTACCCTATTTAAAGAGTAGCATGCCAGTCTGCACCCCACCCCAGAACTCCTGAACCTCCTTACCTTGCTCTACTTTTTATTTTTTCCATAGCAGCTTGAACTTTTTAACACACTGTGTAATTATGTCTTTTTTTGTGTTAATGTTTGTGTATCTCCCACTCTCCTCAACTAGACTATAGGCTCCAGGAGAGCAAGTTCTATCTGTTTTATACAAAGATGTATCCCAAGACCCTAGAAGAACACCTAACCTGGGTGCATTCATCAGGACAGTTAATACCACCTGTTGTAACGAACAGCCCTAGAATCTCATGATTTTATACAACAAAAACTTATTTCTCAATCACATCCCTGTCTCCTACAAATTAGCATGTCTCCCTAGCAGCTTACTTTCCATCATGTGGCTCTACCATACTGGAGTCCTTTTTTTTTTTTTTTTTTTTGTGAGGCAGATCAGCCCTGAGCTAACATCCTATGCCAATCCTCCTCTTTTTTGCTAAGAAGGACTGGCCCTGGGCTAACATCCATGCCCATCTTCCTCTACTTTATATGATACGCCACCACAGCATGGCTTCACAAGCAGTGCGTCGGTGCACGCCCGGCGTCCAAACCTGCGAACCCTCGGGCTGCAGAAGCGGAGCACATGCACTTAACAGCTACACCACCGGACCGGCCCCCATACTGGAGACCTTTGCTTTAAGCCACTGGGACAGGGAAGGGCACATAGTTCTTAACTGTCTCAGCCCAGAATTAAGAAATCACATTCCATTGATCAAAACTCGATCACATGATCCAGCCTAACTGCAGGGCAGTCTAGGAAAAGACAAAGGAAATAATTTGATGAACATTACCTGTATCCTTTAGAGATTCAACTAATATCTGTTGAATGAATTAAATTAATTTACTTCTACAACTGTCAGCATCTTAGGTTTTGTTCTCCCTGGTGTAGACTTGTAACTTTTGTTGCAATTTTTTTTTTAACAATAGTACTTTGTTGTTTTATATTTCTTCTTGAGACTGTTTTAGTAGCTTATATTTTTCTAGGAAATTACCCATTTAACCTACATGTTCAGTATAATATTGTCACTTTTTTCTTCATCTCTGCTGCCTCTATAGCTGTGTTCTCTTTTATATACAAATTATATTGGTTGTGGGCCTTCTCTTTCTTTTTTTATGGTCATTCTTACCAGAGTATTGTCTACTATTTTTGTCTTTTCAATATATCAGCATTTGGCTTTTTTTTAAATTGAAATATAATTGACATATAGCATTGTGTAAGTTTAAGATATAAAACATGTTGATTTGATATATTTATATATTGCAATAAGATTACCACCATAGTGTTAGCCAGTATCTCTACCAAATCACTTAAGTATCATTTCTTTTTTGTTGTGGGAAAAAATAAGGTCTAGTCTCTTAGCAACTGTGAAGTTAATAATACAGTATTGTTGTCCATAATAAGTATGCTGTGCATAGATCTCCAGGAATTATTTACTGCTTGCAGTTTCTTCCCTAAACAACATCTCCCCAATTCCCCCACCCTGCCCCCAGCATTTGGCTTTGTTGATCATCTCTACTGTATCTTTAGTTCAATTGCATTATTTTTTGCTTTTGTCCTATATTTGATTCCTTTTACATGCTCTGAGTTTATTCTTCTTTCTCATTTTAAGAATTGGAAAATTTGCTTATTGATTTTTTTAGGTTTTGTTATATTCTAATATAATATTATAAATCTAAAAAATTTTTCGAAATATTATTTTAGTTGTAGCCCACAAATGTACATATATACACTATTTTTATTGTTATTAGGAAGTGTGTTTTATAATTTCCAAAAACGTGGGCTTATTTAGTGATTGTTTATTGATTTCTACATAATTTGTATTAAAGTTAGAAGAGGAAGATATTAATGTTTAATATTCCTTTAAATTTGAATTTAAATTTTAAAAATTCTTCAATATTCATTTAAATGTTCTTTGTGACCTAATATGTAGTCAGGTTTTGTAAACCACGATTCCACACACTGTGGGGAAGGAAATGATGTTCTTCACCAGGTAAACTGAGGGCACTGGCTTCCAAGACCCACGTTATGGGCGACATTGTGTTTCTGCAAAATTCATATATTCAAGTCCTAACCCCCAGTATCTCAGAATGTAACTATATTTGGACATAGGGCCTTTAAAGACGTGATTAAGTTAAAATGAGACCATTAGGGTGGGCCCCAAGCCAATTTGACTGGTGTCCTTATAAGAAAATTAAATTTGGAGAAAAAACAGACACCTTGAATTCATGTAAACAGAGGAAAGGCCATGTGAGGACACAGTGAGAGGCGGCCTTCTGAAAGCCAAAAGGCGAGGCCTCGGGAGAAACCAAACCTCCTGACCCTTTGATGTTGGCCTGCCAACCTCTAGACCAGTGAGAAATGAATTTCTCTCGGTTAGTCAGCAGACCTGTGGAATTTTGTTATGGCAGATTAACAAACTACTACAACCCATCTTAAGAACAAGACAGAGAGAACAGAGGGCCAGGCTGGATCCCAAAGACAAGGCTTGAAGAGGAGGATGCCCTCCCTCTTTGGAGGGCTGAGGAAGTAACCACAGGGACTGCCAGGGGTCTTCTCTCTGAAGGTGCCCTAAATAGGCTCACCAGCTGACAGTCCCCGTCAAGACACAGAAACAGGACAGCACAGGATGAAGAGAGAGAGCAGAGGCCTTGAAGTAGCCACAGGAGAGTCCTATCTGGGTGGATGCATGAATCCCAGAATGTCATAGCTGGGAGGGGCCTTAAAGGGGATCTGCCCAGGCCCCTCCTTTCACAGAGGATGAGGTTCCCTGGTGGGTGACCTTGTCCTGGGTCACACAGGGCAGAGGCAGACCTGGAGCCTGGGAATCCTCTCTTCCCACCCAGTGCTTCTCCCCTGCAAGGAGCTGCCCATCAGCTCTCCTACCCTTTCCCTGCCCTCCCCAGGGTTTCCTCCCTCCCAGCACTGTTGTCCGATCACCAGGATCTGAGCAGGTCCTGGAGTCTCATCCTTCAACTTCCCTCTTCTGGGAAAGGGGAAGCAAGTACTCAGAGGGATTAGAGGAGCAGGGACGTCTGGCTAGGGGAGGGTTAAACAGCAGCCCAGCCAGACTCCCCACTTTCTAGAGAGAAGGGAACCAGGGAGGGAGGAGGCTCAGCCCTCAGGCTGCGGGGGAGGATCCACCCCAGAACCTGGATGGTGAGCACCAGCTGTGAGGAAGATGGAAGATGATGCAGAGCAAGAGCTCTCTGCTATACAAAAGATCAAATTCTGAAGAAGAAGAAAATAAAGTCAGGGGAGAATGTGGTTGTAAGCAAAGTGAGTTAAACATATATTTAAATAATACAAAATTTAAAACTCTCATATATTTTGTCCATACATTAAAATTTTATCCATTTTTCTGACCCTTCCCCATCACCACACTGGGAAACCGACAGTAGTAGTTCCCTCTTAACTCATGGATCAAACCCAGCTCTATTTCTTTGCACTGTCTCCTCTGTCTCTGTCTGGAGCCCACAACGGCAGGGACACTTTCTTGTCCAGCCCCTGCCAGCAGACACAGGGACACATTCAGTAAATGCTGTTATTGCTGTGATGAGAGGGTCCCCACAAGAGAAGGACCACTCCTCACTGGCAGCTTCCTGCATCTCTGGAAATTGTAGTGTGAATTGAGCCCATTCAATTCCACCGTCCCTTCTGCCCTTCTCTTTCTGAAGAGATGTCCAGGAAAGGGTTAAGGATTTTAAGAAAGATAAGGACAAACACTTTAGTACCACCCACACCATCACTCCTTCACCCACTCCTCCCCAAAGTGTAGAGCAATTTAGAGGTGATATTCCTTCCAATGATCCCTCTTCCACTTCACTCAGGCTGCCCAAACTCAACTGAGAGGTGTCCATCTCATCCAGTAGTGAGGAGGTTGGGCCTAATGGCAGCCAATTCCACTCTTTCCCAGATCCTGTGTAACCTGGAGACAGTCACTTTCCTTCTCTGGACGCAGATTGCCTCATCTCTAAAGTGAGAAATTCTAACAGCTTTCTTTCTTTCTCTCTTTCCTTCTTTCTTCTTTCCTTCCTTCCTTTCCTTCTTTCCTTCTTTCCTTGAAATCTGCTTTGTGGCCTAGTTTGTAGCCAAGTTTTATCAATGTTCCATGTGTACTTGAAAATAATATGCATTCTCTAATAATTGAGTATCAAGTTTGGTATTTACTCATTCAATCAAATTATCAATTGTGTTGTTCAAATCTCTCTCCTTACTAATTCTTATCTGTATGCTTTATCAGTTATCAAGAAACTTGTATTAACATTGTCACCCAGGGAAGTCCCTAAAACATTTTCCATGTCTAATGCTTCATTTTAAGTTGCGCTTGCTTATAGAAACAAAGGCAGAACAATGTCAGGTGGCCAAACTGCAGAACCGGTCCGAACCAGAAAGGTCCAAAATGGCGTTGGGGCACTGTGCACAAAGGGAAATGTGTGCAAAAGGTGCTGTGTGCAAGAAGGGAAGATCTGTGCATGACGCAGAGTCCCCTGCCCCTTCACATCCCATGAAAACGCTGGTGCCCTCCCCTTCAGGGAACGGTGTTTTAAAGCACAAACTCTGCCTCTTCCATTCATTAATCAATGAATAAAGTTTCTGCTCTACTATTCTGAACCAGGTCTCATTCTATTGTCACAAGCAACCCAGGGCAAAAGGGCCCACATGTGCGTCACCAGTCCTTTGGGGCTCGGTAACAATATCTCCTACTGTGACAATTTGTCTTTTTCTCCATGCGATTCTGTCGATTTTGCATCATGTATAGTGAGGTTATGCTATTGAAAGCATTTTCATCTATTGCCAGTATATTTAGAATTGTTATATAACCCTCTGTCTCCATCATAATGTCTCTCATAAACACTGTATAGCTGGACTGAGTTTTCTACGCAATCTATGCGTGTCCGTGTCTAATTGCGAGGTGTTTCTCCATTTAAGGTACTGTGACTACTGATGTGTACGGCATCATTTCTATCAAATTATTGTATCCTTCTTTTTCTTTTGTTTTGTCTATGCTTCTCTTCTTATTTCATGTAATTAGGTGTAAATTTTTTGCTCCATTTTTTCCTCCACTTTTGTGGAAATTATACACTGTTTCTATTCAATTAAAGATTGGCTTAATTTTATTTATTTATTTATTTATTTATTTATTTATTTATTTATTTATTTATTTTGTGAAGAAGATCAGCCTTGAGCTAACATCCATGCTAATCCTCCTCTTTTTGCTGAGGAAGACCAGCTCTGAGCTAACGTCTATTGCCAATCCCCCTCCTTTTTTTTCTCCCCCAAAGCCCCAGTAGATAGTTGTATGTCATAGTTGCACATCCTTCTTGTTGCTGTATGTGGGACGCCAGCTCAGCATGGCTGGACAAGTGCTGCGTCAGTGCGCTCCCGGGATCCGAATCCGGGCCACCAGTAGCGGAGCGCGTGCCCTTAACCGCTAAGCCACGGGGCTGGCCCCAAGATTTGACTTAATTTTTAACATACATATACAATTCAAACTCTAAACCAATATCTCTACTCATTTCATTAAATGAAAACAAACTTGGAGCACTTTCCTTCTTCTCATCTCCCTCTTTTCTTAAATATTATTGTTATCCAATATTTTTATTATGCATTTTCTCTACCACATTTATAAATTCTTAGGATTTTTATGCAATCTGTGTTCAGATTTACTGCCTGTTTACCATTTGTCTGCTCACCATTCCTTTTTATTTTCAAACTGTCCTTCTAGATCATTTTTCTTATTCATGAAGTGGTCCTTTAGTGATTGGCTATTGGTGGCAAATGTTCTCAGTTTCTGTCTGCCTGGAGATGTCTTTATTTTGCCCTTTATCTCGAATGATAGTTCATTTGAGCATACAATTCAAAGTTGACAATTATTTTCTCAGAAAACCTTGAGGATATTATACATCATACATTACAGCTGTGCTGTCATTGCCCTGTCATTCCTCTGTAGACGATTGGTCTTTTCTACTTCTGGCTATCATAAAATTATCTCATTGTCTATGGTGTGTGCTAAAGCTCTAACACATTTTGTTTAGGTGGAAAATTGCCCCCATCACAGGCAAAGCCAGTGCCAAATGAGGATCTGAGAGAATCAGACTAAGCAATCAATTAAATGAGGAGAAAATGAACACAGAGGATGATATGATTGATGTTTCCAATGAAAACGATGTATATACGAAAGGACAGAGAGAACCTTAGGGAAACTGGGGCAGCCCATGTCAAGAGTAAGGTGCCTGGGGTTAACCAACACCCTGCTTCCACCACTGAGGCTGGAGCACCTGCTGCCCCTGTGAGTTGGAGGTGGCAGGATCCCACTGTGGCCCTTAGTGTAACAGTCAGTCAAGGAGGCCACTCCAGACAGGCACAGACTCCCAAGGTTGTAACTCCCCGGTCTGACTCAGACAGACACTTCCTTGCAGCAAATCTGCAGATAAGCTTGAAATACTATCTGATTATGGATATGTATTTACCATCAATACGTATTTAGGGTTACTAATGTCTTTTACTACTTGTTTGCTCAAAATCTCTACTTCTTCCCACTCATTTCTGCCTGTTCTTTCTCCAAAATGATTTGGTTTTGTACCATAGGCTTGATTCCATCTCTGATCTCCTTGAACCGTTAGTGCACACACGTGCCCTGGGCAGTGGAAGGCTCCCCTCAGGTCCGTTCAGTGTTCACCTTGCTGGGACCTAGGGCTTCACCCATTTTTAAGGTAGTTTCTGGACTCAGAGTTCTAACGCATAGTGAGAATTCACACCCACACCCTGCACACTGCAGGTGTGGATTCCAGTTTCTCACAGATTCCTCTCATGGTCCAGAGCAGGTGGCAGCCCCCGAGCTGACGTCCCAGGACAGAAGACAGGAACTCTTTCAGCCTGTATTCACCTGAGCCCCTTCTTGCAGCATCCCTACAGGCACAAAGCCGCACACAGACTTGTCCCCACTGAGGGACATATAACATGGGCCTCTGAGGTTTGTGTCTGGTCCTAATAAGCCATTGGGACATGAGAACTTCCAATCCCACTTCTCCCTTTAGCACCCTTTTAGTTCCCTCTGGTTTCTGTAACTGGAGTTTCCAGATCTGAGATACATTATTAAACATTTTTATTATATTTTTATCAAGTGTTATTGTGTGGTCAGAGTGTGAGGAGGGGCTCAGAGTCAGTTCAAGGGCCTTCTTGTCTGGAGATTTCCAAGTGTTTTTTCCATACCCGTGATCCCTGTTGCCCGCAAACCTCCACACTTGGGGCGGAGGCAGCTGTTGCTTTATGCAGAGGCTAGAAGCCCACTGAGAATGTGGAAGTCTGTGTCCATCTTTTCACTTCCAAAATAGGCAAGAGCCCTACTTTATTGACTGAAAAAAAGAGATTTATGTGATCCAAAACCAAAGATTGTAGATGCAGAGAATAGACTTCTTTCTACAAGTCACAAACTAAAAACGTACCAAGTGAGACATGAGAGTGATTTTATATATGTTTCTAGAATTAAGTAAGCATTAAAGAAATGCATTAAGGATGAGACTGGGGCCAGCCCCATGGCTTAGTGGTTAAGGGCGTGCGCTCCGCTACTGGTGGCCCGGGTTCGGATCCCGGGCGCGCACCAACGCACCGCTTCTCTGGCCACACTGAGGCCATGTCCCACATACAGCAACTAGAAGAATGTGCAACTATGACATACAACTATCTACTGGGGCTGTGGGGAAAAAAAAGGAGGAGGATTGGCAATAGATGTTAGCTCAGAGCCGGTCTTCCTCAGCAAAAAGAGGATTAGCACAGATGTTAGCTCAAGGCTGATCTTCCTCACGAAAAAAAAAAAAGTAAACCTTTGTTGTTTGAAAAAAAAACGATGAGACTCTGATTAACCATTGAGAAGGATGTGATATGCTATTCCCTAGGAGCTCAACAGCAGGGGGCTGCAGGGCAGGGTGGGAGCAAGCCAGGAAATAGGAACTCCAGATAGGATGAGCAGGAAAACAAAAAAGAGGGAGCCTGGGTCTCACTTATCACTCCCTGGGGGAGTGTCTCCTCCCAGGGAGCCCTGTTGAGTAGAAATCTGGGCATGGTGTGTTTCTACAGAAAAAGGGCCTCTAGAGGGGCTACAAGTTCCCTCAGCCTGGGCTCCTGGGCTCCCTGTTGGGGAGATTCAGAAGTTCTCATGAGCCCCTGGCGGGGAGACACAGTGCTGAGAGGGACCACGGGCCAGAAGGTGACCTGAGGTCAGAATAAGGAAAGTCCTAGTGCAGAGACCTCATCACGGGAGGCTGTGTGACAGGGACCAAGGACGTCAGCAGCATCACCTGCCCTGCCCAAGACAAGCAGGAAGAGCCACATCAGCAGCAGATGCAGCAGAAGCAGAGAATGAGCCCCGGAGACCAGAGCAGAGTTCCCTGGCAAAGGCTCACAAGGATTACAGAGAGCAACAAAAAGACGGAGATCCCTCACCACCTCCACAAGCACAGGGAGGGAGAGAGCAGCAGTCAAGGGGATGGAGGTGGGAGGCTCAGGAAAGGCCTTCCTTGACTGGTCCTGCTGTGGAAGTCAGGCAGTTGGTTTCTCTGGGCATGATAGTGTTTAGGCTGATTCTCTCTCTCACGGGGCATTTTCATAGGATCCCTGGATACCCTTCCTCTGGCATGCTGGGGATCTCTCACCTACCTTGTCATAGGTAATGCACAGGATGGCCACTTATGTGTTTCTCTTTGGCCTCTGGACTTGGCTGGTCCATTTCCACACAGACTCTCTCTGTTGTGGTTCTATTGTTTCTCCAGATGGACCTCTTTTCAAACTTCTTTTAAGCTCCTACCTCTAGTTGATGAAAGACATGTTCTTTTGACTCACCAATGTCGATGCAATTTCTTACTAATTAGCAGCCAGTACTTTACTAAAGGCTGTCTCAGCAGCATCTCTCCCCTTGGGCTTATCAGGTGTAAAGCAGCCACCTGTCCAGTGCATCCCCAAGCTGCAGGGGACACAGCTCCAGCTCTCTGAATGGTCTCATTGAAGCCCCTCTCACCGTGTTTGAGGTGAGGGTCAAGCACCCATCCAGCTGGGGCAGGGGGGACTCACAGCAGCACAGTTCTCTCCAAAGATATTATCTTCCCCCTTACCTCCAAATCCTAACATTTTTATGTCTGCAGTTTGGGTGAGGGAGGGTTAACAGTCTCAAACCAGTTTCCAGAACCTTCTTTGAAAGGTCTCCATATGGAAGATATTTGCCCAAGAAGTTTGATTATAGCTTCCACGTGCTCTGGGGGTTGTAAAGGATGTGATCATGTGTGTGGAGGGCAAGCAGGTGTGATTTCAGTTATGTGATGAGGGCTGGGGGTGTGAGTGGTCGAGAGAGTTCATAGCACTGGCTACTTTCCCTTCTCTAAAATGAGATTCTATATCACTTTCTTGTTATATGACTTTGAACAAACTGTTACATCTCTGTAAGCCTCAGTTGCTTTAGCTGTGAAATGCCCTGCATTCTCAGCAGGGGACTCTGAAATGAAATGAGGTAATGGAAGAATGATGTGCTCCACAAATGCAACTATAATTATTTTGTCCCTTCATGCCCCAGAATCAGTGCTCATTCCCCACATCCTGTTGAGTCACCATCCATCACACTGGGCTGGTGCAATGTCACCCTGGAGTGCAAGGCCGTGGGAGCCACAGAGGACCTGAACATGACCTGGGAGAGCAAGGGCCTCCTCAGGGAGCTGGGGCAGAAAGGGACACCAGGACCAGCCCCCAACACCTGGACCCTGGCTGTGAGACTCCACCTTAAGCCAGCCCAACATCAGCCTCACTTGTATGGTCAGCAACAATGTGGACCAGAAAACTGCCACCAACGACATTAGGGAGGTTTGTTGAGATCAAGAAATTGCCCAGCACGGTGAATGTGTCCAGCTCCTGAGACACTCGTATCCCAGAGATAGGGGGTTGGTGCTCACCATCCCCAGGAAATGTGATATCCAACATCTCCAGCCCTTGGGACAATACCAGAGGAGATGAATCAGAGACAGTAAAGTTTGGCATGTGACCCAGGAAACTATGAGGGATGGTGGAATCAGGGCTTTTAGGAAGAGCAAAGAACAGCTATGCCAGGCACTGATGTTTCTCTCTGCTCTGTTCTGAATCCCACTTGAAGGACCATCCAGGGGACAAGGAATCATATTTGTAATAAGTGACCTCAAGATGGGAACTTGAAGATAAAGATAGACAGGTTTTGACTCAACATTAAAGGACAGTCATCCAAAAATTGAATAGAGGCTCTGAGACACAGTGAGGTCCCTGTCACTGGTGGAATGTAACTGATACCAGCTCAACACAAGGTTGATATGAGGGAGGCCATTGTAGAAAAGAAACCCTATGGTAACTTTGAACGACCTCTGACAAACTAACCCAGCTGGATATGCACCCTTCAGGAGATCTAACTGCTCTGTAGATTTTACGACCCTTGCTTGTGCATGTACCTCCCAGCTGCGATAAGATGATAACTTTGTTCTTTTGAGTTCCTTAGGAATGTGATGACCCCCAAACAGAGAGTCTATGTTGATAGCCATCATCAATGAAAACTGAAAGATCTGGTGTGGCCACTCCCAGTCTGTAACACCAGAGGGTCAACATCCCTAACCCCCTCCACTATAACCCACCAGCCTATATAACTGCTGTAAGATTGTGTGCCCCCTTAAGATGGTTCTTTTAGACACTAGGCAGCCATCTTCCCTCTTGCTAGCAACCTGTAATAAACTGCCTTTTCTTTCCTATCACCTTGCCTCTTCACTATTTTTTCCTTTTTTTTTTTTCTTTTTGGTGAGAAAGATCAGCCCTGAGCTAACATCCATGCCAATCCTCCTCTTTTTGCTGAGGAAGACCAGCCCTGAGCTAACATCTATTGCCAATCTTCCTCCTTTTTTTCTCTTTTTCTCCCCAAAGCCCCAGTAGATAGTTGTATGTTGTAGTTGCACATCCTGCTAGTTGCTGTATGTGGGATGCCGCCTTAACATGGCCATACAAGTGGTGCGTCAGTGCGCGCCTGGTACCTGAACCCGGGCCGCCAGTAGCAGAGCGCGCGCACTTAACCACTAAGCTACGGGGCCGGCTGCATTGCCTCTTCACTATTGACACATCTTGTGGTGGGCAGACTACTCCCACCTTGGGTGGTAACATAACCACAGGCAAAGTTACTTGGTGGGTTGTTGTACAGTGCAGGATGGAATAGGACTCCACAGTAAGTTCACTTCCAACATGGACATTCTTAGATTCTAGGAAACTCTCTGTGGCAAAATCACATAGGATTATTCCAAACCCCAAAGTCCCAGTTTCCCCAGAACCATCAGGTGGGGAGAGTGCCTTCACTGAGCCAGCCCACTGCAGGGAGCGGGGCCAGTCCAGGATCCATCACCCAGAAGCCTCTCACTCTCTGCACCATTCCTGAGCCAACAGAGACTAGAACTCAATTCTTATCCCCAGTACTGTGACGATCCTGGCAAAAGGCCTTTGCTCCTCAAGTTCCTTGGGAAGCTGGGAGTTCAGCTCACAAGAAGGGTTTCCAGCAGAAGAAGGGAAGTTAGAGGAGCCCAAGCAGCCTAGACAACTGGCTTGGGACCTTATTTTTTTCTTGTGCTTTGAGAAGTTTCTAAATCATAAAAGGATGCTTTCTATGTTCTTCCAAGTTTTAAACATATTCATTAGCATAAAAACTTGTTACTTTTTAAGGTTTGAAGGAATCCACCTATAATGGGTTGTGGATCTTATGCCCTTAAGGATAAAATACTTATATAAGTTTTAGAATATATTCTGTGTTGATTTTTTGAGGTTTATACACACATGTAAATCAATTTTAGCAATTCATATTTTCTATAAATTCTCCATTTGATGAAGATTTTTAAATTGAATAGATGTTAATTATGTACTACATTCTCCTAGAGTTTTTTCTACATGTGGTTGTTGTTTTGCTGTTTTAAATAGGAGAAGAACTTACTGAAAGGCTAGGTGATAAATTAGGTGAAGATTTAAGCCCTGAGAGCTATGGAATCCCATTATTCAGGTCATAGCTTTTCTTTTTGGATCTGTTTGCAACAGTTTGGTGGTTCAGCTGGTGGAATGTGGCGTATTGAGGGGTGTCCTCTCCCTCCACTCCCTCTATTATGACTCAGAAATGAGAGAAATATGTGTGAGTATTTCTTTGCTTTTTGATTTTTAGAAATTAAATAAGACATCACATACCTAGATCACAGGAGAAGTATAGAGATCCAGCTCAAATGACAAGGCAAGACTCAATCTCATAAATGAACTTGACCAAAGGAAAACATGTCAATCTGAAGGATAGTTAATAAGAAATGGAGCATAAAGAGAGGTGAGTGACAGAGACAAGTGAAGTTCTGTCAGGCTGGCAGGAGAATCCCGTGCACCAGGCAGATACATGGACATGAAGAGCTCAGACAAGAAAGCCATTGGCATCCACACCAGCAGCACCTACTCACCTGCCCTGACTCAGGCTCCCTGAGCAGCCCAGTGACGCCTTATTTCCCGTGTGGCCTGTCTCTGGGAGAGGACACACTGGTCAGGCTCACGGGACTATCCGGCCCAGTTAGCAAGTGTGCTTCTTACTGTAAATTAATAAATCAGCATTCTGGTTTTGTCTTTCAGTATCTTTTGACATTTGTTAGCAAGATTTTGCATTCCTGAGGCAAATCACACAGGACAATGGATGAAATAGAGATTCTGGGCTCAGGCTCAGAATCTGCGTGTCGAACTCTGAATCTTGGTGAGCACATGAAAGTAATTCCAACCCGTGGGATCTCATCATTCACTCATTCTTTCACCCAACCAACATTTCCTACACTGTGTGCTGAGCGCATACCAAGAACCGTCTTGGAAGACAAACTCTCAGTCTTCCTTGCCATGTACATTCCCATTTGAATTTTATGAAGACTCCATGTAGACCAAAGGTTTCAGTTCTCAATGCTGATCATGCATCAGAATCACCTAGTGGGTTTTTAAAAATATCAATGATACTCAGTTTGGGGATAGGGTCCAAGCTTCTCTTCTTAAAAGCTTTCCAGTTGATCTGATGAACAGCCAGAGTTGTGAGCTGGGTCATAGGGAGTGTCCATTTGAATCAATTAGACCAAAATTTTCACTTTGCATGTACTGTGTAGACAGAGCCAGAGATATTTGGGATTATGTCAATAAAGATTCTGAAGGCCTCAATTCAACACAGTAGAAAGTGAAAATGAGCAGGAATACTTTAACGAGTTTCCAAGATGATAAGCTTCCTGTTGACACATATGTGGCTTTATCTATCTGAAACACAGCTCTGCTCATGTCACTGCCCTGCTCAAAAATTTTAATAGATAATCTTTTCTCTGATAAGCATTGTAGAGAATCTGATGATACAGAAAAAAAGATTCCAGAAGATAACCACTGTTAACTTCTTGACATATCAGCTTTTAGACTTCCTTTATGCCAACATAAACATATGTTTACATATATTTGTAATACTGCATAATGCTATGCATACTGTCCCATAACTCATTTAATATTTAAGGGACAATTTCCCACTTAAATATATAAAGATGTAATTTATCCTTCTTATTACATCTATAGTATTCCATCATGCGGATGAACTATACTTTATTTAACCAGTATATAGTTGTCAAGGCTGTGGGTTTTAGAATCTGACTCCAAAATTTCATCCCAGCTCTGCCACTTATTAGTTCTGTGACCTGGAGCAAGTTCATTACCTTATCAGTGTTGCAGTTTCCTGGGAATAATAATGGTACTTGCATAATAGGATTTGCAGTTTACACTCTGAGGCCTCAATTTCCACTTGTCTTTAATCTACAGTCCAGATTAAATGCACCCTAACTCACAACATTTTGAAGTACTATGAAGAAAAGTAGAGCACAGAAGAGGGAGGATGGCACCTGGAGGAGTATGCAGCTGTAAGTAGGGAGGTCAGGATAGACCTTATTGAGAAGATAACGTTTGTACAAAGACCTGAATGATGTCAGGAAATGAGACGTGCAGATACCTGGAGGAAGAGAATTCTAGGCAGAGCAAAGGCCCTGAGGCAGGAGCATGCATGGTGTATTGAAGGAAAGGCAAAAAGCCCAGTGTCCTAGAGTGAACTGAGGGAGGAGGGGAGCACGAGAGATAAGGGCAGATGGTACAGGGTCTTGCAGATAAAGTGGACCCATGGGGGAGTCTGAGCTAAGGAGTAATGTGATGCAACTTAGGTTTTGAAAAGATCACTCTGAATGACATTTTGAAAATAAACATTAAGAGATTAAGACAAAAGTAGGGAGACTGAGGTTACTGTGATAATCCAGGTGAGAAATGATGGTCCTATTGGACCAGGGAGGTGGTGAGAGGTTATGAATATATATATATATGAAAATAAATATATGAACATATATTGAATGAAAAAACATCACTATTTGCTGACCGAGTGTGGAGTATGACAAAAAGAATGAAGTCAAGGATGAAACCAAGGTTTTGTGGCCAGAACAAATGGAAGGATTGAGATGACATTTTTTGGGCTGGGAAACTATATGGGCAGTATGTTTGGGGAGTCTGAATTTAGATATGTCCAGCTGGAGATGCTTGTTATATATGCAAGTGGAGATGTCAAGTAAACAGCCAGAAATTTATAATGTGGAATCCAGGGGATGGATCACATCTATAAATCCCTTTTGCCATGTAAGGTCATATAGTCACAGGTTCTGGGGATTAGTGCACTGCCATAACAACAGAAGAGAATGAGTGTAGTCTCAGAGAAGTGGTCTGGGTATGAACCCTGGGATATTCCAATACTTAGATGTTGGAGATATGGGAAAGAAACTAAGGAGCAACCACTGAGTAGGAGGGAAAGAATGGTGAGTGGGGAATGCAAGGTGAAGACAGTGTTTCACCTGGTATAGGAAGTATAGGTCTGTTGCAGCTGAGAGGTCACGGGAGAGGAGAACTGAGAATTGACCACTGAATTTGGCAAGATGGAGTTTCCTGATGACCCAGATAAGAGCAGATTCAGTGGAGTGGTGGGGGCAATGCACGACAAGAGAAAATTCGAGAAAGAGATTTCTTCAAATAAGTTATACAAATGTTCAATGGGCACCTGAAAAGACATTCAACATCATCAATCATTAAAGAAATATAATTCGTAACCACAATGAGATACAACTTCATGCACACTAGAATGGATAAAATCAAAAAATAATAAGCAGGCTGGCCCCATGGCTGAGTGGTTAAACATCACCATGCTCCGCTTCAGCAGCATGGGTTCGCAGGTTCAGACACCGGGTGCTGACTTACACCACTCATCAGCCATGCTGTGGTGGCGTCCCACATGCAATGTACAGGAGGAAGGGCGTAGATGTTAGCTCAGGGCTAATCTTCCTCAAGAAAAAAAGAGGGAGATTGGCAACAGATGTTAACTTAGGGCAAATCTTCCTCACAAAAATATAAAGAGTTGGAGAGGATGTGGAGAAATCTCATACAATGCTGGCGGAAATGTGAAAATGGTGCAGCTGCAGGTGAAAGATAGGAATAAACGAAGGAGAGGAGGATGGAATACAAGAAGCATTATGAAGGATAAACCAACGGAAGATGGTAAGTGGTTGGATGTCTGGGATGAGGGAGAAGCAGGCAAAATGAGTGAAATTATGATCTCTTGTGGACCCAAATCATGCCTACCTCACTTCAGCTCAGGAGAACTTGTGCGAGGTCTTTAACATCTCTGGATTTTATTTTTCCATCTGTACAATGGGGTTTCTGTCCCATAGAATTGTTAAAGCTCTAAATGAGAAACGTATATTATGAGCTTCCAAGTTGGGGCACCTGAGTTAGAAGACCAGGATCCAGGAGAAGAACAAATAGAGGATATTCCCATTGGAATATTCTGGGATTCCAAGTTCTTCAATGACCATGTGGTAAAGTGTAAGATGTGAATGCTAGAATCATCCAGTGTTGGATTTAGCTCTGCTACCAACCAGTTTGAGACCTTGGTTAGTTGTCGTGCAAAATGGGGTTAATAATACGTACCCTAGAGTGTTCTTGAAATAATTAGAAGAAATAATATTTGCAAAATGCCTAGGACAAAAATGCCAGCCCTGGTGGCCTAGTGGTTAAGATTCAGCGCTCTCACCGTCCCAGCTTGGGTTTGTTTTCCAGTCAGGGAACCACACCATCCATCTGTCAGTTGTCATACTGTGGCGGCTGCGTGTTGTTGTGATGCTGAAAGCTATGTCACTGGTATTTCAAATTCCAACAGGGTTGCCCATGTTGGGCAAGTTTCCACAGGTCTTCCAGACTAGGCATAAGGACGTGGCCACCCACTCCTGAAAACAAATGGCCGTGAAAGTCCTATAAATAACAGTGGAGCATTACCTGATACAGCGCCACAAGATGAGATGATGGTACAAAAACACCAAGCAGGGATCCGGTCTGCCATACACAAGGTCTCTAAGGGTCAGAGTCGGCTTAGTGGCACTAATAACAAAGGACAAAACCAGGTTCATTACAGGCTTGGAAAGCCCAGTTCCCCCTTTTTTTTTTTAACTCCTTGCTTTAGGTGGGATGGGAAGGGTCAATGGGTGGTCACTGCTCCCAGGCTCAGGGGCATTGACACCCAACCATGACCGGTCGCCTGCGATGCCAGTGAGAAGATGTCATCTTTTTCTCTCTCAGCTTTCTACTCAGCCTGAGGGAAAAGAGGTCAGAAACATCCCTATTATGGATCTCCGTACTTCTCCCTTATCCATCTACCGTCCAGCAGGCCCCTAGCATTGCTTCCTAATGCTTAAGCCTTTACTCAGAACTTTGCTTTCTGAGCTCAGGGATGAAGCTGCTGAGCTGCGCTCAGCTGGGAAGAGAACCAAGAAACCAGGAATATAGGCCAGGAGACAAGGTACCACAGGTCATAGTACCAGGGAGACCACCTCTGACCCAAGAGCTGGGATACAAGGCAGCAGGCAGAGGCTTTAAGGAGGTGAGGAGCCTCGTAGAGGGAGAAGCTCCCACACACCACAGTGCAGGCTGCATCAGGTCCTCAGGCAATGTGGGGCTGGAGGTGGGGTGGGGAAGTTCCCACCTCATATCTCTGGGTCAGGGAGAGTCATGAGAGGTCATCGGCAGGGTCATGGGAGATCATCATGTCCATCCTTGATTCCCCGTGGACCCACCACCGGAAAGACCTTCAGCAGCCTCTGTGCTCTTGGTCTCAGTCTGCTGAGCCCCTGTGGGAGGAAGGGTGGCCAAGAATCTTCACAGAGAGAGGTGCTTGTCTTCTTGGTCCTGGCCTCCTACAGCCTCAACACCCTCCTGAGGGAACCCCAGGTTAGTCCTGTATGGAAGACTCATAACTAATCCAGGGCAGACTGTGGCAGTGGCCTTAGTTATGTACAAGACATTGGAAAAAATCAGATGTTGGAGAGACCATTTCCAAACCTTTGGGAACCAGATGGGATCCATGTAACACGTGACTTGGAAGGAGGCTTTAGACAGGATGGTAGTATTTCAACAGGCAGGGATGGCAGCAAGGAACAGAGAGAGGGAACTGTCATTCTAGACAGACGGATGTGAGTGAACAAAGAAGAGGTAACCTACGGCCTGAGGCCAGCATGGTTGTGGGGTGCTGATGGTCACCAGAAAAGCCCGGTGAGGGCTGATTCAGACCTTCTCTCACAAGCTTTACCCCTCACACCCCACAGCAGCCTCACCAAGGTGGGTGGGAGGACACTGCACATCCACTCTAACCACCCAGTTAGATAACCGCCCCTATCCAAGACAGGGGAAGAGCTGAAGCTGTTTTTTTAAGAATGCAACTCCTAACTTTGAGTCTCTGGGGTCATTCTCTGAGAAACAGAAGACTTCAAAGGGCCTTAAATAATACAGATTCCTCTTCCCACTCCACAGGAAGGTGGGTATGGGACCCATGGGCTGACGCTGAGGCTGAGGTCCAGGTTAGCACAGGTGGCCAAGAACAAGGGCTCTGGCCAGTATATAATGTGCACTAGAGACTCTCCCCAACACACACACACACACACACACACACACACACACATAATACCCAACACCTCCCAAAGGAGCCTTACACAAGGTGCAAAGGAAGCCTCTGGCCAGTCCCTTTGTGGGCTCCCAACCACCCATGCTGCCTCCATTAATCCCAAACTCAGCATCCTGCACCAAGGGCCTCACTCTTGCCTTTGTGGCATGGTCAACACCTCTACACGGTCCCCACCCTGGGCTCGTGTTCTCAGAAAAACACACACCAGCAACACAGCAGAGGCTGTGGGGGTTAACACATGCACAGTCAGGAGGGTCCCCTTTCAGAATCTTCAGGAGTAGAGGGGTCAGGAGCTGAGTGAACAACAGAGGAAGAGCACTCATCCTGCAGGAAGGTCGTGAGAGGGATGGCAGCTTGGGGAAGTGTCAGAGGAAGTGACAGGGCCACATGTGCCCGGGGAGTTGAGGACACGAAGGTCAGAGTAATGCAGACCAGGGACAGCTGGAGCTGGACCAGAGCTGGAAGAGGCGGGTGTCTGCAGGCATCAAGCTCAGAGAGAAGGTGTCCTAGGAATGTCCATTCTCCTGCTTTCTGCAATTAAATCATCTTCATGGCCAGGCCTGGCCTCTGGACCGCACTGTAGACAGTAGTGAGAGGCTCCTTTTGTTCTAGATGTCGTTCACTCATACCCTAGGAATGCAAGACAGAGGGTTCCTAGAACAGCTGAGGGATAGAGAGGCCCCAGAGGGACCCAGATGGAACCAATGCTGCTGACAGGAACTGCACGTGAATTCCCCCTAAGTGCCCTGCACTATACTGGCCCCAGTTGTAAAGTTTCTTAGTAAATACCAGTGACTATCCGGAGAGACTAGAAAGGGCCAGAGACAGCAGGGCTAGAAATGCCCAGACCCAGGCACAGAGGGACCTGGGAGAGCCCAGTTGGACACTGATCCCAGCTCTCACCTTGTCCCTGCGCCCTCGAGACTCCTGCTGGCTCAGCTCAGCAAACCGGATGTCACCATCCTGGTTCCTGTGTTCCTCTTGCAATTCTGCACCTGAGTCATACACAGAGTGGACCTTGAATCTGGGCCTGGGAAACCTGTACCCTCTCCCACTGCTGTGAACCCCAAGGACATGTCTACACACCATCCCTTCCACAAGGACATTCACTGAGCAGCAAATTGCAGGAGAAAGGGAGCCAAGGGCCCAGTGGGGGAGGGGAGGTAATTGAGCCAGAAAGGAAAGTGCAACCTGCCTCCTCCAATCTCCATCTTCTTCTTCTTCTCATGTGTCTTCCAAAGGTACAGTCCAACCCCGAGGATCAACAGCACGGCCACGAGGGCCCCTAGTATGGCTTCCAGGGTGCCTGCCGAGCCGTGTTCACCTGAAACTGTTTCCCTCACACGGAGAGAGTGAAGAAGGTTAAGGTAAGAGAGAACTTGAGATACCCAGTGCCAGGAGAGATAGAGAGAGCAGGGGGAGAAGTCTGAAGATTCCTGGTTCAGAAGCTGAAGAGGAAGGACCATGGAGGGTCATTCATTTCCCCAGTGCCCGAGCTCCTGCTTGATGACAGGATATTGAGATGAACAAGACTTGGTCCACACCCTGGGAGCTCATCACTCAGCAGGGAAGACTGAGAAAACAACAAAGTGTGCCAGCCAGAAAGATTTCTGTGCAATAGAGGTTTACACCTTGTACACGGGTTTTCAGGGAGGGCCTCCCATAGGAGGTGATGGGTAACCTGAGTCTTGAAGAAGAAATAGGACTTTACCAGATATTCAGGGTGGGCAGGGCATTCCAGGAGGGAGGAGTACCAAGTTGAAGAAATGGCTGTGTCCAAAAGCCAGTGCCTAGGAGTTGCCAACACTCCACTGCAGCAGGCAGGAGAGGGAAAGGGCAGGAAGGAGGGGGGCAAGGAAGGTCAAAGGGTGGCTGGAGCTGTCTTTAGAGGGTCTCGTGCATCACACTGAGTGTTGAACTCTGTCTGAGGCTCCAGTACGGGGGGTAAGGGGAGGGTAACAGGGGGTTTTATGTGATGCTGACACAGCAGGTCCCTCCAGCAGCTCATGGAGGATAGATTAGGGGGCGAGGCTGCACACGGGGGTACCAGGTCACTCATTCAATCATCGAAACACTGTGAACAAACTGTTCCAGATGCTGTGCTTGGCACACGGATTCAAAGGAGAACAAGACATGGCCCCTGCCCTCAAGGTGTTCCAGGCTAGGGAAGAGACAAGTACAGAAACAGAGCGTTGCCACTTAGTGAGCTGCCAGGGACCCTCCTTAAAGGTGATGCCTGAGGGCAGGACGGCTACAGCCCCTGCAGGGCCCTGTGCAAAATGAGAATGAGGAGTCCTTTGCTCAAAAATTGTTAGTTATGTCAAGATGGCCACTGCAGAGGTTTACATCCAGCATGGGGCCCTGTGTGACCACATGAGTCACATGTTACTGAAGTCAGCTGTCCCTGAAGGAAGCCCTTCAATAAGAATAAGGCAAGAAATGAAGGCAAAAGGTGGGAGGAATAATGGGAGAGGAAACAGCATATCCAGAGGCTCAAATTTGGCAATAACAGAACATATTCGGGAACTCCAAGCAAGCAGTGTGATGTAAAGTGTGTCACTGAGGCCAAAACCATGGGCAGAGGAGGGTCTTAGCCCTGAATTCTACAAGGAGTCACTGGAGATCAAATCCTACAGGTGACAAGGACAAATGACACAATCCAACTTCTTTTCCAAAAGACCACTCTGGACTCACTGTGGGTGATGAGTGGGGCGGGGAGCGGGACTTGACAGCTGCTGCCTACCAGCAGGGGCACGAGGTGAGAGGCTGAGATGTGAGAGACATTTAAAAGCAGAGACAAGCTGGATGTGCCTCCCAGACTGCTGTGTGGGGTGACCAGGTGGAGGTGGTGCTGATGAACACAGTGGGGAGAAAAGCCCAGAGTCCTCAGACCCCAGCGCTCCCTGAGCTCCGAAAGCGCCCCTCCCCTCTGGCAGGTTACACTCACCATGGGCACAGACCTCCCCAAGGGCTGAAGTGACAGTTTTCTGGTCCTCGGCGTTGCTGACCACACAGGTGAGGCTGGCATTGGGCTGGTTCAAAGGCAGGCTCACAGTCAGGGTCCAGGAGTTGGGCGCTGGTCCCAGTGTCTCTCTCCATTCCAGCTCCCTGGGAAGGCCCTTGCTCTCCCAGGTCACATTCAGGTCCTCTGTGACCTGCACAGCCCTGCACTCCAGGGTGACATTGCACCAGCCTGCTGTGATGGACAGTGACCGGACCAGGATCTGGGGATGGGGCACGGGCTCTGGGGTGGGAGGGACAAGAGAATGGAGCCTCACGTGAGTGCAGAACATTACAGTCTGCGCATTCTCATCCATTATCTCCCTGAAGCTCTGGCTACCTCCCTCTATGGAAAGTGCGACATTTTATAGACGAAATAGAATTATCCCAACGTTAAATATATAGCAAGAGACAAGAAGGATGGGGGGCACAGAATTAAGCCTTACCTGATGTCACTAAACTGAGCAAGTCTTAAAAATCTCCCACAAGAAAATAGAGGCTGCACTCCACCTACCCAAGGCCCAATATGTTTAGAAATTGGGTCTTTCCTAGAGGGAGAAGAAGCCAGGAATGAAGGACTTATCCTGGTCCACCACCGTCACCCTGCTTCTCCTGCCGAGATGATGCCTGGGACTACACAGCCAATGGTGAAGAGGGACATCCAGCCAGCTCTGGGAGTCCAGAGAAAGAACCCATGTGCCCAAAAGTGGAGACACTTGTGGGAAATGCAGAGGTAGCGGGAATGACAACCCTGAGTGTGGTTAGAACATGCCACTGGACTTGTGGTAAAGAGAGGAAGAGAACTGACAGATTTACAAGCCAGTCATAGAAATCCCATGGGGACCTAAAGCTGTCAAAGCCACTCTCTCGGTAGCAGGGTGTTTCTCTATGCAGAGGAACTGTAGGGAAGGAAAGGGTTGCTAAATGAGGTTCTGAAGATGGGTGGCAGGGTAAACTTTCTCCTATATCTATGGAGGCTCTTCAGTCTGGATTTTGTGTGTGATGCTTCCCTCAGGCCAGGGCTGAGTAAGAGCAGAGGAGACAGGGATGACGAACTATACGTGATTTCTCAATTAGAGCAGGCAGAATAGTGCCCCCCGCCAAGGATGTCTGCATCCTAATCCTCAGAACCTGTGAATATGTTAGATTAATGGCAAAGGGGAATTGAGGTAATAGATAGAATTAAGATTGCTAAACAGCTGACATTAAAATAGCAAGATTATTCTGGATTATCTGGAGGGGACCAATGTAATCACAAGGGTCCATAAAAGTGGAAGAAGGAAGGAGAGGAGTTCAGAGGGCTGCACTGTGAGGAGGACTCGTGCCACCATTGCTGGCTGTGAAGACAGAGCAAGGTGGCCGAGTGCTAGGGTTGCAGGCAGCCACTAGAAGGTGGAAGAGGCAAGAAAATATTTCTCCCCCTGGCTCCTCAAGAAAGGAACCCGGCCCTGCCAACACCTTGATTTTAGCCCAGTGAGACCTGTGTCTGACTTCTGCCCTACAGCACAGTAAGATCATAAATTTGTGTTGAGTTAAGCTGGTAATTTGTAGTACAGTGGTCCCTCCTCATCCACAGTTTCACTTTCTGTGGTTTCAGTTACACATGGTCAACAATGGTCTGAAAATATTAAATGGAAAATTCCAGAAATAAATAAGTCATGTTTTAAATCGCATACTGTTCTGAGTAGTGTGTTGAATCTCGCATCATCCCACTCCATCCCACCTGGGACATGAATCATCCCTTTGTCCAGTGTATCCACACTGTATACACTACCCACCCATTACTCACTTAGTAGCCAGTTGGATTATCAGATCTACCGTGGTGTGATCACAGTGCTTGTGTTCAGGTAACCGTTATTTTATTATTTTACTTAATAAGGACCCCAAAGAGTAGGAGTAGTGATGCTGGGATATGCCAAAGAGAAGCTGTAAAGTGCTTTCTTTAAGTGAAAAGGTGAAGGTTCTTGACTTAATTAGGAAAGAAAACAATTGTATGCTGAGATTGCTAAAATCTACGGTAAATTTTATTAGAGTATATTGTTATTTTTTGTTCTATTTTATTATTAGTTATAGTTTTCCTCTTACTGTACCTAACTTACAAATTAAAATTTACCACAGGTATGTATGCATAGGAAAAACATAGCATATGTAGGGTTTGATACTATCCTCGGTTTCAGGGGTCTTGGAACGTATCCTTGTGGATAAGGGGGGCCTACTGTAATTTGTTATAGCAGCAATAGAAAACTAATACACAAATTAAGTCAATTTAATGCTCTAAAGAAGAAGTGTTATGGCAAAAATTCCATTTCCCCCAAATTCCATTTTCCTCTCCCAAAAAACTGAAGTGATTTTATCCCTCGTGTGAATCTCAGCTCTGCTCTTCATTTGTGGTAAAGCCATTTATCCTAATTTCAAGAGAGAAAATAGAGCCTGAAGGCTGGCATCTGGAATGAATCCTGAAAATGGGGCCCAAGTGACACTCCTGGGTACAAAAGAAGGACGTAGCCATGGGATTGAGGTGAGGGGTGTCACGTACCATTGACAGTGAGGTGGAAAATCTGGGTAGATTCCACTCCACCAGTGAAGCTGGCTCGAGCCCGGTAGTACCCACTATCCTCAGGGGTCAAGTTCTCAATCCTCAGGGACATCATGTTGGGCACATGGACCCTCTGCTTGTACTTGTCCTGGAGGTTGACCCAGGTTGGAGTCCCTTCTGACCCGTTATGGACTCGCAGCAAGACTCTGTATTTTAAGCCAGGGCCAAAGGACCATGAGATTTCCTCCAGCTCCACTCCTGGCTCCTTGATCACATGAAACAACACCGAACCTCCTCGGATCCTTTTCAGAGGAACGTGGACTCCAGAATCCTGACCTCCAGAACCGTGTATGCCAGAACTCTTGACCCCAGTGCTGCACATGCCTAGGGCATTGGAAACAGGAACCATGAGTGTTTTGTGGTCAAGAGAGAACCACAGAACCCACGTTTTTAATGAAATCCATCCAATATACTCCCTTGACTCTTGAAAAGCAGCCTAGTACAATGAATTTGAAGCAATTCTGGAATCCAGTACTGGTTCTGCTGGAGTATATCCTTGACTGGGTTACTTAAACATGCTAACCTGCAGTTTCCTTACCTGTGTCCAATGATAGTATGAATTAAATGAGATCAAGGATCAAAAGCACCAGCACATTTTCTAATACATACTAAGTGCATATATGTAGGAGGCAGCTTCCAAAGTAGGTCAAAAGATCCCTCCCTCCTCATGTTTACACCCTTTGTAACCCCCTCACCTGGAGTGTGGTCTGTACCTAATGACTTGGTCTGAGGAATAGGATAGAGCAAAGGTGATGGGATGTCACTTAGTGATGG
The DNA here is from genome assembly GCF_057802395.1 of Ceratotherium simum simum. Taxonomy (NCBI): domain Eukaryota; kingdom Metazoa; phylum Chordata; class Mammalia; order Perissodactyla; family Rhinocerotidae; genus Ceratotherium; species Ceratotherium simum. Next base: position 39,401,558 of record NC_141901.1, read on the forward strand.
GAGGTTATACAAGACTGTAACCCGTCTTGCTTGTACTCTCTCTCTCCCTCCATCTGATGAAGCCAGCTGCCATGTTGTCAGCTGCCCTGTGGAGAGGCCACATGGCGAGGAACTGAGGGCAGCCTCTGGCCAACAGCCAGGGAGGAACTGAGGCCCTCCGTTGAACAATCACAGGAACTGCATCCTATCAGCAATCACAAGAGTGAGCTTGGAAGCAGATTCTTCCCCACTGAGTCTTGAGCTGACTGCAGCCCCAGCCAAGACCTTGATTCCAGTCTGAGAGACTCTGAGTCAGAGGACCCAGCTACACCACCCCTGGATCCTGACCCTTAGAAGCTGTGAGTGATACTGTACACCGTGTTGTTTTAAGGCACCAAGTTGTCAAGTAACAGGTTACACAGCAATAGATAACTAATACAGTAATGAAGGCTGCTTTCCCTTCCCTCTCCTTCTAGGCAGTGTAGCAGTCAGGATGGGCTAGGCTGTACCATGGTAACAAATAATTACAATACCTCAGGGGCTGAGAACAAGGGGAGTTCATATCCCACACCACACGTCCCATGAGAGAGGGAGGGAGGGGGCCTACCACACTTGGCGGAGGCTCCACTACCTTGTAGCTGCACCACATGAAACCCACAGTGTCCTCACAGCCTCTCAGTCCCACTTCAAAGTGTGTTTTTATTGAAATGGACTGAGGTATCAGACTGGGTGATCTAGTGTAATGGAGTGCGCTAAAGCTTGGACTTTAGAGGCAGCAAGACTTAAGTTGAGGCGAGGTCCTCCATTTTCTGGCTGTGTGGACTTGAGCTATTATTCAACCTCTCAGCCTTCAGCCTTCTCTTCTGTGAAATGGAAATAATAACAGTGTTTACCTCATAGAATTATAGTGGAAGATAAAAGATGATAAAAAGTTCCAGCACAGTGTTTAATAATTGTTCCAGAAATGTGTTCCATTTCATTATGATGATGATTATTTCTGAGTAAACATACCTGGGATCAGAACCAGACATTCCCAGGTCCCAGGGTGGTGCCCTTTCCCCTCCACCAGCTGTCCCTCTCAGAGGTCTCCTCTTGGGCACAGGGATGGGCTCAGACACCCATGGGTGCAATCCCATTGGTGGCTACAGGGAGTCAAAGTCCAGCGAGGGCCTTCTTGTTTACCAAAGCTCAGAAATTGGAAGGAAATTTATTGCTGTGTCCCCAGCAGCTGGCTTCCATAGCCACTGTCAACTCCTTTGTTAGTAACTACCTGAGGACATCTGTGCTGCCGGGGAGAGTGGTAAAGTTGGAGGAAGGATAGGTTACATGTTATCCCAAGCATGGGTTTAAAAAATTTATATTATCAACACTATTTGGTGTAGGCATTTTCCCCTTTCCTTAGTGGGTTGCTTTGTAATTGTAAAAGTATTGTGTGTTCCTAAAAAACTATTATATGGATTATGGGGTTGATTCAAGTAAAAGTTTGAAGAGTGCCTCCTCCCAGAGGTAAGCACTGTTATTGACTTGGATCCATCCAGACCTTTCTCTATGTAGCCACAAATGCCATAGACTCTGTAAACACAGGGCATCTGTTCTTAAATTCATTCCAGCGTTCCTAATGGCCTGTATGGACGTGGTCTCTGACTCTTCCTTTGAATCAGTTCTGACAGCCTACTGGTTTCCTCATAATGAGTGTAATAAAAGTATTCGGTAACACTTCAGTCAATCATGGCATTCAGAGTTAATCTCATTTGAAATATGCAATTTGGGGTGCAACAATGGACATTAACCATAAGTGCTCTGTTTAACCAGGGGCTCAAAGAAACAGCCCTGTTCCAATGGGGAAACATGAAGATGGACTTACTGAGAGACAGCATTTCAGTCTCCAGTGTGGCCCCTTTCTAAGGGATTTTTACCAGTAATTCTGACCAAACAGTGTTTGTCTATTTCCCCCCAGTGTGGGTAAGAGGGGATCAGCACCAGGGGAATAGAGAGAAAGAAGCTGGTATTGTCTGCTAAACAGACAGAAACTGAAAAGCTCTGTCTGAATTTCACAGCTGCTTCTGAACACACAGCTGTAGCATGCTTTCCTGAGGAGTGTTTGCAGACCAAGTTCCCACACCGTGGTGAGGGGGTGATGTCCTTCCAGGTGGTCTGGAGACGCCTCTCAGGAGCAGAGACAGAGAAAACAGAGGGCCAGGCTGGATCCCAAAGAGAAAGCTTGAAGAGGAGGATGCCCTCAATCCTTGGAGGGCTGAGGAAGTGACCACAGTGACTGCCAGGGGTCTTCTTTTTGAAGGTGCCCTAAACAGGCTCACCAGCTGGCAGTTCCTGTCAGGCCACAGGTAAGGACAGGATAGGATAAATAGACAGAGCAGAGGCACTGAAGTAGCCACAGGAGAGTCCTGTCTGGGTGGAGGCACCAAATCCCAGAATGTCATAGCTGGGAGGGGCCTTAGAGGGGATCTGCCCAGGCCCCTTCTTACACAGAGGAGGAGGTTCCCTGGTGGGTGATTTTGTCCTGGGTCACACAGGGCAGATCCAGTCCTGGACCCTGGGTCTCCTCTCTTCCTGTCCAGTGCTTCTCCTCTGCAGGGAGCTTCCCAGCAGCTCTCCCACCCTTTTCCTGCCCTCCCCAGGGCTCCTCCCTCCCAGCACTGCTGTCTGAGCTCCAGGATCTGAGCAGGTCCTGGAGTCTCATCCTCCAACTTCCCTGTCCTGGGAAAGGGGAAGCAAGTACCTAGAGGGGTTAGCAGAACAAGGACTTCTGGCTAAGGGAGGGTTAAATAGCAGCCCAGCCAGACTCCCTAATTTCTAGAAAGGAGGGAACTAGGCAGAGAGGTGGCTCAGCCCTCAGGCTGCAGGTAAGGATCTGCCCCAGAAGCTGGATGGTGAGCACCACCTGTGAGGAAGATGGAAGAAGACTTAGAAAGAGAAGGAAGGCAGCAAGAGCTCTCTGATCTACAAAAGATCTAATCCTGAAGAAGAAAATAAAGCCTGGGGAGGACATGGTAGTAAACAAGATAGAGTTAAAATTCATTTAAATGACATAACATTAAACACTCAAAAATCATCAAAAAATGTCCATTTTTCTGACTCTTCCTCCTTTTATTCTTCCTCCCTCCCTCCCTCTCTCTCTCTCTCTCTCTCTCTCTCTTTCTTATATAATCTTACAACCTCAGGGCCTATGGAGAAAACTCTATATAATTTCAAATATTTCTCCATTTCTCCATAAAATTGAAGAAGTGGAGAAAGCCTACATTTACTGTGGACACAAAGTTACCTAGTTAGAGGGGTCTAATGCAAAACTCATTGTTAATTCAAGACATCCTGTGTACAAATGCTCTCTAATCCACTATTTCATGTAATTCCCTGCAACTTCACATAGTGGCTGGGATATTAGAACAAAAAAAATCAACGAGAGCTTTCACAGCTTACACCTGAATTCATAATTGGCTAGTTGTTATTAATCTCCCATTAGTTCTTTATTTAATTTCTTTATACATAATCATAAACTCTCTGATAAAGTCATAGATGAGATATTCGGCCTTCATTAGGAAAGTTTTTGTTTCAGTTCCCTTTTTGCTTAACACTTCCCCCATTTCTACTTCCCCTCTTCTCTGTCCTCCCCAAGTTCACCTTCTCTTGGAACTCATGTTAGCAATCAGTTGTTTCCTTCCACATTTTCTCCATTTATAAACATATGGGTACACAGACACCCTTAAACTTTGAAGGTTCCTGTTCATTTACAAAATAAGAATTTCATTGTATTCAGTCTCCTGCATCTTGCTCATGGAAATCCATGCATGTGACCTCATGGAAACTGGAAATCCCCCCAGACAACTAGTACAGTTTTTATCCCCCATATTATCGTGTGGTGCAGACACTCCTCAACTGGTTCAATCATTCCCAAATTGATGGGTACCTCCTTTGTTTCCAGGGTTTTTCTCTGAAACAGTGCTTTCAGTCTGGGGTCTGCAGGACCTGAGCAGCATCTGGCAGTGGAGGGAGATGCAACCCACAGGCATGAAAAAGGGGCCCCCCTAGAGGATTCACATTACTCAGAGATAAATACGTCTCAATTTTTTAAGATGAAAACTAACACTATAGTGGAAGGTAAAATTCACGACTAATTTTAAGTTAAATGTGAGACTTCCAGGGACTCTGAGCTTGCAGCTGAGTCCCAACCCTCAGCGGGGAGTGTTCCTTCACTCTTCTTTTTCAGTGGAGAAGCCCGAGAAGCCCAGACTAGAGTTGATTCCTCCAGCTCAGACACGGGGTGCCAGGTCAGCCCCTCCTCCACACGACAGCGGCAGACGCTGTCAGGTCCCCTCAGAGTTCCAGGCCAGGGGTGCCCCGTTCCCACCCCTCCGTCCCCAGGAGCAGCTTCTTTGTCTGTCTCCACCCTACTCCCCAGGCAGCTCCAGGCTGACACTGCTGTTGCAGCAGAAGTGGCCTGACCTCCCTGTTAATTGTCCCTTAATGCAGCCCACCGTCAAGAGCTCAGGGTTCCCAGCCTCCCCACAACTAAAGGGCTATTTGCTTTTTCTATTCACCCCTGGACTCTAAACCACATGCAGTGCATTTGCTAAACTATAAGAGTTGTTTTGTCTCTTTGTTCACCAAAGACATCAGACAGGGAAGGAGACCCTGCCTCCCTGCTCCACCCAACTGCCCTCCCTCCCAGGAGCCCGGGCCACTCACTGAGGAGGAGGCTGGTGAATCCCAGGAGCCAGGAAGCCCAGCAGAGCTGGGGGTCTGCTGAGCAGGGTCCCATTGCAGGCTGCCTGCCAGCCTGTTCAGCAGCAGAGGAAACATCTAGGAGGCAGAGACAAAAGCAGAGGAAAAGCTTCACTCAGACAAGCCCTTTATGCTCTTCCGCAACCCAAGGGCGGAGCTAAATATTTGTTCTGGGATCACAGCCCCGTAGTTAGAGTAAGCCATTCAGATCTTCAATATCAGCCTTAGCACCTACAGGAGGACCTCAATAATAATTGCAGAATAAATTATAAACAGCCTCAGTCTATGATGTGCCGGGCAGTGTGCTGGAGAGGCTCCCTCCCTGTGGCAAAATCAGCTCAGTGATCTCATCCTTTCCACCCCTACACCCACTAGAAACCCTTACCTGCTTCTCTGATTAACAGCCTGCCCCAGGCAGCCCTGCCCACTAATGCCAGCCTATGGTCAGCTCAGAAGTCACTCTAGTACAGCCAGGCTGGGCTAAGCCCCTCCTGTCCTCTGTCCCTACACCATTTAATGAGTCAAATTCCCATTCAGATTTTCCACAAACTTGAACTGTCGGTTCCCTAAGTAGGAATCTGTGAGCACAACAACAAAGCTCTTTGTGGGAAATGTCAAATCCCTACACCCGCAATGCAAATATTGGTGTTTACCTATTGCTTGCACCTGTATGGCTTTCTCAGCTGCCACTAGTGATAGTAATGCTCCCTACACACAAGGCAAAGCCAAACCCCCACAGAATGATAAGCCCTTAGCTGCATCACAGACAAACATTTCCCTCTATACCTCTGCCAGCCCTGTTCCTGACATCACAGAGCGGAAGGGGTGGAGACCTACACACTCCTCCTGGCCACAGCCTCAGCTGCCTCAGACTCACGACCACCTACAGAGGGTCAAGCCCTGGACTCTTCTCCCCAGACTGGATACTCTGCAACATCAGAGAACTCTAGCATCCCATAACCTAGGAGAGCAGCACCATCTTCCTAACTCCAGGCCCGTGCCTCCTTCTCCTCCCCATTGAGGCTTCCCCCTCAGCTGCCCAGGTAGAGCAACCCAAGGATGCATCTGCAGCACTGGCCTCATGACCAGGCACACAAGATAGTCAGAGCACTGTGTACTAAACCCACTTTATGGATGTGAAACCTGAGTCCTATGGGTTTGTACAACCTGTGAAAGGTCGCACAGCAAATCTAGGGTCAGGGTCTGCGCTCTTAACAATGAACACAGTAAAAAATCCCCAACATCACAGCTGCTATACAGTCCCACTGTGTGGCCTCAATCAAGTCACCTGAGTCCAGTCTGTGTGTCCCCTAAACTGCTCTGCAGCATCCCAGACAACAGAATATTCAACACTGGCTTGATTCCCCCCCAACGCCACCTAGTAATGGGGGAATTACTTCAAAAGACAGTCTGTGAGTCCTATACTCGGAACCTTCTTGTATGGAGTCAAAATCCAGGCAGCTCATCCACTGGTCACTCTCAGGGTGATGGGGAGCAAGTCTCATATGTCCCCCTCCCCTATGTCCCTACACCTCTTGTGAGAGCACTCCGTGTGAGAACTTTTGGGTTATAAAAATCATTTGCTTAAGGGGAATGGGGAGGAGGAGCCTAGAGAGAGGGAACCAGCAATGTGAGTGCAGGCCAGGGACACTGCAGAGAGTCAGACAGTAGACTTTATATGCTGGTAAAATGCCAGGGACTTTTTAAAGATCTAGATGTCTAACCTCATTTCTATATCCCAGCCATCTTATGCCAAGGAGTAACACACACACAAGCCTCAGAACCTTTGGTATGAGGGTGCTATACACAACTACCTGATGACAGGCATGTTTTGGAAATTAAAGGAAGGCACACCTGGATCCACAGCAGCATAATGTGTTGGTTAGGAAGTGGCAGATTGGAGAAAAATGTAGAGTTCAGTGAGCTGGGGCATACGGGAAGAACATGAATCTGAGAGGTGACCAAGAGAATGTAAGTTCCTAGGAATTCACAGAAATCGTAGAGAATTCTCTGGACCTCTAAGGGACTTGGTGGTAGTCATGTCCATTTTATGTGAATTCCAAAGGGCAGGACACCCTAGTTGAGAGAGGGTTATGTGAAGAACACATTTACTGAGTATCTACTCTTAGCCAGAGGCTTTACATGTGTTACATCAGCTAATCCACAATATACGTTTAATTAAATCTTCAAAACATCATATTATCTAAGTGTTATGTGCGCTAAAGAAGGAGCATCCTGAAAGTCCAAAGAGATTAAATAACTTGTCCAAGGTCGTATATTAAGTAAATGGCAAAGTGCTCACGAGCTGACAATATCATCCCAGCCATGGATATGCCCAAGAGGAAAAGGAGAGTGTAGATTCCGAGAAATTCAAGTAACAACTGAGGAAGACCCTGGAAAGAAAGAGATTGGCTGCTTTATGATGTGAGGGGAAACAGTATCCCCAGGAGGATGGCCAGGTGTTTAGGTAAAGGAAAGTTTGGAGGAGTGGGTCTGAAATATGCTCTTTTCGCTGATCACCTTGTCTAGGTGAGAGAGAGGAGCCACCAGCCGAGCCATGAATGGTTTGCAGCAGGGCAGCAGGGCAGCCCCACAGCTGGACTGGAGAGAGGAGGAGACAGCAGCAGGTGCAGACTTGTCATCACTATCCATCTTTTCTTCCTTCTTCTTCCTCTATAATCCAACTAACTATTTGCTGGTAAAAAATATATTATAATTGATACTATTATTAAAAATAAATAGAGGGACCGGCCCTGTGGAGCAAGCGGTTAAGTGCGTGTGCTCCGCTGACCTGGCCTGTGGTTCGCCGGTTCGGATCCCGGGCGTGCACAGACGCACTGCTTGTCAAGCCATGCTGTGGTGGCATCCCATATAAAGTGGAGGAAGATGGGCATGGATGTTAGCCACGCCCACCTTCCTTTTTGCCGGTCTTCCTCAGCAAAAATGAGGAGGATTGGCAGATGTTATCTCAGGGCCAAACTTCCTCACAAATAAATAAATAAATAGAGTTAAAACTTTAGAAAGTAATAACAGGATAATGTTTGGTTTCAATAGCTCATTCAGAGAGAAGTGTATAAATGCTGAACAACTTTAGCCATAATTAGAAAACAATTAATAATTTACAATATATGTTAAAATGTGAAGGGTAGAAAATGTCAGAGTAAGGACCTTCAAAAATTCTCTCTTCGTAAACGCAGTGAGAAAACTGGACTACTTTTTGAGAGCTTTTTCACAATACTGGAAATTAACTAATGGTTTGCAGTATGGCGTAAGGTCCATAAGAACAGGGAGTTTTGTGGTGTTTTAACGTTCTCTAGTCACTTCTCTGCTCTCCAGTAGCACTGTGTGCTTGAAAACTAAATGCCTGTATTCTTGGTGAACACCAGCAGCCTTGCAGCCACCAGAGAGAACCCTTTCAAAGCCCCCTTCCCAGTAAATTGTTATGACTTGACACGCCTGGTGGTACCCTTAAATATCCCACTTGCCACAGAGTCTGTATTTGACTTAACTTGGAGCTCTCCTGTAGTGAACAGCCCTCTACCCAGCAGAATTTGACAAAAGCAATTACAGGCAACTATCTGACTTCAGGGCTGCCTGAGGTAGTGGGTAGCAGTTGATGCAAATAGACTAATTAAAATCTTGTAAGGGAAACCTGGGGAATGAGATATCCATAGAAGCTTTGCAAAGCTTTGACATATTCTCGATATTTAGATGTCTAAGCACATGCATATGGCTGTGGACATGATCAGAAGGGGCCTGAGAAGGCCTTCATTTCCATCTATAGTTAACATTGGGGCTCTGTGCCAGCAGGAATTGAAGTCTAAAGGCACAGTTGTCAAATGCCTGGATGAGGATTGAAGACAAGACCAACGTGCACACAGAGACCTTCCCTCAGCAAAGGGAGACTTACTGGTCCCAGGCATTTAAGGAAATCTCTGCACAACATTAGCTAACTACTAGGCTAAATGAGCAGAAACATTAGTAGCCATACACAACAAAGAATGCAAATGAGCAGAATTAGTTCAGAAATGGCACTAAACAAACAAGAAAAACTATAACAAACAGCAACAAAAACAAGCCCTGGAAAGAGAAAGAATCTGATCTTCAGAGTTGCCACTTTATACTATTTTAAATGACCTGTTTTTAGCAAAACAAAAAATTATAAGAAATGCAAAGAAACAAGAATATATGATACATTCACAAGGGGAGAAAACAATATCCCTGGAGAAACACAATCATTGGACTTACTTGACAAAGAATTTAAGTCAGCTGTTTTAAATATGTTCAAAGAACTAAAGGAAATCATGTATGAAAAACAAAACAAAAGTATAAGATCCAATGCATCAAATAGAGAATATCAACAAAGATATAGAAATTGTAACAAAGGACCAGAGAGAAATTCTGAAGTTGAAGAATACAATAACTGCAGGGAAAAATTCACTGGAAGAGCTCCACAGCAGATATGAGCAGACAGAAAAGTGAACAATGAACTTGACGATATATAAATTTAGATTATGCAATCTGAGGACTACAAAGAAAAAATAAAGAAGAACAATAAAAAGACATTCAGAGACCTATTGGACATGATCAAGCATAACACCAAATACTAATGGATTTCTAGAAATAGAGGAGAAAGAGAAAGGAGCAGAAAAAATAAAGTAATATTGGCAGTATGAGCAAGATGTGCTTTGTACAGTAACTTAAATACAATGATGTACACCTGAAATTTATATAACATTATAAAGCACTGTTACCAAAATAAAAAAAACAAAACAAAAAACTATGCAAATGTTTGCTATAAGAAAATAAAAAAAGAATAATTGGGAGTAAATTTCCCAAATTTTATTTTTTAAAAACCATCTAAATTACAGTCAAGAAGCTCAACGAAGTCCAAGTAGGTTAAACCCAAAGAGATCCACATCTAGACCTATCAGAGACAGATTATCGAAAGATAAAGATAGATTCGGTTCAAGATAATGATGTAAGAGGATCCTGAAGTCACATCCTCATATGGACACACCAAATCTACGTCTACATATGAAACAATTTCCTCCAAAAAATAAAAATAAAAAACTTGCTGAATGGCTCCTACATATTGGAGGAAGGAGAAAAATCTACATAGAAGCGGGGAAGAGGCTGAGTCACAATCTCGTATAAACCCCAACCCTGCATGGCAACCCATGGTCAGGAGGGAACTCACAACCGGGAGCTTTTCTCTGAGAAGTGAAGGGTTTGAACCCCACATCTGGAACCCTAACTTTAAGACTTTCTCCTGACAAACAAGCCCTAAAATATCTAACTTTAAAGCCAACAAGCCTTGCATCCATGAGACCCACAATGCTGTGGGGAACTGAGAAACAGTTCTCAAAGGGCTTGTTCATGAGGACTCATATCCCCCCTGGGCCCAGCAGCTGATTGAAAAATGCCCAGGCTTTCTATGAAAGAGGCTTATTAGCTTATCTAAAAGCATTGGCTTGAGAGACAGGCATCTAATTAAACATACATCTAAAGGCCAACTGTAATCTTCTCCAGAGAGTTTGGAGGGCAAGTGTTATCTTTGCACTCCCCTCTATCGTGATCCAGAGCTCTGGTATCTCCCAGATGGGAGCTTATATATACATCTGTTCCCAGTTTATACATCTGGCACCTAGTTTTTGTAGCTGCCCAGGGTGCACCCCTTGATTTCCTGGCTCTGGTAGTGAGCAGGGCTTGCATTTGTGGGTCTTATTGGAGTATAACAAAGGAAGAGTTAGTTCTAGGTCTACTACCAACCCCAGGGCACAGCACAGAGATAGTGGACTGAAAGTCACCCCAGTCTTTCTGTGAAAGACACCTATTTACCATTCTTGGAATTTCAGCTGCAGGGACATGTTTCAGGTTTGGCACACATCTAGAGGCCTACTAAGATGCTCTCCAGGAATGGATCCTGGATGGTGCCATCTTTGCACTTTCCCTCTGCCTCACTCCAGGTCTCTGGCATCCCCTAGAGGGGATCTTATGCACTTGTCTGGCACCACAATTTTTGCACCTGCCACCCAGGGGATGCCTCTTGATCACCTGGCTCTGGTGGACTGTGAGCCTTGCACTTACGGGTCACGTAGGACTAGTAAAAAATGGAAAAACAGTTCTTAAACTGCTATGCACCCCAGGACACCACATACAGACAGTAGATTGAAATACACTCCCAGTGTTTTTGTGAAAGAGGCTTAATAGCTTACCTTCATAGCTGTGGCCTGATGGGCAGTCTTCTAATTAAAAACATATCTGGGGGCTGACTAGACTACGATCCTCTCCAGAGACCAGGGAGGCTGGTGGGTACCATCTTCATGCTCTCCCTCTGCCCCACCCCAGGTAGTCAGTGTCTCCAAGATACAAGCTTGTGTACACGTCTGGCACATTGGCTTTTGTGTCTGCTGCCCAGAGGATACATTCATTGATAGCCTGACTCTGGTGGCCAGTGGGGCTTGTGTCCACAGGTTCAATAGGACAGTAGTGAAGAAAGAAACAGTTCTTAACAGGGTATCACCCCAAGGCTCAGTGCAGAGGGAGCAGACAAAAATGCCCTTCTCCCAGTCTTCTACTGAAAGAGGCATATTTTCATACTTAAAAGCTGTTGCCTGAAAGTTGGGCTTCCAATCAGTGTGAATCTAGGTGCTGACTGAGATCCTTCCCTTTGGGACACTGACAGGACTTGGCACACACTCAGCTACTGGGAGCCACTAAAAATATAATAGGCTACTTGGACATCAGAAAGGTTTGAGAGACAGTCAAGAGCAAGGGCAGGGTTGAATGATAAAGCTCATCTCATCATGAGTTGGATTTGACACCAACAGCAGAGGCAACAAATGCAAAAATAAAAAGTGGGACTACATCAAACTAAAAGGCTTCTGCACAACAAAGGAAACTATCAACAAAGTGGAAAGGCAACCTACATAATGGGATAAAATTTTGCAAGTCAATGATCTGATCAGGGGTTAATATCCAAAATATATAAAGAACTCATATAACCCAATAGCAAAAAAAAAAACAAAAAACCACAAACAATCCAATTAAAATATGGGTAATGGAACTAAATAGAGATTTTTCCAAAAAAAAGATATAAAAATTGCCAACAGGTACATGAAAAGGTGTTCAACATTAGGGAAATGCAAATCAAAACCACCATGAGATATCATCTCACGCCTGTTAAAATAGCTATTATCAAAAAGCCAAGAAATAACAAGTGTTGGTGAGGATGTGGAGAAAAAGGAACCCATGTGCACTGTTGGTGGGGAAGTAAATTGGTACAGTCACGATGGAAAATAGTATGGAGGCTTCATAATGAAATAAGAATAATACTACCATATGATACAGCAGTCCTACTTTTGGATATTTATCCAAGGAAAAAGAAACACGAGTTCAAAAAGATATATGAACTTCCATGTTCACTGTAGCACTATTTACAATAACCAAGACACGGAAGCAACCTAAGTGTCTAACAGTAATGAAGGGATAAAGAAGATGTGGTGTATATATGCAGTGGAATATTATTCAGTCATAAAAAAGAGGGGAATCTTGCCATATGTAACAACATAGATGGACCTTGAGGTAAATAAGTAAAATAAGTCGGTTAGAGAAAGACGAATATTGTATGATCTCACTTATATGTGGAATGTAAAAAAGAAAAAAGAACTCATCAATACAAAGAACAGATTGGTAATTGCCAGAGGTAGGGGCTTGGGAGGTTGGTGAAATGGGAGAGGGTGGTCAAAAGGTACAAACCAGGTATAAAATAAATAAGTCTGGGGGTAAGCCCAGTGGCATAATGGTTAAGTTCACACACTCTGCTTTGGCAGCCTGGGGTTCACAGGTTTGGATCCTGGGCGCCCACCTATGCATTGTTTATCAAACCATGCTCTGGCACGTGCCCCACATATAAAGTAGAGAAAGATGGGCATGGATGTTAGCCCAGGGCCAATCTTCTTCAGTAAAAAGAGGAGGATTGGCAACAGGTGTTAGCTCGGGGCTAATCTTCCTCACCAAAAATACAAAACAGAAGAAAATAATAAATAAATAAGTCTGGGAATGTAATGTACAGCATGGTAAATACAGTTAATATTACTGTATTGTATATTTGAAAGTTGCTAAGAGAGAAGATCTTAAAAGTTCTCATGACAAAAAAAAATTTGTAACTATATGTGGTGATGGATGCTAACTAGATTTATTGTGTGATGATTTCACAATATACACAAATATAGTATCATTATGTTGTACACCTGAAACTAATGTTGTATGTCAATTATATCTCAATTTTTAAAATGACAAAGATAAACAAAGATTCTTGAAAGCAGAAATAGAGAAGTTACTCATCATATACAAGGGATCCACGATGAGGTTAACAGCTTATTTGAGAAACCATGGAGGCCAGAAGGCACTGGGATGACATACCTGAAGTTTTGAGAGAAAAAAACTTTCAAATTTGAATTTACTGTCTAACAAAATTGTCCTTCAAAAATGAGGGAGACATTAACACTTAACCAGGTAAACAAAAACTGAGAATTTGTCACTAGCAGACCTGCCCCATAACAAAAACAAAGGGAGTCATTCAGGCTGAAATGAAAGGACACTAGTCAGTAAATAGAACACATATGAACAAATAAATAGCACCAGTAAAGGTCATTAAATAGATAAACAAAAAAGAAAATATGAATGGGTTTTTTGTTGTTGTTGTTCTTTGTTATAATCTTTTCTCTTAACTGACATAAGAGAAATTTGCATAATGCAAAAATTATAAATCTGTGTTAATGGGCACACAAGGTAAAAGATGGAATTTGTATAAGAATAACAGCACAAAGCAGGATGACACATAGCTATATAGGATAAAAGTTTTGTTTACTATTTAAATTAAGTTGCTATTAATCTAGTTCAGGTTGTAGAAATTAGGAAATTAATTATATCCACACAAATAAAAAAAATATTATGAGGAAATACTATGAACAATTGAATGAAAAAATTACACAAATTAGATTATGGACAAATTTTTAGAAAGATACAACTATCAAATTGACTTAAGAATAAATTGAAAATCTAGATAAACCTATGACAAATAAAGAGAATGAATTAATAATCAAAACACTCGCTCAGAGCAAGTCAGTATGTTTTCACCTTGAATTGTACCAGACATTTGAAGGAGAGCTGCTGTCAATCCTTCACAAATTCTTCCAAGAAATGTAATAGGAAATGGTACTTAGGCACTTAGCAATGCATTCTATGAAGCCAGAATTACCCTGATATCAAAACAAGACAATGACAACACAAGAAAACTGCAGACAAGTATCCTTGTGACTATACGTGCAAAAATCCTTCACAAATTACTAGCAGACTGAAACCAACAGCATATAAAAAAGGATTATACAACATGACAAAATGGGCTTCATCTCAGAAATACAAGATTGTTTCAACAAGAAAATTAAACACGGTAATATGAGATATTAGTAGATGAAAGAGAAAAAAACCACGTGATCACCTCAGTAGAGGAAAAAGAGTATTTGAAAAAATTCAACACCCTCTCATGACAAAAGCCACTCAACAAGTAGGAATTGAGGAGAACATCCTCAACCTGGTAGAAGGTATTTATGAAATATCCACAGCTAACATCTTATTTAATGGTGAAAAATTGAAAGTTTTCTCCACAAGCTTAAAAAAAAAAGAGTTTCTGATCAAGGGAATCCATCAGAAACTATTAGACCTAATAAACAAGGTCAGTAAGTTTTTAGGACACAAGATAAACATGCAAATATTAATTATTTGTATACAGTAGCAACAAACCATCCAAAAATAAAGAAAACAATTCCATTACAAAAGAATCAAAAAGAAAAAAAAAACAGTGATAAATTTATCAGAATAAGTGGAAGACTAGTGTACTGAAAACAGCAAAACATTGCTGAAAGAAATTAAAGATCACCTAAATAAATGGAAAGACATACAATGTTCATGGATTAGTGATTAATATTGCTAAATTGGCAATACTCTCCAAAATGAACTACATATTCAATGCAATCCCCATCAAAGTTTCATCTGGATATTTTTGGCAGAAATACAGAAGCCAATCCTAAAATTCACATGGAAATAAAGGAGACCTAGTAGACAAAAAACAATCTTGAAAAAGAGGAATAAATTTGGAAGACTCACACTTCATGGTTTCAAAATTGACTACAAAGCTAAAGTAATTAAGACAATGTAGTACAGACAGGAAGATAGATCATTGGAATAAAACTTGAAAGAACAGAAATAAACCCACACATCATCGGTCAATTTATTTTCAACAGGGGTGTCAAGACAAGTCAATGGGGGAAAGAATAGTGTTTCCAACAAATGGTGCTGGGAAGACTGGAAATCCACGTGCAAAAGAATGAAGTTGCACCCTTACCTCACACCATCTACAAAATTAACTCAAAGTTAATCAAAGACGTAAGTATGGGAGCTAAATGTATAAAACTTTTTAAAGAAACATAAGTGAAATGTTCATGACATTGGATTAGGCAATAGTTTCTTAAATATGACAACTAAAATACATTAGAGACATTGGAACCTTCACTCAGTCGCTGATGGGAATGTAAAATGGTGCAGCCAGTTTGGAAAACAGTTTACCAGTCCCACAAAATGTTCGTCATATGGCTACTTGTATGACCCAGCATTCCACTTATAGGTATACTCCCAAGAAAATTTAAAACATGTTCACACAAAAACTTGGCATTGTTTATGATAGTCAAAAAGTGCAAATCAGTGAAATGTTCATCAACTGATAAATGGATAATCAAAATGTGGTATATTCATACAACCAAATATTTAATCTTAATTATTTTACATTTTCTGCTTGTGTTGAATTTGGTTTGCTCTTCTTTTTCTAGTTTCTTAAGTTAGAAGTTTAGGTTATTGATTTAAATCTTTCTTCTCTTTTAATATAGGCATTTATAGCTATAAATTTTCCTTTAAGTACTGCTTTTAATATATCCCATAAGTTGGGGTATGTTGCGTTTTCAGTTTTTCCATCCCAAAGTAGATTCTAATTCCTTTTGTGATGTGTTCTTTTTCTTTGTTGTTGAAGAGCGTGTTATTTAATCTCCACGTGTTTGTGAGTTTGCCAAATTTCCTGTTGTTGACTTCTGATTTCATTTCATTGAGGTTGGAGAACATACTTTGTATAATTTCCATCCTTTTAAGTTTAATGAAGCTTGTTTTATGGCCAAATATATTGTGATTTCCAGAGAATGTTCTGTGTATACTTGAGAAGAATGTGTAAACCACTAAATAGTGAGCAGTTCAATAGATGGAGTGTGGAGTGTTCAATAGGAGTCTGTTAGGTCTAATTGTTTTTGTTTTTGTTTTATTGAGCTAATGTTAGATTATAACATTATATAGCTTTGTGGTGTACATCGTTATAATTAGACTTCTGTATACACTACATTTTGTTCACCACCAAGAGTCTAGTTTCCATCTGTCACTGTACAAATGTGTCCCTTTACCCTTCTCACCCTCCCTGCATCCCCTGCCCTCTGGTAACCACCAATCTGTTCTCTGTATCTATGTGTTTGTTTGTTTGTTGTTGTCTTGTATCTCCCACATATGAGTAAAATCATATGCTATTTGTCTTTTTCTGCCTGACTTATTGCACTTAGCATAATACCCTCAAGGTCCATCCTTGTTTTCACAAATGGCAAGATTTCATCTTTTTTGTGGCTCAGTTGTATTCAATTCTATATCACATCTTCTTTATCCGTTCATTCATCTATGGGCACTTAGGTTGTTTCTGTGTCTTCGCTCTTGTAAGTGATGCTTCAACGAACATAGATGTGCATTTTTTTTTTAATTAGTGTTTTTGTATTCTTTGGATAAATACCAAGGAATGGCATAGCTGGATCATATGGTAGTTCAATTCTTAATTTTTTGAGAAATCTCCATACTGTTTTCCATAGAGGCTGCACCAATTTATGTTCCCAGCAGCAGTGTATGAGGGTTATCTTTTCTTTACATCCTCTCCAACACATTATTTCTTGTCTTTAATAATAGCCTTTCTGACAGGCGTGAAGTGATAACTCATTGTGGTTTTGATTTGCATTTCCCTAATAATTAGTGATGTTGAATATCTTTTCATGTGCCTGTTGGCCATCTGTATGTCTTCTTTGGAAAAATGTCTATTCAGATCCTCTGCCCATTTTGAATTGTGTTGTTTGTATTGTTGTTGAGTTGTATGAGTTCTTTATATATTTCGGATATTAACCCCTTATCAGATGTATGATTTTCATATACCCTCTCCCCATTGCTAGATTGTTTTTTCGTTTTGTTGATAATTTCCTGTGCTGTGTAGAAGCTTTTCAGTTTGATGTGGTCCCATTTATTTTTGCTTCTGTTTCCCTAGCCTGAGGAGACACATTCGAAGACATACTGCTAAGACCAATGTCAAAGAGTGTACTGACTATGTTTTCTTCTACAAGTCTTATGGTTTCAGGTCTTACATTCAAGTGTTTAATTCGCTTTGAGTTATTTTTTATGTATGGTGTAAGATGGTGCTGTAGTTTCATTCTTTTGCATGTGGCTGTCCACTAATTGTTTTATATATTTTATTGTCTTCTATTTCCTTGATGATGCTCTCGCTAGATTTTCTATCCATTACTAAAATTGAGATATTGAATTCTCCATATATTATTGTTGAATTGTGCATTTCTACCTTCTATTCTGTCATTTTTTGCAACCTGTATTTTGGGGCCCTTTTTGAAGGTTCATATAGGTTTATAATTTTTATATGTTCTTTATGGATACACTGTATTCTCATTATAAAATATACTTCTTTGTTCTAGTAACAATATTTGTCCTAAAGTCTATTTTGTCTGAAATTGGGGTATCCACTCTAGCTCTTTTAGTTATTGTTTACATGGCATATCTTTTCTCATCTTTTTGTTTTCAGTCTATTTGTATCTTTGAATCTAAAGTATGTCCCGTGTTGGCAGCATAGAGATGGATCATGTTTTTTATTTTATTTATTCTGTCAACCTTTGCCTTTTAACTAGAACTATTGATCTATTTACACTGAATGTAAAAATTAACATAAAGTTTAGCTCTGCTATTTGTAACATTTACATCTCCCATTTTTCTAACTATGTGTCATATATTTTTTGTTTCTCTATTTTGCCATTGCTATCTTCTTCATCTTAAACAGTTATTTTATACTGTACCATTTTATTTTCTTGTCATTTCTTTTACTATATATTTTTCCATTATTTTCTAACTAGTTGTCTGGGAGATTACAATTTACATATTAACTTATAAATATCTAGTTTGTATTAATACCAACATAATATAAATATTAATACTATTATAACATATATAATATTTATACAGGAGAATTCAAACAATAGGCTGAATTTAAGATCAACATATCAAAATTAATATGTGGTAATACATCAGTTATAACCAAACAGAAATATAATTAAGGAAAAATGTTATAAATCACAAGACTAAAATGATGGATGTGATTAAATGTGGTAAATGGTTTGCCTTGACTGAAAACTGTCTCTCCCCTTGCAGATCATTATCTCTCCCTGAACTCCCCTGAACCTCTCAAGAAGAGGATGATCACTTTATCACACCACATACCTTAGGATAGAGAGGTGGTCAAGCCTTCCCTGCTTCTCCCTGTTGTAGCCAGGTCACAATTCCTCCACCACATGTTCATTCCCCAGTGCTTTGAGGATATATCTGGCTATATTACACACTAACAGCTGCATCACAGTCATCTATCAACCATCCTTCTAATCACCTCTCATCAAAAACAGATCAGATATTTTCTTCAGCCAAATTCCTGCAATCAATACCCATGTCTGTATCAATTAGGATGCTTGGTGGTGTGGGAGATCAAGATTTGGCCTCCCTGAAATATATCTCTTTACCTTGATTGTTTTCTCTGAGGGACATTTGACCTCCCCCACTATCTGCCTAAAGAATTTGACATGGTGGCTCCTTCCTGGAACAGATCTTCTATCATGATGGCTGTAAAGATAATGTAGGATAGAGGTTACAATAGGAAAGGCACCAAGCCTCTTTCATCAAAAACTCTGCCTCTCCCTGACCACATTATCTATAGATGACCCTGAAAAGAATTGTCTTCCTGCCCTCTGAAGTCCCAGGCCACTACCCACCCCCAACACGCTCCTCGCCTTTAGCTGTAATACTTAAGCAAGCAGCTTAGACAGAGGGACGAGTTGCTCATTTCTGAGGTTCTCCCATGTATACATGTTATTAAACTTGGTATTATTTTCTCCTGCTAACCTGTCTTGTTAATTATTTGGCCAGCCATAAGAACCTTAAGGAAAAGGGCAGAGGGATATTCTCCCTCTTCCCCCAACAGCTGCAAGCAATAGAATGCCTCAGCTGTGATACAGCAGTCAAGAAGCCACCACAAGCATTGTTGGATGAAGAGCCGTGTCTAACCTGCCAGATACACACTAGTAAAAAATCAATAGCCACCTATGAATATTGTGATGCAGAAAATCCAGTGACTTCATGACTGGTCTTAATACAGAAACAGCAGAATTACAAAGGGGTGGCTTCTGTCTCACTGTCACCTTCCAAGCCCACCTCTGAAAATAATGCTCACATCACATCCAGAGCCCTAGCTGGAAGAGAGCCTGGGAAATGTGGGTTAGCTCTCCTGCTCCTGCAATACAGGAATCCCACTGAGTGCCTGCATACCATATCCACCACAATTTCTTCACTACTCTGCTAAAATTCCACGGGTCAACTTATGAAAACAATAGCCAGTCTCCTAAATGCACTTTTCCCACTGTCACTCAGTGTCACTTATTTCTTAAATTATAAACCTTGTATTGATCTAACTGTCCTCCACCTCTGCACAACATTCTCACTGCCTGACAAAATCACTAACCTTCCCAACAACACCATTATATACTCACAGTATCTAGACTCAAACAATCTTTAACACAACTCAGTAATCACTGATGTGCATGACACCTGTTTAAATATAAACAATATAAATTTATAATAGCTTATATATTTATATTTATATAAATGTTTTAAATTTATAAAATCTAGCACGTATTGAGTTCTTGCTATGTGACATACACTGTTGTAATCATTCTGAATGCTTTAACTCATTTAATACTCATAAATACTGAGTGAGATAGGTATCATTACCCCCACTTTCCAGATGAGAAAACTGAGACGTGGAAACACTAAGTCATTTGTTCAAGTCCATATAGCTGGGAAGTATCAGAACCAGGATTCAAATAAGTGCATTTTGTTTCCAAAGCCCACCTTTTTTCATCATTGTGCCGACTGCTCTCACATTCAAAAGTATCCATTAGCTATGGACCAAATTGTGTCTGCCTCAAATTCATTTAGCTCTAACCGCTGATGTGATGGTATTTGGAAATGGGGCCCTTGCGAGGATTTTAGGTTTAGATGAGGTCCGTGAGGATTAAGCCTTCATGGTGAGATTACTGCCATGAGACATCTCTCTCTCTCTCTCACTCTGCCATGTGAGGACACTGGGAAAAGTGAGGATTTTTAAGCCAGGACGTGGTTGCAAGTGAGAGCATGATCTCTCACCAGAACCCAACCATGCTGGCACTCTTATCTGTGACTTCCATCATCCATAACCTTGAGAAAATTAATTTCTGTTGGTTAAGCCACCGTCTATATTATCTTGTTACGGCAGCTGAGCAGAATAAGACATCCTACCTTATCACTCTTGTCAAATGACAGGGCCTCCTATTTCTCAGGGAAAAGTAGACAGCAGAAAGGGATGATCTCAACTTCCTACCACCAAACTTTTAACTGACCTGCATTTATTTACGTCCGTCCTAGCTTTCTCTCCTGTCCTCGTGGAAGACATTGAGCTCCTACTGTCTAAAGTGAACTGCACTTCAAGTCCCTTCTCCTCCCACCTTTTTGGGAACTTGGCTTTATAATGTTTTTCTTATTTCTTTGGTACGTTCTGCAGAAAAGTCTCTGCACAATCCTTTCCTGCAGCCCTTAAATGTTCTCAGAACTCTCTCTTCTTAACCTCACACCCTCAACTATTGTCCTATTTCTCCCTCTTCCACATCACAGTCACACTTCTACACTTTCTCCAAGACACTCCATCCTCACCTTCCTCTCTTAGCACTCAGAACATCAGCAGGTGACCTCTCCAGCAGTTGACATATTTGACCTCTCTCTCCCTCTTAAAACACTCTCTTCCTTTGGTTTCCTTGATGTCACACTCTCCTGGATCTCCCATTTCGTATCTACCATCCTCCTCAGGCTTTTTTCCTGGGTCCTCTTCCCCTATCCATTCTTTCCTCAAATGTTGGTGCTTCTGAGGGTTTTGTCATAGCCCCCTTTTCATCTCATTTTTCATTCTGTCACTAGGAGGCCTACTCTGTGGGCTCCAATTCTCATTCACACGCTGCTGATGTCCAAGACTATATCCCCACCCCACACCATCTGCAGACCCTGCATTCAACTGAACAGATATCTCCACTGGGAGCTCACAGTCAATGTGTCCAATGCCTCATTTATTATCTACATTTCCAACCTATTTCTGTGTTCCCACTCTTCAGTCAATGGTACACTTCAGAAACCTGGATTTTCCTTGGCTCCTTTCTGTCCCTCCACCCCCTAGGATGGTTCAACAAGTACCTACAACATGTAAGGTCTCATGCTAAGACCCTACATGAAATGATATTATTTTATTGTCACAACCTTAAGAGAGAAAAAAGAAATGGTGAAACGCTAGCTGTGTCTAGCATTTATTGGCAAGGAAATTGAATCAGAATTCACTAACTAGAGCAGGTAGTAATATTATTGTTAACTACTCTTCAAACAATCTGTGGGAGAAGCGCACAACTTGAATTAAAAAATGTTTCACATTTTCATTTTAGACCAAATGGTAAGGTGAATGGATCAGGGACTGGAGGTGAGTACAAAAGATAACACCGACAGAGCCTAACAGGGATCCATGCCACCAGTGCCATGCCTGACCCTCTAATCTATTTTGTACAACTTGACTAGATTAATCTTCACCTCTGCACACTCCTTCAAAAACCTCAATACATTCCCCACAACCTGGAATCCAAACTTTTTAACCTGGTGTTCATGTCTTTCCTTGGTACGTAGAAGTACAACATTTTTCCTCTTGGGTTTCTTTCCTGTAGTCCTGCTAAATTCAATCATTAGTTCTAGAGGTTTCTCTATGTAAACAATCATGTTGTCTACAAATAATGACAGGTTTCCCCCGCATTCTTCCAAAGTTTTATACCTTTTATTTCTTTTTCTTGCCATAATGCACTGGCTAAGACTTCCAGTACAATGTTGAATAGAACTGCTGAAATTGGACATCTTTTCTTATTTCCAATACCAGGGAAAAACCAGTTTCTCCCTATTAAGATTGACTTAACTGTAGGTTTTGGGAATACACCCCTTTTCAGATTTATCATTTTCATTGGTTTCTGCTCTTATCTTTATTATTTCCTGCCTACTACTTGTTCCAGGTGTTTTTAATTTTCAAGTTTCAGAAGATGACAGCTTAAATTATTTATAATATAGTTCTTCTTTTCTAATAAGCCATTAATACTATAATTTTTCTATGAGTACTGCTTTAGCTTCATCCCACACATTTTGGTACGTTGTATTTCCATTTTCACTTAGTTAAATTATTTCCTAATTTCCTTGGAGACTTTCTCTTTGACCCACAGAATATTTACAAGAGTCTTGTATAATTTCTAAGTGTCTGGAGATGTTCTGTTGTCTTCCTATTATTAATCTCTTGTTTAATCCCATTATGGTCAGACAACATACTTTATATTTTTCAAATCTTTTAAATGTGTCAAGGTTTGTTTTATGACCCAGGACAGAAGCTATCTTGCTGAATTTTCCATGTGCTTTGGGAAAAATGCATAGCCTGCTGTTGTTCATTGCAATGTTCTAAAATGTCAATTGAGTCAAGTTGGTTGATGGTGTTGTTAGGTTCTTCTATATTCTTCTTTGTGTGTGTGTGAGGAAGATTAGCCCTGAGCTAACATCTGTTGTCAATCCTCCTCTTTTTACTGAGGAAGATCAGCCCGGGGTTAACACCTGTGTGCATCTTCTCCTCCCTTTTTTATATGTGGGACACCTGCCTCAGCATGGCTTGATAAGCAGTGCACAGGTCTGCACCTGGGATCCAAGCCTGCCGACCCCAGGCTGCCTAAGCTGAGTGTGTGAATGTAACCACTAAGCCACCAGGCTGTCTCTATATGCTTGATGATTTTCTACCTACTACTTCCACCTCTGGGAGAGGAGTATAACAGTCTCTGACTATAATAGTAGATTTGTTTCTTTCTCCTTTCAGTTCTGTCAGTTTTTGCTTCATGTGTTTTGAAGCTCTGTTGTTAGATGCATACACACTTAGGAATGTTATCTCTTCTTTGTGAATTGACTCCTTCATCACTATGTAATACTGTGATATTGTGATTTATAATACAAATATATAATTAGTCTTCTTTCCATTTCTGGCACAGAGCTCCTAAAACCCTTAGAATATCCTGTGATGAGACAGATAAAGGTGCCTTTTGTTATGCTAATGAGGTGACTTTTGGAATGAACCTAAGGATGGGGGCTGGTTGCCAGCAGAGCTAGCCATGTGATTAGAGGGTTAGAACATTCAGTTCTACCTGCCAACCTCTAGGGAGGGGAGAGGAGGTGGAGATTGACTTCAAAACCCAATGGTCAATGATTTAATCAATCATGCCTATGTAATGAAGCCTCCACAAAAACCTAAAAGGACAGAGTTGAGAGAGCTTCCAGGTTGGTGAACCCCTGAAGATTTGGGTAGAGTGATGCACTCACATAGCACATGGAAGCTCCACACCCTTTCCCCATACGTCGCCCTATGCATCTCTTCCATCTGGCTGTTCTTGAGTTATATCTTTTTATAATAAACTGGTAATCTGGCAAAATTTATCTGTGAGTTCTGTGAGCCAATCTAGAAATTGATAGAACCCAAGGGGCTCAAGGGAATCTCTGATTTATAGCCAGTCAGTCAGCAGTGTAGGTAAAAACCTGGGCTTACGACTGGTGTCTCTAATGGAGGCAGGACAGTCTGGTAGGACTGAACTCTTAAAGGGTAGAATCTGACACTATCTCCATTTGTCAGAATTGAGTTGAATTGTAGAATACACAGGTAATGTCCAAGATGTGGTTGTTGGTATGAGGAAACAGCCCCAACAGACACACATTGAAATTGGTACCACAACGGTATTACATAGCCATCGTTTCTGGTAATTTTTGTGTTCTGAAGTCTACTTTTTCTACTAAAGAGCCATGCCAGTTTTCTTTGTGTTAGTGTTTGCATGTTATGTCTGTTTCTCTTCTCTTACTTTTAACCTATGTGTATCATTATTTTTAAGGACAAATCAGATGGAGAATGGTGATTCCTGAGTGATCAGGGCCCTTTAGTACTGTGTCTTATTGCCTGCTCCACCAGCTGAGGTGTCCCCTCAGCCATCCTCTGTCTCAGAAGAACAGCCATCTTCCTGTTCCTCCCCACCAGGGTCTTTGTTAAAGGCCCCACACATATTGCATTGCCCCATTATCCATGCAGACCCTTTGGTTTTCCTGACTGCTGATGTTTCTGAGATCCCCTCTCTCAACCCTCTTTTCTTCCTACCTTCTCTCCATTCTCACTTACTGTCACACTGAGTATCATGTTTTTCTTGCTATCACAGGGACCATACAGCCTGAAATGGTTCCCAGGGCCCCACCTACTCCTATCTCCCTACCCCAATGGGGCTGCATCCAGTGTATGACGATGATAATGGTTTCTTTTCTGCTAAAGTTCCAGAACTGGACCCAGGAGGGATGGGGGTAAGACACCACGAGGAAAGAACTGGAGGGTTCCCCTCACCACTCCAGCCCCTGCTGAGGTGTTAAGGACAAGAACAATGACAACAATTATAGTGGTGTCTCTCGTCAGAGTCAATTTCCCTTTCATGAATTAAAAAAAAAAAGTGCTATAAACAAATGAGTCAAGGGGACAACAGTAAAAGGAGAGAAAGACTGTCAAATATGGACAAGCCTCCACCAACAGCCATGGCCCACATGTGGCAGGATGGTCATTGACAGCACAGGCCAAGAGCAGGTGAGGGAGGACATGGGACACTAGAGGTGCAAACTCCCTGAAGAGACAGTCCCCATTTTAAATGCTCACTTTCTTTTATTCTAGGTATAAAATGTCGAACATATTAAGTTCCACAAAAGCTGGCTCTGCTCCTTCCTCTTATCCCCTCAGACACATTGTTTTATCAATTATTCCCTCCCTAGTCTTATGTCGACTTCCCCCTCTCTCCTGAGTCTGTTCTCTAATCCTAAAAATATGACGGAACTTCTTCCACTAAAGAAAATCAAAAACTTACTAGATCTTATGACCTCTCTGCTGATCCATCTCTTTCTTGCTCATCACGGGCAAGCTTCTTGGAATAAAAATCTACATTTTTTATTTCCTCTTCTTCAGTTCTTACCCACGTCTCTCCCTGTCTTTCTCTGGGCTCACTGCTGTAATGAAGCAGGAAAGTCTCAGTCACCAGAATTCCCCAGGAGGATGCTGATGAGGGCTGGAATCCTGACAAGGTTGTTCTCTCAGAGAATGAATTAAAATAAGGGACAATGGCTTATACACCCCATAGGACATTACAAGGCAGGAGAGTGGTTGTGTGTGAGGACCTCAGGCTTTAGAGGGAGGCAGTGGTGAAGGTGATGGCAAAGAGGGGAAAGTCTGTGTGTTGCCAATGAGATTTGATACCTCCCTGGGATAGACCAAAATCTACAGTTATGTCAACAAACAAACATCTTCTTGACTCAACTGGGTTTTTTTCGTGGAAACCGGGGTAGAGCAGAACCAAAAGAGCAGGTGTGAAAGCCAGCATGAAAGGGTTAATGTGGGAGCGAAAGGAAGAGGGGGGACTATGAGATGGTAAAGTTGTATATTTCAGAAGGCACAGGGGGACTTGTGTCAAACCTTGAAAAGGGTCAAACCAAGTTCAATCAGTTCTTTGAACATAAGATTGGCAGATACCATGAACTGGCTCATCTAACACCCATTAAGTCCCTGATGAAGGACGCCTTCCTGTAATGTAAGGGATGAAAAGCTAATAACTACAGTTTCCAGATTCCTTATGACTAAAGTCCCAGCAATCATTTCTGCATACAGAAATATTTTATTTGAGACTGAGTTACACTGTGTCTAGGCCGGGTACAGGGCATCCATTTTGCTTGCATGAAAGGCTGGCAGAGATAGAACTGTTATATACCAGCAGCTCCTGATCCTGAAGCTTCCTGTTCATGGCAGAGGCAGTGGCTCTCTTAGCAGCCGAATTCTGCAGTGTGGTTCAGGAAGTCATTTCTGGAATCTGAAATGAGTTTGTTTCTTTGGCCTTATTAAAACAGTGTTGACTTGATATACAGTTTATTACACATTTTTCTTCTTAGAGTAGCTGAAGAGAATACTTAGTCTAAAACTGAAAATTTGACAAATACAATAAATAATATAAAAAATAGTTCCTGGCAAGAGAATCTAAAGGAAAATAAAATATGGAATTCTCTATCTGACAAGGGTGGGAGGGAAGTCAGAAGGATGTAGTATATTTTATTTCGTTTATTTTCTATAATAGCAAAAGAGAAAATAAAAACAGCTGCACAGTTCTGTGTGAGACAGTTTTCAAATATCTCCATTTTGTTAGGCCAGGTAGTCTAAGAAACACTATTCTGGGGATGAGGGTCCTCCAATGTTGTCTGATGAGAGCTCCTGTGCTCAGGTCACTGAACTAGGTCACCGTGCCCATGGCAATGAGGTGGGAGCCCTGCCTGGGGCTAAGTTGTAAGGCTTCAGGATGGGAGAAGTCTGATTGATGGATAAATGGAAGCACTGCTTAACCTATTCTTGCTCAGTCTACGTAATAGACAGGTGTCATTAAGACTACCTTCCCGTATTACAGATGAGAAAACTGAAGATCCAAGGAGGTTCATGAATAAACCCAAGGTCAGGAAGCCAGTAGGTGGCAGAGCCAGGGCTAGAACCAGGTCTCTGACCTTTCAGACCAATGGTCTTTCCGGATCCAAGTCCCTCTCAGCAAAGCGAATCTCTCAGACTAAGATGGCTTCAGACCTTGAGAAGCCACACTGAGGGGGAGGCCAGGCCTGTCCCACAGCGGCCTCTCACCTCCCTCACACCACCTTCAGGCACGGGAACCAAGGCCTGTGGCTGCATCTCAGAGAACCAAGCCTCTGAGAACCAAGGTGGCCCCTGGCCAAACACAGCCGCCTTCCCCTGCACTCAGTGTGTCACAAATGGGCCTGTACCTCCAACCCAGCCCACAACTGCAAAAGTTCCTGGCCTGAAGTCTCAGCTGGTCTCCCAGCACGGCCCTGGACCTTCATATCTGTGAGCTGGAGGCTGTGAACCCTCCTCCCTCCCTGGGGCAATGGACACTGTCCTCCTAGAGAGTGTCTCAGTCTGGCTTTCATGAGATCTTTTCATTTTAGTCTTAACCATCCCATCAGTCATACCAACTACACTACCTTTTAAACCTGGAGAAGCCCCACTGGTTGCAGATTGCTCCCTCCCCCCTGCCTGGACCCAGCTCCCTTGCAGGGCTCTAGACTAACCTCAGTTTGTCAGTGACATTCACCCCAACCACATCAGTTGGCCCATTTCTGTCAGACTTCCTTTATCACAAGCTTTCCCTCACTGGTCTTGGCTAAACGGGTTCCCAGCATCTCTCTTCCGTCCTGTGGGGCAGGACAGACCACAACACTCAGCACAGCCTTCCGCCCACCCCAGGGGCTCAAGCCACACCACTACACTCCACAGGCCAGAGGGTGGGCTCTGCAGATGCCACATACAGCCCCTGAGAACATGCCCTCGGACCTCTGAGACTCCCTCCCACAGAGGGGAGGGAGAGCCCCAGCAGGAGCAGTAAACTAGGAAAAGCCCTCCCGATTTATAGTGGTCAATCCTCATTGCCTGTGGACCTAAGAAAGGACGCCCCATCAGCCTGCAGTCTGCGCACCTGCTCCCGCTCCCTGGAGTAAGACCCTTCCCTCCCATCGCCTGTCACATGTCTCCTGATCCTTTGAGAGCAGCTCAAATGGCCCCCCTGGGGACCTGCCCTGTCCTGTCTCAGATGGAATTCGGTGCTCTCTGTACTGGGCTCTCACAGCACTTTACCAATTTGGCAGTCATTTGTCATATCAACAGGTGTCACTGGCTCTTGCCCTCCCCCTTCTGATGCAGGATCCAGGCACTGTGAACAGGTGAGGCGAGGTGGCCCCTCAGGCTGGTGCAAGTGCAGTTTGGCACCTGAGAGTGGAGGTGTCATTGTCTCAACCCTGCCTGTGAGGACCCTGGGGTGTCACATATGCTCTCGAACAAGACACGCAGCTCTCAGCTAAACTACACACAGCAGCCATCACTGATTACCACTGAATGGTACTGAATGGTAACCAGTGTTGGCGTCTGTGTGTAGTTTAGCTGTTTAGTATATCTGTCTTGGCACTGCCAGGGCCTTATCTTCCCGTCCCAGTCACGACCTGCTTCACTGAGCCCCAAGGTGGCTTCATAGGAGCATGACCTCACCCAGCACCTCATCTTCTGACAGACATTTAGCCCCTGAGGACAGACACCACAGTGTCCTGTGGGAAAATAATGGTGAGCTCCTCTCTGCTAGTTGTCCCCATGGACCCTGAGCAGTCACCTGTGTGCTGTCCTTCCCCAGCCAACACCACAGCCCACCCCATCCTGTGTTGGTGCCCCACCTCCCTAGGACCCAGGCATGACTGCATCATGGGTTGGTCTCAAGGCAACTTCCAGTGTCGGCCATCTGGGTTTCCAGTGGAGACACAACGTATGCGTGTTTTACTACTCAAATTCAGTTATTTGCCCTCAATAACAAAATAAAAGGAGAAAAAAACAGAAACTTAAATTGTGCAGCAATTCTATTCTAATAGAACTACTCTGTTCCAAAGGTGAAGGACCTGGAGAGAGCTTGAGTTGGAAGCTGTAAATCCTTGCTTTCCTTTGGGGTCCTGGTCCACCTCTCTGCTCCCACCATCTTTTCCTAGCAGGCAGTGGTGTGCTGGTAACTGCCTAACAGCTGCCACTTCAGGAAGAAAGAGTCCTGGTCTCTTGCATTTGACAATTTCTATGGCTAAATACTCCCACTAGGGCTCATTTCAAACTACCAACATGATGACACTGAACACAGAGTTGGGAAAAGATGCATGAAATCAGCTCTCACAAGCCTGTTCCAGCTGGCTCCAGCACACCACTGTCTGGGGCGGAATCTGATGTTTCAATACACAGGACATATGTTTCCTACAGCATGGCCCCTAATACCAGCCAACTGTTTCATTAGGAAGAAAAGGCATCTCTTCCAGAGCAGGAGGAAACACTTGCTGAGGGTGGTAGGTCAGCCTGCAACACAACAGCTTCCTAAGGGATTCACAAGAGTAGTATTACTGTATTTGATTTCCACCTTAAAACCTATTTCTTCACTTCAATAACCAAAGCTAAGGCTTGGGTACTCCTCACCACCCTCCTCCTTCACTAGACAGTCCTGACCCAAACTCAAGTGAAGATCCCACACCCCGAGTACCTCCCCACATGACTGTGTATGCTGAGAGCACAGAATGACTTTTTCTTTGGGAGCCCAGCATGCTTGGAGGCAAGACTCCAGAGACAAACATGTTGATTCCATTCCTGCTTCTACCACTAAGCTGTGTAATAGTGGGCAGATCCTCAATGGCCTCGTCTGTAAAATGGGATATTACCCACTTCACAGGGTTGTTAGGAGGACTAAATGACTATAGTACCAAAAGCAACCAGCACAGGGCAACACCAACAGGCACAACACGACTACCTCCCTCCTTCATCTCCCCAGGGCAGTGGGGCCTGAGCCATGATCAGATAATGTCGCCACTTAGTGGCTGAGCTCAGAGTCACCCAAAGGCCTGCAGGTGTTCCTAGATTTAAGGAAAACTGCATAGAAAAGAGAAGGGAGTTTTCATAGATTTTCTTGAATAGATATTTCTTTTGCTGTTTGTCCTAAGGACCATTTCCAGAGACTTTAATTTTTTTTAATAATTTTATCAGTTTCACTGGGGGGTAGGTCAACGGGTATCATGCCAGAAGTCAATCAATCCTTCCAATACAATTTTGATTGCTTTTATCGGTAGGCCTTTATAATACCGTCTGTGCTATAGCTATTACTTAGCTAGTCCAGCAATAAGCGATAGACTCTCATGCTGTTTTCTTTGCCTAATAATGAACTTGTTCATATTTTTCAGGCCAAATGATATTTCCCTTGATGGCTTTTATTTTAACTACTCTTACTTCTAAAGATGCTTGTGATAATTTCCTGACTCCTTTGTGCCATTAAAGTCTACTCATTTCCAAAGAAGCAGGACTATAATGAGGCCTGTGGATTTGGGTGGAATCTGTGTCTATGGGTGAGAAATCTCACTCTCAATTCCTGACACTTGAAAAAGTGCTACCACCTCAAGTAGCACCAAGCAGAACCAGTGCCCAGATCTTAGTTTCTAAGACGATTCCTCAATAAGAAGAACTAGAGCTCTTTGGAAAAATTCCTAAGCCTACAAATCCAGCAATTCCACTGCTGGGTGTATAACTGAAGGAAATGAAATCAGGATCTTGAAGAGAATCTGTCCATCCACCCCCACATTCATTGCAGCATTATTTACAGTAGCCAAGACACGGAAACACCCAAGTGTCCATCGATGGATGAGTGGATAAAGAAAATGTAGCATGTATATATACAATGGAATATTATTGAGCCGTAAAAGGAAGGACATTTTGCCTTTTGCAACATGTATGGACCTTGAGGGCCATATGCTAGGTGAAATAAGTCATACAGAGAAAGGCAAATACTCTAGGTTCTCTCTTATACGTGAAATATAAAAAAACTGAAGTTATAGGAATAGAGAGTAGACTGGTGGTTGCCAGAGCTGGGGACTGGGGGAGATGGAGAGACGTTGGTCAAAGAGTACAAACTTCCAGTTATAAAATGATAAGTTCTGCAGATCTCGTGTATAGCATGGTGACTGTAATTAACAATACTATATTATACACTTGAAATTTATTAAGAGAGTAGATCCTAAATGTTATCATCTCACATGGAAAAAAATAGTAATTATGTGAGGGTATAGAGATGTTAACTATCCTCATTGTGGTAATCATTTTGCAATATACACATGTGTCAAATCATCACATTGTACACCTTAAACTTACACATGCTATATGTCAACAATACCTCAGTAAAGCTGGAGGAGAAGAATGTTCATGGTGGTTAGCTTTGTGAGATGAGATCACAACAAGTGATTTTTATTCTTCTGTACAATTTTCTATGTTTTCCAAATTTTATAAAATCAGCATGGATTATTATCAGGGAAAAAAAAAACCTTATTATTAAAAGTTTGTATGTTCCTTGGTTCATCAGCCAAGGAGAGCGTGTGCTGAGAGGATTTATGAGGAGAGTGGGGATAGGAGGGGGTGGGGTTGGGGAGAGGAGGAGCCATGGACTGATCTCCCTCACCCAGCAGTCATGGACTCCTTATGCAGCAGCTGGTTCCCCTGCCAGACCCTGATGCTCCAAATCAGCCTCATTCTAGGTGAGTAACAGAACAGGCTGGGCCGCTCCAGGGAGGGTGTGGCAGGAGGCTGAGGAGTCAGGTGTGAGGGGGACTGCTGGGCAGCTGGGGCTTGCATGATGTTAACATCCCAATTCTTCAAGCACCTTGGAGGGTTGAGTGGGAGGGAAAAGAGACTAGGGCTTTTCTGGGATGCCTGCTAATTCCCCAGGACAGGAAAATCTCCATCAACACTCTATTTCAAAAGGCAATTATTCACCCTGCTGTGTTGGGCTGTTGCTGAGATGCCAGAGCAGTGTTTCATTTTCCACCTTCCTTTTGGCAGGCACAATCTCCACAATCTCAGGTCCTTGTCTCCATCCCACCAATCCCCCAGTCTCTTTCCTTCTTCTACTCACAGGCTGAAGAGGGCATGTGTGGTGAGTGAGGGGCCAGGACAGCTTCCCACTGCCCCATCATTAGGGACAGCTGAGCTGTGGCACCATCTGCAGAGGGAGGGGAGGCAGGAGAAGTGGGACCTTCCCCCCTCACTCTGCTGGTGACCTTTCTGTGTGGTTACAAGTTGTTTCCAAGCTCTCCATGGGGGCAGGGGTTATGTTGCAGGTGCTGCCTCCTGGGAACCAGGCTCTGACTTGGTGGCCTGCTGCCCCACCCTTGTCCCCAAAACGTCCTTGTGTTGGGAAGAGGGCCTGAGCTCTGCAGTCAGACCCACTGGGTCACAAATGCTGGTTCTACCACACATTGGCCATAAAATTTTGGACAAATTGTATATAGCCTGGAAAAGTGGCTTTATCTTTCTGAACGCCAATTTCCTCACCTGTAAAATGTGTAGAATAATACCTAACTCGAGGATTTATTTGGGAGATTAAATGAATTAGTGCACTTTCCAGCCAGTGTCTGACACAGGGACACACATTACTCATGTGTGTAGCATTACATGTTTCTTACTTGATGAAAAACTGGCAAATAGATGCTGTAAAAGAAAAAAAATGATGTTTCCTTGTTTCATAACTGACAGTTTTATGGTGATCCAACGGTTTAAAAACAGGAAATGTTTTTCTCTGGGAAGTGAGGTACTTGTGGTGACATGGAGATTGCACACTTTCCTATGCTCACCATTCCCCCTCCCCCTCCTACACAATGGGCAACCTTGTGAGAATCTTTAAAACAAAGTCCATTCCCCCTTACAGGTCAATGAGAGAAATTGAAGCATCAAGAAAAAATAGATAAGATAAGATGAAAGATAGTCATCCTCATAGGTAATCAAATAAATGCAAATTAAGAAAACTGGATATCATATTTCACCTATCAAATTAGCACAGGTGTATTTTTAATGCTAATACTCCGTAAGGCAGAGGGACAGTGCGACAGGCTCACTCATATATTATAGGCAGTCTTTTAAATGAGTAAAAAGCTTCTTGGTAGTTCATGTGATATCTCAGAAACGTTTAAACATTTAAAATATTTATACCTTTTCCTTGGTAATTCCACTTCTGGGATTTACCTCAAGGAAAACCTTCATGCAGAAGAAGCTTACGCACAAAGATATTCATTTTGGTCTATTTATAGCAATGAAAAAATTGGAACCCAATAAGGGTAAGTGACATAGGGTCAAGTTGCAGCATTAAGGAGGTGATGACGACTGCTCTAGGTAGGCAGTGTTGGCTGGGTGACTGAGAAGATGAAGAAGACTTGGTCAGAAGGAAGACAGGAACGAAGACATGTTGATCACGTACCATAGGCACGATCTATAGTCGGAGCGTCACATACATTCTCTCATTTCAGCCTCACCTCACTGCATGTTTCCTGTGGGGCTGGGAAGGATAAGGAGACAGGGAGGCCAAGACAGTGGAAGAGGCCTTGCTAATCACCAAGCACTGTGACATATGACAGGAATCTGGCTTTCTATGTAGCCCCATTGAGTAGATGACACTACCCTCGTTTAACATTTAGGGAAGCCAAGGCTCAGAGAGGCCAATTAACTTGCCTGAGTTCTCAGAACTACTAAGTCTCACACTAGGATTCTAGTGGCTCCAAGCCCACGTTCTGCCTCAGACTGCAGAGAGCTGGGGACTCAGGCTGCATTGCCCTTCTCTCCTAACCCTCCAGCACCCACACTCCCACACCCAGACCTCTGAATTCTTAACTAAGGGGATAGGGAAACCTCTGCTATTTGAAGGAAATTTCACTCACAACTTCTGTCCCTCCCTACCCCAGCCTCTAGGGAAAATTATTCCGTTTACATTTCTCAATAGGAAAACAGCTGCTCCCTTAGTGCTTTTCCCGATCTGAATTCTCTTTCCTTTTCTTTTTTTTTTTTCTTTTTTTAATTATTTTATTGAGGTCATAATGGTTTATAACATTGTGAAATTTCATTTTTTTGTACATTTTTATTTATCAGTTTTTTGTACATTTTTATTTATCAGTTTCTGTATACACTGCATCATGCTCATCACCAGTAGTCTAATTTTTATCGATCACCATATATATGTGGGCCTTTACCCTTTTGACCCACCCTCCAACCCCCTTCCCCTCTGGTACCCACTAACTGTTCTCTTTGTCCATGTATTTGTTTATCTTCCACATATGAGTGAAATCATGTGGTGTTTCTTCTCTCTCTACCTTATTTTGCTTAAGGTAATACCCTCAAGGTCCATCCATGTTGTTGCAAATGGGACAATTTTGTCGTTTTTTATGACTGAGTATTATTCCATTGTATGTATATACCACATCTTCTTTATCCATTCATCCATTGATGGACACTTGAGTTGCTTCCACCTCTTGGTTGTTGTGAATAATGCTGCAATGAACATTGGGGTGCATAAGTCTCTTTGAATTGTTGATTTCAAGTTCTTTGGATAAATCCCCAGTAGTGGGATAGCTGGGTATTATGGTATTTCTATTTTTAATTTTTTGGGAAGTCTCCATACTGTTGTATAGTGGCTGTACCAGTTTACATTCCCACCAGCAGTGTATGAGGGTTCCCTTTTCTCCACATCCTCTCCAATATTTGTTATTTTTTGTCGTGGTAATTATTGCCATTCTAACAGGTGTAAGGTGATCTCTCATTGTACTTTTGATTTGCATTTCCCTAATGACTAGTGATGTTGAACATCTTTTCATGTGCCTGTTGGCCATCTGTATACCTTCTTTGGAAAAATATCTGTTCATATCCCCTGCCCCTTTTGTGATTGGGTTGTTTGTTTTTGTTGTTGTTGTTGAATTGTATGAGTTCTTTATATATTTTGGAAATTAACCCCTTGCCGGATATATGATTTGCAAATATTTTCTCTCAGTTGGTGGGTTGTCTTTTTGTTTTGTTCATGGTTTCCTTTGCCTTACAGAAGCACCTTAGTCTGATGTACTCACATTTGTTTATTTTTTCTTTTGTTTCCCATACCTGAGTAGACATCGTATTTGAAAAGATGATGCTAAGACTGATGTCAAAGAGTGTACTGCCTATAGTTTCTTTTACGAGGTTTATGGTTTCACATTTTACTTTCAAGTCTTTAATCCATTTTGAGTTAATTTTTGTGTATGCCAAAAGATAATAGTCTACCTTCATTCTTTTGTACGTGGCTATCCATTTTTCCCAACACAATTTATTGAAGAGACTTACCTTTCTCCATTATATGTTCTTGGCTCCTTTGTTGAAGATTAGCTGTTCATAGATGTGTGGTTTTATTTCTGGGTTCTCCATTCTGTTCCATTGATCTGTATGTCTGTTTTTGCGGCAGTACCATGGTGTTTTGATTACTATAGCTTTGTGGTATATTTTGAAGTCAGGAATTGTGATGCCTCCAGCTTTCTTCTCTTTTTTTCAGGATTGCTTTAGCTATTTGGGGCCTTTTGATGCCCCATATGAATCTTGGTCTTCTTTGTTCTATTTCAGTGAAGAATGTCATTGAGATTCTCATTGGGATTGCATTTAATCTGGAGATTGCTTTACATAATATTGACATTTTAACTATGTTTATTCTTCCAATTCATGTGCATGGAATATCTTTCCATTTCTTTATGTCTTCTTCAATTTCTTTCCATAGTGTCTCATAGTTTTCAGTGTGTAGATCTTTCACCTCCATGGTTAAATTTGTTCCTAGATATTTTATTCTTTTTGTTGCAACTGTAAATGGGATTGTATTCTTGAGTTCTCTTTCTGCTAGTTCATTATTAAAGTATAAAAATGCAACTGATTTTTGTAAGTTAATTTTGTACACTGAAACTTCGTTGTAGTTGATTATTTCTAATAGTTTTCTGATGGATTCTTTATAGTTTTCTATATATAGAATCATGTCATCTGTGAACAGTGAGAGTTTCACTTCTTCCTTGCCAATTTGGATACCTTTCCTTTCTATTTCTTGCCTAATTGCTCTGGCCAAAAACTCCAGTACTATGTTGAATAAGAGTGGTGAGAGTGGGCAATCTTGTCGTGTTCCTGTTCTCAGAGGAATGGCTTTCAGTTTTTCCCTGTTGAGTATGATATTGGCTGTGGGTTTGTCATATATGGCCTTTATTATGTAGAGATACTTTCCTTCTATACCCATTTCTTTGAGAGTTTTTTTCATAAATGGGTGTTGGATCTTGTCAAATGCTTTCTCTGCATCTATTGAGATGCTCATGTGATTTTCATTCCTCATATGTGCATCACATTGATTGGCACATGTTGAACCATCCCTGCATCCCTCGTGTAAATCCCACTTGATCATGGTGGGCGATCCATTTAATGTATTGCTGTATTTGGTTTGTCAATATTTTGTTCAGGATTTTTGCACCTATGTTCATCAGCACTATTGGCCTGTAATTTTCCTTCTTTGTGTTGTCCTTTTCTGGTTGGGGATCAGGGTGATGTTGGCCTGATAGAATGAGTTTGGAAGCATTGTATCTTCTTCAATTTTTGGAATAGATTGAGAAGTATAGCTATTAAATCTTCTTTGAATGTTTGGTAGAATTCTACAGAGAAGGCATCTGATCCTGGACTTTTCTTTTTTGGGAGATTTTTTATTACTGTTTCAGTCTCTTTACTTGTGATAGGTCTTTTGAGATTCTCTATTTCTTATTGATTCAGTTTTGGGAGGTTGTATGAGTCTAAGAATGTATCCATTTCTTCTAGATTGTCCAGTTTGCTGGCATATAGTTTTTCATAGTATTCTCTTATAATCTTTCATATTTCTGTGGTATCCATTGTAATTTCTCCTCTTTCATTTCTAATTTTATTGATTTGAGCCTTCTTTCTTTGTTTCTTAGTGAGTCTGGCTAAGGTTTTGTCAATTTTGTTTATCTTCTCAAAGAAACAGCTCTTAGCTTCATTGATCCTGTCTACTGTTTTATTGATTTCTATTTCACTTATTTCTGCTCTAATTTTTATTATTTCCCTCCTTCTGCTGACTTTGGGCTTTGTTTGTTCTTCTTTTTTCTAGTTCTGTTAAGAGTAGTTTAAGATTACTTATGTGAGATTTTTCTTGTCTGTTGAGGTGAGCCTCTATTG
The DNA here is from genome assembly GCF_057802395.1 of Ceratotherium simum simum. Taxonomy (NCBI): domain Eukaryota; kingdom Metazoa; phylum Chordata; class Mammalia; order Perissodactyla; family Rhinocerotidae; genus Ceratotherium; species Ceratotherium simum. The sequence continues at coordinate 39,438,438 of NC_141901.1, forward strand.
CTATGATTTTCCCTCTTAGAACCACTTGTCCTGCATCCCATAAGCATTTGTATGATGTATTTTCATTTTCATTTGTCTCCAGATATTTTTTGATTTCTCCTTTGATTTCTTTATTGATCCAATTGTTGTTCAGTAGCATGTTGTTTAGTCTGCACATATTTGTGATTTTCTCAGCTTTTTTCTTGTACTTGATTTCTAGTTTCATAGCATTGTTGTAGGAAAAGATGCTTAATATGATTTCAATCTTCTTAAGTTTATTAGGGCTTGCCTGGTTTCTCAACATATGGTCTATCTTTGAGAATATTCCATGTGCACTTGAGAAGAATGTGTATTCTGCTGTTTTGGGATGAAATGTTCTATATACATATACTAAGTCTATCTGGTCTAGTTTTTCATTTAATTCCACTCTTTCCTTGTTGACTTTGTGTCTGCACGATCTATTCATTGATGTAAGTGTGGTGTTGAGGTCCCCTACTATTATTGTGTTGCTGTTAATTTCTCCCTTTAGGTCTGTTAATAGTTGCTTTATGTACCTTGGTGTACCTCTGTTAGGTGCATATGTATTCATAAGTGTTATATCCTCTTGGTGGAATGTCCCTTTTATCATTATATACTGCCCCTCTTTGTCTCTCATTGTCTTTTTGATCTTGAAGTCTGCTTTGTCTGATACAAGTGTGGCAACACTTGCTTTCTTTTCTTTGCCTTTTGCTTGGAGTACTATCTTCCATCCCTTCACTCCGAGCCTATGTTTGTCTTTAGAGCTGAGATGCGTTTCCTGGAGGCAGCATATTGTTGTGTCTTGTTTTTCAATCCATCCAGCCACTCTGTGTCTTTTGATTGGAGAATTCAATCCATTTACATTTACAGTGATTATTGATATATGAGGGCTTAATACTGCCATTTTATCTCTTGCTTTCTGGTTTTTCTACATTTCCGTTGTTTCTCTTCCTGTGTATTTCTAACTGCCATTTCAGTTTGGTGGTTTTCTCTGATGGTTTTCACAGTTTTCTCTTTATTTATCATTTCTGTCTTGTTCGAATTTTTTGTTTAGTGGTTACTGTGAGGTTTGTATAAAAGGTCTCATAGATGAGATAGTCCATTTTCTGATAGCTTCTAATCTCCACCATCCTAAGCAGGTTCCACCCCTTTCCTATTCTCCCTCTGAGGTATCGTTGTCACACGTTATTCCATTTGGTGTTGTGAGTTTGTGATTAAAATGAAGTGTTTATAGTTATTTTTACTGCTTTCATTACCCTTATCTTTAATGTTATAGTTAAGTGTTTACCAGCCTGTTCTGATAGAGAGGTGCAATTTTCTGATTTTTTATGTGTATTTATCTCCCTGCTCAAGGCTTTGTAAACCTTTTCCATTTTGTTTCAGGTATGAGGGCATTCTTGATCATTTCTTGTGGTGATGAACTCCCTCAGATTTTGTTTATCTAGGAAAGTTTTTATTTCTCTATTGTAACTGAAGGATACTTTTGCTGGATAGAGTATTTTTGGCTGAAGATTTTTGTCTTTCAGTATTTTGAATATATCATTCCATTCTCTCCTAGCCTGTAAGGTTTCTGCTGATAAGTCTGCTGAAAGCCTGAAAGGGGTTCCTTTGTATATTATTCTCCTCTGCCTTGCTGCACTTAATATTTTTTTCTTTGTCATTGACCTTTGCCAGTTTTACTAATATATGCCTTTGAGGATGCCTTTTTTTTTTTTAAAGAATCATTTACCCTTTTTTTAAATTTAATTTATTTATTTCTTTTTCCCCAAAGCCCCAGTAGATAGTTGTATGTCATAGTTGCACATCCTTCTAGTTGCTGTATGTGGGACGCAGCCTCAGTATGGCTGGAGAAGCATTGCATCGGTGCGCACCCAGGATCCGAACCCAGGCCGCCAGCAGCCGAGCACGCGCACTTAACCACTAAGCCACGGGGCCGGCCCTGAGAAGGTCTGTTTGAATTGATGTAATTACAAGTTCTATTGGCTACATATTTTTATAATTCCATTTCCTTCCCCAGGTTTGGGAAGTTCTCAATTATTGTTTCTTTGAACAAGCTCTCCATTCCTTTCACCCTCTCTTCTCCACCTGGAATACCTATAATGCTTATGTTGCAATTCCTAATAAGTCAGATATTTATCAGAGAATTTCTTCATTTTTTTAAGGCTTAGTTCTCTCTCCTCCTCCACCTGAAGCATTTCTATATTTCTATCCTCTAAATTACTAATTCTGTCCTTCATAGTGTCAGCTCTGTTTTTCAAGGTTTCTAGATTGTTTTTTTATCTCATTCATTGTGTTCTTCATCTCCAGCACAGAGTGTGTTTTTCCATATTGGGTAATTATCTGTTTATATTTTCTTTCTCTTCTGGAGTCAGTTTTGGTAAATTATTTTCTCCTAGAAAATTATCCATTTCATCTCAGTTTTCCATATATTTGTATAAAGTTAAGCAAAATAGTTTTTGTTTAAATTCCTTTGTATGTGTGGTTATTTCCTGCCTTTTCATTTCTTCTTTTGGGCATTTAGGCTTTCATGGGAGGGATTTTGAAAGATTGGAACCACTGAATCATGCCTCTTTGCTTGTGGAAATAAATGGGGGGTGGGGGTTATCTCTTTCAGACAAAATACTTTAAAGTTGGAGACAGTTTGTTCCCCCAAAGCTATGTCTGGTTTTTTAAACAGGAACCTGATGAATAAATGAAAAGCAATAGTATCTATTGGAGTATATGAGGAAGCCATTTGGTTTAAAGCTCCTTTGGCTGACTTTGTTTTTCCAGAAGGGCCTGATGTGGCTGTTGAGCATCTGTTGTACCTCTGCTATAAACCATTACTATGTCCCAAAGACAGGAATGACGCCCTTAAATCTAGGGAGGTAACTTCCCCTAATATCAGCATTCATTTAAGGATAAGCATCTCTTCTTGGGAACTAGGGATTAAGTACTGACCTGCTGTGTTCACCTGTGACCACTGACCTGTGGACCACCAACTTGCTGTGCCAGCTGAGCATCTTGTGACAGTAGTAAAACAGATATTCCTGTCATATGTGATGTATGCTGTTTGTCCCAAGATGGTATATAACCACTCTGTACACCCCACTTCTTTGGTGCCCTTCCTTCCTTGGGGAAGGAAGGCCCTGGGTTATAGTCCTCAAACATGGTTCATAATAAACTCACCCCAGTTTTTATTTATAGATAGATTATGGATTATTAGCATAGAAAGACCTAAATCATTAAAGAGATGGCAGGTGGCCAGGGTTCAGGAAAAGGTAGGAATGAGGGAATTTCCAAAGAGCAACAATTTAATGAAGACTGCTGCTACATTTTCACACAGCAGTGAAGCTAGATCTGTATATCTGTGTGGTCTCGAGCTGCTTGACTCCTGTTTTCTCTCTGTCTCTCCCTCTTACCGTTTTATATTTAAATAAATTTATTAAGCTATTTCTCATTGGCTACAGAAAAGATTCTTTACTATGAACAGGGAGGTAGACTTCCAATTTACAAGAAAACTGAGAAAAATCACTAGAGAGAAGTTGGTGCCACCGTCTTTATAACATTCTGGTTCCTGATTTCCAGTTCTCTTCCTAGTGCACTTCCAGAACACATAAAACATACAGGAAAAGTACAAAATCCAATAATGACTGAAAGACTAGGTAAGGGCAGTGAAATTATAGCTGTTTCCATCTCTGATATACCAACATATCCTGTGCCCTCCTTGAGGACACATGCAAATATACTTCCATAAAATTTTTCCCTTACAAATTTTTAAGGAACTAAAGTTACATATTTTTAATGATTATGATGCCATATCCTTTGAATGTTTTAAAAATTCTTCTTTTAAATAAAGAACAAGAGTTCACTAGCTCAGTCAACTTCAATTCTTAACGAAAATGAGTTAATCATGAACCTAGCACTGCCTGAATCTGTTTTAATCCAAGATGCATTTACAGGAAAGAGTTTTTGTTTTGTCCATGTTCAAAGGATAAAAAGGACATTCTGGCTAGAGCCTTAGGACCCTCCCACCTCCCTGCCCTCCCCTGTCGTATGAGACTCCTTGCAGCCTGGTAATGGCTGCTCTAAATGTACGTAGAATTCAGGTAAAGCTGACGCCTGCTTGGGTGAGGCAGGAACAGCTGTATTTCCCTCTTTGAGGGACTTACCACCCTCAGTGGTTGTGTGGCATCCAATAGCACACAAAGAGAGGGCTGCTGGGGGCAGAGGCTTCTTCCTGTGTACCCCTTACCCTGCCATCTACGCAGCTCTCTGAGGATGGTGGCAAATGCTGTAATGGCAGAACAGTGGAAGTGGTCTGGGAGCACAGAGTAGCCAGCCTAGATGTAACTATATCTCAAGGGAAAAAAACCCCAGCAAGACTCCCTAAACTGCTCACTGATGCCACTGACTCCATGACCCTAACAGGGAAATGATAGCATTTGTTGAGTAGATAAAGGAAAGAGGTGGTGATGTCAGCATTGTGGTGGAGTGAGCTCTTCTCTTAGTCTCTCCCTATTAAGATACAACCAAAAGGACATTCGTTAACCAACAGAGGATAACCACACAGCACAATAGGACGTCTGAGAGATTCACAATGCCATCTGAAGGTAAGAGTACTTGATCCTTGGGAAGCAGAGAAAGGAGCTGAATGGATCTCCTCCTCCTCCCTAGTGGCAGAGATCTGGGTTGCAGGTTCTCACACAGCAGCCAGCATGTGACTCTAAGAGAAGTCAGGGGAATAGGCAGGCTTTCACATGAATGCTTTCGCTTTCACAATTGCATAACAGCCCATGGGAATGCTCCACAGCAAGGTGGCTCAGCCACTATGTGGGCACCCCACAAAGCCCAGCAGCCCATGTGGGCTGCTAGAGAGTGCAGAGTGGGCTCACAATGTGTGAAAGCAAGCATCCCCCTCTCCCCTTCTGCCTGGATCACCAGCTCAGCCAGTCAGCCAGGACAGTGGTTCTGCACCAGAGTGCCTGCCTCTGTGTGTGTGACCCACCAAGCGGCACTGGCCAGTGAACAAATGCAAACAAGACCTGTGGGCACATCTTCTGGTGGATGTACACAATTTCCAGTGGATGCAGTGGGTACAGAAGACACAGCTCTTGCCGCACACCCCAGTTGTGGCAGGTGGAATTTACTACCAGATACTACCACTATGCACATACAAAGCTCCACTTGAAGGAACACTATGAAGCAATACATTAAAACTCCAGAGTTTTAGGAGGAAAAGGACGAGTTTCCAGAAACTAATCCTGAAGTCACAGAAATTTACAATATAAATGACAGACATTCAAAATAGTTATCATAAAGAAACTCAATGAGTTACAAGAAAACTCAGACAGACAGTTCAATGAACTCAGAAATAAAATTAATGAGCAGAAGGAGTTCTTCACAAAAGAGATTGAAACTCTAAAAAGAAACCAGGGGCCAGCTCGGTGGAGTAGTGGTTAATTTCACATGCTCTGCTTCAGTGGCCTGGGGTTTACAGGTTCACAGGTTCAGATCCTGGGTAGGGAGCCATGTACCACTCATCAAGCCATGCTGTGGCAGCATCCACCGTACAAAATAGAGGAAGATGGGCACAGATGTTACCTCAGGGCCAAGCTTGTTCAGAATAAAGAGGAAGATTTGCAACAGTGTTTCGCCTTTACCCTCACACAACTACCACACTACTTCTGACATTAGAAGTGTGTGTTCTTTTCCCTACACTGAGCAATTTTGTGATTTCTCAGACACCAGCTGTGTGTCCTACAATTTAACCCAGTTCTAATACTATCTAACTGCAGTTTGTGTCAGATACCACAGGTTTAGGGTTCAGTCCCACAAGACTATCATCCCCCCACATCACATGCCAGTTATGAGTCCAGATTGTTAGCGACTGGCTTCTGAGTGACTGGGTAAAAATCAGAGGTTCTCATGACCTTCTTGTCAGGTTTGATTAATTTGCTAGTGCAGCTACAGAACAGTGGGAAAACAGTTTACTTACTAGATTATTGGTTTATTAAAAAAAAAGATATAACTCATGAAGAGCCAGATGGAAGAGATGCATAGGACAAGGCATGTGGGAAGGGGTGTAGAGCTTCCATGCCCTGTCCAGGTGTGCCACCCTCCCAGCACCTCCTTGTGTTCACCAACCCAGAAGCTCTCCTATCACCACCCTTATGGGTTGTTTGGAGGCTTCATTATGTAGGAATGATTAATTAGAGGATACTAGAGGATGAGGGAGGAGGAAAGAAGAGTAATTATTTAATGGGCAAGAGGCGTTTTTTGGGGATGATGAAAATGATTTGAAATGAGAGAGAGGTGGCAGCTGCACAACATTGTGAATACACCAAATGCCACTAAAAATTATACACTTTATAGTGTCAATTTTATTTATGGGAATTTCACTTCAATGAAAAAAAAGACACGCACCTAAGAGTAGCTGGTATAATTCTTGAAATACCACAAAAAAGAACAAAAACTTAGCAAGCTTCCAAAGGAATAATACTTTGACAGTAAAAATAATCACATTTCTTGTCTGCGACACTGGAATCTTGATGACAGTGAAAGGACACTGTGTGCTACTTAAAGGAAAGGACAGCAATTGACAAATCCTCGCAAATCAGCTAGACAGCACTTACTTTCAGGGTAAGAGAAAATACTAGCTCTGAAGTAAGGATGCAGAGAATATATCACCCACAGAGTCCATTTGAGGAAAATCCTCAAAAAAGTTCTCCATCAAATAACAAATTCATCACAACAGAGATCTCCAGAATAGGGAGAGATAGAGTCCAGAGTAGTCAGCAAGAAAACACACAACAATTGTAATTAAACACGATGCATGATGGTAATGTGACTGGGAATTTGTGATAAGTGAAATGTAAAGATTCTTGAAATATAGAAGTCATATTTTTGGAGAAAATCTAATAATCTCTAGAAAGAGAACACTTGATCATTTCAGTAAAACCTCTGTGTTGGAAGGCTGTTACAGGGAGAGGGGTAAGAATATTATAAGACTGTGAGGTGGGCAGAGAACATGGGCTAGTGAATGTTCTGTGTTTTCATCCTACTTGGGTTGATGGTGAGCAGTGGGAAATAGAGGGCAGAGCAGTGTAAGATGTATATTTTAATATAATAGCAGAGAAATGTATGCGTTACAAGGATAAGTAGTAATGGAATGGAGAAGCACCAAAGAATTTTGGAACTACTAAGGAGAAGAAAAGAACAGGAGGCAGCCTGGCCTCACCTCTCAGCAGGGCCGTCACAGTACCCAGGCTTCCCTTCCTGAAACTCCTTCTTTTGCTGTTGTGACACTGTGCTCACTGGGTTTTCCCAGCAGGCTGCACCGTGTCTGTTTCTCTTCTTGGTGGTTAGTGCCATGCCATCTTTTCTTTCTTAACTATAATTTCCCCTTAGGTGATTTTAGCTAATCCCATGGCTTTGAGTAGAATGACTGGGCTTTCTTCAACCGTAAAAATATTGCAAAATTGATTATTACAAATATGCCAGTTATATCAAAAATGTCCTTAATTGGTTGGTTGTAACAGTGATTTAAAAACTTTTAAGTGACCCAAAAAAGCTCACAAAACCAAAACAACAAAACTGAACACCAAAAAAGGTGAAGAAAATACACTAAAAAGGAGATTGGATATTAGGAATAGTCATTAGTTAAAACGCTTTTAGACCAATGGACCTGAAGGCTAGCTAGAGAGATCTCGGGACAAAGTTCTTTCCTGATCTGTCCAAGACTAAGATCAGGAGGAGACCCAGCCCCTGTGCCCTGGAGCTCCCAGGCAAATGAGGAGCCAACACCCTGCCCCAGGAAGCAGAGAACACTGGGCAGATGCCCCGTGGAGAAAGCAGGAAAAAGGGTGGAGAGGGAGCAGAGCCTGGGGGTATCCAACCTGCCAGGGCTCTCTCCCCCTGGTCCTCTCTGCCTCCACACTCCATCTCCTCTGCTGGGTTATCACAGCAGCCTCCTAACTGGCCTCCCTGCCTCTGGTGTCTTCGCCCTTCCAAATCACCTTCCATGCAGCTGATATTTTGATCTTTTTAAAAATGCAGTACTCTTCCTGTTATTCCCCTGCTTAAAACCAAATAATGCTTCTTGTCCTCATCCTCCACAGGATAAATGACACTCAGGAAAAGAAGTCCAACCCCACACAGGGTCTGGTCCCCGGCTGCCTCTCTAGCCTCGTTTCCCAACACTTTCCCTCATGAGCCATGCTCCAAATGTGCTTCCCTTCACTCAACCACTGGGCCCTTTCTCTTCTTCTTGACATATGCTGGTGGTTCTTCAGGGAATATCCATCTCCCACACATCCTCTGCACAACTGGCAAATCCTCACCTACTGGGAGCAGGGGAGGGGTGAGAGACTACAACGTGGAAGATGGGAAAGCTCATAAGAAGAGACTGGTTGACTGGGTTGACTGTTCAAGCTGGGGTTTTCCGTCGTGAAGGGTGGAGAATACACCCAGTGCCTCCCTGGCCTCCAGCTCCTCATTCCTGATCTTGTCTCTCTGTTTCTTTGGCTGAAGAATTCCTTGCACAGCTTTCTGAGTGACATGATACCAATACAGGCTCATCCTATCTCTTTTCACAGCAAGAAATGGAAACCTACTCAAATTAGGACAATAAAGAGGGTTTTCATTGTAAAGATACACAGATCTCTAGGAGGAAGATGAATACAGGAGCTCCTCTGGCCCTCATGCTCACAGGGACTGGAAAGCTGACGGGCACTCTCTTGTCTCCATCAGGGGCCATATGGTCTCCCATCTTTGCTCTCATTTTCTCTCTCCCTCTCTTTCTTGTCAGCTTTATTCTCCTGGGCTTCTCCACATGTAGGGAACTTGGCCTTCTGCAACTATGGGTCCCACTCAATCAGGGAGCAAAAGGATTTTCTTGGTGCACTCCACATGGAAAATTCCAGGGAAGGGCTCTTACTGTCTGGGTTTGGGTCACAAGACAGCCCCTAGATGGGTCACTGGCCAGGGAATAGCATATTCTGGCAAGGCCTGGGACTTGCGCTCTCCCCTGTAACCACGTCACCGACTAGTGCCCTGACGAACTCAATGGTGGGTTTGGAAGCATTTAACTGTTGTTATGTTAAGGAGACAACCAGTAGCCATCCTGAAGCTAACCAAGCCTCCCTACAAGAGCTGCGCCCATGACCTTGCCTTATTTTTAATGTGAAAAATAAGGTAACAACCAGGGTCAGGTTGCTGTGATTAACATCATATCAAAAACACAAGGTTGTGTGCGGGGCCAGCCCAGTGGCATAGTGGTTAAGTTCACACATTCCACTTCAGTGGCCCGGGGTACCCCAGTTGAGATCCTGGGTGCAGACCTACTCACCGCTCATCAAGCCACGCTGAGGTGGCATCCCACATAGAAGAACTAGAAGGACCTACAACTAGGATATACAACTATGTACTGGGGCTTTGGGGAGAAAAAAGAAAAAGAGGAAGATTGGGAACAGATGTTAGCTCAGGGCCAATCTTCCACAAAAAAAAAAAAAAAACACACAAGGTTGTGATACTGAACCAAGTGGGCTCGCCTCCTGGTGAGTTAAATAAGACTCTACACCATTGGAATTTGTGTCACAAAGTAAAATGTATTTGGAACAAATAGGAGGCCATGAGGAATCATTTCCAAAGCATCCCTGAACAAAGGGAAGCAGGAACTTTTATATCGAATGGGGAATGAATATTCAAAAGGGAGAGGCCAGTGTACTGCAGGTTATGGTAAAGAAGCTTAATCTCCTCTTGAAGAGATCTTCACATTAAAAATAAGGCAAGGTCAAGGGTGTAGCTCTTGTAGGGAGGTTGGTTAGCTTCAGGGTAGTTGCTGGTTGTGTCTCCTTGACATAAAAAAACAACTTGGATAAAGAGTTAAAGGCTTCCACACCCACCCTTGAGCTCCTCGGGGCACTACTCAGTGACAATTGGAGCAGAAAAGTAGTTGTCAGAAAAACAAGCACTACTAGCTATCTTCCTTTTGTCTTGCTTTCCATTCCCTGACAACACACCGGGGCCCAAATTAAATCTTCCAACACTTGCTCCCTCCCCATCGCCTGTGGAACTAAGTACTCACATCAGCATTAGAGGCCCTCCACCAATTGATGCCTTCATTCTAGCTTTGCCTCTAGCCAAACGCGTTGTTCCTCAAATACAGCCTCTCTCTCCCTCATATCTTTCAGAACTGCCAAGTCCTAAGAAAAGGATTTTCAGATCCGTATCAAATGAGTATTTCCATTTTGAAGTCTCAAATTTCTTTTTCCTAATTCTTTTACAGATCATGTTTCTCTCTGCCTTGCACTACAATTATTTGTGTGTGGTCTACTCTCCACTTGAGAGCAGGATCTGTGCCCTACTATCCTTGGCATCTGCCTGGTGTTTTGTACAGCTCCCAGTAGGCATTCAGGAAGTACTATATTCCTTTAACCAAATAGATTTAAGCAATGTTTAAAGGATATCTACAGAAACACACCTACTTTTTCTAGGATTTTTGATTATTCGAGCCTAATTAATACTCCTTCACCTATTGAAAAGAGCATAATAAAGATTCATATGAACCCACTATTGAGTGAATACTTTAAATGACTAAGAGCAATCTTTCTAAACACCCGTCTGTGCTTCATAACACTTTGGAATAGACATTCCATTTGGTTTTATATTAAAATTATTATCTGTTCATTAAATCAGATCTTTTAAAGAAGCTACTTAAAAATATCATTTTCCCTAGACACACGTTCAACAAATCTTGGAAAGGGTCCACAAATTTGTATTGTTAGCAACTGTCCCAGATTGGGGGCTGGCAAACTATAGCCATTGGTCAAATCCAGCCCAAAGTCTGTTTTCATAAATAAAGTTTTATCAGAACACAGCCACAGCCACATCCATTCATTTACGTGTTTTATTTGGCTACTTTCTCCCTATAATGGCAAAGTTGTGTAGTTGTGCCAGAGACCATATGGCTGGTGAATCCTAAAATATTTACTATCTGACCCTTTACAGAAAAGTTTGCCTACCCCTCTCTAGATGACTCTACTGACACAGCTGATCCATGTAACTTTATAGGGTTAATATGAGGATTAAATAAGTTAACATAAAGCCCTTGGAGCTGTGCCTGGAAATATTTACCTGCTCCCTAAATGCTAGCTATTTTTTCCTTTTCATCTGCTAATAGAGTAAATTACATTAATAAATTTCCTAATTTACTATCTTTGTATTCCTATAATAAACCCAACTTGATCATGGTGTATCATGTGATTATATTTGCTAATGTTTAATTTAGGAATTTTAACTTCTCTGTTTATAACTGATATTAATACATGCATTTACAAGTGTGTTTTGTCTTGTTTGGGTTGTGGTATTCTCCTTGTCTGATATGAGTATTAAAATTCAACTATCCTTTCAGAGTGACCTGAGAAACATTTTGCCTTTTTCTAAGCTCTGAAACAGTGTACATAACACAGGAATTTTCTTTTCCTTGGCCATTTGGTAGCTCTCACCCCAAAACCATATGCACTTCATGCCCTTTATAAGGACAGATCTGTGGCCACCTTTCTAATTTCTTCTAATGCAGTGGATGGACTCAGGTTTGCTTCTGCTTCTGAATAGAATTTTGATCACTTATACTTTTCTAGAAAAGCATTATTTCATTCAATTTTCAAATTAATTTGTATGTAGTGGTACATGGTGTTTCCTTATAATTTTTTCATATCTTTTCTGTAGTTATGCCCCAATGCTCATTCCTAGTGACATTTATTATAGCTTTAATTTTTTAGTCAGATATCAATATTTTTTCTTTTGATTGGTCTTTTTATAAAACGTCAACTTTTGATTTTGCTGATCAAATCTCCTTTTTAATTGTTATCTATAAATATGTTAGGAATATGTTTGTAATTAGCATAGAAGTTGATTTTCAAAGCCTTAAGCAAGTGGGAGGTTATTTTTCTCACGTAACAAGCAGTCAAGAGATAGCATCTGCTGGCGTTGGGCCATCTGCTCAGCACTGTCGTGGGGACCCAGGCTCGTTCTCTCTATCTGCTCTGCCGTCCTCCGCACGTAGACTTCTGTCCTCATGCTTGTTGCCTTGTGGTCCCGAGGTGGCTGTTGCTCCAGACCTCGTTCCACAATAAAGAGAGCACAGGGGCGAAGGACAAGGGGAAAGTTTTTCTCATCTTGAGGCCTTGTCTTTTCAGGAGTGAAGACCTTTCCTCGCACCAGCAGATTCCCCATTCTTCAGTGGTCAGCACCAGTGCAGCTGTAAGATAGACCGAAACTGGGAATTTAGCTTTCTAGATTCTACAGCAGACGAAGCAAAGACGGGGAGGGAAGTGGGGCTGAGTGTGGAGTGAGCCGCCTACCAGATGGGCCACGTGGTCATTACTGTCTGTTTTTACCTGTATTACATCCTCCCCTCTAATCTGTTAGGTCTACCCACCACAGGAAAATTAGTCTACTATAGTAATAGTGGATTTGAAAATTTCTCCTTGAATTTCCAACAGTGTTTTGTTTTGCTTTATAACATTTATACATTTCCAAACCTTGTTGTTAGGTGCATATTAATCTAAAATATCTCTATTTGGCCTGCTTAATATTCTTTTCTTTTTCTTTTTTCGGTGAGGAAGATTAACCCTGAGCTAACATCTATTGCCAGTCCTCCTCTTCTTGCTGAGGAAGATTGGACCTGGGCTGACATCATGCCCATCTTCCTCCACTTTATATGTAGGACGCCTGCCATAGCATGGCTTGATAAGCTGCGCGTAGGTCTGTGCCTGTGTTCCGAACCTGTGAACCTCACGCGCCCACAGTGGAGCGCACGCACTTAGCTGCTACGCCACCAGGCCAGGCCCAGCATAATGTTTTTTATCTTACATTTTATTTCCTCTGTAGTGACTATTCCCACACCTGCAAGCTTTTATTGACATTTTCATCATCTACTGTTTTCTATCACTTTCTTTTTAATCTTTCTATGTTATTAGGTAATGTAAATAGCATACAACTGGCTTTACCTCATCTGAGTCTTGTCTTTTTAATAGGGGGATATAATGCATTCAAATGTATTTCATTTTTTTTACAGGTATGGACCTACTCCTGACATCTTATTTAATGTTTTTTATTTACTTTTTTTTCTTATTTTTCTTGCATTTTGTTTGATTACTAGAGTTTTCTTTGACCTAAACTTTTCTAGTCGTTTGGAAGTTATACTAACTTGTATTTTCATCCTACTGGTTATTAAAATTAAATTTTTACTTTAACATTTAAAGGTAGTTTTTTCTTTCCTTCTCTGAACAAAATAAGAATGTTAACATGTTTTTCTACTGTATTCTCAACCTTTCCTGTGGTATACTTATTATATATAAGAATATATATAATTATTATCATCTGTATGACTATCCTGTATACATATAATTATGTGGTTATCATATATATCATGTTATTTAATTATCTAGATTTAACAGAGCATGGAAGGGCCTCAACTATCTGCCCCTGGGCTGGGAGCCAGAACCCGTTGGGCACAGGGAGAAGCTTCCTTTTCCAGGCCTGTAGTTAGAAACCTCACACAGCTGCATCACATTGGAGAGAGTGGGTGATATATTTGGGGGGGCATCTGATCCTGAAGTTCAATTTCTCTTTTGCCCCCTCATACCCCAGAGCCCATCCCGCACCCCCAGATTCAGACTCATTCACCATCTCACACATCAGGCTGGTGTAACGTCAGCTGTGGGACCCCAGGAGCCACAGAGAACCTGACAATGACCTGGCTGAGCAAGGGCCTCCCCAGGGAGCTGGAGCAGAGAGAGACACTGGGGCCGGGCCAGCCCCCAACTCCAGGAATTTAAGCCTGAGCCTGCCCCTGAGCCAGTCGAATGGCCACCTCACCTGTGTGGTCAGCAACCCTGTGGACGAGAAGAACGCAACCTTACACCTGGTGAACATCTGTCCATGGGCGGGTGAGTGTGATCTGCTGGGAAGGGTGATGAAAATGGGCTAGCAGACAATGGAGGATGGACAAGACTGGGTGGACTCAGGGAATATGGTGGGACTGGGGAACATTTTAAGGCAGTTTATGTGGTACAACCAAAAGGTCCCCACCCCAGTGAATGGCCACACCCTCATTATGGTCTTTAAACTTGCAAGTCCAGAAATTGGATGAATATATGGAGACTGCTGCATCACCCAGGACATAAATATGGGACTGGCATGTGGGCATCCACTTTCCCTGCATTGAGGATCCCGGACGGCTGAATTAGTCATCAGAATCCAAGCAGGGGAGGAGAAGGACATGAGGATTAAGGACTGGTGATCCCTTAGCCCTGGAATATTGTGTCCGCCAACTCAGGTCCCCTCTCTGGATGGGCTGGACATGCTTAGCACATTCAGGCTGATAGATGCCTGTTTTTTGCTGCATGCCAGACATGCCCTTTCTGAGGTTACCACCTCTGAATAGGGAAACCACAGTTCAACCCTCCTCTGAGCAGTGAGAATACCTGCGGTCACTACAACCAGTTACCACACTTGCTCCATCAGCCTAAGGGGTCACCCATCATATAAAGTGACTACCCAGTGTAGGTTAGGAGGTGGGAACCCCTACAAAGGAGCCTCATGCCCTGGTTTCATAAAAGATCAAACTCACTACTTTCCCTAACACTACACAACGGGAACAACTGATGGACAAAGGAGGTGTCACGATGAGCTCAGCTGCCCCCTCCCACTCAAGTCCCCTGAGCTCTGCTAGCTCACATGGGGCTCCGTCTGAACAGTCTCTTTCCAGCCATTTCCTCACTCACTCAGCGCCTCAGGATTCAGCTCTCACACTAGGACTGAGTGCCTACTATGTGCTGGGGGATGTCAGTGAGAGATAAGATAAGCCCCTGCCCTCAAGGACCTTACAGTGCAGTGTGACATCACCACATACCTGCTGTGTGACCCTGGACAAGTGACGATTTTTGAAGCCTTTCTGTAAGATGCTTAATAATTCTTTTTACCTCATAGGGCTGTTGTGACAATTAAAAGGGAAATCTATGTAAAGTTATCAACACAGTGTACGGCACATATTATGTCAATAATTATTAGAAAATAGTTCAAAGAAAAAGAGGAGTAAATTTCTAACTATAAAGCCACACGTTAATGCTCAAGTTGTGGCAAATACAAAGGACATGGTTCAAGTACAAAAAAGAAAGAGAGAAACTGAGGAACTGCTGCAGGAGTTGGGAAAGGCATCCCAGAGAAGGGAACACCTGAGTTGGGCCTAGAAGGATGAATAGGAGTTTTCTTGTGGCAGTGTGAGTAAGATACCCCAAACAGAGAGCAGAACATGCCCTGAAGTCTGTTGACCCCAGATTCTTCCATTCCCTCTCCCTCTCGGAGCGTATTTCTCTTCTTGGAGTCTGAGAAGAGAAAAGAGAGGCAGGCTGAGGGAATGATCAGTGGCACATCCAGCTAGTGGGAGCCTCCGAATTTCATGTGCAGAGATGCATCTGAAAGCCTGGCAGAGGAAAAGTCAAAGTGACAGTGGCCAGCGTGCAGGGAGACTAGGAAGGAAGAAACCTGTCAGGGCTGCAGCAAAGATGTACACTTGGGATACAGGTCTTGAGCGAGGGTGGTCCCACCTCCCCCACCTGCCTGCAGAAGGCATGCCTGAGGCAGACCTGACACCAGCATTTGACCCCAGGTTCCTTTCAGAGCAAATGGAAAGGCATCTGTTCCACGGTTCTGCTGGTGAACTTGGGGCCTGGAGTGTGGATCTGGATGAGGAAGAAGATGGAGACTGGGAGAGGCAGGTGCTGGGGAGACCTTGAGGGGAACACTGGGATGGGAGGCCCTGGGGGAGGGGCAATGGATGGAGGAGACTCAAGGGAGCGTGGCAGGGCTGGGCAGGACAATGGGCAGATAGAGGCTCATTGACTTCTCCTGTGAATCATTCCTAGAAGGCCTGGGTAGACAATGCTGAGGGTGGGAGCTGAGTGCATGCCCAGGAAGGAAGGGTGAGTGGTGGCAGGGACAGGGCAGGGGTCCGGGACCTGAGCTTACAGCATGGGGAGCAATAGCTGTCCTCACCCAAGGTCTGATGAGGGGTCACCTCCATTCCACACACTCATTGAGTGTCTGCTGTGTACAGGTGGGTCCACTCTTCTGCCCAAGGTGCCAGGCTCAGCAGCTGTTTCCCAGGCCCTTCCCACAGAGGAATCTACTGACCTGCAGACTGCTGTGTTCGACAGCCATGACCCTCCCTACATGATGATCAGCCTCCTGAGACACCCTATGGTGGGTCTAAGGGAATCAATTCAGGTTGACTGACATGTGATTAGAGGTCATGAGTCCTGGGAAATCCAGGGTACTCTGCACCTCGTCAGGCTCTGGGTCCAGTCCTTGCTTTGGACAATATGGTTGCTGTGCCCGGGCACTCACAGGATGCTGGGAGCTGACGTGCGATGGGAGGAAACCACCGATGTGGAGGATACCTCAATTGTGTGTCCACAGTTTCGTCAGATCCTTGCTGCCATCCAGGGAGGAGGGGTGCAGAGCAACAGAGGCAAGAATGTAAATGGACAGGTGTCTGCTAGACCCTGCCATCTGTATAGGACCCAAAGGAAGTAAATGTAAGGGAGACTAGCAGGGCCTGGAGGCAGGGCAGACCCAAGGACCTGAGAAGTGTCAGGAAATCTTCTCCTCCCCACAGTCCCTCTCCCTCCTACCTGCCTGAGATCCTGCCGTTAATGCTGCCTCTTTGGGTAAAGGCGTTGTTGCCCCACTGATGAGAGGCCCCTGGGAGAGCATCTCATGTGGCCGCTGGCCCTTAGATGGACACTGGTGCTATGGTCACAGATTCTACCAAGGGGGAAGACCTGGAGACAGGACAACTGGAGGAGGAAAGGACACTTAAGGGACTTCCCCAAAAGCAATGGTTCTCAAACCGAGATCACATCAGAAACCCCTGGAGGGCTTAGTAAAATAAAACGAAGGTTGCTGGGCCCACTCCCAGAGTTTCTGATTCAGCGGGTCTGGGGAGACCCAAGCATTTGCTCTTTTCTAACAAGTTCCCAAAGGATGCAGACACTCCTGGTCCCACACTTTGAGAACTACGGGGCTAAAGAGTGAGCAGAGGGAAAGCAAGTAGAGCTGCTGCTTGGACGTCCAGGACTAGACAGTGTCCGAGGCCTCTCCTCAGTCATCCTTTGACTTCTCTAAAGAGGGAGCAACTCTGATCACTGTGCCACTGACCATCAGGATCTTAGAAATCCCTGCTCTGGTCCCAGCAGTTTGTGTTGGGGAAAGTGGGACCCAGAAGGAACACTGGGGCTGGGGCAGAGAACCGTGGCAAGCACAAAGTAGAACAGGGGTGTCCTCAATCCCAGTCCAGTGCTCTGTGCACTGTCCCCAACTGCCTCAGTGCCTGCCACATTGTGACTTCCCATCTCAGCCCCTCTGAGTTATGTCCCCATCTGACCTGGGCCTCGGGGGACTCAGGAAATAGCTCCTTCAGACCCAAACCCCAATACCCCCTACCAGAGACGCGCTGTGGCTTTGGGAAACAGAAACAAATCAGGCCACATCTGACCCAGACACGCAGCTCTGCCCTGAAGCCTCCTGCCACTGTAGTCCCTGCTCTTGGGGTGCTCCCAGTCTGTTGGGGAAAATGAATTCCCTGCCAGGACACGGGAGACAAGCACAGAAGAGAGATGGGATGGAAGGAGCAGAGTCTGGAGAAATGGGTGTGAAACCCAGCTCTGATACTGACTTCTTGATTGATCTTAGAAAAGGTACTTTACTCCCTGGGCCTCAGTTTCTTCTTTTATAGTATGAGGATTATAGTGATAACACCTTACATTTATCTCTTGCTTTGCAGTTTTTAAAGATTTTATTTTTTTTTTTTATTTATTTTTCCCCCCAAAGCCCCAGTAGATAGTTGTGTGTCATAGCTGCACATCCTTCTAGTTGCTGCATGTGGGACGCGGCCTCAGCATGGCCGGAGAAGCAGCGCGTCGGTGCGAGCCCGGGATCCGAACCCGGGTCGCCAGCAGTGGAGCGCGCTCACTTAACCACTAAGCCACGGGGCCGGCCCGCTTTGCAGTTTTTAAAGGCACTTTTGCAATAAGAGCAGTCAAGGTGATTTACAAATTTGTCCAACAAATATTTACTGAGTGTCTGCTGTGTGTGTTCCCAGAATTGTTCTGATCTGGGCTACACAAGTCAACAGAATAACAAAAATCCTTGGCCTCATAGAATATGCTTTCTAGGTTGGGGGAGGGGATAATGACAAATAAAATAAGAAAAATATGAAAGGTTAGATGATGATAGGTGCTAAGCAGAAAACAAAGCAGAGAAGGGGCGTGGAGGGATCAGCTGCGATTTTAACTAAGGCTGTCAGGGAGAACCTCACCAAGAAGAGAGACCCTGAAAGGGATGCAGGAGTGAGCGAAGTAGAGGTCTTGGAGGGTGGGGGCGGAGGAGAGGGGTAGCATCCTGGGTCTAGGACGGAGCAGGTGCAAAGACTCCACAGTGTTCAGGGGAGAGGTCTGCGCCAAAGCTGTATTTTGGGGAGTTGTCAGGGTTTAAAGCCGGAACTACCTGGTTGAGGACAAGAAGCACATGAAGAGATGCAGCTTGAATGACCCCTGCTCCCAATTCTTGGAAAATTGACCAAGACCACTCCTAAACTCTGCTTGAATTCTAGAAAGACTTGGAGAAGGGCAGCTGCCATTCATATAGCCCCGGGCATGCTCCGGCAGTCCACGCTATCTACGAGAAGATCCAGAAATGCCCAGAGCCCCAGGAGGACGCCTACACCACGAAGACACTGGGGCCGTGAGGGGCCTTGGCACGATCTGCCCCAGCCCACCCTTCACCCCAGTGTCCCCAGATATCCCTCCTTAAGGTGGCGCTGGGACTAGACCCCAAGTCTTTCTGACCCATCCCACTGAGACAGCAGAGCAGCATGAACTGCTGCCCTGGGCTCCCCACCAAAGTTTTCTCACTTCACAGATTGTGGGCAGTGACTCTGCTACTTGAATATCCAAGTATGAGAGGTAAACTTTTCAGTGGTCAGCCAGATTTCTGACCTGTGACCCACTTAACCCCATTAGGGAACACCCATGGTTAGGCAGGACCTGCGTAGGGATGGTCAGGGGACAGAGATGCTTTCCAGGATAGGGAGGGTCCTGGTGCCCCTGAGAAGGATGGGCCTTGGGTGGAGCACCTTCAGGATGTCACAGCCCAGCCCACTACCCAAGCATAGAGAAACAGATGGTCTTTGACTATGGACAAAGCAAGAGGCTGGCAGATATAAGATTCAGGGTCAGTTGTGCCTTAGAAGGGAAAGGTGGAAAGAGAGGGAAGCGTTTTTTGAGCTCCATCTCCTATCAGGCTTAATTCTAAGCACAGTAAATGGACTATCTCGAGGTTTCTCAAATTCAAGTAGTTCACAGACCCTTTTATTTTTATTACATAATATATGTAGGCAGTATAAAACTCAAAAGGCATGTCTTGTTGAAATGATAATGTTTCATCATTTTGTTGCTATTGTAAATAGGATCTTGTTCCCATTATATCTTCCAACTAGTTGATTAAAATAATACATACATAACATATATTAGTGAAGCCATGTTACTAAATTTCTTTACTGTTTGGAACAGTTTTTCATTTGATCCCTTTGAATTTCTGGATATATAACCATATTATCAACAAATAATTATAATATTTGCTCCTTTCTTTCCAATTTTTATGCCTCAGTCCTTTCTCTTGTCTAATTGCATTGGCTAATACCTCCAAAACTCATGTTAAATAATAGTGATAATAAAGGATATCCTCGTATTTTTCCTAACTTTAGTATAAATGCTTCTAGTGTTTCTCCGTTAAGCATGATGCTGTTATTTGGTTAAAGCATATATTTTTTATCACGTTAAGAAAGTATGTATTTATTCCTATTTTATCAAGAGTTTTACTGAGAATAAAGTGTTAAATTTTATCATTTCTATTTTCATCTGTGAATATTTCATGTGGTATTTCTTTTTCATCTATTAATAATACATTAACAGATTTCCTAATATTGAACTATTTTTTCATTATTGGAATAAATCCCTGTTGATGTATAATGCGTTTAATATGCTACTGTTTGATAATATTTATATTTGGGATTTTTGCATCATTACTCATAAGTGAAATTCTCCTGTATTTTTTTTTTTTAATGCTTTACTCTGTCAGTTTGGTATTTGTGTTATACTTATTAAAGATCCCTTTTATCCTCAATTTCTTGTAATATTTCAATAAAATTTTGGTTTATAGTCTAAAAAAATATTTCATTTAGAGAAAAAAATTCCAATTGCCCAGTGTTGATTTGAATTATTTTTATTAAAAATTTACCTTGGGGCCGGCCCGGCGGCACAGTGGTTACAGTCACATGTTCCACTTTAGCGGCCCGAGATTCACTGGTTTGGATCCTGGGCCCAGACCTAGTCACCACTCATCAGGCCATGCTGAGGCAGCATCCCACTTAGAGGAGCTACAACTCTACAACTACAACATACAACTATGTATTGAGGCTTTGGGGAGAAAAAAGAAAAAGAGGAAGATTGGCAACAGATGTTAGCACAGGGCAAATCTTCCTCAAAAAAAAAAAAATCTACCTAAGTATGAATAAACATAAAACTATATATAAATGTGCCATGCTTATAGCTTTTATACTATAAACCAAAAAATGTTATAGAGTAAATAAAAACAAAACAGTAAAACAATAACGCAACGGTTATTCAAACTAATATTCAAACTTACAACTTTGGTGTAGTGGGTGTGTTTGTTTTGCTGAAACTAAATCATTAATGTTGGGATTATAGGGAAAAAATGTAAGTTCACATCAGGCTCGATATTTAATTTATTTTTTTTACTTTAATACAAAGAATGCTAGTGCATATACATTTATTGTACAACACTTGATTAACGTCTTTGTTCACCAGTTCAAGATAGTCAACTTCGTTCTTAACCAAAACTCTGCCAGGTGACAATTGATAGATCTGTAAAATTGTTTTCTTCACCTGAAAAAAAACTAACATTACAGTATTAAGGAAATCTTCATTGAACGTATCTATCTACTTACTACTGAAATCCTAGATCAAAAAAATTTTTCATTGGGAATTTGCTACCATGGTGGGTATTTACCACATTATCACTAATGAAGCTTTGTAAGTTGTTACTACAAAGCTAGAATCCCATATCTTAGCTTGCAAGTCAGATATGCCCCTGACAGCTACACAGCAGGAACTTTTGAGCTTGAAGTGCCTGTTTGAGAAGCGCTGAGGGCCAATTCAGTGAATGGTCAAGTCATCAAAATGATCAAGTCTATCCATTAACCATTAACTTCTTTCTTTTAACTATGTATAAATCTTAAAGCAATTCATATTGGATAGAACAATTTAACAGCTTTTGAAGATTCTGTTATTTTCCTTGACAGGTTTTCATTATATCCTCCTAAAAGCCCCTAAAACAATGTTTGATTTTTCTCTACTCAGCTCCTTGCTAGGAGAAAGAAAGAGAAGTCAGTTCATAAGACAGCCTGAATTGGCGATGCCTGCAAGGGGGAGATTGGGGGCCAGAGAGATGAAGAGACTGACAGAGAGAGAGAAGGGGAGACTGAGGGCCAGGGAGTCTGAAGCCAGAACCCTGGAGTCATTGGTCCACAAACATCTCATAGGCCCTGTTATCCCATCTGATTCAAATAGTTATAAACTTTATCCATAATTGATAGAAATAAATATTTTATCAATTTAGCAAATTCAGCAAATTGATCGTTGAGTGATTTGTTCATTTAGAAAAGGAATCTTCTGTAAACTGTTTTTGAGAAAAGTAGTTTTAGATGAACTGACCTTAGGGCAAATTGATGTGAGCATTACTGCTTAAAGGGTAAGAAATTTGGCTCTGTGTCCAAGCTGCCTGCGTTAAGCCCTCACTCCACTTTCTGGTTGTATACTCTTGAGCAGGGACTTGACGTCCCAGTGCCTCAGTCTCCCATCTATAAAAGGGGAGTAATAAAAGACTTCCCTCACAGAGTTGTTGGAAGAGTCAGTGAGTTAACACACTCACAGCACTCAGAGCAGCGCAGGCATCGCCAGCACTCAGTGCATGTTACTACTGTCCTTCTGCCCTGCCCCACCTGATGACCCATCCGCCCACCTGTCTCCTCTACGTGAACCACGCACTGGGTAGTCCCCATCAGGGCCACACTCTGTGTCATCATCTGGTCCTTCTGTGAAGATGCTTTAACACAAAAGCAAGCAGAGGCCTGAAAATGCCTTTGTTATAATGTGGTCACTTACAGTATCGAGAATGTGCACATGTTAATGTTCAGATTCTTATCAAAATGAAAACATTGAATATAAAAATTCTAATGGAACACTTGCAGGCCCCTGAGACTGCCAAGCACACCAAATTGGGAAACACCATTCTAGGAGCAAAAGACCCAGACAGGAAAGGCAGCAGACAAAAGAACAGGAGGGGCGGAGGTTGGGGGAAGCCTATGAAACACAGGGATGTCACACCACATAGCTGGCCCAGGCTGATGGGAGGAGGGGAAAAGGAATGGAATCCCACAGGGCATTCCTCGTGGAACAGGAAGACCCCACTCAGTGGAGACTGTTTCTATGTGGTTTTCACAGAACTGGAGCAGATGGAGCAGCCAGGGTTCTTGACTCCTATTGCCAGTCCATGCTCCTCCTACCCTGCCCAGGCCACTATGAGACCAAACAAAGAATATAAGCCACTATATCTAGTTCTCTGACTCCTGTGCTAAGAGTTCAGTGTCCTCACACAAAGCAAATTCAAAAGGAATCCAAATACATGTTTGTTGAGGCAAACAGCAAAACAAATAGAAAGACCTCAATCAAAGATGAAAAAGGAGAAAAGCAAAAACCAATATGAGACCTACACAAATAATTGGTCCTCCAAAATAAAGGAAAGGAACAACAAAAGACAGATGAAACCAGAGCTGAAAGATGAACTAAGATATCAGAATGTGAGTGGGGGGAGGAGCTAAGAAAATAATGGAGGGGAAAAGCAAATCTTTTGCAGAATTTAAAAATGCAAAGTGATGGGGGCCGGCCCTGTGGTGTAGCCTTTAAGTTCACAGGCTCCGCTTTGGCAGCCCGGGGTTCACGGGTTCAGATCCTGGGCATGGACCTACACACTGTTTATCAAGCCATGCTGTGACAGTGTCCCATATAAGTAAAGGAAGATGGGCACGGATGTTAGCCCAGGGCCAATCTTCCTGAGCAAAAGAAAGAGGAGGATTGGCAACAGATGTTAGCTCATGGCTAATCTTCCTCACCAAAAAGAAAAAAAAAAGCAAAGTGATGAATAAATGACAAGCAATAGGATGGATCAGAGTACATGAGGAAAAGATGTGGTTTAAAATTAATTTGGCCTGACCGTTTTTTTCTAGAAAGGCCTGACATGGCCTCTTGAACATGCTTTGTACATCTTCTTTAACCATTTACAATGTCCCAAAGCCAAGAATGATGCCCTTAAAGATAGGGAGCTGGATACTAATCAACACTACAGGAAATCATGTCAGTGATGTGGAAGACAGGATGAGAAAATAATATAAAAAACAAGAGGGAAGCAATTAGAACCAAGTAGAGCAATGTAGACTGACAATGGAGATCAAATATATAGATGACTAGTGTCCTCCAAGAAGAGATAAAAGGAATGGAGAGGGACAAATAGTGTGATCAACACTATTGATTTCCAACCCCCAGGCCATTACTAACAGAAGACTACATGGTTCAGCTGTCAAAAGCCAGTATCAGGGATAGGGTGGGGAGATTCCCATGATCTCATGGCAAGTCCAGGAGCCAGGCATTTTCTTCTCAGACATCAACAAAGGACAGCTCTTCTAAAACCACAATCAAAACCAAAAAACCCTGAATGCACTGTCTGGAGAGAACTCAGCAGCTTGTGTGGGTATAGGCGCCTCAGGAAAGCCCTCCTCATTTTGACATTTAGGGGTTCCCCAGCATAAAAGCCAGCTCTCTACCCCCACCCTAAGGTGGATCCTGATTGCCCACAGAGCTACTTGGCTCATTTATAAATATAAGAGGAAAACCAAGGACACCAGGAACAGCCACCTGTACCTGGCCCCTGGTTGTGAGGCTGCCCCTGAGCCAGCCAAACATCAGCCTCACCTGTGTGGTCAGCAACCATGTGGACCACAAAACTGCCACCAGTAACATTGGGGAAGTCTATTGGGATAAAGTGCCATCAGGGTAAATGTGCCCAGCTCCTGAGACTCCTTTCCCAAGAGATGGGGGTTGCAGGAATTTGGTGCTCACCATCCCCAGGGAATGCGATATCCAACATCCCCAGCCCTTGGGACAATACCAGAGGAGATGAATCAGAGACAGTAAAGGTTGGCATGTGACCCTGGAAACTGTGGGAGATGGTGGAATCAGGGCTTTTAGGAAGAGCAAAGAACAGGTATGCCAGGCACTGGTGTTTCTCTCTGCTCTGCTCTAAATCCCAATTGAAGGGCCGTTGAATGGACAAGGAGTCATATTGGTAATAAGTGACCTCAAGATGGAAGCTTGAAGATAAAGAAAGGGAGGATTTGACTCAATATTAGAGGAGAGTTTTCTGTAGTTAGAGTCATCCAAAAAAGGAATAGAAGCTTTGGGACACAGTGAGGTCCCTGTCACTGGTGGAATGTAACCACAGGCAAAGTCACCTGGTGGGTTGTTATAAAATGTAGGATGGAATAGGACTCCACAGTGAGTTTGCTTCCAACATGGATATTCTCAGATTCTAGGAAACTCTCTGTGGCAAAATCAAATAGGATTATTCCAAACCCCAGAGTCTCAGTTTCCCTGGAACCATCAGGTGGAATAGAGTGTCTGCACTGAGCCAGCCCACTGCAGAGAGTGTGGCCAGTCCCAGGATCCATCACCCTGAAGCCTCTCACTCTCTGTTCTGTTTCTGACCCAACTGTGACGAGAACGCTATTCTTATCCCCAGTACTGTGGACAAGACTGGCAAAAGGCCTTTGCTTCTCAGGATCCTTGAGAAGCTGGGAGTTCAGCTCACAAACAGGGTTTCCAGAAGAAGAAGGGAAGTGAAAGGTGCCCAAGAAACTGAGACAACTGGACTGGGACCTTATTTCTTTTCTTCTGCTTTGTCAAGTTTTCTAAATCATAAATGGATACTTTCTATACTCTGCCAAGTTGTAAAACATGTTTGTTAGCACAAAAATTTTTTATTTTTTAAGGTTTGCAGGAATCCACCTAAGATAATGTGGTCTTTATGCCCTTAAGGAGAAAATACTTACGTAAGTTTTACAATATTTTCTGTGTTGATTTTTTGAGGTTTATACACACATGTAAATCAATTTTAGCAATTCACACTCTTCTAGAAATTATCCGTTTCATGAAGATTTTTAAATTGAATAGATGTTAATTACGTATTACATTCTCTTAGAGTTTTTCTAGTTGTTGTTGTTGTTTTGCTGCTTTAAATAGGAGAGGATCTTACTGGAAGGCTAAGTTATAAATTAAGTGATGATTCTGGCCCTGAGAGCTATGGAATCTCATTATTCAGTTCACGGCTTCTCTTCTTGGGTCTGTTTGCAAAAGCAGGTTGGTGGTTCAGCTGGTGGAATGTGGTGTATTGAAGGGGTGTCCCCTCCCTCAATTATGACTTGGAAAAAGGAGATGTGTGGGTATTTCTTTATTTATTTGGTTTTTGGAGATCAAATAAAACATCACATACCTGGATCACAGGAGAGGTATAGAGATTCCAGATCAGAGACTAAGGCAGGGCTTAATCTCACAAATGAACATGACCAAAGGAAAATATGTCAATCCAAAGGAGGCTAACATGAAATGGAGCATAAAGAGAGCTGAGGGACAGAGACAAGTGAAGTTCTGTCAGGCTGGCAGGAGAATCCCACACCCCACGCCAATAAATCCAACGTGGAGATGAAGAGCTCAGATGAGAAAGCCATTGGCATCCACACCAGCACCGTCTACTCACCTGCCCTGACTCAGGCTCCCCAAGCAGCCTAGTGACACCTTGTTTCCCGTGTGGCCTGTCTCTGGGAGACGACACACTGGCCAGGCTCATGGGACTATCCATCCCAGTTAGCAAGTGTGCTTCTTACTGTAAATTAATAAAGCAGCATTCTGGTTTTGCCTTTCAGTGTCTTTTGACATTTGGTGGTAAGATTTTGCATCCCCAAGGCAAATCACACAGGGCAATGGGTGAAATGGGGCATCTGGGCTCAGGCTCAGAGTCTACGTGTCAGGCTCTGAACCTTGGTGAACACACGAAAGTAATTCCGACCTGTGGGGTCTTGTCATTCACTCGTTGTTTCACTCAACCAACATTTCCTGCACTGTGTGCTGAGCACACACTGAGAACCCTCTTGGAGATAAACACTCAGTCTCTCCTTGCCATGTACATTCCCATTTGAATGTTATGAAGACTCCACGTAGAACCAAAGGTCTCAGTTCTCAACCATGATCATACATCAGAATCACCTATTGGGTTTTTAAAATACAGATGATACCAAGTTTGGGTGAGAGATTTTCACATATTGAGGTATATGGGGTAACTATTTGGGTTCAAAACTGATTCAGCTTGAACCAAAAAGCCTGACTTATGGCATATCAAACATGTATTTTACATCTGCTTAACCATTAAAGAATACACTCTCAAGATAAGAAT
This sequence comes from Ceratotherium simum simum, assembly GCF_057802395.1. NCBI lineage: Eukaryota > Metazoa > Chordata > Mammalia > Perissodactyla > Rhinocerotidae > Ceratotherium > Ceratotherium simum. Next base: position 39,465,120 of record NC_141901.1, read on the forward strand.
GCATACTTCCCCTCCTACCCTCTGTTGGTAACGTCCTATTTGTAACACCTGGATTAGTCCCTGTCTCGACATCATGGTCACTTTGACCTGCTAATTTGCAATGGAATACCTCTTTGAAATTTTGATACAAATGCATCCTGGGTGTGTTTAATGTATGTTCTTTGTTCTAAAAAGATATAGGACTGTACTGAAAAACATGTTTCTCCAGAACGCTTTCTAAGGCCTTCCCGGGATATAATCCTCACTCTGGCTCAAGTAAACTCACCTTGTTTCTCTTGCATATAGAATGGTTATTGGTTATTTTGCATTGACCTGGGGATAGGGTCCGAGTTTCTGTTCTTAAAAGTTCTCCAGTTGATCTGATGAACAGCCAGGGTTGTGACCTGGGTCATGGGAAGACTCCATATGAATCAATTAGACCAAAATTTTCACTTTGCCTGTACTGTGCAGACAGATCCAGAGATATCTGGGATTATTTCAATAAAGATTCTTAAGGCATCAATTCAACACAACAGAAAGTGAAAATGAGCATAAATACTTTAACGAGTTTCTAAGATGATAAGCTTCCTGTTGGCATATATTTGACTTTATCTTTTCAAAACACTGCTCTGTTCATGTCACTACTCTCCTCAAAAACTTTAGTAGCTTGGGCCGGCTCCGTGGCTTAGCGGTTAAGTGCGCGCGCTCTGATGCTGGCGGCCCGGGTTCGGATCCCGGGCGCGCCCCGAGGCACCACTTCTCCGTCCAACCCGGGGCCGAGTCCCACGTACAGCAACTAGAAGGATGCGGACCTATGACGTACAACTATCTACTGGGGCTTTGGGGGGAAAAAAATGAATAAATAAAATCTTTAAAAAAAAAAAAAAAAAAAACTTTAGTAGCTAATATTTTTTCTTATAAGTGTTACAGAGAATCTGATGATCCAGAAAAAGAGACATCTTCCAAAAGATATTCACTGTTCCAGAAGATAATAACTTCTTGACATATCAGCTTTTTGTCTTCCTTTATGCCGACATAAACACATGCTTATATATATTTATAATACAGGATAATACTATACATACCATCCAATAATTCATTTAATATTTCAGGTACAATTTCCCACTTAAATGTATACAGATGTAATTTACCCTTCTTATTACATCTATAGTATTCCATCATGTGGATAGACTATACTTTATTGAACCCGTATATAGCTGTTAAGACTGTGGGTTTTAATTAAAAAATGGGCAAAAGACCTGAACAGACATTTCTCCAAAGAAGATATACAGATGGCCAACAGACACATGAAAAGATGTTCAAAATCACTAACTATCAGGGAAATGCAAATCAAAACTACAATGAGATATCACCTCACGCCTGTCAGAATGGCTATAATTAACAAGACAGGAAACAACATGTGTTGGAGAGGTTGTGGAGAGAAGGGAACTCTCATACACTGCTGGTGGGAGTGCAAACTGGTGCAGCCACTATGGAAAACAGTATGGAGATTCCTCAAAAAATCAACGATAGAACTACCATATGATCCAGCTATTCCACTGTTGGGTATTTATCCAAAGAACTTGAAAACACCAATTTGCAAAGGTACATGCACCCCTGTGTTCATTGCAGCCTTATTCACAATAGCCAAGACTTGGAAGCAACCTAAGTGCCCATCAAGGGACGAATGGATAAAGAAGCTGTGGTATATATACACAATGGAATACTACTCAGCCATAAGAAACAACGAAATCCAGCCATTTGTGACAACATGGATGGACATTGAGGGTATAATGCAAAGTGAAATAAGTCAGAGGGAGAAGGTCAAATACCGTATGATTTCCTTCATTAAGTAGTAGATAATAACAACAATAAACAAACACATAGGGACAGAGATTGGATTGGTGGTTACCAGAGGGAAGGGGGAGGAAGGAGGGTGAAAGGGATAATTCGGTACATGTGTGTGGTGATGGGTTGTAATTAGTATTTTGGTGGTGAACATGATGTAGTCCATGCAGAAATAGAAGTACAATGATGTACACCTGAAATTTTTACAATGTTATAAACCAATGTTACTGCAATAAACAAAAAAAAAAAAAAAAAAAAAAAAAAAAAAAAAAAAAGACTGTGGGTTTTAGAATCTGACTCCAAAATTTCATCCCAGCTCTGCCACTTTTTAGTTCTTTGACCTGGAGCAAGTTCATTACCTTATCAGTGTTGCAGTGTCCTAGGAATAATAATGGTATTTGCATAATAGGATTTGCAGTTTATACTTGGAGGCCTCAATTGCCACGTTTTTTTGAAACTACAACCCAGATTAAATGCTCCCTGACTCACAACCTTTTGAAGTACTATGAAGATAAATAGAGCACAGAAGAAGGAGGATGGCACCTGGAGCAGTTTGCAGCTTTAAGTAGGGAAGTCAGGGTAGACCTTACTGAGAAGATAACATTTGTACAAATGCCTGAAGGACATCAGGAAATGAGACATGCAGATACAAGGAGGAAGAGAATTTTAGGCAGAGCAAAGGCCCTGAGGCAGGAGCATGCACGCTGTATTGAAGGAAAGGCAAAAAGCCCAGGGTCTTAGAGTGAACTGAGGGAGGAGGGGAGCACGAGAGATAAGGTCAGATGGTACAGGGCCTTGCAGATAAAGTGGACCCACGGGGGAGTTCTGAGCTAAGGAGCAATGTGATGCAGCTTAAGTTTTGAAAAGATCACTCTGGATGACATTTTGAAGACAGGCATTAAGAGGTAGGAGAAAAGTAGGGAGACTGATGCTACTACAATAATCCAAGTGAGAAATTATGGTCCTGTTGGACCAGGGAGACGGTGGGAGGTATTTTGTTATGAATATATATGTTTATATGTAAATAAATATATATGTAAATAAATATTTGACTATATATACTGAATGAAAAGATAGCAGTATTTCCTGACATAGTGTGGAGTATGAGAAAAAGAATGAAGTCAAAGATGACAAGGTTTTGTGGTACAAGAACAAATGGAAGATTGAAGTGACATTTTTTGGGATGGGAAACTGTACGGGCAGCATGTTTGGGGAGTTTGAATTTAGACATGTGAAGCTGGAGATGCCTGTTATACTCCAAGTGGAGATGGCAGGTAAACAGTTGGATATTTATAATGTGGAGTCCAGGAAAGGAACTGCATCTGTAAGTCCCTTTTGCCACGTTAGGTCATACGGTCACAGATTCCAGCAATTAGTGCACGGCCATAACATCAGATGAGAATGAGTGTAGATAGTGAAGACAGCTGGTCTGGGTGGTTTCGTTATGAAATCTGGGATATTCCAAATCTTAGAGGTTGGAGAGGTGGGAAAGAAACTGATAAAGGAAACTAAGGAACAACAACTGAGTAGGAGGGAAGGAAAGGTGAGTGGGGAATGCAAGGTGAAGACAGTGTTTCAAGGGAGTATAGGTCCATTGCTGCTGAGAGTTCACTGGAAATGAGGACTGAGAATTGACCACTGGATTCAACAACATGGCATTTCCTGATGACGTGGACAAGAGCAGATTCAATGGAGTGATGGGGGCAATGCAGGAGAAGAGAAAATTCTAGAGAAAGATGTTTCTTCAAGTAAGGTATAAAAATGGTCAATATGCACATGAAAGATGTTCAACATCATTAATCATTAAGGAAATAAAATTCATAACCACAACAGATACATCTAGACCCGCATTAGAATGGCTACAATCAAAAAATAATAACGGGGCTGGCCCCGTGGCCGAGTGGTTAAAGTTCAGCACGCTCCACTTCAGCGGCTCAGGTTCGTGGGTTTGGATCCCAGGCGCAGACCTACACCACTCATCAGCCATGCTATGGTGGTGTCCCACATACAAAGTAGAGGAAGATTGGCACAGATGTTAGCTCAGGGTTAATCTTCCTCAAGTAAAAAAAGAGGAAGATTGGCAACAGATGTTAGCCTGGGGCAAATCCTCCTCAGCAAAAAAATTAAAATAAAAAATACTAAAAGTTGGAGAGGATGTGGAGAAATCCTCATACATTGCTGGCAGAAATGTAAAATTTTTGCAAGTGGAAGATAGGAATAAAAGATAAGAGGAGGATGGAATACAAGAAGTGTTATGGGGGATAACCCAATAGAAGATGGTAACTGGTTGTGTGTCTGGGATGAGGGAGAAGGCAAAATGGGTGAAATTATGATCTTTGTCCACCCAAATCATGCCTACATCACTTAAACTCAGGAGAACTTGGGTGAGGTACTTAACATCTCTGGATTTTATTTTTCCATCTGTGCAAAGGGGATTTCTGTCTCATAGAATGGTTGAAGGCTTAAATGAGAAACTTATAAAAGTTATTGAATGAAGTTATGAATAATAATGCAAACAGGAGCTGCTTTGAGGATGGAGATGCTGAAATCCACAGCACACCTTGTATGAGAGGAAAGAACTCCCACAAGAATCAAGAGAGAGAAGCATCTTTTCATCTCCTCTGAGCCAGAGTGCAAGGTCTCTCATTCCACGTCTCCTGCCTACCAAGGCCCCCTTGTTGACTTAAGGAACAATTTCTCTTTCAACCATCAACTCTCCAACTATCATCTAGATGAGCTCACCCCGAGTTGGGGCACCTGAGTCAGAAGACAAGGATCCTTGAGAGGAAAGAATGGAGGATATTCCCATCAAAATATTCCAGGATGCCAAGTTCTTCAGTGACCATATGGTAAAGGGTAAGATGTGAATGCTGGAATCTTCCTGTGTTGGATTTAAGGCATTGCTCTGCCATGAACTAGTTTTGGGCATTGGTTACTTGTCCTGCAATATGGGGATAATAAGACGTACCCTAGAGAGTTTTTGAAAGAATTAGAAGAAATAATATTTGTAAAATGCCTAGGACAAAAAAGCTAGCCCTGGTGGTCTAGTTCTCCACTGTGGCCTGGATTTGTTTTCGGGTCAAGGAACCACTCCATTCATCTGTCGGTTGTCATACTGTGGCGGCTGCATGTTGCTGTGATGGTGAAAGCTATGTCACTGGTATTTCACATATCAGCAAGGTCACCCACGGTGGGCAAGGGTCAGCGGGTCTTCCAGTCTAAGACAGATTAGAAAGAAGGACGTGGCCACCCACTCCTCCCCAAAAATGGCCATAAAAACGCTATGAATAGCAGTGGCACATTGGCTGATACAGCGCCACAAGATGAAAGGATGGTACAAAAAGACTAGGCAGGGTTCTGCTCTGCTCTAGGAGTCAGAATCAGCTCAGTGACACTAATAACAAAGGACAAAACCTGGTTCATAAACAAACTTTGTAAGCCCACTTCCCCTCCTTGTTTTTTTAATTCCTTGCTTTAGGTAGGATGGGAAGGGTCAATGGGTGGTCACTGCTCCTGGGCTGATGGGCATTGACACCCAACCATGACCAGTCACCTGGGATGCCAGTAAGGAGATGTCATCTTTTTCTCTCTCAGCTTTCTGCTCAGCCTGAGGCAAAAGAGGTCAGAAACAGCCTTATTATGGATCCCTCTACTCCTCGCTTATCCGTGCACCATCCAGTAGGCTCCTAGCATTGCTTCATAACGCTCAAGCCTGTACTCAGAACTTTGCTTTCTGAGGTCAGGGATGAAGAGCTGAGCTGAGCTGAGCTGGGAGGGGAACGAAGAAACCCAAGAATCTAGGTCATCAGACAAGTTACCACAGTTCCAAGTAACAATTAGTCCATCTCTGACCAGAGCTGGGATCCAAGGCAGGAGGCAGAGGCTTTGAGGAAGTGAGGACCTTCATGGAGGGAGAAGCTCCCATACACCACAGTGAAGGCTGCATCAGGTCCTCAGGCAATGTGAGGCTGGAGGTGGGTGAGGAAGTCCCCACCTCATATCTCTGAGCCAGAGAGAGTCATGAGAGGTCGTTGGCAGGGTCATGGGGGTTCATGTCCATTCTTGCTTCCACCACCAGAAGACCTTCAGCAGCCTCTGTGCCCTTGGTCTCAGTCTGCTCCACCCTGTGGGAGAAAGGGTGGCACAGATCCTTCACAGAGAGAGGTGCTTGTCTTCTTGGTCCTGGCCTCCTACAGCCCCTAAACCCTTCTGAGGGATCCCTAGGTTAGTACTGCAGGGATGACTCATGACTAATCCAGGGAAGACTGCGGCAGTGGCCTTCGTTATGTCCAAGGTATTTTAAAAAGTCAGATGTGGGAGAGACCATTTCTAAACCTTTGGGAACCAGAAAGGATAGATGGAATATATGACTTGGAAGGGGATTTTAGACAGGATGGTAGTATTTCAACAGGCAGGCGTAGTAGCAAAGGACAGGGAGAGGGCACTGTCATTCTAGATGGAGGGACGCCAGTAAGCAAAGAAGAGCTGACTTAGGATCTGAGGCCAGCATGGTTGTGGGGGGCTGATGGTGAGCAGAAGAGTCTGGAGAGGGCTGATTCAGACCTTCCCACAAACTTCACCCCTCACCCCCCACAGCAGCTCCGCCAAGGTTGTGGGAGTACACTGCACATCCATTGTAACCACCAAGGGCCCGTCTCCAAGACAGAGCAAGAGTTGAAGCTGTTTTCCTAAGAATGCAACTCCAACTTTGGGCCTCTGGGGTCATTCTCTGAGAAATAGAAGACTTGAAGGGGTTTGAAATAGTAAAAATTCCTCTTCCCACTCCATAGGAAGGTGGATTTGGGACCCATGGGCTGATGCTGAGGCCAAGGTCCAGGTTAGCACAAGTGGCTAAGAACAGTGGCTCTAGATAGTGTTTAATGTAGACTAGAAACTCCTCCCGAAAAATGCACACAGCACACACAGAGTGCCCCAGACCCCCGAGGGAACCGTACACAAGGTGCAAAGGAAGCCTTGGGCCAGTCTCTTTGTGGGCTCCCACCAACCTGTGCTGCCTCCATTGACCCCCAACTCAGCATCCAGCACCAAGTGCCTCATTCCCTCCTTTGTGGCGTGGTCAACACCTCTACACAGTCCCCACGATTGGCCTCATGTTCTCAAAATGACACACAGAAAAGGCTGTGGGGATTAACAGGAGTACAGTCAGGAGAGTCCACTTTGGGAGGTTTCAGAAGGAGAGGGGTCAAGAGCCAAGTCAATGACAGAGGAAGAGCACTAGACCTGCAGAGGTGAGGGTCATGAGTGGGAGGGCAGCTTGGGGAGGTGTCAGAGGAAGTGACAAGGCCACATGTGCCCAGAGAATTGAGGACACGAGGGTCAGAGTAACACAGACTGGGGGCAGCTGGAGCTGGACCAGAGCTGGAAGAGGCGGGTGTCTGCAGGCATCAAGCTCAGCGTGGAGCTGTCCTAGGAATGCTGATTCTCCTGCTTTCTGCAATTAAATCATCTTCATGGCCAGGCCTGGCCTCTGGACCGCACTGTAGACAGTAGTGAGAGGCTCCTTTTCTTCTAGATGTCTTTCAACCATACCCTAGGAATGCAAGACAGAGGGTTCCTAGAACAGCTGAGGGATAGAGAGGTCCCAGAGGGACACACATGGAACCAATGCTGCTGACATGAACTTCATGTGAATTCCCCAAAGTGCTCAGCACTACACTGGCCCCAGTTGTAAATTCTTTTCATAAATACCAATGACTATCTGGAAAAAGTTAAAGAGACAGCAGGGGCAGAAATGCCCAGACCCAGGCACAGAGGAACCCGGGAGAGCCCAGTGAGGCACTTCTCCCAGATCTCACCTTGTCCCAGCCCTCTCGAGACTCCTGCTGTCTCAGCTCCCCACTCTGGATGTCACCATCCTGGTTCCTGTGTTCCTCCTGCAATTCTGCACCTGAGACAAACACAGAGTGGAGCTTGAATCCGGGCCTTGGAAACCTGTACCATCCCCCTGTGCTATGAACCCCAAGGCCATGTCTACACACCATCCCCTCCTCAGGGACATTCCCTGAGCAGCAAAATGCAGGAAGAAGGGACCCGAGGGCCCAGTGGGGGAAAGGAGGTATCTGGGCCAGGAAGGAGAAGGGCAACCTGCCTCTTCCAATCTCCATCTTCTTCTTCTTCTCATGTGTCTTCCAAAGGTACAGTCCAACCCCGAGGATCAACAGCACAGCCACGATGGCCCCTAAGACAGCTCGCAGAGGGCCTGCCAGGGACTGTCCATCTGAATCTGTTTCCCTCACACAGAGAGAGTGAAGAAGATTCAGGCAAGAGGGACTATGAGATACAAATTGCCAAGGAGAGATAGAGAGAGCATGTGGAGAAGTCTGACGGTCCTGGTTCAGAAGCTGAAGAGGGAAGAGTTTGAAGCTTCATTCATGGAACCAGTTCCTGAGCTCCTGCTTGGTGCCAGGGATATTGTGATGAACAAGACTTGGTCCACTCCCTTGAAGCTCATCAGCCAGAAGGGAAGACTGAGACAATAACAGTCTGCCAGCCAGAGGTATCTCAGTGCAATAGAGGTCTACACCTTGTACACGGGTCTTCAGGGAGGACCTCCCAGAGGAGGTGATAGGTAACCTGATTCTTGAGGGAGGAATAGGAGATTACCAGATATTCAGGGTGGGCACGGCATTCCAGGAGGGAGGAGAACCACGTGCAGGAAATAGCTGTGTCAAAAAGCCAGCCCCTGGGAGTTACCAGCACCTCACTGTGGCACGCAGGAGGGGGACAGGGCAGGGAGGATCTGGGCAAAGGAAGGTCAGAGGGAGGCAGGAATCTGTGTTCAGAGGGTCTTGTGGGTCACGCTGAGTGTTGAACTCTATCTGAGGCTCCAGTCCGGGGGTTGAAGGGAGGATAACAGGGGGTTTTAGTGATGCTGACACATCCGATCCCTCCAGCAGCTCATGGATGATAGGTTAGAGGGGCGAGGCTGCACACAGAGGTACCAGGTCATTCATTCAGTCATTGAAACACTGTGAACAAACTGTTCCAGATGCTGTGCTTGGCACAGGGATTCAAAGGAGAACAAGACATGGCCCCTGCCCTCAAAGTGTTCCAGGCTACGGAGGAGACAAGTACAGAAACAGAGCATTGCCACTCAGTGTGGGGCCAGGGACGCTCCTTACAGGTGATGCCTGAGGGCAGGACAGCTACAACCTCTGCAGGTCCCTGTGCAAAATGAGAATAAGGAGCCCTTTGTTCAAAATTTTTTAGAAATTTCAAGATGGCCACTGCAGAGCTTTAAACCCAGCACATGGCCCTGTGTGACAACATGGGTCATGTGTTACCGAAGTCAAGTGGGCCTGAGGGAAACCCTTCAATAAGAATAAGGCAACAGGGGCAGGCCCAGTGGTGTACTGGTTCAGATCACGAGTTCCGCTTCAGTAGCCTGGGGTTCTCCAGTTTGGATCCTGGGCCCGGACCTACTCACTGCTCATGAAGCCATGCTGAGGCTATGTCCCACGTGGAAGATCTAGAGGGACCTACAACTAGGATATACAACTATGTACAGGGGCTTTGGGGATAAGAAAGAAAAAGAGGAAGATTGGCAACAGATGGTAGCTCAGGGCCAATATTCCCTAAAAAAAAAAAAAGAAAAAAAGAATAAGGCAGGAAATGAAGGGAAAGGTGGGAGGAATGATGGTAGAGGAAACAGCATATCCAGAGGACCAATAGCTGGCAATAGCAGAATGTGTTTGGGAACCCCAAGCAAGCAGGGTTGTATGAAGAGGCCAAAACCATAGGCAGAGGAGCCTCTGAACTCTGAATCCTACAGGGAGTCACTGGAGATCAGATCCTGCTGGCAATACAGATAAATAACACAATCCAGTTGCTTTTCCAAAAGACCACTCTGGACTCATCGTGGATGATGTGTGGGATGGGGAGAGGTACTGTACAGCTGCTGCCTACCAGCAGGGGGATGAGAGGAGAGGCAGATACCTGAGAAACATTTAAAAGCAGGAACAAGTTGGATGTGCCTCCCAGACTCCTGTGTGTGGTGAGCAGGTAGAGGTGTGCTGACAAACATGGTGGGGAGAAAAGCCCAGAGTCTTCAGACCCCAGTGCTCCCTGAGCTCCAAGAGCGCCCCTCCCCTCTGGCAGGTTGCACTCACCATGGGCACAGACCTCCTGAAGGGCTGAGGTGACATTTTTCTGGTCCTTGGGGTTGCTGACCTCACAGGTGAGGTTGGCATTGGGCTGACTCAGAGGCAGGCTCACAGTCAGGGTCCAGGAGTTGGTGGTTGGTCCCAGCATCCCTCTTTCTTTCAGCTCCCTAGGGAGGCCCTTGCTCTCCCAAGTCACGTTCAGGTCACCTGTGACATCCGCAGCCCTGCAATCCAGGGTGACGTTGCACCAGCCGGTTGTGATGGAGAGTGACCGGACCAGGATCTGAGGATGGGGCACTGGCTCTCGGGTGGGAAGGACAAGAGAATGGAGCCTCACATGAGTGGAGATCATTACAGTTGGCACATTCTCATCCATTATCTCATTGAAGCTCTGGCTTCCTCCCTCTATGGAAGGTGAGACATTTTATACTAAAATAGATCTTGCTCAAAGCTAAATATATAGCAAGAGACAAGAAGGAAGGGAGCCACTGACTTAAGACTTATGTGATTTCACTAGATTGAGAAAGTCTTCAAAATCTCCCACAAGAAAATAAAGCCTGCACTCCACCTACCCAAGGCCCATTATTTTTAGAAATTGGGTCTTTTCTAGAAGGAGAAGTAGTCGGGAATGAAGGACTTGTCTTGGTCCAGGGCCCTCACCCTGCTTATCCTGCCAAGATGATGCCCGGGACTGCACAGCCCATGATGAAGAAGGACATCTGACCAGCTCTGGGAGTCCAGAGAAAGGCCCCACGTGCCCAAAAGTAGAGATGTTTGTGGGAGATGCAGTGGTAGCGACCAGGAATGACAGCCCCAAGTGAGGTTAGAACATGCCACTGAATTGTGGTACAGAAAGGAAGAGAAATGACAGATTTACAAGCCAGTCATAGAAATCCCACAGGGACCTAAAGCTATCAAAGCCACTCTCTCCATAGCCGGATATTTCTCTATGCAGAGGAACTATAGGGAAAGAAATGGTTGCTAAATGAGTTTCTTAAGAAGTGTGACAGGGTAAACTTTCTCCCACATCTATGGAGGCTCTTCGGGCTGGATTTTGTGAGTGAGGCTGGCCTTGGGCTGGGGCTGAGTAAGAGCAGAGGGGGCAAGGAGGATGAACTATACAAGGATTTCTGAATTATGGTAGGCAGAATAGTGCACCCCACCCTGTAGGACAAAGATGTCCATGTCCTAATCCTCAGAACTTTTGTATATGTTAGGTCGGTGGCAAACAGGAATTGAGGTAATAGATAGAATTAAGGTTGCTAATCAGCTAACATTAAAATAGTGAGATTATTCTGGATTATCTGGAGGGGACCAATGTAATCACAAAGGTCCTTAAAAGTGGAAGAAGGAAGGAGAGGAGTTCAGAAGGATGCACTGTGAGGAGGACTCATCCCACCATTGCTGGCTGTGAAGACAGAGGAATGTGGCTGAGAGCTAGGAATGCAGGCAGTCATTAGGAGGTGGAAAAGGCAAGAAAATCTTTCTCCCCTGGCTCCTCCATGAAGGAACACGGCCCTGCCAACGCATTGACTTTAGCCCAGTGAGACCCGTATCTGACTTCTGACCTACATACAGCACAGTAAGCTCATAAATTTGTGTTGATTTAAGTTTGTAGTACAGTAGTCCCTCCTCATCTGGGGTTTCACATTCGGTAGTTTCAGTTACCACTGGTCAACCATGGTCTGACAATATTAAATGGAAAATTCCAGAAATAAACAATTCATGTTTTAAATTACACAGTGTTCTGAGTAGTGTTTTGAAATCTCGCATCATCCCACCCAATCCACCTGGGAAGTGAATCATCCCTTTGTCCGGTGTATGCACTACCCATCCATTAGTCGCTTACTAGCCAGCTGGGTTATCAGATCTACCGTGGTGTTATCACAGTGCTTGTGTTCAGGTAACCCTTATTTTACTTAATAATGATCCCAAAGAGAAAGAAAGTGATGCTGGCAATTCAAATATGTCAAAGAGAAGCAGTAAAGTGCTTCCATTAAGTGATAAGGTGAAAGTTCTTGACTTAATAAGGAAAAGAAAACATCATATGCTGATACGGTGGCTGACTGCTTTAAAAAAACAAGACCTATATCTATGCTGCATACAAGAGACACACTTAAGACCTAAAGACACTCACAAATTGAAAGTAAAGGGATGGAGAAAGATACTCCATGCAAATGGCAATGAAAAGAAAGCTGGGGTAGCAATGCTTAGATCAGACAAAATAGACTTTAAAACAAAAACTATAACAAAAGACAAAGAAGGGCACTACAGAATGATAAAAGAAACAATCCAACAAGAGGATATAACACTTGTAAATATCTATGCATTCAACATAGGAGCACCTCAATATATAAAGCCATTGTTAACAGACATAAAAGGAGAAATAGACAGTAACACAATAATAGTCAGGGACTTTAACACTCCACTTATACACCAATGGATGGATCATCCAAATGATCCAAACTGATTAGGATCATTCCAAATCAATAAGGAAACATTGGCCATAAAAGACACATTAGACCAGATGGACTTAGTAGACATATACAGAACACTCCATCCAAAAGCTGAAGAATACACATTCTTTTCAAATGCACATGGAACATTCCCCAGGATTGATCACATATTAAGCCATAAAACAAGTCTCGATAAATTTAAGATTGAAATAATATCAAGCATCCTTTCTGACTACAAAAGCATGAAACTAGAAATCAACTACAAGAAGAAAATCAAAAAAGCCACAAATGTGTGGAGATTAAACAAAAAGCTACTGAACAATGATTGCGCCAATGAAGAAATCAAAGGAGAAATCAAACAATACCTGGAGACAAATGAAAATGAAAATACGACATGCCGGAATTTATGGGATACAGCAAAAGCAGTTCTAAGAAGTAAGTTTATAGCAATACAAGCCTACATCAACAAACAAGACAGATCTCAAATAAAGAATCTCACAGTGCACCTAAGGGAACTGGAAAAAGAAGAACAAACAAAAAAGCACAAAATCAGTAGAAGGAAGGAAATATTAAAAATCAGAGCAGAAATAAATAAAATAGAGACTAAAAGAACAATAGAAAACATCAATGAAACCAAAAGATGTTTCTTTGAAAAGATAAACAAAATTGGCAAACCTTTAGCTAGACTCACCAAGAAAAAAAGAGAGAAGGCTGAGATGAATACAATCACGACTGAAAGAGGAGAAATTACAATGGATGCATCATAAATACAAAAGATTATAAGACAATACTACAAAAAGCTGTATACAAAAAAATGGATAACCTAGAAGAAATAGATAAATTCTTAGAATCATACAACCTTCCAAAATTGAATCAAGAAGAAACAGAGAATTTGAGTAGACCAATCACCAGTAAAGAGATCAAAATAATAATCAAAAACCTCCCCCAAAATAAAAGTCCAGGACCAAACAGCTTCCCTAGTGAAATCTACCAAACATTGAAAGAAGACTTAATACCTATCCTTCTCAAACTCTTCCAAAAAATTGAAGAGGAGGAGAAGCTCCCTAACTCATTCTACAAAGCCAACATTACCCTGATACCAAAACCAGACAAGGACAACACAAAAAAAGAAAATTACAGGCCAATATCACTGATGAACATCAATGCAAAAATCCTTAACAAAATACGAGCAAATTGAATAGAACAATACATTTAAAAGATTACACACGATGATCAAGTGGGATTTATTCCAGGTATGCAGGGATGGTTCAACATATGCAAATCAATCAACGTAATACACCACCTTAATAAAATGAAGAATAAAAATCACAGGATGATCTCAATAGATGCAGAGAAAGCATTTGACAAGATACAGCATCCATTTATGATAAAGACTCAGAATAAAATGGGTTTGGAAGGAAAGCACCTCAATAATAAAGGTCATATATGACAAACACACAGCTAATATCATTGTCAATGGAGAAAAACTGAAAGCTATCCCTCTAAGAACAGGAACCAGACAAGGATGCCCACTTTCACCACTCTTATTTAACATAGTATTGGAAGTCCTAGCCAGAGCAATCAGGCAAGAAAAAGAAATAAAAGGGATCCAAATCAGAAAGGAAGAAGTGAAACTGTCACTATTTGCAGATGACATGATTCTATATATAGAAAACCCTAAAGAATCCACCAAGAAACATTTAGAAATAATAAATGAATGCGGTAAAGTTGCGAGACACAAAATCAACATACAAAAATCAGTTGTGCTTCTATACACTAACAATGAAGTAGCAGAAAGAGAAATTAAGAATACAATCCCACTTACAATTGCAACAAAAAGAGTAAAATATCTAAGAATAAACTTAACCAAAGAGGTGAAAGATCTGCACACTGAAAACTATAAAACATTTTTGAAAGAAATTGAAGGAGACACAAAGAAATGGAAAGATATTCCATGATCTTGGATTGGAAGAATTAACGTAGGTAAAATGTTCATACTTCCTAAAGCAATCTACAGATTCAATGCAATCCTTATCAAAGTTCCAACAACACTTTCACAGAAATAGAACAAAGAACACTAAAATTTATATGGAACAAGAAAAGACCCCAAATAGCTAAAGGAATCCTGAGAAAAAAGAACAAAGCTGGAGGTATCACACTTCCTGATTTCAAAATATGCTACAAAGCTATAGAAACCAAAACAGCATGGTACTGGCACAAAAACAGACACACAGATCAATGGAACAGAATCAAGAGCCCAGAAATAAACCCACACATCTACGGACAGCTAATTTTCAAAAAGGAATCCAAGAACATACAATGGAGAAAGGAAAGTCTCTTCAATAAATGGCATTGGGAAAATTGGACAGCCACATGCGAAAGAATGAAAATAGACCATTAGCTTACACCATACACAGAAATTAACTCAAAATGGATTAAAGACTTGAATGTAAGACCTGAAAACATGAAACTTCTAGAAGAAAATAGAGGCAGTACTCTCTTCGACATCTGTTTTAGCAGCATATTTTCGAGTACCGTGTCTGACTGGGCAAGGAAACAATAGAAAAAATGAACAAATGACACTACATCAAACTAAAAAGCTTCTGCACAGCAAAGGACACCAACTAAATGAAAAGACAATCTAACAATTGGGAGAAGATATTTGCAAGCCATATATCTGATAAGGGATTAACCTCCAAAATATATAAAGAATTCATACATCTCAACAACAAAAAAACTAACAACCCAATTAAAAAAGGGGAGAAGATCTGAACAGGCATTTCTCCAAAGAAGATATACAGATAGCCAACAGGCATATGAAAAGATGTTCAACATCATTAACTATCGGGGAAATGCAAATCAAAACTACAATATCACTTCACGCCTTTCAGAATGGCTATAATTAACAAGACAGGAAACAACAGATGTTGGAGAGGGTGTGGAGAGAAGGGAACTCTCATACACTGCTGGTGGGAGTGCAAACTGGTGCAGCCACTATGGAAAATAGTATGGAGATTCCTCAAAAAATTAAGAATAGAACTACCACCTGATCCAGCTATTCCACTGCTGCGTATATATCCCAAGAACATGAAAACATGAATGCATAAAGATATATGCACCCCTATGTTCATGGCAGCATTATTCACTATAGCCAAGTCTTGGAAGCAACCTAAGTGCCCATCAAGGGACAAAAGGATAAAGAAGGTGTGGTACGGAATGCTACTCAGCCATAAGAAACAATGAAATCTGGACATTTGTGACAACATGGATGGACATTGAGAATATTCTGCTAAGCGAAATAAGTCAGAGGGATTAAGTCAAATACAGTATGATCTCACTCATAAGTAGAAGGTAAAAACAACAACAAACAATTACATAGAGACAGAGATCGGATTGGTGGTTATCAGAGGGGAAGAGGAATGGGAGGAGGGCGAAAGGGATGATTAGGCACATGTGTGTGGTGATGGATTGTAATTAGTATTTGGGTGGTGAACATGATGTAATCTACACAGAAATCAAATTATAATGATGTACATTTGAAATTTATTTAATGTTATAAACCAATGTTACTGCAAAAAAAGAAAAGTCTGTACATGTTCAGTACAGACACAACCATTGTAGGCCTTTTGACCCAAGGTTGGTTGAATCTGTGGATGCATAACCTATGGATACCGAGGGCTGACTATAGTTATATTTCTCTG
This sequence comes from Ceratotherium simum simum, assembly GCF_057802395.1. Lineage (NCBI taxonomy): Eukaryota > Metazoa > Chordata > Mammalia > Perissodactyla > Rhinocerotidae > Ceratotherium > Ceratotherium simum. Next base: position 39,481,227 of record NC_141901.1, read on the forward strand.
TTTATGAAATAATAATTACCAATAAAAACAAATATTCCATAGACTCAGAAAAAAAATCATATGCCAGCTTGCTAAGATCACAGCAAATTTTATTATAGTATATCGTTATAATTCTTCTATTTTACTATTAGTTACTTTAAATCTCTTACTGTGTCTGATTTATAAATTAAACTTTATCATAGGTATGTATGAATATGAAAAAACATAGTATATGTACAACTCAATACTATTCACGGTTCCAGGCATCCACTGAGGGTCTTGAAACATACCCCCATGGATAAGGGGGGACTACTGTAATTTGTTATAGCAGCAATAGAAAACTGATACACAAATCAAGTCAACTTATCCTCTAAAGAACAATAAGTGTTATGGCAAAAGTTCCATTTCCCCCAAATTTCCACTTTCCTCTCCCAAAACACTGAAGTGATTTTATCCCTGGTGTGAATCTCAGCTCTGCTCTCCACTTGTGGTGAACCCACTTATCATAATTTCAAGGGAGAAAATAGAGCCTGAAGGCTGGCATCTGGAAAGAGTCCTTAAATGAGGCCTATGTGACACTTATAGGTACAAAAGAAAGCCATAGCCATGGGATTGAGGTGAGGGGGTGTCACGTACCATAGACAATGAGGTGGAAAATCTGGCTAGATTCCACTCCTCCAGTGAAGCTGACTCGAGCCCGGTAGGGCCCACTGTCCTCACGGGTCAAGTTCTCGATCCTCAGGGTTGTCATGGTGGCCACGTGGACCCTCTGCTTGTACTTGTCCTGGAGGCTGACCCAGGTTGGAGTCCCTTCTGACCCATTATGGACTCGCAGCATGACTCTGTATTTTAAGTCAGGGCCAAAGCCCCATGAGATCTCCTTCAGCTCAGTTCCTGGCTCCTTGATCACGTGAAACAACACAGAACCTCCTTGAATCCCCTTCAGATGAACGTGGACTCCAGAATCCTGAATTCCAGAACCATGTGCTCCAGAAGTCTTGACCTCAGTGCTACAGACACCTAGGGCATTGGAAGATGGGAATGTGAGTGTTTTTTGATCAAGAATGAGAGAGGGCCGGCCTGGTGGCGTAGTGGCTAGGTTCACACGCTCAGCTTTGGTGGCCTGGGGTTCGCAGGTTCCGATCCCTGGCACAGACTCATGCACTGCTCATCATCCCATGCTGTGGTGGCATCACATATACAAAATAGAGGAAGATGGACACAGATGCTAGCTAAGGACCAATCTTCCTTAGCAAAAAGAGGAGGATTGGCAATGGATGTTAGCTCAGGACTAATCTTGCTCACTCAAAAAAAAAAACGTATTAAAGAGAGAGACCTGCAGAACCCATCTTTTTAATGAAATCCATCCAATATACTCCTTCAATTCTTAAAAAGCAGCCTAGTATAATGAATTTGGAGCAATTCTGGAATCAATTCCTGGTTCTAGTGAGTGTAACCTTGAGCAGGTTACTTAAACTTGCTAACTTGCTGTTTCCTTACCTGCCTCAAAATGATAGTATGAATTAAATGAGATCAAGGATCAAAAGCACCAGCACATTTTCTGGCACATACTAAGTGGGTATTTGTAGGAGGCACCTCCTAAAGTGGGTCCAAAGATACGCCCCCCTCATGTTTACACCCTTTGTAACCCTCTCCTCTGGAGTGTGGTCTCTACCTAGTGACTTTCTTCTAAGGAACAGGGTACAGCAAAGGTGATGGGATGTCACTTAGCGATGGGAGGTTACACAAGACTGTGACCCGTCTTGCTCCCACTCTCTCTTCCTCCATCTGATGAAGCCAGCTGCCATGCTGTCAGCTGCTCTGTGGAGAGGCCCACATGGTGAGGAACCGAGAGCAGCCTCAGGCCAACAGTCACAGGAACTGCATCCTATTAGCAATCACACGAGTGACCTTGGAAGTGGATTCTTGAGTCTTGAGCTGAGTCTTGAGCTGACTGCAGCCCCAGCCAAGACCTTGATTCCAGTCTGAGAGACCCTGAGCCAGAGGACCCAGCCACACCACCCCTGGATCCTGACCCTCAGAAGCTGTGATACTATACATTGTGTTGTTTTAAGGCACTAACTTTTCGAGTAACCGGTTACACAGCAATAGATAACTAATACAGTAATGAATGTTGCTCTCCCTTCCCTCTCCTTCTAGGCAGTGCAGTCAGGATGGGCTGGCTCTTCTGTGGCAACAAATAATTACAATACCCCAGGGTCTTAGAACAAGGGGAGTTTATATCCCACACCACACATCCCATGGGAGAGGGAGGGAGGGGGCCTGTCACACGTGGCGGAGGCTCCACCACCTTGTAGCTGCACCACACAAAACCCACAGCATCCTCACAGCCTCTCAGTTCCACTTCAAAGTGTGTTTTTATTGAGATGGACTAAGGTGTCAGACTGGGTGACCTAGTGTAACAAAGCGGTCTAAAGCTTGGACTTTAGAGGCAGCAAGACTTGAATTGAGGCCAGGTCCTCCATTTTCTGGCTGTGTGGACTTGCGCTGTTATTTAACCTCTCGGCCTTCAGCCTTCTCATCTGTGAAATGGAAATAACAATAGTGCTTACCTCATAGAATTATCATGGGGATTTAAGAAGATGAAAGCTTTCAGCACAGTGTTCAATAATTGTTCCATAAATGTGTTCCTTTTCATTGTGATGACGATTATCCTCGACCAAGCCTACCTGGGATCAGAACCAGACATTCCCAGGTCCCAGGGTGGTGCCCTTGCCACTCCACCAGCTGCCTCTCTCAAGGGTCTCCTCCTGGGTACAGGCCTGGGCTCCAGGGAGTCAGGCACCCGTGGATGCAATCCCATAGGTGGTTGTAGGGAGTCAAAGTCCAACCAGGGCCTTCTTGTTTACCAAAGCCCTGAGATTGAAAGGAAATTTATTGCTGTGTCCCCAGCAGCCGGCTTCCATGGCCACTGTCAACTTCCATGTTACCAAGTACCTGAGGACATCCGTGCTGCCGGGAGAGTGGTAAAGATGGAGGGAAGGACAGGCTACAAGTTATCTCAAGCTTGGGTTGAAAAAATTTATATTATCACGTCTATTTGGTGTGGGCATTTTCCCCTTTCTTTAGTGAGTTGCTTTGTAATGTAAAAGTATTACATGTTCATAAAAATCTATTATGTGGATTACGGAATTGATTCAAGTAAAAGTTCGAAGAGTGACTCCACCCAGAGATAAGCACTGTTATTGACGTGGATCCTTCCAGACCTTTCTCTATGTAGCCACAAATGCCATAAACTCTGTAAACACAGAGCATCTGTTTGTAAATTCTTTCCAGCGTTCCTGATGGCCTGTGTGTGTGTGGTCTCTGACTTTTCCTTTGAACAAGTTGTAATAGGCTACTGGTTCCCTCATTAAAAAATGACTGAAATAAAAATATTCTTTAACACTCAGTCCATCATGGCATTCAGAGTTAATCTCCTGTTGAAATATGCAATTATGGGTACAGCAATGGACACTAATCAGAAGTACTCTATTTAAACTGGGGCTCAAAGAAACAGCCCTGTTCCAATGGGGAAACGTGCAGGTGGACTTATTGAGAGACAGCATTTCAGCCTCCAGTGTGGCCCCTTCCTAAAGGATTTTCACCAGTAATTCTGACCAACAAAATTTGTCTATTTCCCCCTACCATTGGTAAGAGGGGGTCAGCACCAGGGGAACAGAGAGAAAGAAGCTGGTATTTTCTGCTAAACAGACAGAAACTGAGAAGCTCTGGCCGAGGTTCTCAGGTAGCTGCTCTGAACACACAGCTATAGCGTGCTTTCCTGAGCAGGATTTGCAGACCAAGTTTCCACACTCTGGGGGAAGGAGATGATGTCCTTCCAGGTGGTCTGGTGACCACTCTCAGGAACAGAGACAAGAGAGAACAGAGGGCCAGGCTAGATCCCAAAGACAAGGCTTGAAGAGGAGGATGCCCTCCCTCCATGGAGGGCTGAGTGCGTGACCACAGGGACTGCCAGGGGTCTTCTCTTTGAAGGTGCCATAAACAGGCTCACCAGCTGGCAGTATCTGTCAGGACACAGGAATAGGACAGCACAGATGAAGAGAGAGAGCAGAGGCCTTGAAGTAGCCACAGGAGTCTTGTCTGGGTGGAGGCTCGAATCATAGAATGTCAGAGCTGGGGGGCAGCCTTGGAGGGGATCTGTCCAAGCCCCTCTTTTCACAGAGGAGGAGGCTACCTGGTGGGTGACCTTGTCCTAGGTCACACAGGGCAGAGCCAGACCTGGAGCCTGGGTCTCCTCTCATCCTGCCCTGTGCTTCTCCTCTGCAGGCAGTTGCCCATCAGCTCTCCCACCCTTTCCCTGCCCTCCCCAGGGCTCCTCCCTCCCAGCACTGTTGTCTGATCACCAGGATCTGAGCAGATCCTGGAGTCTCATCCTCCAACTTCCCTCTTCTGGGAAAGGGAAAGCAAGTACTTAGAGGGATTACCGGAACCAGGACTTCTGGCTAGGGGAGGGTTAAACAGCAGCCCAGCCAGACTCCTCACTTTCTAGAGAGGAGGGAACTAGGGATAGAGGAGGCTCAGCCCTCAGGCTGCAGGGGAGGATCTGCCCCAGAATCTGGGTGGTGAGCACCAAATGTGAGGAAAATGGAAGAAAACTTAGAAAGAGAAGAAAGGCAGCAAGAGCTCTCTAGTTTACAAAAGATCTAATCCTGAAGAAGAAAATAAAGCCTGGGGAGGACATGGTAGTAAACAAGATAGAGTTAAAATTCATTTAAATGACATGACATTTAACACTCAAAAATCATCATAAAATGTCCATTTTTCTGACCCTTCCTCCTTTTATTCTCCCTCCCTCCCTCCCTCCCTCTCTCTCTCTCTCTCTCTCTCTCTCTCTCTCTCTTTCTTATATAATCTTACAACCCCAGGGCTATGGAGAAAAGTCTATATAATTTAACATATTTCTCCATTTAAATAAAATTGAAGAAGTGGAGAAAGCCTACATTTACTGTGGACACAAAGTTATCTAGTTAGAGGGGTCTAATGCATAGCTCATTGTTAATTCAAGACATCCTGTGTACAAATGCTCTCTAATCCACTACTTCATAAAATTCCCTGCAACTTCATGTAGTGGCTGGGATATTAGAACAAAAAAATACAACAATGAGAGCTTTCACAGTTTTCACCTGAATTCATAATTCACTAGTTGTTATCATATTCCCATTAGTTCTTTATTTAATTTCGTTATACGTAAACATAAAATCTCCAATAAAGTCATAGATGAGATATTCAACCTTCCTTAGGACAGTCTTTCTTTCAGTTCCCTTTTTGCTTAACTCTCCCCTCATTTCTACTTCCCCCTCCTCTCTCTCCTCCTCAAGTTCACCTTCTCTTGGAAACCACATTAGCAGACTACTGTTTCCTTCCACATTTTCTCCACTTATAAACAGATGGGTACACAGACACCCTTAAATTTTGAAGACTCCTGTTCATTTACAAAATTAGAATTTCATTGTATTCAGTCTCCTGCATCTTGCTCATGAATATCCATGCATCTGACATCATGGAAATTGGAAATCCCACCCGGACAGATGGTACATTTGTTTTTTATATCCCCCATATTATTCCATGGTAAAGATACTCCTCAATTAGTTCAATCATTCCCGAACTGATGGGTACCTCCTTTGTATCCAGGGATTTTCTCTAAAACAGTGCTTTCAGTCTGGGGTCTCCAGGACCTGAGCAGCATTTGGCAGTGGAGGGAGATGCAACCCACAGGCATGAAAAAGGGCATCCCCCTAGAGGATTCACTTTACCCAAAGATAAATACTTCTTAACTTTTTAAGATGAAAACTAAGACTCTAGTGAAATGCAAAATTCACAAGTAATTTTAAGTTAAATATGAGACTTCCAAACACTCTCTTCTTTGTGCTTGGAGCTGAGCCCCAAACCCGGGCAAGAGTGCTCCTTCACTCTCCGTTTTCAGTGGAGAAGCCCAAGAGGCCCAGACTAGAGTTGATTCCTCCAGCTCAGACACGGGGTGCCAGGTCAGCCCCTCCTCCACATGACAGCTGCAGACACTGTCAGGTCCCCTCTGAGTTCTAGGCCAGGGGTGCCCCGTTCCCATCCCTCTCTCCCCAGGAGGAGCTTCTTTGTCTCCATCCCTCTCCCCAGGCAGCTCCAGGCTCTCCTGCCTTCACTGCTATTGCAGCAGAAGTGGCCTCACCTCCTTGTTAATGGTTCCCTTAATGCAGCCCAGCCGCCCAGAGCTCAGGGTTCCCAGCCTCCCCACAGCCAACAGGCCATTTGTTCTTTCTATTCAACCCTGGACTCTAAACCAAATGCAGTGCATTTGCTAAGTTATAAGAGTTGTTTAGTCCTTTTGTTCAGCGAAGACAGCAGACAGAGAAGGAGACCCTGCCTCCCTGCTCCACCCAACTGCCCTCCCTCCCAGGAGCCCGGGCCACTCACTGAGGAGGAGGCTGGTGAATCCCAGGAGCCAAGAGGCCCAGCAGAGGTGGGGGTCTGCCGAGCAGGACCCCATCGCAGGCTGCCTGCCAGCCTGTTCAGCCCGAGAGGAAATATCTAGCAGGCAGAGACAAAAGCAGAGGAAAAGCTTCACTCAGAAAAGCCCCTTACACTTCCCCACCCCAAGGGCGGAGCTAACTATTAGTTCTGGGATCACAGCCCCATAGTTAGAGTCAGCCATTCAGATCTTCCACATTATCCCCAGCACCTACAGGAAGACCTCGATAATAATTGCAGGATAAATTATAAACAACCTCAGTCTATGATGTGCCTGGCACTGTGTTGGAGAGCTAGCCTCCCTGTGAAAAAATCAGCTTAGTGATCTCACACTTTCCACCCCTACACCCACTTGAAACCCTTACCTGCTTCTCTTGGTTAATAGCCTGCCTCAGGGGCCCTTGCCCACCGATGCCAGCCTATGGTCAGCTCAGAGGTCACTCTATTACAGCCAGGCTGGGCTAAGCCTCTCCTGTCCTCTGTCCCTACACCATTTAATGAGTCAAATTTCCATTCATATTTTCCACAAATTTCAACTATCAGTTCCCTAAATAAGAAGCTGTGAGCAAAGCAACAAAGTTCTTTGTGGGAAATGTAAAATCCCTACACCACCAATGCAAATATTGGCATTTACCTATTGCTGGCACCTATATGGCTTTCTCAGCTGCCACTAGTGCTACTAATGCTCCCTACACACAAGGTGAAGCCAGACCCCCACAGAAACTGACAGGCTCTTAGCTGCATCACAATCAAGCATTTTCCTCTAAGCCTCTGCCAGCCCTGCTGCTGCTGTCACAGAGTGGCAGGCAAGGAGATCTATACAAGCCTCCTGGCCACAGCCTCAGCTGCCTCAGACTCATTGACACCTGCTTAAGGTCAGGCTCTGGACTCTTCTCCCCAGACTGGATACTCCGCAACATCTGAGAACTCTTTCCTCCCATAACCTAGGAGAGCAGCACCATCTTCCTAACCCCCAGGCAGTGCTCCCTTCTACTCCCCATTGAGGCTTTGCCCACAGCTGCTCAGGTAGGGCACCTCAAGTCTGGATCTGCAGGACTGGCCCCATGACCATGCACTCAAGGTAGTCAGGGCACTGTGTGGTAAACCCATTTTATGTATGTGAACCCCAAGTCCTAAGAGGTTGCGCAACCTGCAAAAGGTCACACAGCGAATCAAGGGTCCGGGTCCGGACTCTTTAACAACACACTTGAGAAAAAAATCCCCAAGATCACAACTGCAGTCCAATCCTACTGTGTGGCCTCAAGTAAGTCACCTGAGTCCAGTCTGTGCATCCCTTAAACTGCTCTGCAGCATCCCAGACAACAGAATATTCAACACTGGCTTGATTGCCCCAACCCCACCTAGTAAAGAGGAAATTACTTCAAAGTCAGTCCTTGAGTCCTATTGTCAGAACCTTCTTGTTTGGAGTCAAAATCCAGGCAGCTCATCCACTGGTCACTCTCAAGGTGATGGGGAGCAAGTATCATATGTTCCCCTCCTCTATGTCCCTACACCTCTTGTGAGAGCACTTCGTGTGAGAACTGTTGGGTTATAAAATCATTTGCTTAAGGGGAGTGGAGAGGAGGAGCCTAGAGAGAGGGAACCAGCAATGTGGGTGCAGGCCAGGGACACTGCAGAGAGTCAGACAGTAGACTTTTTCATGCTGGGAAAATGTCAGGGACTTTTCAAAAATCCAGATGTCTAACTTTATTTCTATATCCCAGCCACCCTGTGCCAAGGCATAACACACAAATAAGCACACACGCCAGCCACAGAACCTTTGGTAAGAGTGTGCTACACACAACTACCTGATGACAGGAATGTTGTGCTACACACAACTACCTGATGACAGGAATGTTTTGGAAATTAAAGGAAGGCACACCTGAATTTACAGCAGCTTAAAGTGTGGGTCAGGAAGGGCTAGATAGAAGAGAAATGTAGAGTTCAGTGAGCTGGGGGACACGGGAAGAACATGAGACCTGAGAGGTGACCAAGAGAATGTAAGTTCCTAGGAAGTCACAGAAATTGTGGGGAATTCTCTGGACCTCCAAGGGACTTGGTGGGTGGTCATGTCTATTTTATTTGAATTCCAAAGGGCGGGACACCCCAGTTGAGAGAGGGTTATGTGAAGAACACATTGAGTATCTACTCTTTACCAGAGGGTTTACATGTGTTACTTCAGCTAATCCACAATATATGATTAATTAAATCCTCAAAACATCATATTATCTAAGTGTTATGTGCGCTAAGGAAGGAGCATCCTGAAAGTCCAAAGAGATTAAATAACTTGTCATATTTTAAGTAAATGGCAAAGTGCTCATGAGCCAACAATATCATCCCAGCCATGGATATGCCCAAGAGTAAAAGGGGAGTGTAGATTCTGAGAAATTCAAGTCATGACTGTGAAAGACCCTGGAAAGAAAGAGATTGGCTGCTTTATGATTTGAGGAGAAACTGTATCCCCAGGAGGAGGGCTAGGTGTTTAGGTAAAGAAAGGTTTGGAAGAGACAATCTGAAATATGCTCTTTTCCCTGACCACCCTGCCTGGGTGAAAGAGAAGAGCTGCCAGCCCAGCCATGAATGGTTTGCACCAGAGCAGCTGGGCAGCCCCAGATCTGGACTGGAGAGAGGAGGAGACAGCAGCAGGTGCAGACTGGTCATCGCTATCCATTGTTTCTTCCTTTCTCTTTATCTATAATCCAACTAACTATTTTCTGGTAAAAAATATATTATAATGAATATTATTATTAAAAATAAATAGAGCTCAAACTTTAGAAAGTAATAACAGGATAATGTTTGGTTTCAATGGCTCATTCAGGGAGAAGTATATAAATGCTGAGCAACTTTAGCCATAATTAGAAAAAACTATTAATAATTTACAACGTATGTTAAAATGTGAAGGGTAGAAAATGTCAGAGTAAGGACCTTCAAAAACCCTCTCCTCGTAAAAGCAGTGAAAAAACTGAACTACTTTTTGAGAACGTTTTCACAACACTGGAAATTAACTAATGGCTTGCAGTATGGCGTAAGCTCAATAAGAACAGGGAGCTTTGTTGTGTTTTAACTTTCCCAAGTCACTTCTCTGCTCTCCAGCAGCACTGTATAAATGCCTATATTCTTGGTGAACACCACCAGCCTTGCAGCCACCAGAGAGAACCCTTTCAAAGCCCCCTTCCAAGTAAATTGTTATGACTTGACATGTCTGGGGGTACCCCTGAAGACCCCAGTTGTAACAGAGTCTGTATCTGACTTAACTTGGAGCTCTCCCATTGTGAGCAGCCCTTTACCCAGCAGAATTTGACAAAAGCAATTACAGGCAACTGTCTGACTTCAGGGCTGCCTGAGGTAGTGGATAGCAGTTGATGCAGATAGGCTAACTAAAACCTAGCAAGGGAAACCTGGGGAATGAGCTATTAGTAGAAGCTTTGCAAAGCTTTGACATACTCCTGGTATTTAGACATCTGGGCACATGCATATGGCTGAGTGCATGCTCAGAAAAGGCCTTAGAAGGCCAGTATCCCTGCCTATAGCTAACACTGGGGCTCTGTGCAAGCAGGAATTGAAGGCGAAAGGTACAGTTGTCAAATGCTTGGATGAGTATGGAAGACAAGATCAACATGCACACAGAGACCTTCCCTCAGCTAAGACTGGGAGATTTATTGGGTCCAGGTATTTAAGGAAATCTCTGCACATTAGCTGACTACTAGGCTAAATGAGTAGAAATATTAGTAGCCACACACAACAAAGAATGCAAATGAGCAGAATTAGTGCACAAATGGATCTAAACAAACAAGAAAAACTCCAACAAACAGCAACAGAAAGAAAATCTGGAAAAGGAAAGAATTTTATTTTCAAAGTTGCCACTTTATACTATTTTAAATGACCAGTTTTGAGAAAAAAAAATTTATAAGATATGCAATGAAACAAGAATATATGATACATTCACAAGGGGAGAAAAAATATCCGTGGAGAAGTGCAATCATTGGACTTACTTGAGAAAGAATTTAAGTCAGCTGTTTTAAATATGTTCAAAGAACTAAAGGAAATCATGTATGAAAAACTAAAGAAAAGTATAAGATCAATGCATCAAATAGAGAATATCAACAAAGATATAGAAATTGTAAGAAAGGACCAAATAGAAATTCTGGAGTTGGAGAATGCAATAACTACAGTGAAAAATTCACTGGAAGAGCTCCACAGCAGATATGAGCAGACAGAAAAGTGAACAATGAACTTGACGATATATAAATTTATATTATCCACGTTTGGGACTACAAAGAAAAAATAAATAAGAACAATAAAAAGACAATCAGAGACCTATTGGACATCATCAAGCATAACACCAAATACTAATGGATTTCTAGAAATAGAGGAGAAAGAGAAAGGAGCAGAAAAAATAAAGAAATATTGGCAGGATGAACATGATGTACTTTGTACAGAAATTGAAATATAATGATGTACACCTGAAATTTAATAATGTTATAAACCAATGTTACCACAATAAAAAAAACAAAACAAAAAAGATTGCAAATGTTTGCTATAAGAAAATAAAAAAAGAAATATTGGCAGTAAATTTCCCAAATTTTATTTTTAAAAAACCATCTAAACTACAGTCAAGAAAGTCAATGAAGTCCAAGTAGGTTAAACTCAAAGAGATCTATATCTAGGCCTATTAGAAACAGATTATCAAAAGATAAAAATAAGTCCAGTTCAAGATAGTGATGTAAGAGGATCCTGAAGTCACATCCTCACATGGACACACCAAATCTACGTCTACATATGAACCAATTTCCTCCAAAATAAAAATAAAAATAAAAAACTAGCTGAATGGCTCCTAAACATTGGAGGAAGGAGAAAAATCCACATAGAAGTGAGGGAGAGGCTGAGTCACAATCTCATATAAACCCCACCCCTGCGTGGTAACCCATGGTCAGGAGGGAACTCACAACCGGGAGCTTCTCCCTGAGGAGTGAAGGGTTTGAACCCCACATCTGGAACCCTAACTTTAAGACTTTCACCTGACAAATAAGCCCTAAAATATCTAACTTTGAAAGCCAACAGGGCTTGCATCCATGATCCACAATGCTGTAGGGAACTGAGAAATTGTTCTCAAAGGGCTTGTGCACAAGGACTTATATCCCCCAGGGCCCAGCACAGAAGTAGCTAATTGAAAAGTGGTTCTTTCTATGAAAAAGGCTTATTTGCTTATCTAAAAGCATTGGCTTGAGAGGCAGGCATCTAATTAAACATACATCTAAGGGCAAACTGTAAAGCTCTCTAGAGAGCTTGGAGGGCAGTTGTTACCTTTGCACTCCCCTCTATCGTGCTCCAGAGCTCTGGTATCTCCCAGAGGGGAGCTTGTACATGCATCTGTTCCCAGTTTGTACATCTGGCACCTAGTCTTTGTGGCTGCTGCCCAGGGCACACCCCTTGATTACCTGGCTCTGATGGCGAGCGGGGCTTGCATTTGTGGTCTTATTAGACTATAACAAAGGAAGAGTCAGTTTTAGGTCTACTACCAACCCCAGGGCACAGCACAGAGATAGTGGACTGAAAGTGACCCCAGTCTTTCTGTGAAAGAAATCTATTTACCATCCTTGCAATTTCAGCTGGAGGGGCAGGTTTCAGGTCTGGCACACATCTAGAGGCCTAACTAAGGTGCTCTCCAGGAATGGACGCTGGATGGTGCCATCTTTGCACTTTCCCTCTGCCTCACTCCAGGTCTCTGGTATCTCCTATAGGGGATCTTATGCCCTTGTCTGGCACCCCAATTTTTGCACCTGCCACCCAGGGGATGCCTCTTGATCACCTGGCTCCGGTGGACTGCGAGCCTTGCACTTATATCTCACGTAGGACTAGCAAAAAATGGAAAAACAGTTCTTAAACTGCTATGCGCCCCAGGACACCACATACAGACAGCAGATTGAAATACACTCCCAGTGTTTTTGTGAAAGAGGCTTATTAGCTTATCTTCATAGCTGTGGCCTGAGGGGCAGTCTTCTAATTAAACACATATCTAGGGGCTGACTAGACTACGATCCTCTCCAGAGACCAAGGAGGCTGGTGGGCACTATCTTCATGCTCTCCCTCTGCCCCCACCCCCCCCCCCGCCAGGTTGTCGGTGTCTCCAAGATACTAGCTTGTGTACACGTCTGGCACATTGGCTTTTGTGTCTGCTGCCCAGAGGATGCATTCATTGATAGCCTGGCTCTGGTGGCCAATGGGGCTTGTGTCCACATGTTCAACAGGACAGTAGTGAAGAAAGAAATAGTTCTTAACAGGCTATCACCCCAAGGCTCAGTGCAGCGGGAGCAGACAGAAGTGCCCTTCTCCCAGTCTTCTACTGAAAGAGGCATATTTTCATACTTTAAAAGCTGTTGCCTGAAAGTTGGTCTTCCAATCAGCATGAATCTAGGTGCTGACTGAGATCCTCCCCTTTGGGACACTGACAGGACTTGGCACACACTCAATTATTGGAAGTCGCTAAAAATATAGGCTACTGGGACATCACAAATGTTTAAGAGACAGGAAAGAGCAAGGGCAGGGTTGAATGACAAAGCTCATCTCATCATGAGTTTGATTTCACACCAACAGCAGATGGACAAAAGCAAAAGTAAAAAGTGGGACTACATCAAACTAAAAGGCTTCTGCACAGCAAAGGAAACTATCAACAAAATGGAAAGGCAACCTACAGAATGGGATATAATTTTGCAAGTCAATGATCTGGTAAGGGGTTAATATCCAAAATATATAAAGAACTCATACAACTCAATAGCAAAAAAAACACAAACAATTCAATTAAAATATGGGCGGTGGAACTAAATAGAGATTTTTCCAAAAAAAAATATAGAAATGGCCAACAGGTACATGAAAAGGAGCTCAACATCACAAATTATTAGGGAAATGCAAATCAAAACCACAATGAGGTATCATCTCACACCTGTTAAAATGGCTATTATCAAAAAGGCAAGAAATAACAAGTGTTGGTGAGGATGTGGAGAAAAAGGAACCCATGTGCACTGTTGTTGGGAAGATAAATTGGTATAGCCATGACGGAAATACTATGGAGGTTCCTCAAAGTATTAAGAATACTACTACAATATGATACAGCAATCCCACTTTTGAGTATTTACCCAAGGAAAAAGAAAACACTAACTCAAAAGATATATGAACTTCCATGTTCACTGTAGCCCTATTTACAATAACCAAGACATGGAAGCAACCTAAGTGTCTATCGGCAACGAATGGATAAAAAAGATGTGGTGTATATATACAGTGGAATGTTGTTCAGTCATAAAAAAGAGGGAAATCTTGCCATATGCAACAACATAAATGGACCTTGAGGGCACTATGCTAGGTAAAATACATCAGGTAGAGAAATACAAATACTGTATGATCTCTCTTATATATGGAATGTAAAAAAGAAAAAAGAACTCATCAATACAAAGAACAGATTGGTGGTTGCCAGAGGTGGGAAATTGGGGGTGGATGAAATGGGAGAGGGTGGTCAAAAGGTACAAACTAGGTATAAAATAAATAAGTCTGGGGGAGCCAGCCTAGTGGCATAGTGGTTAAGTTCACACACTCCACCTTGGCAGCCTGGGGTTCACAGGTTTTGATCCTGGGCATGGACTTATGCATTGCTTATCAAGCAATGCTGTGGCAGGCACCCCACATATAAAGTAGAGAAAGATGGGCACGGATGTTAGCTCAGGGCCGATCTTCCTCAGTAAAAAGAGGAGGATTGGCAACAGATGTTAGCTCATGGCATTCTTCCTCACCAAAAACAAAACAAAATAATAAGTAAATAAATAAGTCTGGGGATGTAATGTACAGCATGCTGAATATAGTTAATAGTACTGTATTGTATATTTGAAACTTGCTAAGAGAGAAGATCTTAAAAGTTCTCATCACAAAAAAAATTTGTAACTATGTGTGGTGACGGATGCTAACTAGATTTATTGTGGTGATCATTTCACAATATACATGAATATTGTATCATTATGTTGTACACATGAAACTTATGTTACATGTCAATTATATCTCAATTTTTAGAAAGACAAAAGACAAGCAAAGATTCTTAAAAGCAGAAATAAAGAAGTTACTCACCATATACAAAGGATTACCGGTGAGATTAACAGCTCATTTCAGAAACCATGGAGACCAGAAGGCACTGGGATGACATATGTGAACTTTTGAGAGAAAAAACACTGTCAAACTTGAATTTATTATCTAGCAAAATTATCCTTCCAAAATGAAGGAGATATTAAGACATACCCAGATAAACAAAAACTGAGAATTTGTCACTAGCATACCTGCCGTATAACAAATACTAAAGGGAGTCATTCAGGCTGAAGTGAAAGGACAGTAGTCAGTAAATAGCATGCATATCAACAAATAAATAGCACCAGTAAAGGCCGTTAAATAGATAAACAAAAAAGAAAATATGAATGGGTTTTTTCTTGTTGTTGTTGTTTTTTGTTATAGTCTTTTCTCTTAACTGACATAAAAGAAATTTGCATAATGCAAAAATTATAAATCTGTGTTAATGGGCACAGGAGGTAAAAGATGGAATTTGTGTAAGAATAACAGCACAAAGCAGGATGAAACAGCTATGTAGGATCACAGTTTTTTTTACTATTTAAATTAAGTTACTATTAATCTAGTAGAGATTGAATAAATTAGGAAATTAATTTAATCCACACAAATAAAAAAATATTATGAGGAAATGCTGCAAATAATTCTATGAAAAAATTACATATATTATATTATGCACAAATTCCTAGAAATACACAACTATCAAAACTGACTTAAGAATAAATTGAATATCTATACAAACTTATGACAAGTAAAGAGAATGAATTGGTAATCAAAACACTTCCTCAAAGTAAGCCAGGATGGCTTCATCTTGAATTGTACCAGACATTTGAAGGAGAACTAATGTCAATCCTTCACAGATGCTTCCAAGACATGTAATAGGAAATGGCACTTAGGGACTTACCAACTCATTCTATGAAGCCAGAATTACCCTGATATCAAAACAAGACAATGACAACACAAGAAAACTACAGACAAATATCCTCATGACTATACATGCAAAAATCCTCCACAAAATACTAGCAGACTGAAACCATCAGCATATAAAAAAGGATTATACAACATGACCAAGTGAGATTCATCTCAGAAATGCAAGATTGGCTCAAGACAAGAAAATTAAACACTGTAATATGAGATATTAGTAGATGAAAGGGGAAAAAACCCTGTGATCACCTCAGTAGAGAAAAAAAGAGTATTTGACAAAAGTCAATGTGCTTTCATGAAAAAAGTCACTCAACAAGTAGGAATTGAGGAGAACTTCCTCAACTTGATAGAAGGTATTTATGAAAAGTCCACAGCTAGCATCTTATTTAATGACGAAAAACTGAAAGCTTTCTCCATAAGATAAAAAAAAAAAAAAAAAAAGAGTCTCTGGTCAAGGGAACCCATAAGAAACTATTAGACCTAATAAGCAAGTTCAGTAAGGTTTCAGGACACAAGATAAACTGGCAAAAACTAGTCATTTGTATACAGTAGCAACAAACAATCCAAAAATAAATTAAGAAAACAACTCCATTACAAAAGAATCGCAGAGAAAAAAATACTTAGCAATAAATTTAGCAAAAGAAATGAAAGACTAGTGTACTGAAAACTGCAAAACATCACTGAAAGAATTTAAAGAGCACCTAAATAAATAGAAAGACATACAATGTTCATGAATTAGTGATTAATATTGTTAAGTTGGCTATACTCTCCAAATTCAACTACATATTCAATGCAATCCCCATCAAAATACCATCTGGATATTTTTGGCAGAAATTCATAAGCCAATGCTAAAATTCATATGGAAATAAGGGAGACCTGGAATACCCAAAACAATCTTGAAAAACAGGAGTAAAGTTGGAAGACTCACACTTCATGGTTTCAAAATTGACTACAAAGCTAAAGAATCAAGACAATGTAATATAGACAGGAGGATAGATCACTGGAATAAAATTTGAAAGAACATAAATAAACCCACACATCACTGGTCAATTGATTTTCAACAAGGGTGCCAAGACAAGTCAATTGGGGAAAGAATAGTGTTTCCAACAAATGCTGCTGGGAAGACTGGATATCCACATGCAAAAGAATGAAGTTGTACCCTTACCTCACATCATATACAAAAATTAACTCAAAGTTAATCAAAGATGTAAGTAGGAGAGCTAAATGTATAAAACTTTTTAAAGAAACATAAGTGAAATTTCATGACATTGGATTAGGCAATAGTTTCTTAGATATGACAATTAAAATACATTGGAGACATTGGAACCCTCACTCAATTGCTGATGGGCATGTAAAATGGTGCAGCCAGTTTGGAAAACAGTTTACCAGTCCCACAAAATGTTCATCACACAGCTACTGTATGACCCAGCATTCCACTCATAGGTATACTCCAAAGAAAATTTAAAACATGTTCATACAAAAACCTGGCATTGTTTATGATAGTCAAAAAGTGCAAAAAGGGGGCCGGGCTAGTGGCACAGTGGTTAAGCACACACGCTCTGCTTTGCTGGCCTGGGGATCGCAGGTTTGGATGCCAGGCATGAACTGATGGACGGCTTGTCAAGCCATGCTGTGGTGACACCCCACATAAAGTAGAGGAAGATGGGCACAGATGTTAGACCAGGGCCAATCTTTCTCAGCAAAGAAGAGGAGGACTTGCATTGGATGTTAGCTCAGGACTGACGTTCCTCACCAAAAAAAAAAAAAAAAAAAAAGGTGCAAATAAGTGAAATGTTCATCACCTGATAAATGGATAATCAAAATGTGGTATATCCATTCAACCAAATATTTAATCTTAATTATTTTACATTATTGATTTAAGTCTTTCTTCTCTTTTAATATAGGCATTTATAGCTATAAATTTTCCTTTAAGTACTGCTTTTAATATATCCCATAAGTTGGGGTATGTTGTGTTTCCAGTTTTTCCATCCCAAAGTAGATTCTAATTCCTTTGTGATGTGTTCTTTTTCTTTGTTGTTGAAGATTGTGTTATTTAATCTCCACGTGTTTGTGAGTTTGCCATATTTCCTGTTGTTGAATTCTGATTTCATTTCATTGAGGTTGGAGAACATACTTTGTATAATTTCCATCTTTTTAAGCTTAACAAAGCTTATTTTATGGCCAAATATATTGTGATTTCCAGAGAATGTTCCATGTATACTTGAAAAGAATGTGTAAACCACTAAAGAGTGAGCAATTCAATAGATGGAGTGTGGAGTGTTCAATAGGAGTCTGTTAGGTCTAATTGTTTTCATTTTTGTTTTATTGAGCTAACATTAGATTATAACATTATATAGCTTTGGGGTGTACATCATTATAATTCGACTTCTGTATACACTACATTGTGTTCACCACCAAGAGTCTAGGTTCCCTCTGTCACTGTACAAATGTGTCCCTTTACCCTTCTCACCCTCCCTGCACCCCCTGCCCTCTGGTAACCACCAATCTGTTCTCTGTATCTATGTGTTTGTTTGTTTGTTGTTGTCTTGTATCTCCCACATATGAGTAAAATCATATGATATTTGTCTTTTTCTGCCTGACTTATTGCACTTAGCATAATACCCTCAAGTCCATCTATGTTTTCACAAATGGCAAGATTTCATCTTTTTTGTGGCTCAGTAGTATTTAATGCTATGCTACATCTTCTTTATCCATCCATCCATCTATGGGCACTTAGGTTGTTTCTGTGTCTTGGCTCTTGTAAGTGATGCTTCAATGAACATAGGGGTGCGTAGTTTTATTGAATTAGTATTTTTGCATTTTTTGGATAAATACCAAATAGTGGCATAGTTGGATCATATGGTAGTTCTATTCTTAATTTTTTGAGAAATCTCCATATTGTTTTCCATAGTGGCTGCACCAATTTACATCCCCAGCAGCAGTGTATGAGGGTTCCCTTTTCTTTACATCCTCTCCAAAACTTATTATTTCTTGTCTTTAATAATAGCCTTTCTGACAGGCATGAAGTGATATCTCATTGTGGTTTTGATTTGCATTTCCCTAATAATTAGTGATGCTGAAAACCTTTTCATGTGCCTGTTGGCTATCTGTATGTCTTCTTTGGAAAAATGTCTATTCAGATCCTCTGCCCATTTTTTAATTGGGTTGTTTGCATTGTTGTTGTTGAGTTGTATGAGTTCTTTATATATTTTGGATATTAACCCCTTATCAGATGTATGATTTTCATATACCCTCTCCCCATTGCGAGATTGTTTTTTCATTTTGTTGATAATTTCCTGTGCTCTGTAGAAGCTTTTTAGTTTGATGTGGTCCCATTTATTTTTGCTTCTGTTTCCCTTGCCTGAGGAGACACATTCGAAGACATACTGCTAAGACCAATGTCAAAGAGTGTACTGACTATGTTTTCTTCTACAAGTCTTATGGTTTCAGGTCTTACATTCATAATTCACTTTGAGTTAATTTTTATATATGGTGTAAGATAGTGCTGTAGTTTCATTCTTTTGCATGTGGCTGTCCACTAATTGTTTTATATATTCTATTGTCTTCTATTTCCTTGTTGATGCTCTCACTAGATTTTCTATCCATTACTAAAATTGAGATATTGAAGTCTCCATATATTACTGTTGAATTGTGCATTTCTAACTTGTGTTCTGTCATTTTTTGCCTCCTGTATTTTGGGGCTCATTTTGAAGGTTCATATAGGTTTATAATTTTTATATCTTCTTGATGGATAGACTGTATTCTCATTATAAAATATACTTCTTTGTTCTAGTAACAATTTTTGTCCTAAAATCTATTTTGTCTGAAATTAGGATATCCACTGTAGCTCTTTTAGTTATTGTTTGCATGGCATATCTTTTCTCATCTTTTTGTTTTCAGTCTATTTGTATCTTTGAATCTAAAGTATGTCCCATGTTGGCAGCATATAGATGGATCATGTTTTTTTATTTTATTTATTCTGTCAACCTTTGTCTTTTAACTAGAACTATTGATCTATTTACATTGAATGTAAAAATTAACAGAAAGTTTAGCTCTGCTATTTGTAACATTTATATCTCCCATTTTTCTATTAACTATGTGTCATATATTTTTTGTTTCTCTATTCTGCCATTGCTATCTTCGTCATATTAAACAGTTATTTTATACCATACTATTTTATTTTCTTGTCATTTCTTTTACTATACATTTTTCCATTATTTTCTAACTGGTGGTACTTTAGGTTACAATAAATATTAACTTATAAATATCTAGTTTGTATTAATACCAACATAATATAAATATTAATACTATTATAACATACATAATATTTATACAGAATTCAAAAAATAGGCTGAAATTATGATCAACATATCAAAATTAATATGCGGTAATACATCAGTTATAACCAAACAGAAATATAATTCAAGGAAAAATGTTATAATTCACAACTCTAAAATGATGGCTGTGATTAAATGTGGTAAATAATTTGCCTTAACTGAAAACTGTCTCTCCCCTTGCAGATCATTATCTCTCCCTGAACTCCCCTGAACCTCTCAAGAAGAGGATGATCACTTTATCACACCATACCTTAGGATAGAGAGGTGGTCAAGCCTTCCCTGCTTCTCCCTGTTGTAAGCAGGTCACAATTCCTCCACCACATGTTCATTCCCCAGTGCTTTGAGGACATATCTGGCTATATTACACACTAACAGCCACATCACAGTCATCTGTCAACCATCCTTCTGATCACCTCTCATCAAAAACAGATCAGATATTTTCTTCAGCCAAATTCCTGCACTCACTCAGCATGACATCAGTACCCATGTGTGTATCAATTAGGATGCTTGGCTGCAAGTAATAGAATGCCTCAGCTGTGATACAGCAGTCAAGAAGCCACCACAAGCATTGTTGGATGAAGAGCCATGTCTAACCCGCCAGATACACACTAGTAAAAAATCAATAGCCACCTATGAATATTGTGATGCAGAAAATCCAGTGACTTCATGACTGGCCTTAACACAGAAACAGCAGAAATAGCAAAGGGTGGCTTCTGTCTCACTGTCACCTTCCAAGCCCACCTCTGAAAATAATGCTCACATCACATCCAGAGCCCAAGCTGGAAGAGAGCCTGGGAAATGTGGGTTAGATCTCCTGCTCCTGCAATACAGGAATCCCATTGAGGGCCTGCATACCATATCCACCACAATTTCTTCACTACTCTGCTAAAATTCCATGGGTCAACTCATGAACACTCTGGCCAGTCTCCTAAATGCACTTTTCCCACTGTCACTCAGTGTCACTTATTTCATAAATTATAAACCTTGGATCGATCTAACTGTCCTCCACCTCTGCACAACATTCTCACTGCCTGACAAAATCACTGATCTTCCAAACAACACCATTGTAAACTCACAGTATCTAGCCTCAAACAGTCTTTAACACAACTCAGTAATCACAGATGTGCATGACAGCTGTTTAAATATAAACAATATAAATTTATAATAGCTCATATATTTTATATTTGTATAAATGTTTTAAATTTATAAAATCTAGCACTTATTGAGTTCTTGCTATGTGACATACACTGTTGTAATCATTCTGAATGCTTTAACTCATTTAATACTCATAAATACTGAGTGAAATAGGTATCATTACCCCCACTTTCCAGATGAGAAAACTGAGACGTGGAAACACTAAGTCATTTGTTTAAGTCCATATAGCTGGGAAGTATCAGAATCAAGATTCAAATAAGAGTAGTTTGTCTCAAAGCCCACCTTTTTCCATCATTGTGCCAACTGCCTCTCCCATTCAAAAACATCTATGAGCTATGGATGAAATTGTGTCCGCCTCAAATTCATTTAGCTCTAACTGCTGATGTGATGGTATTTGGAAATGGGGCCCTTGCGAAGATTTTAGGTTTTGATGAGGTCCATGAGGATTAGGCCTTCATGGTGAGATTAGTGTCATGAGACATCTCTCTCTCTCTCTCTGCTGTGTGAGGACACAGGGAAAAGTGACCATTTTTAAGCCAGGAAGTGATTGCAAGTGAGAGCATGATCTCTCACCAGAACCCAACCACCCTGACACTCTTATCTGTGATTTCCATCATCCAGAACCTTGAGAAAATTAATTTCTGTTGGTTAAGAAACCATCTATATTATCTTGTTACGGCAGCTGAGCAGAATAAGACATCCTACCTTATCACTCTTGTCAAATGACAGGGCCTCCTATTTCTCAGGGAAAAATAGACAGCAGAAAACGATGATCTCAACTTCCTACCACCCAAATTTTAACTGACCTGCATTTATTTATGTCTGTCCTAACTTTCTTTCCTGTCCCCATGGAAGACATTGAGCTCCTACTGTCTAAAGTGAACTTCAAGTTCCTAGTTCTAGTCCTAGTTCCTAGTCCTCCCACCTTTTTGGGAACTTGCCTTTCTAGTGTTTTTCTTCTTTCTTTGGTATGTTACGCTGATCCATCTCTGCACAATCCTTTCCTGCAGCCCTTGAATCTTCTCAGAACTCTCTCTTCTTAACATTCCCCTTAATCTCACAACCTCAACTGTTATCCTATTTCTCCCTCTTCCACATCACAGTCACACTTCTGCACTTTCCCCGAGACACCACTTCCTCACCTTTCTCTCCTAACACTCAGAACATCGGCAGATGACCTCTCCAGCAGTTGACATTATTGACCTCTCTCTCCCTCTTAAAACACTCTCTTCCTTTGGTTTCCTTGATGTCACACTCTCCTGGATCTCCCATTTCATATCTGCCATCCTCCTCAGGTTCTTTTCCTGGCTCCTCTTCCCCTACATCCATTCTTCCCTCAAATGTTGGTGCTTCTGAGGGTTTTGTCATAGCCTCCTTTTCATCTCATTTTTCATTCTGTCACTAGGAGGCCTACTCTGTGGGCTCCAATTCTCATTCATATGCTGCTGATGTCCAAGTTTATATCCCCACCCCACAACATCTGCTTAGCATCTTCAGACCCTGCATTCAACTCAACAGGATTCTCCACTGGGAGCTCACAGTCAACGTGTCCAATGCCTCATTTATTATCTACATTTCCAACCTATTTCTGTGTTCCCACTCTCACTCAATGGTCCACTTCAGAAACCTGGACTTTTCCTTGGCTCCATTCTGTCCCTCCACCCCCTAGAATGGTTGAACAAGTACCTACAACATGTCAGGTCTCGTGCTAAGACCCTACATGCAATGATTTTATTTTATTGTCACAACATTAAGAAAGAAAAAAAAATGGTGAAACGTTGACTGTGTCTAGCATTTATTGGTAAGGAAATTGAATCAGAATTCTCTAACTAGGGCAGACAGTAATATTATTGTTAACTACTCTTCAAACAGTCTGTGGGAGAAGTGCACAGCTTGAATTAAAAAATGTTTCATATTTTCAATTTAGACCTAATGGTAAGGTGAATGGATCAGGGACTGGAGGTGAGTACAAAAGATAACACTGACAGAGCCTAATGAGGATCCGGGCCAGAAGTGCCATGCCCCACCCTCTAATCTATTTTGTTGGGCTTGAATAGATTAATCTTCACCTCTGCACACTCCTTCAAAAACCTCAATACATTCCCCACAACATGGAATTCAAACTTTTTAACCTGGTGTTCATGTCTTTCATTAGTACATAGAAATACGACATTTTTCCTCTTGGGTTTCTTTCCTGTAGTCTTGTTAAATTCAATTATTAGTTCTGGAGCTTTCTCTACATAGACAAGCATGTTGTCTACAAATAATGATAGGTTTCCCCTGTCTTCTTCCAAATTTTTTACCTTTCATTTCTTTTTCTTGCCATAATGCACTAGCTAGGACTTCCAGTACAATGTTGAGTAGAACTGCTGAAATTGGACATCTTTTCTTATTTCCAATACCAGGGAAAAACCATTCAGTTTCTCCCCATTAAGACTGACTTAACTGTAGGTTTTGGGAATATATCTCTTTTCAGATTTATCATTTTCATTGGTTTCTGCTCTTATCTTTATTATTGCCTTCCTACTATTTGTTCTAGGTGTTTTTAATTTTCAAGTTTCAGAAGATGAGAGCTTAAATTATTTATGATATAGTCCTTTTCTCATATAAGCCTTAAATCCTACAATTTTTCTATAAGCACTGCATTAGCTTCATCCCACACATTTTGATATGTTTTATTTTCATTTTCACTTAGTTCAATTATTTCCAATTTCCTTGGAGACTTTCTCTTTGACCCTCAGACTATTTAGAAGAGTCTTCTGTGATTTCTAAGTGTTTGGAGATGTTTCTGTTTTCTATTATTAATCTCTAGTCTAATTCCATTATTGTCAGACAATATACTTTATATTTTTCAAATCTTTTAAATGTGTCAAGGTTTGTTTTATGACCCAGGACAGAACCTATCTTGTTGAATTTTCCATATGCTTTGGGAAAAATGCATAGCCTGCTGTTGATTGTTGGAATGTTCTAAAATGACAATTGAGTCAAGTTGGTTGATGGTGTTGTTCAATTCTTCTATATTCTTTTTTTTGTGTGTGTGTGTGTGAGGAAGATTAGCCCTGAGCTAACATCTGTTGCCAATCCTCCTCTTTTTACTGAGGAAGATCAGCCCTGGGCTAACACCTGTGTGCATCTTCGCCTCCCTTTTTTATATGTGGGACACCTGCCTCAGCATGGCTTGATAAGCAGTGCACAGGTCTGCACCTGGGATCCAAGCCTGCAAATCCCAGGCTGCCTAAGCTGAGCAAATGAATTTAACCTCTACACCACTGGGCCACACCCTATATTCTTGATGATTTTCTACCTACTACTTCCGCCTCTGAGAGAGGAGTATAACAGTCTCTGTCTATAATAGTGGATTTGTTTCTTTCTCCTTTCAGTTCTGTCAGTTTTTGCTTCATGTGTTTTGAAGGTCTGTTGTTAGGTGAATACACATTTAGGAATGTTATCTCTTCTTTGTGAATTGACTCCTTCATCACTATGTAATACTGTGATATTGTGATTTATAATACAAATATATAATTAGTCTTCCTTCCATTTATGGCACAGAGCTCCTAAAACCCTTAGAATTTCCTGTGATGAGACAGATAATGGTGCCTTTTGTTATGTGAATGAGGTGACTTTTGGAATGCACCTAAGGATGGGGGCTGGTTGCCAGTGGAGCCAGCCATGTGATTAGAGGGTTGGAACATTGAGTTGCACCTCCCAACCTCTGGGAAGGGGAGAGGAGCTGGAGATTGAGTTCAAAACCCAATGGTCAATGACTTAATCAATCATGCCTGTATAATGAAGCCTCCACAAAAACCTAACAGGACAGAGTTCAGAGAGCTTCCATGTTGGTGAACCCCTGGAGATTTGGGGAGAGTGATGCACTCTGAGTGCAAGGAAGCTCCACACACTTTCCCCATACCTTGCCCTATGCATCTCTTCCATCTGGCTGTTCCTGAGTTATATCCTTTTATAATAAACTGGTAATCTAGCAAAATATTTCTGTGAGTTCTGTGAGCCAATCTAGAAAATTGATAGAACCCAAGGAGGGTGTCATGGGAACCTCTGATTTATAGCCAGTCAGTCAGCAGTACAGGTAAAAACCTGGGCTTACGACTGGTGTCTGTAATGGAGAGGGGACAGTCTGGTAGGACTGAACAATAAAATGGTGGAATCTGATGCTATCTCCATGGAGATAGTGTCAGAATTGAGTTGAATTGTAGAATACACAGGTAATGTCCAAGAATTGATTGTTGGCATAAGGAAACAACCCCCACAGGCCCACATTGAAATTGGTACCACAACCGTATTACATAGCCATCATTTCTGGTAATTTTTCTGTTCTGAAGTCTACTTTCTCTGTTAAATAGCCATTCCAGTTTTCTTTGTATTAGTGTTTGCATGTTATATCTGTTTCGCTTCTCTTACTTTTAACCTATGTGTATCATTAACTTTAAGGACAAATCAGATGGAGAATGGTGATTCCTGAGTGATCAGAGCCCTTTAGTACTGTGTCTTATTGCCTGCTCCCCCAGACAAGGTGCCCCCTCGGCCATCCTGTGCCTCTTCCTGTTCCTCCCCGCCAGGGTCCTTGTTAAAGGCCCCACACGTATTGCATTGCCCCATTATCCATGCAGACCCTTTGGTTTTCCTGACTGCTGATGTTTCTGAGATCCCCTCTCTCAACCCTCTTTTCTTCCTACCTTCTCTCCATTCTCACTTACTGTCACACTGAGTATCATGTTTTTCTTGCTATCACAGGGACCATACAGCCTGAGACGGTTCCCAGGGCCCCACCTACTCCTATCTCCCTGCCCCAGTGGGGCTGCATCCAGTGTATGACGATGATAATGGTTTCTTTTGTGCTAAAGTTCCAGAACTGGACCCAGGAGGGATGGGGGAAGACACCACGAGGAAAGAACTGGAGGGTCCCCCTCACGATTCCAGCCCCTGCTGAGGTCCTAAGAAGAAGAATACTGACAACAATTTACAGTGGTGTCTCTCATCAGAGATGATTTCCCTTTCATGAATTAAAAAAAAAAATGCTATAAAAAATGAGTCGAGGGAACAACGGTAAAAGGAGAGAAAGATTGTCAAATATGGACAAGCCTCCACCAACAGCCATGGTTCACATGTGGCAGGACAATCATTGACAGTACAGGCCAAGAGCAGGTGAGGGAGGACATGGGACAATAGAGGTGCAAACTCTCTGAAGAGACAGTTCCCATTTTAAAAATTCACTTTCTTTTATTCTAGGTATAAAATGTTGAACATGTTAAGTTCCTCAAAACCTGGCTCTGCTCCTGCCTCTTATCCCCTCTGACACATTGTTTTATCAATTATTCCCTCCCTAGTCTTATGTCAACTTCTCCCTCTCTCCTGAGTCTGTTCTCTAATCCTAAAAATATGACTGAACCTCTTCCACTAAAGAAAATCAAAAACTTACTAAATCTTATGACCTCCCTCCTGATCCATCTCTTTCTTGCTCATCACAGGCAAGCTTCTTGGAATAAAAACCTACATTTTTTGTTTCCACTTCTTCAGTTCTTACCCACGTCTCTCCCTGACTCTCACTGGGCTCACTGCTATAATGAGGTAGGAAAGTTTCACTCACCAGAATTCCCCAGGGGGATGCTGATGAGGGCTGGAAGCCTGTTGAAGCTGCTCTCTCAGAGAATGAACTAAAATAAGGGACAGTGGCTTATACACCCCAGAGGACATTACAAGGCAGGAGAGTTGTCTTGTATGAGGACGACAGGCTTTAGAGGGAGGCAGTGATGAAGGTGATGGCAAAGGGGGGAAAGTCTGTGTGATGCCAATGAGATTTGATACCTCCCTGTGATAGACCAAAGTCTACAGTTATGTCAACACCTTCTTGGCTCAACTGGGTTTTTTTCGTGGAAACCAGGGTAGAGAAGAACCAAAAGAGCAGGTGTGAAAGCAGGCATGAAGGGGTTAATGTTGGAGGGAAAGGAAGAGGGGGGACTATGAGATGGTAAAGTTGTGTATTTCAGAAGGCACAGGGGGACTTGTGTCAAACACCGAAAAGGGTCACACCAAGTTCAATCACTTCTTTGAGGACAAGATTGGCAGATACCATGAACTGGCTCATCCAATGCCCATTAAGTCCCTGATGAAGGATGCCTTCCTGTACTGCAGGGGATGAAAAGCCAAGAACTACATTTTCCAGATTCCTTACGACTAAGGTCCCAGCAATCGTTTTTGCACACACAAGGCTTTTATTTGAGACTGAGTTACACGGGATCCAGGAGGGTGCAGAGCATCTGTTTTGCTGGCATGGAATGCTGGCAGAGATAGAAACATTACAAACCAGCAGCTCCTGATCCTGCAGCTTCCTATTCACGGCAGAGGCAGCAGCTATCTTAGCAGCCAAATTCTGCAGTATGGTTCTGGAAGTCAAATCAGGGATCTGACTTGAGTTTGTTTCTTCGGCCTTAATAAAATACTGTTGACTTAATATATAGCATTTGGTAAACATTTTTCTTCTTGGAGTAGCTGAAGAGAATACTGAGTCTACAACTGAAAATTTGACAAATACAATAAATAACATCAAAAATAGTTCTTGGCAAAATAATCTAAAGGAAAATAATATGGAATTCTCTATCTGACGATGGTGGGAAGGAAGCTAGAAGGATGCAGTATATTTTATTTCATTGATTTTCTATAGTATCAAAAGAGAAAAGAAAAATAGCTGCACAGTTCTGTGTGAGACAGTTTTCAAATATCTCCATTTTGTGAGGCTGGGCAGCCTAATAAACACTATTCTTGGGGTGAGGGTCCTCCAATGTTGGGCGATGGGAGCTCCTGTGCTCAGGTCACTGAACTAGGACACTGTGTCCATGGCAATAAGGTGGCAGCCCTGCCCAGGGCTAAGTTCTAGAGAGTTCAGGATGGGAGAAGTCTGAATGATCGACAAATGGGGGCACTGCTTAACCTGTCCTTGCTGAATCTACATAACAGACATTCCCATGGTCTCCAGTCAGTCAGGGGCAGCCAGAGAGCTAAATCATCGTCAACACCTCCGCTTGTCTAGCACTTTCCAGTTTACAAAGCACTTGCACCTGTGAGAGACAAGTATCATTAGGATTACTTTCCCATTTTACAGATGAGAAAACCGGGGATCCAAGGAAGTTCATTAATAAACCCAAGGTCAGGAAGCCAGTAGGTGACAAAGCCAAGCCTACAACCAGGACTCTAGCCTTTCAGACCAATGTTCTTTCCAGATCCAAGACCCTCTCAGGGAAATGAATCTCCCACACTAAGATCTCTTCAGACCTTGAGAAGCCACACTGAGGGGGAGGTAGGCCTGTCCGACAGCGGCCTCTCACCTCCCTCACCCCACCCCCAGGCAGGGGAACAAAGGCCTGTGGCTGCATCTCACAGTCTCTGAAAACCAAGGCGGCCCCTGGCCAACCACAGCCGCCTCCCCCTACACTCTGTGCATCACAAATGGGCCTGCGCCTCCAGCCCAGCCCACACCTGCAAAGGCAGCTGGCCTGAGAAGCCTCAGCTGATCTCCCACCAGGGCCCGGGACCCTCACATCTGTGAGCTGGAGGCTGGTGAACCCTCCTCCCTCCCTGGGGCAGTGGACACTGTCCTCCTAGGGAGTGTCTCATTCCAGCTTTCACAAGGTCTTTTCACTTTACTCTTAACCATCCCATCAGTCATGCCAATTACATTACCTTTTAAACCTGGAGAAGCCCCACTGGTGGAAGCTGCTCCTGTCACCGCCTGGGCCCAGCTCCCTTGCAGGGCTCCCGACTAACGTCACTTTGTCGGTGACATTCACCCCGACCACATCAGTTGGTCCCTTTCTGCTGGACTTCCTTTGTCACAAAGTTTCCCTTTTGGGTCTTGGCTGGACGGGTTCCCAGCATCTCTCTTCTGTCCAGTAGGGGAGGACAGAACACGGCACCAAGTACAACTTTCTGCCCACCCCGGGCCTCAGGCCACACCACTCCACCCCACAGGGCAGAGGGTGGGCTCCGCAGATCCCACACACAGACCCTGAGAACATGCCATCGGACCTTTGTGACCCCTTCCCAACAGGGACACAGAGGGGAGGGAGAGCCCCAGCAGGAGCAGTTAACTGGAAAAAACCTCTCCATTTATAGCGTCAATCCTCATCCCCTGTGGACCTAAGAAAGGACACCCCATCAGCCTCCAGCCTGTGTGCCTGCTCCCGCTCCCTGGAGCAGGACCCTTCCCTCCTGTCCCCTGTCACATGTCTGCTGACCCTTCCAGAAGCAGCTCAAATGGCCTCCCTGGAAGGCTGTCTTGTCTCAGACAGAATTAGGTACTTTCTGTGCTGGGCTTACAGCCCTTTGCCAAGTTGTTAGTCATTTGTGACATCAACAGGCATCACTGGCTCTTGCCCTCCCCCTTCTGATGCAGGACCCAGGCCCTGTGAACAGGTGAGGTGAGGAGGCCGCTCAGGTTGGTGCAAGTGCAGATCGGCACCTGAGAGTGGAGGTCTCATTGTCTCAACCCTGCCTGTGAGGACCCTGGAGTGTCACATATGCTCTCGAACAAAACAAGCAGCTCTCAGCTAAACTACACATGAGAGCCATCACTGGTTTCCATTTAGCAAATATTTACTGAGCACACCTGTGTCTCGGCGTTGCCAGGACCTTCCCTTCCTGTCCCGGTCACCATCTGCTGCTTCACTGAGCTCCGAGGTGGCTTCACAGGAGCATGACCTCACCTACCACCTACCCTTCTGACAGACACTCAGCCACCGAGGGCCCACACCACAGCGTTCTGTGGGAAAATAACAGTGAGCTCCTCTCTGCTAGTTGTCCCCACAGACCCTGAGCAGTCACGTGTGTGCTGTCCTTCCCCAGCTGACACCACAGCCCACCCCGTCCTGGGTGGGTGCCCCACCTCCCTAGGACCCAGGCATGACTCCATCATGGGTTTGGCTCAAAGACAACTTCCAGTGTCAGCCATCTTGCTTTCCAGTGGAGACAGCATATGCATCTTTTACTACTCAAATTCAGTTATTTGCCCTCAATAACAAAATAGAAGGAGAAAAAAATAGAAACTTAAATTGTGCAGCAATTCTATTCTAATAGAACTACTCTCTTCAAAAGCTGAAGGACTTGGAGTGAGCTTGAGATGGAAGCTGTAAATCCATGGGTTCCCTTGGGATCCCTTTGTCCATTTCTCTGCTCCCACCAGCCTTTCCTAGTGGGCAGTGGTGTGCTGGTAACTGCCTAACAGCTGACTCTTCAGGAGGAAGGAGCCCTGGTCTCTAACATTTGACAATTTCTGTGGTGTAAATACACCTAAAAGGGCTCATTTCAAACTACCAACACGATGACACCGAACACAGAGTTGGGCAAAGATGCATGAAAGCAGCTCTCACAAGCCAGTTCCAGGTGGCTCCAGCACACCACTGTCTGTGGGGGAATCTGATGTTTCAATATGCAGGACACATGTTTCCTACAGCATGGTCCCTAATACCAGCCAATGGTTTCATCAGGAAGAAAAGGCATCTCTTCCAGAGCAGGAGGAAAACCTTGCTGAGGGTGGTAGGTCAGCCTGCAATACAGCAGCATCCTAAGGGATTCATAAGAGTAGTATTACCTGTAATTTTTCCCACATTAAAACCTATTTCTCCCCTTCAATAACCAAAGCTAAAGCTTGGGAACCCCTCAGCAACCATCCTCCTTCACTAGACAGTCCTGGCCCAAACTCAAGTGGGGTCCCCACACACCCCACTACCTCCCCATGAAGCTGTGTATGCTAAGGGCACAGAATGACTTTTTCTGTGGGAGCCCAGCATGCTTGGATGCAAGACTTTGGGGACAAACAGATGTTGATTCCATTCCTGCTTCTACCACTTAGCTGTGTAATTATGGGTAGATCCTCAAAGGCGTCATCTGTAAAATGGGATATTACCTACTTCACAGGGTTGTTGGGAGGACTAAATAAATATAGTACTAGAAGCAGTCAGCACAGGGCAACACCAACAGGTACACCACTACCTCCCTCGTTCATCTCCCCAGGGGAGTGGGGCCTGAGTCATAATCAGACAATGTCGCCACTCAGTGGCTGAGCTCAGAGTTGCCCAAAGGCCTGCAGGTGTTCCTAGATTTAAGGAAAACTGCATAGAAAAGAGAAGGGAGTTTTCATAGATTTTCTGGAATAGACATTTCTTTTGCTGTTTGTCCAAAGGACCATTTCCAGAGGCTTTAATTTTTTTTTAATAATTTTACCAGTTTCACTGGGGGGTAGGTCAACTTGTATCACGCCAGAAGTCAATCAATCCTTCCAATACTATTTTGATTGCTTTTATCACTAGGCCTTTATAATACCATCAGTGCTATAGCTATTACTTAGCTAGTCCTGCAACAAGCCATAGACCCTCAGTCTGTTTTCCTTGCCTAATAATCAACTTTTTCGTATTTTTTTGGACCAAATGGCATTTGCTTTAGTGGCTTTTATTTTAACTACTTTTACTTCTAAAGATGCTTGTGATAATTTCCTGACCCCTTTGTGCCATTAAAGACTACTCATTTCCAAAAAAGCAGGACTATAACGAGGCCTGTGGATTTGGGTGGAATCTGTGTCTATGGATGAGAAATCTCATTCTCAATTCCTGACACTTGAAAAAGTGCTACCACCTCAAGTAGCACCAAGCAGAACCAGTGCCCAGATCTTAGTTTCTAAGACGATTCCTCAATAAGAAGAACTAGAGCTCTTTGGAGAAATGGCTGAGCCTACAAATCCAGCACTTCCACTGCTGGGTGTATAACTGAAGGAAATGAAATCAGGATCTTGAAGAGAATCTGTCCATCCACCCCCACATTCATTGCAGCGTTATTTACAGTAGCCAAGACATGGAAACACCCAAATGTCCATCGATGGACGAGTGGATAAAGAAAATGTGGCACGTATATACACAATGGAATATTGTTGGGCCATAAAAGGAAAGAAATTTTGCCTTTTTCAAGATGTATGGACCTTGAGGGCCATATGCTAGGTGAAATAGACAGAGAAACGCAAATACTCTATGTTCTCACTTACATGTGAAATCTAAAAAAGCTGAACTCATAGGAATAGAGAGTAGACTGGTGGTTGCCAGGGCTGAGGACTGGGGGAGATGGGGAGATGTTGGTCAAAGAGTACAAACTTCCAGTTGTAAAAGGAATAAGTTCTGGGGATCTCGTGTACAGCATGGTGACTATAATTAACAACACTGTATTATGCACTTGAAATTTGTTAAAAGAGTAAATTCTAAATGTTATCATCACACATGCAAAAAAAATGGTAATTATGTGAGGGGATGGAGATGCTAACTCTCCTCATCGTGGTAATTATTTTGCAATATACACGTGTGTCAAATCATCACGTTGTACATCTTAAACTTACATAAGTTATATGTCAATAATATCTCAGTAAAGCTGGGGGAGAAGAATGTTTATGGTGGTTAGCTTTGTGAGGTGTGATAACAGGTGATATTTATTCTTCTGTACAATTTTCTATGTTTTCCAAATTTTATAAAATCAGCATGGATTATTATCAGGAAAAAAATACCCTTATTTTTAAAAATTTGTATGTCCTTAGCCTCAACATGCAAGGAGAGAGTGTGCTGAGATTCAAGACTAGAGTGGGGATGGGAGGGGGCGGGGGCGGGGAGAGGAGGAGCCAGGGACTAACCTCCCTCACCCAGCAGTCATGGACTCCTTAGGCAGCATCTGGTTCCCCTGCCAGACCCTGATGCTCCAAATCAGCCTCATTCTAGGTGAGTAGCAGAACAGGTGGGGCTGCTCCAGGGAGGGTGTGGCGGGAGGCTGAGGAGTCAGGTGTGAGTCGGACTGGTGGGCAGCTGTGGCTTCCATGGTGTTAACATCCCAATTCCTCAAGCATCTTTGAGGGTTGAGTGGGAGGGAAAAATGACTAGGGCTTTCTGCGATGCCTGCTAATTCCTCAGGACAGGAAAACCTCCATCAAACCTCTAGTTCAAAAGGCAATTATTTGCCCTGCTGTGGTGGGCTGCTGCCGCTGAGAAGTCAGAGCAGGGAGTTATTTTCCAGTGTCCTTTTGGCAGGCACAATCTCCACAATCTCAGGTCCTTGTCTCCATCCCCCAGTATCCTTTATTCTTCTAATCCCAGGCAGAGGAGGGCACATGTGGTGAGTGAGGGGCCAGGACAGCTTCCCACTGCCCCATCATTAGGGACAGCTGAGCTGCGGCACCATCTGCAGAGGCAGGGGAGGCGGAGGCAGCCAGGGGGAAGTGGGACCTTCCCCTCTCACTCTGCTGGTGACCTTTCTGTGTGGTTACAAGTTGTTTCCAAGCTCTCCAAGGAGGTTAGGGGTCATGCTGCTGGTCCTGCCTCATTGGAACCAGGCTCTGACTTGGTGGCCTTCTGCCCCACCCTTGTCCCCAAAACGTCCTTGTGGTGGAAAGAGGGGCTGAGCTCTGCAGTCACAAATGCTGCTTCAGCCACATATTGGCCATAAAATTTTGGACAGATTGTAGATACCCTGGAAAAGTGGCTTTGTCTTTCTGAGCTTCAATTTCCTTACCTGTAAAATGGATAGAATAATACCTAAATCGAGGTGTTATTTGGGAGATTAACTGAATTAGTGCACTTTCCAGCCTGCGTCTGACACAGGGACACAGATTACTCATGTATGTAGCATTATACTTTTCTTACTTGATGAAAAACTTGGAAATAAACAATGTAAAAGAAAAAAATGATGTTGTTTCCTTGTTTCATAACTGACAGTTTTATCATGATCCAACAGTATAAAAACAGGAAAGGATTTTTTCTGTGAAGAGAGGTAGTTGTGGTGACACAGTGATTGCACACTTTCCTATGCTCCCCGCTCCCCCTCCACCTTCTACACAATGGGGAACATTGTAGGAATCTTTAAAAAAAGTCCCTTCCCCCTTGCAAGTCAATAAATGAAATACAACCACAATTGTTGATTAATGAACAGAGAATATGAACAGATGAAGCATCAAGAAAAAATAGATAAAATACATGAAAGGTAATCATCCTCACAGGTAATCCAAGAAATGCAAATTAAGAAAATTGGATATCATATTTCACCTATCAAATTAGCACAGGTGTATTTTTAATGTGAATACTCTGTATGGCAGGGGGACAGTGCAACAGGCACTCTCGTATATTATACACAGCTTTTTAAATGAGTAAAAAGCTTCTTGGTAGTTCATTTGATGTCTCAGAAACATTTAACCATTGAAAATATTTATACCTTCTCCTTGGTAATTCCACTTCTGGGATTTACCCCAAGGAAAAATCCTTCATGCAGAAGAAGCTTATGCACAAAGATATTCATTTTGGTCTCTTTATAGTTTTATTTATTTATTTTCCCCCCAAAGCCCCAGTAGATAGCTGTATGTCATAGTTGCACATCCTTCTAGTTGCTGTATGTGGGACGCGGCCTCAGCGTGGCCGGAGAAGTGGTGCGTCGGCGCGCGCCCGGGATCCGAACCCGGGCCGCCAGCAGCGGAGCGCGCGCACTTAACCGCTAAGCCACTGGGCCGGCCCCATTTTGGTCTCTTTATAACAATGAAAATATTGGAACCCAATAAGGGTAAATGACATAGGGGCATGTTACAAGGTGGCAGCAGTGACTGCTCTAGGTAGGCAGTGTTGGCTGGGTGACTGAGAAGATGAAGAGGACTTGCTCAGAAGGAAGGCAGGAATGAACACATGTTGAGCATCTACCGTATGCAAGATCTATACTCGGAGCGTCACATACGTTCTCTCATTTCAGCCTCACATCACCATGTGTTTCCTGTGGGGCTGGGAAGGATAAGGTGGCAGGGAGACCAAGACAATGGAAGAACCCTTGCTAATCACCAGGCATTGTGACATATGACAGGAATCTGGCTTTCTATGTAGCCCCGTAGAGTAGATGACACTACCCTCGTTTTACATTTGAGGAAATCAAGGCTCAGAGAGGCCAATTAACTTGCCTGAGATCTCAGAACTACTAAGTCTCACACTAGGATTCTAATGGCTCCAAGGCCACATTCTGCCTCAGACTGCAGAGAGCTGGGGACTCAGGCTGCATTGCCCTCCTCTCCTAACCCTCCACCACCCACACTTCTACACCCAGACCTCTGAATTCTTAACTAAGGGGATAGGGGAGCCTCTGCTATTTGAAGGAAATTTCTCTCACAACTTCTGTCCCTCCCTACCCCAGCCTCTAGGAAAATGATTCCATTTATGTTTCTCAATAGGGAAACATAGCTGCTCCCTTAGGGTCTTCCCCCACCTGAATTCTCTCTCTTTTTTCTTTTTTTAATTATTTTATAGAAGTCATAATGGTTTATAACATTGTGAAATTTCAAATGTACATTCTTATTTATCAGTTTCTGTATACACTGCATCATGCTCACCACCAATAGTCTAATTTTTATCTGTCACCATACATATGTGCCCCTTTACCCCTTTCACCCAACCTCCAATCCCCTTCCCCTCTGGTAACCACTAACTGTTCTCTTTGTCCATGTATTTGTTTATCTTCCACATATGAGTGAAATCATGTGGTGTTTGCCTTTCTCTGTCTGCCTTATTTTGCTTAACAGAATACACTCAAGGTCCATCCCTGTTGTTGCAAATGGGATGATTTTGTCTTTTTTTATGACTGAGTAGTATTCCATTGTATGTATATACCACATCTTCTTTATCCATGCTTCCATTGATGGGCACTTGGGTTGCTTCCACATCTTGGCTATTGTGAATAATGCTGCCACAAAAATAGGGGTTCATAAGTCTCTCTGAATTGTTGATTTCAAGTTCTTTGGACAAATAACCCAGTAGCGGGTTAGCAGGGTATTATAGTATTTCTATTTTTAATTTTTTGAGAAATCTCCATACTGTTTTCCACAGTGGCTGTACCAGTTTGCGTTCCCACCAGCAGTGCATGAGGGTTCCCTCTTCTCCACATCCTTTCCAACATTTGTTATTTTTTGTCTTGGTGATTATAGCCATTCTAACAGGTATACGGTGATATCTCAGGGTAGTTTTGACTTGCATTTCCCTAATGACTAATGATTTTGAATATCTTTTTATGTGTCTGTTGGCCATGTATATACCTTCTTTGGAAAAATATCTGTTCATATCCTCTGCCCTTTTTTTGATTGAGTTTTTTGTTTTTTTGTTGTTGTTGTTGAATTGTATCAGTTCTTTATATATTTTGGAAATTAACCCCTTGCCGGATGTATGATTTGCAAATATTTTCTCCCAGATGGTGGGTTGTCTTTTTGTTTTGTTCACAGTTTCCTTTGCCTTGCAGAAGCTCATTAGTCTGATGTACTCACATTTGTTTATTTTTTCTTTTGTTTCCCATGCCTGAGAACACATGATATTCGAAAAGAGGCTGCCAAGACCGATGTCAAAGAGTGTACTGCCTATATCTTCTTCTAGGAGGTTTATGGTTTCACATCTTACTTTCAAGTCTTTAATCCATTTTGAGGTAATTTTTGTGTATGCCAAAAGATAATAGTCTACTATCATTCTTTTGTATGTGGCTGTCCAGTGTTCCCAACACCACGTATTGAAGAGACTTACCTTTCTCCATTATATGTTCTTGGCTCCTTTGTCGAAGATTAGCTGGCCCTAGATGTGTGGGTGTATTTCTCACCTCTCCATTCTGTTCCATTGATCTGTGTGTCTGCTTTTGTGCCAGTACCATGTTGTTTTGATTACTATAGCTTTGTAGCATATTTTGAAGTCAGGAATTGTGATGCCTCCAGCTTTGTTCTTTGTTCTCAGGATTGCTTTAGCTATTTGGGGCCTTTTGTTACCCAATATGAATCTTAGTCGTCTTTGTTCTATTTCAGTGAAGAATGTCATTGGGATTCTGATCGGGATTGCGTTTAATCTGGAGATTGCTTTACATAATATTGACATTTTAACTATGTTTATTCTTCCAAACCACGTGCATGGAATATCTTTCCATTCCTTTATGTCTTCTTTAATTTCTTTCAATAGTGTCTCATAGATTTCAGTGTGTAGATCTTTCACTTCCATGGTTAAATTTATTCCTAGATATTTTAATCTTTTTGTTGAGACTGTAAATGGGGTTGTATTCTTAAGTTCTCTTTCTGCTAGTTCATTATTAAAGTATAGAAATGGAACTGATTTTTGTACGCTGATTTACTAACCTGCAACTTGTTGTAGTTGATTATTTCTAATAGTTTTCTGATGGATTCTTTAGGGTTTTCTATATATAGAATCATGTCATCTGCAAACAGTAAGAGTTGCACTTCTTCTTTGCCAATTTAGATAACTTTTATTATACTTCTTGCCTAATTGCTCTGGCAAAAACCTCCAGTATTGTGTTGAATAAGAGTGGTGAGAGTGGGCAACCTTGTCTTGTTCCTATGCTCAGAGGGATGGCTTTCAGTTTTTCCCTGTTGAGTATGATATTGGCTGTAAGTTTGTCATATATGGCCTTTATTATGTTGAGGCACTTTCCTTCTATACCTATTTTATTGAGAGTTTTTTTCATAAATGGATGTTAGACCTTGTCAAATGCTTTCTCTGCATCTATTGAGATGCTCATGTGATTTTCGTTCCTCATGTGTGCATCACATTGATTGGCACATGTTGAACCTTCCATGTGTCCCTGGTATAAATCTTGCTTGATCATGGTGGATGATCCTTTTAACATATTACTGTATTCGGTTTGCCAATATTTTGTTCAGGATTTTTGCATCTATGTTCATCAGCAATATTAGCCTGTAATTTTCCTTCTTTGTGTTGTCTTTGTCTGGTTTGGGGATCAGGGTGATGTTGGCCTCACAGAATGAGTTTGGAAGCCTTCTGTCTTCTTCAATTTCTTGGAATAGTTTGAGAATGATAGGTTTTAATTCTTCTTGGAAGGTTTCGTAGAATTCTCCAGAGAAGTCATCTGGTCCTGGACTTTTCATTTTTGGGAGATTTTTGATTACTGTTTCAGTCTCTTTACTTGTGATAGGTATTTTCAGATTCTCTATTTCTTCTTAATTCAGTTTTGGGAGGTTGTATGAGCCTAGGAATTTATCCATTTCTTCTAGATTATCCAGTTTTTTGGCATATAATTTTTTGTAGTATTCTCTTATAATCTTTTGTATTTCTGTGGTATCCATTGTAATTTCTCCTCTTTCATTTCTAATTTTATTTATTTGAACCTTCTCTCTTTTTTTCTTAGCGAGTCTGGCTAAGGTTTTGTTAATTTTGTTTATCTTCTCAAAGAACCAGTTCTTAGTTTCCTGGGTCCTTTCTACTGATTTTGGTTTCTGTGTCACTTATTTCTGCTCTAACTTTTATTATTTCCCTCCTTTTGCTGACTTTGGGCTTTGCTTGTTCTTCTTTATCTAGCTCTGTTAGGTGTACTATAAGATTACTTATTTGACTGTATGATCTCCCTCATTAAGTAGTAGATAATAACAACAACAAACAAACACATAGAGACAGAAATTGGATTGGTGGTTACCAGACAGGAAGGGAGGAGGGACGAGGGCGAAAGGGATATTCGGCACATGTGTGTGGTGATGGGTTGTAATTAGTATTTGGGTGGTGAACATGATGTAATCTATGCAGAAATAGAAGTATAATGATGTACACCTGAAATTTATACAATGTTATAAACCAGTCTTACTGCAATAAACAAAAAATAAATAAATAGATAAATAAATAAGATTACTTATTTGAGATTTTTCTTGTTTGTTGAGGTGGGCCACTATTGCTATGAATTTTTCCCTCTTAGAACCACTTTTGCTGCATCCCATAAGAGTTGGTATCATGTATTTTCACTTTCATTTGTCTCTAGATATTTTTTGATTTCTCCTTTGATTTCTTTATTGATCCAATGGGTGTTCAGTAGCATGTTGTTTAGTCTCCACATATTTGTGACTTTCCCAGCTTTTTTCTTGTAGTTGATTTCTAGTTTCATAGCATTATTGTTGGAAAAGATGCTTAATGTGATTTCAATCTTATTAAATTTATTAAGGCTTGCCTTGTTTCTCAACATATGGTCTATCTTTCAGAATGTTCCATGTGCGCTTGAGAAGAACGTATATACTGCTGTTTTGGGATGAAATGTTCCATATACATATATTAAGTCCATCTGGTCTAGTTTTTCATTTAATTCTACTCTTTCCTTGTTCACTTTCTGTCTGGATGATCTATCCATGCATGTAAGTGTGGTGTTGATGTCTCCTACTATTATTGTGTTGCTGTTAATTTCTCCCTTTAGGTCTGTTAATAGTTGTTTTATGTGCTTTGGTGCTCCTGTGTTAAGCACATATATATTCATAAGTGTTATGTCCTCTTGGTGGAATGTCCCTTTTATCATTATTACTGCCCCTCTTTGTCTCTCATTGTCTTTTTGATCTTGAAGTCTGCATTCTCTGATACAAGTATGGCAACACTTGCTTTCTTTTGTTTGCCTTTTGCTTGGAGTACCATCTTCCATCCCTTCACTCTGAGCCTGTGTTTGTCTTTAGAGCTGAGATGTGTTTCCTGGAGGCAGCATATTCTTGGGTCTTGTTTTTCAATCCATCCAGCCACTCTGTGTCTTTTGATTGGAGAATTCAATACATCCACATTCAGAGTGATTATTGTTATATGAGGGCTTAATACTACCATTTTATCTCTTGTTTTCTGGTTGTTCAACATTTCCGTTGTTTCTCTTCCTGTGTATTTCTAACTGCCATTTCAGTTTGGTGGTTTTCTCTGATGGTTTTCACACTTTTCTCTTTATTTATCATTTCTGTCTTGTTTGGATTTTTTGTTTAGAGGTTGCCATGAGTTTTGTATAAAAGATCTCATAGATGTGATAGTCCATTTCTGATAGCCTCTAATCTCCACTAGCCTAAGCGGGTTACACTCCTTTCCTATTCTCCCTCTAAGCTATTGTTGTCAAGAATTATTCCATTTTGTGTTGTGAGTTTGTGATTAAAGTGAAGTGTTTATAGTTATTTTTAATGCTTTCGTTCCCCATATCTTTAATGTTACAATTGTTTGCCAGCCTGTTCTGATAGAGAGCTGAAATTTTCTGACTTTTTCTGGGTATTTATCTCCCTGCTCAAGGCTTTGTAAACCTTTTCCTTTTTGTTTCAGTTATGAGGGTATTCTTGATCATTTCTTGTGGTGATGAACTCCCTCAGCTTTTGTTTTTCTGGGAATGATTTTATTTCTCCATAGTACCTGAAGGATACTTTTGCTGGATAGAGTATTCTTGGCCGAAATTTTTTGTCTTTCAGTATTTTGAATATATAGTTCCACTCTCTCCTAGCTGTAAGGTTTCTGCTGAGAAGTCCACTGACGGGCCAGCCCCGTGGCTTAGCGGTTAAGTGCGCGCGCTCCGCTACTGGCGGCCTGGGTTCGCGGGCGCACACTGACGTACTGCTTCTCTGGCCATGCTGAGGCCGCGTCCCACATACAGCAACTAGAAGGATGTGCAACTATGACATACAACTATCTACTGGGGCTTTGGGGGGGGGGGAAGGAGGAGGATTGGCAGCAGATGTTAGCTGAAGAGCCGGTCTTCCTCAGCAAAAAGAGGAGGATTAGCATGGATGTTAGCTCAGGGCTGATCTTCCTCACCAAAACAAACAAACGAAAAAAGTCCACTGAAAGCCAGAAAGGGGTTCCTTTGTATATTATTCTCCTCTGCCTTGCTGCACTTAATATTTTTTCTTTGTCATTGACCTTTGCCAGTTTTACTAATATATACCTTTGAGAAGGTCTTTTTGCATTTATGTAATTACAAGTTCTATTGGCTTAATTTATTTATAATTCCAGTTCCTTCCCCAGGATTGGGAAGTTCTCAGCTATTATTTCTTTGAACAAGCTCTCTGTTCCTTTCTCCCACCCTTCCCCCTCTGGAATACCTGTAAACCTTACATTGCATTTCCTAATAAGTCAGATATTTCTTGGAGAATTTCTTCGTTTTTTTTTAAGTCTTAGTGCTCTCTCCACCTCCACTTGAAGCATTTCTATACTTCTGTCCTCTAAATTACTAATTCTGTCCTTCATAGTGTCAGCTCTGTTTTTTCAGGTTTCTAGATTGTTTTTTTTTAAATCTCATTCATTGTGTTCTTCATCTCCAGCATGGAGTGTGTTTTTCCATAGCAAGTAATTATCTATTTAGATTTTCTTTCTCTTCTGTAGTCCGTATTGGTAAATTATTTTCTCCTAGAAAATTATCCATTTCATGTCAGTTTTCCATATATTTGTATAAAGTTAAACAAAAAACTATTTTGAGCATACATCACATTCCTTTGTATGTGTGGTTATTTCCTGCTTTTTCATTTCTTCTTTTGGGGATTTAGGCTTACATGGGAGGGTTTTTGAAAAATTGGAACCAATGAATCATGTTTCTGTGCTCATGGCAGTAAATGGGGGGTGGGGGTTATCTCTTTCAGACAAAATACTTTAAAGTTGGAGACAGTTTGTTCCCCCAAAGCTATGTTTGGATTTTTAAACAGGAACCTGATGAATAAATGAAAAGCAATAGTATCTATTGGAGTATCTGAAGAAGCCATTTGGTTTAATGCTCCTTTGGCTGACCTTGTTTTTCCAGAAGGGCCTGATGAGGCTGTTGATCATAGATTGTACTCTGCAATAAACCTTTACTATGTCCCAAAGACAGGAATGATGCCCTTAAATCTAGGGAGGTAACTTCCCCCTATATCAGCATTCATTTAAGGATAAGCATCTCTTCTTGGGAACTAGGGATTAAGTACTGACCTGCAGTGTTCACCTGTGACCACTGACCTGTGGACCACCAACTTGCTGTGCCAGCTGAGCATCTTGTGACAGTAGTAAAACAGATATTCCTTTCATATGTGATGTATGCTCTTTGTCCCAAGATGGTATATAACCACTCTATACACCCCACTTCTTTGGCGCCCTTCCTCCCTTGGGGAAGGAAGGCCCTGGGTTATAGTCCTCAAACGTGGCTCATAATAAACTCACCCCAATTTTTATTTATAGATTGATTATGGATTATTAGCATTGACAGACCTAAATCATTACAGAGACAGCAAATGGCCAGGGTTCACGAAAAGGTAGGAATGAGGGAATTTCCAAAGATCAACAATTTAATGAAGATTGCTGCTAGAATTTCACACAGCCATGAAGCTAGATCTGTGTATCTGTGTGGTCTCAAGCTGCCTGACCCCTGTTTTCCCCCTGTCTCTTTCTCTTTCCCTTTGCTATAAAAAGAAATGTATTAAGCTATTTCTCGTAGGCTACAGAAAAGATTCTTTACTATGAACAGGGAGGTGGAGTTTCAATTTACAAGAAAACTGAGAAAAATCACTCGAGAGAAGTTGGTGCCACCGTCTTTATAAGATCCAAGTTCCTGACTTCCACTTCTCTTCCTAGTGCACTTCTGGAACAAATAAAACCTACAGGAAAAAGACAAAATCCAATAATGACTGAAAGACTAGGTAAATGCAGTGCAGTTACAGCCATTTCCATCTCTGATGTACCAACACATCCTGCACCCTCCTTGAGGACACATGCAAATATACTTCCATAAAATTTTTCTCTTGCAAATTTTTAAGGAACTAAAATTAAATATGATGATATGGTGCCATATCCTTTGAATGTTTTAAAAATTATTCTTTTAAATAAAGAACAAGAGTTCACTAGCTTAGTCAACTTCAATCTTGATGAAAATGAGTTAATCATGAACCCAGCACTGTATGAATCTGCTTTAATCCAAGATACATTTACAGAAAAGAGTTTTTCTTTTGTCAGTGTTCAAGGGATAAAAAGGACATTGTGGCTAGAACCATGAGGACCCTCTCACCTCCTTGCCCTCCCTTGACATATGAGACTCCATGCAGCCTGGTAATGGATGCTCTAAATCTAGTTACAGCTTAGATAAGGCCAATGCCACCTTGGGTGAGGTAGGAACAACTGCATTTCCTTCTTTGAGGGACTTACCACCCTCAATGGTTGTGTGGCTTCCAATAGCACACAAAGAGAGGGTTTCTGGGGGCAGAGGCAGCTTCCTGTGCACCCCTTACCCTGCCTCCTCTGCTGCTCTCTGAGAATGGTGACAAAACCTATAATGG
The DNA here is from genome assembly GCF_057802395.1 of Ceratotherium simum simum. NCBI lineage: Eukaryota > Metazoa > Chordata > Mammalia > Perissodactyla > Rhinocerotidae > Ceratotherium > Ceratotherium simum. The sequence goes on from NC_141901.1 coordinate 39,524,280, forward strand.
CTGAGCAGTCGAAGTGCTCTGGCAGCATGGAGTAGCCAGCCTAGATGAAACTACATCTCAAGAAAAAAAACCCAGCAAGACTCCCTAAACTGCTCACTGACTCCACAGAATCCATGACCATAACCAGGAAATGATAGAATTTGTTGAGAAGAAAAAGGAAAGAGGAGGTGACACCAGCATCATGGTGGAGTGAGCAGTTCCATTAGTCTCTCCCTACTAAGATACAAACAAAAGGACATTCATTAACCAGCAGTGGATACCCACACAGCACAATAGAACATCTGAGAGATTCGCAAAGCCACACACCTGAAGGTAGGAGTACTTGATCCTCAGGAAGCAGTGAGAGGAGATGAGTGGATCTCCTCCTCCTCCCTAGTGGCAGAGATCTGGGTTGTGGTTCTCACACAGTGGCCGGCATGTGACTCTAAGAGAAGCCAGGGGAACAGGCAGGCCTTCACACAAATGCTTTCACTTTCACAGTTGCATACCAGCCCATGGGAATGCTCCACAGCAAGGTGGCTCAGCCACTGTGTGGGCACCACACAAAGCCCAGCAGCCCACGTGGGCTGCTAATGAGTGCAGAGCGGGCTCATGCGTGTGAAAGAAAGAACCCGCCTCTCACCTCCTGCACAGCTCACCAGCTCAGCCCGTCAGCTAGAGCAGCAGTTCTGCACCAGAGTGCCTGCACCTGCGTGTGTGACCTGCCAAGCAGCTGTGGCCAGCAGGCAAATGCAGATGAGTCCTATCAGCACAATGTCTAGTGGATGGGCACAACTTCCAGTGGATGCGGTGGGTTCAGAAGACACAGCTCTTGCCACACCCACTAGTGAAGGGAGGTGGAATTTACTACCAGATACTACCACTGTGCACTGGCAAAGGCCCACTTCATCAAACACTATGAAGCAATACATTAAAACTCTGATCAGCAGGAAAATGACAAGTCTGCAGAAACTAATCAAGAAGTCACAGAAATTTACAATATAAATGACAGATATTCGAAATAGTTATCATAAAGAAACTCAATGAGTTACAAGAAAACTCAGAAAGATAGTTCAATGAACTCAAGAATAAAATTAATGCGCAGAAGGAGTTCTTCACAAAAGAGATTGAAACTCTTAAAAAAACCAGGGGCCGGCTCGCTGGAGTATTGGTTAAATTCAGGTGCTCCGCTTCAGCAGCTGGCGGTTCACAGGTTCACAGGTTCAGATCCTGGGTGGGGACCTACGTACCACTCATCAAGCCATGCTGTGGTGGCATCCACCATACAAAATAGAGGAAGATGGGCACATATGTTAGCTCAGGGCCAAGCTTCCTCAGAATAAAGAGGAAGATTGGAAAAAGTGTCTCTCCTTTACTCTCACACCACTACCACACTATTTCTGACACTAGATGTGTGTGTACTTTTCCCTACACTGAGCAATTTTGTGATTTCTCAGACACCAGCTTGATATCCTACAATTTAAGTCACTTCTAATACTATCTAACTGCAGTTTGTGTCAGATACCACAGGTTTGGGTTCAGTCCCACAAGACTATCATCCCCCCACTTCACATGCCAGTCACAAGTCCTGATTGTTGCTGACTGGCTTCTGAGTGACTGGGTAAAAATAAGAGGTTCTCGTGACCTTCTTGTCAGGTTTGATTAATTTGCTAGAGCAGCTACAGAACAGTGGGAAAACAGTTTACTTACTAGATTATTGGTTTGTTAAAAAAGAATATAACTCATGAAGAGCCAGATGGAAGCGATGCATAGGGCAAGGCATGTGGGAAGGGGTGTAGAGCTTCCACGCCCTCTCCAGGTGTGCCACCCTCCCAGCACCTCCTGTGTTCACCAACCCAGAAGATCTCCTAACACTACCCTTATGGGTTTTTATGGAGACTTCATTACATAGGCATGATTGATTGGGGGTTACCAGAGGATAGGGGAGGAGGAAGAGAGAGTAATTATTTAATGGGCACTAGGTGTTTTTCGGGGATGATGAAAATGTTTTGAAACGAGAGAGAGGTGGCGGTTGCACAATATTGTGAATGCACGAAATGCCACTTAAAAATATACACTTTATAGTGTTATTTTTATTTATGGGAATTTCACTTCAATGAAAAAATCAGACAGGAACTTAAGAGTAGCTGGTATAATTTTTGAAATAACACAAAAATGAAGAAAAACTTAGAAAGCCTCCAAAGGAAAAATACTTTGAAAATAAGAACAATCACACTTGTCTGCAATACTGCAATCTTGATGACAGTGAAAGGACACTGTGCGCTACTTAAAGGTAAGGACAGCAATTGACAAATCCTCGCAAATAAGCTAGACGGCACTTACTGTCAGGGTAAGAGAAAATATTAGCTCTGAAGTAAGGATGCAGAGAAAATATCAGCCACAGGGTCCATTTGAGGAAAATCCTCAAAAAAGTTCTCCGTCAAATAACACATTCATCATAACAGAGATCTCCAGAGTAGGAAGAGAGAGAGTCCATAGTGGTCAGCAAGGAAACACACAACTATTGTAAGTAAACAAAATGGTTGATGGTAATGTGCCTGGGAATTTGCGATGTAAGTGAAAAGTAAAGATTCTCGAAATAAAGAAGTAATATTTTCGTAGAAAATCTAATAATATCTAGAAAGAGAACACTTAATTATTTCAGCAAAACCTCTGTGTTGGAAGGCTGGTACAGGGAGAGGGGTAAGAATATTACAAGACTGTGAGTTGGACAGAGAACATGGGCTAATGAACGTTCTACGTCTTCATCCTACTTGGGGTGATGGTGAGCAGTGGGAAATAGAGGGCAGAGGGGTATAGTTTGAATGTCTTAATATAATAGCAGAGAAATGTATGCATTATGAGTGTAAGTACTAATGGAATGGAGAAGCACAAAAGAATTTTGGAACTACTAAAGAGGAGAAAAAAAGAACAGGAAGCAGCCTGGCCTCACCTCTCAGCAGGGCCGTCACAGTACCCACACCTCCCTTCCTGAAACTCCTTCTTTGGCTGTTGTGACACCATGCTCACCGGGTTTTCCCCGCAGGCTGCTCCGTGTCTGTCTCTCTTCTTGGTGGTTAGTGCTGTGCCATCTTTTCTTCCCTAGCTATAACTTCCCCCAGGTGATTTTAGCTAATCCTATGGCTTTAAGTAGCATGACTGGGCTTTCTTCAATCATAAAAATACTGCAAAATTGATTATTATAAATATGCAATATCAAAAATGTCCTTAATTGGTTGGTTGTAATACTGATTTAAAAACTTTTAAGTGACCCAAAAAAGCTGGCAAAACCAAAACAACAAAACTGAACACCAAAAAAGATGAAAAAACAACACAAAGAAGGAGATTGAATGTTTGGACTAGTCATTAGGTAAAACACATTTAGACAAATTAACCTGAAGGCTAGCTAGAGAGATCTTGGGACAAAGCTCTTTCCTGATCTGTCCAAGTTGAAGATAAGGAGGAGACCCAGCCCCTGTGCCCTGGAGCTCCCAGGCAAATGAGGAGCCAACACCCTGCCCAGGAAGCAGAGAGCACTGGGCAGATGCCTGGTGGAGAAAGCAGCAAAAAGGGAGGAGAGGGAGCAGAGCCTGGGGGTATCCAACCTGCCAGGGCTCTCTCCCCTTGGTCCTCTCTGCCTCCACCCTCTATCTCCTCTGCTGGGTTATCACAGCAGCCTCCTAACTGGCCTCCCTGCCTCTGGTGTCTTCCCCCTTCCAAATCACCCTCCATGCAGCTGATATTTTGATCTTTTTAAAAATGCAGTACTCTTCCTGTTATTCCCCTGCTTAAAGCCAAATAACGCTTCTTGTCCTCATCCTCCACAGGATAAATGATACTCGGGAAAATAAGCCCAACCCCACACAGGGTCTGGTCCCTGACTGCCTCTCTAGCCTCGTTTCCCAACACTTTCCCTGATGGGCCATGCTCCAAATGTGCTTCCCTTCACTCACCCATCCGGCCTTTTCTCTCCTCCTTGGCATATGCTGGTGGCTTTCCAGGGAATATGCATCTCCCACACCTCCCCTGCACAACCAGCAAATCCTCACCTAGTAGGAGTAGGGGAGGGTTGAGGGTCTCCAACACGGGAGATGAGAAAGCTTATAAGAAGAGACTGGGTTGACTGGGTTGACTGTCCTTGATGGGGTTTTCCATTGTGAAGTGTGGAGAATACACCTGCTGCCTCCCTGATCTCCAGATCCTGATTCCTGATCTTGTCTCTCTGTCTCCTCTTTGGCTGATAATACCTTGCATGGCTTTCTGAGTGACACCATACCAATACTGGCTCATCCTATCACTTTTCACAGCAAGAAATGGAAACGTACTCAAATTAGGACAATAAATAGGGTTTTCATTATAAAGATATGTAGATCTCTAGGAGGAAGATGAATATAGGAGTGCCTCCGCCTCTCATGCTCACAGGGACTGGAAAGGTGATGGGCACTCTCTTCTCTCTGTCAGGGGCCATATAGTCTCTCATCTTCGTTCTCAGTGTCTCTCTCTCTCTCTTTCTTTCCTATCAGCTTTATTCTCCAGGGCTTCTCCACACAGTAGGGAACATGGCCTTCTGCAGCTATGGGTCCCACTCAATTGGAGAGCAAAGAGACTTTCCTGGTGCACTCTACGTGGAAATTTCCAGAGAAGGACTCTCATTGCCTGGGCTTGGGTCAAGACAGCCCCTATATGTCTCACTGGCCAAGGGAAGAGCATACTCTGATTGGCAAAGCCTGAGACTTGTGCCCTCCCCTGCAACCAGGGTCAGGGTGCTCTGATTGACAATCATATGAAAAACACAATGTTGGAGCAGAAGAGGAGTTGCCAGAAAAAGAAGTGCTACTGGATGGTTTCCATTTGTCTTGTTTTCCATTTCCTGACAATCCACCAGTGCCCAAATTAAATCTTCCAACACTTGCTCTTTCCCATTGCCTGTAGAACTAAGTACTCATCTCAGCATTAGAGTCCCTCCATCAATTGATGCCTTCATTCCAGCTTTTTTTCTAGCCAAACACATTTTTTCTCAAATATAGCCTCTCTCTCCCTCACTGCTTTCAGAACTGCCAAGTCCTAAGAAAAGGATTTTCTGATCCGTATTAAATGAGTATTTCCATTTTGAAGTCTCAGAGTTCTTTATCATAATTCTTTTATGGATTGGGTTTCTCTCTGCCTTGCACTACAATTATTTGTGTGTGGTCTACTCTCCACTTGAGAGCAGGGTCCATGCCCTACTATCCTTGGCATCTGCCTGGTGTTTTGTACAGCTACAAGTAGGCATTCAGGAAGTACGGTATTCCTTTAACCAAATAGATTAAAACAATATTTAAAGGATATCTAAAGAAACACACCTACTTTTTCTGGGATTTTTGATTATTCAAGCCTGATTAATATTCCTTCACCTATTGAAAAGAGCATAATAAAGATTCATATAAACCAATTATTGAGTGAGTACTTTAAATGTCTAAGAGCATAAGCTTTCTAAACACCTGTCTGTGCTTCACAACGCTTTGTAATAGGCAGTCCATTTGGTTTTATATTTAAATTTTTATCTGTTCATTAAATCAGATCTTTTAAAGAAGCTACTCAAAAATGTCGCTTTCCCCTGACATATATTCAAAGAGTCTTGGGAAAGGTCCACAAATTTGTATTTTTAACAACTTCTCCAGATCAGGGGCTGCCAAACTATTGCCATTGGTCAAATCTAGCCCAATCTGTTTTTATAAATAAAGTTTTGTTGGAACACAGCCACAGCCACATCCATTCATTTACATGTCGCATTTGGCTGCTTTCTCCCTATAATGGCAAAGTTGTATAATTTTGACAGAGACCATATGGCTGGTGAAACCTAAAATATTTCCTATCTGACCCTTTACAGAAAAATTAGCCTACCCCTCCCTAGATGATTCTACTGTCACAGCCAATCCATATACCTTTATAGGGTTATTATGAGGATTAAATGAATTAATGTTAAGCCCTTGGAGTTGTGTCTGAGATATATACTTGCTTAATAAATGCTAGCTACATTTTTCTTTTCATCTGCTGATGGAGTAAATTACATTAGTAAATTTCTTAACTATGCTATCTTTGTATTCCTATAATAAACCCAACTTGATCATGATGCACTGTGTGATTATATTTGCTAGCAGATGTCACAGACAGGGTTCTCTAATTCCTACTGCCCAAAGTTCATGCTCTCTTCCTACCCTGCCCAGGCCACTGTGAGACCAAACAAAGAATACGAGCCATTTATCTAGTTCTCTGACTCCTGTGCTACAAGTTGTGTCCCTACAGAAGGCAAAGTCAAGCAATCCAAACACCCATGTTTGATGTGGCAAATAGCAAAATAAACAGGAAGACCTCAATTAAATACAAAAAAGTGGAAAAAAAAAAAAACAACATGAGACTTACACAAATAATTGGTCCTCCAAAATAAAGGAAAGGAACAACAGTTTGCAAACGACTGATGAAACCAGAGATGAAAGATGAAGTAAGATATCAGAATATGATTTGAGCGAGGGGCTAAGAAAATAATTGAGGGGAAAAGTAATTCTTTTGCAGAATTTAAAAGCACAAAGTGATGAATAAATTTCAAGTAATAGGATGTATTGGAGCATATGAGGGAGCCATTTGGTTTAAAACTAATTTGGCCTGAGCTTATTTTTCCAGAAAGGCCTCACATGGACTGTTGAGCATGCATCATACATCTGCTTTACACATTTACAATGTCCCAAAGCCAAGAATGACGCCCTTAAAGATTGGGAGCTGGACACTAATCAACACTACAGGAAACCACATCAGTGATGTGGAAGACAGGATAAGAAAATAATATTAAAAAAAAAGACGGAAGGAATTAGAACAAAGAAGAGCAATGTGGACTGACAATGGAGATCAAATGTGTAGATAACTAGCATCCTCCAATAAGAGATAGAAGGAGCCGAGAGAGAAAAATACTGTGATCAACACCATCCATTTCCTTCCCCAAAGTCACACTTCTTCTCACTAACAGATCCTGCTTAGTTCAGCTGTCAAGAAGAGATAGCTGGTATCAGAGACAGGTGGGGGGATTCCCCTGATCTCATGGTGGGCATGTGACCCTATTCTGGCCAATGATATGTAAGAAAAGTTTACTGGGGGCTTCTGAGAATGACTTCCATCCTGACAAGAGGAAGGACGTTGAGGAGATGCTCCTGCCCCATGCTGCCACTGACTCTTGCCTCTGAATGTGGCTGTGTGAGAATATGGTGCTTGAAACTGTTGGAGCCATCTCGGAGCAAAGGGGAGGTCAGGATTTGGTAGAGTCTGACCTGGAGCCCAGCATCCCTGATGCTGATCGAAACCCAGCCACAGCCTATCTCTGAGCTGGAAATTACCAGGGGAAGCAGCATGAGTGACATTACAGATGTGGGAAAGAGCAGTGAGTAGACAGGTGAAAAGGAATGGTTTTGGAGATTGCTGGCTTGTCTGTATCTGCTAAGTCATAGAGTGCAAAGAAGGAGGGGGTGGAGATTAAGTGGGACATGGTGATTGAAATTAGGTTTTGGACTTCTTGTTCAAGATGTTCATGAAACAAGTAGATGCATGTGTCTCCTCTCTTTCTCCAGCACCTTAAAAGTATAGTAAAAATATTTTGATTAAGTGTATAAATCACAACAGCAAAGACAGACAGGGAAGTAACTAATCAGCAGACCAGAGATGTCTGGAGTTTTTGAAAATTCGGACTATACACAGTTTGGGGATAGGGTCCAAGCTTCTCTTCTTAAAAGCTCTCCAGTTGATCTGATGAACAGCCAGAGTTGTGAGCTGGGTCATGGGGAGGGTCCATTTAAATCAATTAGACCAAAATTTTCACTTTGCCTGTACTGTGTAGACATATCCAGAGATATTTGGGATGATTTCCATAAACATTCTGAAGGCATCCATTGAACACAATAAATCGTGAAAATGAGCATAAATACTTTGAGTTTCCAAGATGATAAGCTTCTTGTTGGCACATATGTGACTTTATCTATCTGAAACACAGCTCTGCTCATGTCACTGCCATGCTCAAAAATTTTTTTTTATTCCCCCCCCCCAAAGCCCCAGTAGATAGTTGTATGTCATAGATGCACATCCTTCTAGTTGCTGTATGTGGGACGCGACCTCAGCATGGCCGGAGAAGCGGTACGTCGGTGCACGCCTGGGATCCGAACCCGTGCCGTCAGCAGCGGAGCGCTCACACTTAACCACCAAGCCACGGGGCCATCCCATGCTCAAAAATTTTAATAGATAATCTTTTCTCTGATAAGTGTGGGAGATCAAGATTTGGCCACCCTGAAATATATCTCTTTACCTTGATTGTTTTCTCTGAGAGACATTTGACCCCCCCTCCACTAACTGCCTAAAGAATTTGACATGGTGGCTCCTTCCTGGAACAGATCTTCTATCATGATGGCTGTAAAGATAATGTAGGATAGAGGTTACAATAGGAAAGTTACCAAGCCTCTTTTATCAAAAACTCTGTCTCTCCCTGACCACATTATCTATAGATGACCCTGAAAAGAATTGTCCTCCTGCCCTCTGAAGTCCCAGGCCACTACCTACCCCCAACACGTTCCTTGCCTTTAGCTGCAATACTTAAGCAAGCAGCTTAGACAGAGGGACGAGTTGCTCATTTCTGAGGTTCTCCCATGTATACATGTTATTAAACTTGATATTATTTTCTCCTGCTAACCTGTCTTGTTAATTATTTGGCCAGCCATAAGAACCTTAAGGAAAAGGGCAGAGGGAGATTCTCCCTCTTCCCCCGACATAAGCATTATGGATAATCTGATGATAGAGAAAAAGAGACAAATTTCAGAAGATAACCACTGTTAACTTCTTGACATAACAGCTTTTAGACTTTCTTTGTGCCGACATAAACATATGTTTATATATATTTATAATATAGGATAATGGTACACATACTGTCCCATAAATCATATAATATGTCAGGGACAATTTCCCACTTAAATGTATAAAGATGTAATTTATCCTTCTTATTACTCTATAGTATTCCATCATGTGGATGCACTATACTTTATTTAACCAGTATATAGTTGCTAAGAGCAGAAGCTTTAGAACCAACTTCAAAATCTAATCCTAGCTCTGCCACTTACTAGTTCTGTGACCTGGAGCAAGTTCATTAACATATCAGTGTTGCAGTTTCCTGGGAATAACAATGGAACTTGCATAACAGGATTTGCAGTTTACATTTCCAGGCCTCAATTCCCATTTGTCTTTTTTTTTTTTTTTTTAATTTTTTGTTTATTGCAGTAACATTGGTTTATAACATTGCAAAAATTTCAGGTGTACATCATTGTACTTCTATTTCTGCATGGACTACATCATGTTCACCACCAAAATACTAATTACAACCCATCACCACACACATGTACCGAATTATCCCTTTCACCCTCCTCCCTCCCCCCTTCCCCTCTGGTAACCACCAATCCAATCTCTGTCCCTTAATGAAGGAAATCATACGGTATTTGGCCTTCTCCCTCTGACTTATTTCACTTTGCATTATACCCTCAATGTCCATCCATGTTGTCACAAATGCCTGGATTTCGTCGTTTCTTATGGCTGAGTAGTATTCCATTGTGTATATATACCACAGCTTCTTTATCCATTCGTCCCTTGATGGGCACTTAGGTTGCTTCCAAGTCTTGGCTATTGTGAATAAGGCTGCAATGAACACAGGGGTGCATGTACCTTTGCAAATTGGTGTTTTCAAGTTCTTTGGATAAATACCCAACAGTGGAATAGCTGGATCATATGGTAGTTCTATCGTTAATTTTTTGAGGAATCTCCATACTGTTTTCCATAGTGGCTGCACCAGTTTGCACTCCCACCAGCAGTGTATGAGAGTTCCCTTCTCTCCACATTTGTCTTTAAACTACAGCCCAGATTAAATGCACCCTGACTCACAACCTCTTGAAGTACTACGAAGAAAAATAGAGCATGGAGGAGGGAGGCTGGAACATGGAGAAGTTTTCGGCTTTAAGTAGGGAGGTCACGGTAGATCTTACTGAGAAGATAACATTTGTACAAAGACCTGAAGGAGGTCAGGAAATGAGAAGTGCAGATACCTGGAGGAAGAGAATGCTAGGCAGAGCAATGGCCCTGAGGCAGGAACATGCATGGTGTATTGAAGGAAAGGCAAAAGCCCAGTGTCCTAGAGTGAATGGAGGGAGGAGGGGAGCATGAGAGATAAGGGCAGATGGTACAGGGCCTTGCAGATAAAGTGGACCCATGGGGGAGTTCTGAGCTAAGGAGTAATGGGATGCAACTTAGGTTTTGAAAAGACCAGCCTGGATGACATTTTGAAAACAGACATTGAGGGGTTAAGTCAAAAGTAGGGACACTGAGGCTACTGCAATAATCCAGGTGAGAAATGATGGTCACGTTGGACCAGGGAGGTGGTGTGAGATTATAAAGATAAATATATGAAAATAAATATTTGAATATATATATTGAATGAAAAGAAATAAGTATTTGCTGATAGAGTGTGGAGTATGAGAAAAAGAATTAAGTCAAGGATGACACCAAGGTTCTGTGGCCAGAACAAATGGAAGGATTGAGGTGACATTTTGGGGGCTGGGAAACTCTATAGGCAGCATGTTTGGGGAGTTTGAATTTAGACATGTCAAGCTGGAGATGCCTGTTATATATGCAAGTGGAGATGTCAAGTAAACACTTGGCAATTTGCAATGTGGAGTCCAGGGGAGGGATCACATCTGTATGTCCCTTTTGCCACGTAAGGTCATATAGTCACGGGTTCCAGGGATTAGTGCATAGCCATAACATCAGAAGAGAATGAGTGTAAATAGTGAAGAGAGGTGGCTTGGGTGGTCTGGGTATGAACCCTGGCATATTCTAAAACTTAGAGGTTGGAGACATGGGAAAGAAACTGATACAGGAAACTAAAGAGCAACCACTGAGTAGGAGGAAAATAATGGTGTGTGGGGAATGCAAGGTGAAGACAGTGTGTCAAGGAAGCATAGGTCCATTGCTGCTGAGAGTTCATAGGAGACAAGGACTGAGAACTGACTATGCGATTCAACAACACGGAGTTTCCTGATCACCTGGACAAGAGCAGATTCAATTGAGTGGTGAGAGTGATGCATGAAAAGAGAGAATTTGAGAGAAAGAGATTTCTTCAAATAAAGTATACAATTGGTCAATATGCACATGAAAAGATGTTCAACATCAATTAATCATTAAAGAAATACAATTCATAGCTACAATGTGACACAACTTCACCTACCTGCCTTGGGATAGCTACAATCAAAAAATAATAAAAGTTGGAGAGGATGTGGATAAATCCTCATATATTGCTGGCAAAAATGTAAAATGGTGCAGCTGCAGTTGGAAGATAGGATGAAAAAATGAGAGGAGGATGGAATACAAGAAGTTTTATGAGGGATAACCCAGTGGAAGAGAGTAACTAGCTAGGAGTCCGGAATGAGGGAGAATGTAGTAAAATGAGTGAAATTATGATCTCTTGTGGACCCAAATCATGCCTGCATCACTTAAACTCAGAAGATCTTGTGTGAGGAACATAATATCTCTGGCTTTTATTTTTCCATCTATACAATGGGGATTTCTGCCTCGTAGAACTGTTGAAGGTTAAGTGAGAAACTTATGTAAAACCTATTGAATGAAGTTAGGAATAATAATGCCAAAGGGAGCCGGTTTTAGGATGGGGATGCTGAAATCCACAACACACCTTGTACGAGAGGAAAGAATTCCCACAAGACTCAAGAGAGAGAAGCATCTCTTCCTTTTATGTGCGCCAGAGTGCAAGGTCGCTCCTTCCATGTCTCCCACCCACCAAGTCCCCATGGATATTTAAGGGACAATTTTTCTTTCAGCCATCAACTGCTCCATCCATCATCAGGTTGAGTTCATTTCAACTTGGGGCACCTGAGTCAGAAGACCAGGATCCTTGGGAGAGGAACAAATGGAGGATATTCCCATCAGAATATTCCAGGATTCCAAGTTCTTCAATGACCATGTGGTAAAGAGTAAGATGTGAATGCTGGTTCATCCAGTGTTGGATTTAAGGCTTTGCTCTACCACCAACCAGTCTGGGACAGTGGTTACTTGTCCTGCAAAATGAGGAGAATAATACCTACTCTAGAGAGTTCTTAAAAGAAATAATATATGAAAAATGCCTAGGACAAAAATGCCAGCTCTGGTGGTCTACTGGTTAAGGTTCAGCACTCTCCCCACTGCAGCCCAGGTTTGTTTTAGTGATAGAAAACCACACCACTCATCTGTCAGTTGTCATACTGTGGCAGCTGCATGTTTGCTGTCATGTTGAAAGCTATGCCACCAGTATTTCAAATACCAGCAGGGTCACCCATGGTGGGCAAGTTTCAGTGGGTCTTCCAAACTATGACAGACTAGGAAGAAGGACCTGGCCACTCACTTCTGAATAAAATGGACATGAAAACCCTATGAATAACAGTGGAGCATAGCCTGATACAGTGCCACAAGAAGGAGGATGGTGCAAAAACAGCAGGTGAGGCTTCACGCCTCACACCCCACAGCAGCCCCACCAAGGCAGGTAGGAGGACACTGCACATCCATTCTAACCACGAAGTGCCCCTATCCAAGACAGGGGAAGAGCTGAAGCTATTTTCCTAAGAATACAACTCCCAACTTTGGGCCTCTGGGGCCTTCTCTGAGAAACAAAATACTTGAAAGGGTCTGAAATAGTACAAATTCCTCTTCCCACTCCACAGGAAGGTAGATGTGGGACCCAGGGACTGACGTTGAGGCTGAGATACAGGTTAGCACGGGTGGCCAACAGCAAGGGCTCTGGGCAGTATATAATATACATTGTTGACACTCTCCCCAATACACACACACACACACACACACAACACATACACTGCCCAAGACCCCCAAGGGAGCCCTACACGAGTTCACAAGAAGCCTCAGGTAGTCCCTTTGTTGGCTCCTACCCATCTGCGCTGCCTCCATTAATCCCCAACTCAGCATCCAGCACCAAGGACCTCACTCCCTCCTCTGTGGCATGGTCAACAACTCTACATAATCCCCACACCTAGGCCCTGTTCTCAGAGAGACACACAGCAGAGGCTGTGGGGATTAACACATACACAGTCAGGATGGTGCCCTTTGGGAAGTTTCAGGAGAGGGGTCAAGAGCCAAGTCAATGACAGAGGAAGAGCACTGGACCTGCAAGGGTGAGGGTCATGAGTGGGAGGGCAGCTTGAGGAGGTGTCAGAGGAAGTGACAGGGCCACGTGTGCCCAGAGGGTTGAGGACTCCAGGGTCAAAGTAACGCAGACCAGGGGCAGCTGAAGCTGGACCAGAGCTGGAAGAGGTGGGTGTGTGCCGGGATCAAGCTCAGCATGGAGGTGTCCAGGAATGCTGATTCTCCTGCTTTCTGCAATTAAATCATCTTCATGGCCAGGCCTGGCTTCTGGACCTCACTGCAGAGAGTAGTGAGAGGCTCCTTTTCTTCTAGATGTCGTTCACCCATACCCTAGGAATGCAAGACAGAGGGTTCCTAGAACAGCTGAGGGATAGAGAGGCCCCAGAGAGACCCATGGAACCAATGTTGCAAACATGAACTCCACGTGAATTCCCCCAGAGCACCCAGCACTACACTGGCCCCAGTTGTAAATTTTGTTAGTAAAATACCACTGTCTATCTGGAAAGAGTTAAAGAGACAGCAGGGGTAGAAATGTCCAGACCCAGGCACAGAGGGACCTGGGAGAGCCCAGTTGGACACTGATCCCAGCTCTCACCTTGTCCCTGCCCCCTCGAAACTCCTTGTGCCTCAGTTCTGCGTAGTGGATGTCACCATCATGGTTTTTGTGTTCCTCCTGCAATTCTGCACCTGAGTCACACACAGAGTGGAGCTTGAATCTTGGCCTTGGAAACCTGTACCCTCCCCCTGTGCTATGAACCCCAAGGCCATCTCTACACACCATCCCTTCTGCAGGGACATTCCCTGAGCAGCAAAATGCAGGAGAAAGGGAACCGAGGGCCCAGTGGGGGAGGGGAGATATCTGAGCCAGACAGTAGAGGTGCAACCTGCCTGTTCCAGTCTCCATCTTCTTCTTCTCACGTGTCTTCCAAAGGCACAGTCCAGCCCCGAGGATCAACAGCATGACCATGGTGGGCCCTAGGCTGACTTTCAGGGTGCCTGCCAAATCTGTTTCCCTCACACAGAGAGAGTGAAGAAAGTTAACGTAAGAGAGAACTTGAGATACCCACTGCCAGGAGAGATAGAGAGAGCAGGGGGAGAAGTCTGAAGATCCTGGTTCAGAACGTGAAGAAGGAGAAGCATGAGGTGCATTCATTAAGCCAGTTCCCAAGCTCCTGCTTGGTTCCAGGGATACTGAGATGAACAAGACTTCGTCCACGCCCTTGGAGCTCATCACCCAGGGGGGAAGACTGAGAAAATAACAAAGTCTGCCAGCCAGAGGGATCACAGTACAGTAGAGGTTTACACCTTGTACACGGGTGTTCAGGGAGGGCCTCCCAGAGGAGGTAATGGGTAACCTGAGTCTTGAAGGAGGAATAAGAGTTTCCCAGATATTCAGGGCGGGCACTGCATTCCAGGAGGGAGGAGCAGCTCGTTCAGGGAGTGGCTGTGTCAAAAATCCAGCCCCCGGGAGAGAAGGCGAGATGGCAGTGTAGGAAGACTCTGAACTCACCTCCTCTCATGGACACAGCCAATTTACAACTACTCTTGGAAAAATTACCCATGAGAGAGAACTGAAAACTGGATAAGAGGAACCCTTGCAACAAACGACAATCTTAATTGAGGTGGAGGAGGCAGAAATTCCCTTCTGGAGAGAAAAAAAGACACCTTCACAAGCCACAATGCTTCACAGCCGCCCGGGAGCAACCCAAAGGTATGCAGTCTTCCCTGGAGGAATGGGGGACTTGAGCTGGGGAGCGCTCTCACTACAGGCATTATTTGGACCCAGCACAACCGAGACAAGTATCATAATATCTGGCTTTGCTGGCTGCAAATAACAATGGGGAATATCCCCAGAAATGCTGGGACACAAAAAATTAAAGCCGGCTCTTAAAGGGCCCATGCACAAACTCACCCATTTCAGAAAGCAATCTAAAATCACCAGAAAGAAAGGTGCACAGCTCTTTGGTGAAAAGAGACTCACCTGATAGGCTCTGGGTGCATCTCGGTGAGAGGTCAGCCTTCTCCAGGGACTGGGACATTGGTGGCGACCATTTTTGTGACCTGGTGTGGGCGTGCTGACACAGACACTGGCAGACACCATTGGAGTTCTCCCTGTGGCCTGCTAACCCAGGGTCTGCCCCACCCACTAGAGCATGGATTTAATCTAGCTCAACCAAGGAAAGCAGCCCACCCTAGAGTCTGGCCCCACCCAACCACAAGCACTCAGGTAACTTGTGATCCTGCTAAGCAAGCTGCCTGGATTCTCTGAAGCCTAGCAAATGGGTCCACATGTCTGGTGCAGAGTGTGCAGGAGGAGTTGGTGGAGAGTGTGGGGCATTGGTGGAGTGAGTGGGGCTCCTGCCTTGGAGTGACTGGGTCCACTCCAGGGGTTTGGGGCACACGCACAGGGCAGGACTGTTGACTGTGTGTGTGGCTGCGTGGCTGGCAGGGCTTGTCAGCTGCAGAAGACTTGTGCTTCTCAAAGACCCACATAGGGGATTGGCCCCACCTTCCAAAGACTGAAACAATTGGGTGCTCCCATGCCTAAGGCCAGCTCCACCCAGCTGTAATCCTCAGAGAGCTAACAAGAGGATTATGGGCCAGAGGCTTATAGTAATTGTAAGCCCCTGAGCCTAACAACCAGTCACAGTGGGGGCCTACTCACTTAATAGAAAAACTGCAACAGAAATGTGCTATTAGACCTTGCAGCCAACTGTGCTGGGGTTCCCCACACCCAATAAAGAGATTGAAGGGCCCACAACAACTACATGGAGCTGAGCATTACAACCAGCTGGCCAGGGGGACAGCTCAGCCTCCCTTGACACCTACGGCAAGAGAAACCATGCTACAACAGAAGGACACGCTTAGCCCACAAAGGGGTCACTCCTGGAACATTCAGAACTGGTGAGGAGAGGGAAGCACATTGCTGGGCCTCCTAAGGCATCACTTATATAAGGTCACCTATCCAAGATCAGGAGACATAGCTGACCTACCTAATGCACAGACACAAGCGCAGGGAAAGAGGCAAAATGAGGAGGCAAAGGAATACATTCCAAGCAAGGGAACAGGACAAAACCCCAGAAAAGGAACTAAATGAAACAGAAATGAGCAATCTAACTGACAGAGAGTTCAAACAAAGAGTGTTAAGGATGCTCACTGATCTTGGGAGAAGAATGGATGAACTCAGTGAGAACATCAACAAAGAAATAGAAGATATAAAAAAGAACCAATCAGAAATGAAGAATACAATACTGGAAATGAAAATTTCACTAGAGGGTCTTAAAAGCAGAGTAGAGGATACAGAAGAATGGATCAGTGAACTGGACAAAAGACTAGAGGAAATCACCCAAGCTGGACAGGTAAAAGAAAAAAGAATTAAAAAGAGTGAAGACAGTCTAAGGGACCCCTGGGACAACATCAAGTGCACTAACATCTGTGTTAGGTATCCCATAAGGAGAAGAAAGAGACAAAGGGGCAGATAATCTATTTGGAGAAATAATAGATGAAAACTTCCCTAAGCTAAGGAAGAAAACAGACATCCAGGTACAGGAAGCACAGAGAGCACCAAACAAGAGAAACCCAAAGAGGCCCACACTAAGACAGATCGTAATCAAAATGCCCAGAATTAAAGATAAAGAGAGAATCCTAAAAGCCACAAGAGAAAGACAACAAGTTACATAAAAAGGAAACCCCATAAGGCTATCAGCTGACTTCTCAGCAGAAACCTTACAGGCTAGAAGAGAGTGGCACAATATACTTCAAGTGCTAAAAGGAAAAAACCTATGGCCAAGAATACTCTACCCAGCAAGGTATTATTCAGAATGGAAGGAGTGATAAAGAGTTTCAAGGACAAGCAAAAATTAAAGGAGTTTATCACCAAGAAACCAGACCTACGAGAGATGCTAAAGAGACTTATTTAAGGGGGAAAGAGAAGACCACAAATAGGAAAACTTATCTATTTCCTTGATAAGAGGGTAACAGATACAAACACACAAAAAAGAGGTTAGATATGATATCAAAAACATAAAATGTGTGAGGAGGGGAGTAAAAGAATAAAGCATTCAGATAGATGTCAAACTAAAGAGAAAATTAACTTAATATAGATTGCTATCTATGTAGGTTACTATATATGAACTTCGTGGTAATCACAAACCAGAGATCTATAATAAATACACAAAAAAGTAAGAGAAAGGAACCTAAACATAACACTAAAGAAAGCCATCAAACCACAAGGGAAGAGCTCAAGACAAGAAGAAAGGAACAGAGAAGAACTACTAAAACACCGAGAAAAAAAGTTAAAAAATGGCAGTAAGTACATACTTATCAATGGCTACTTTAAACATCAGTGGACTAAATGCTCCAATTCAAAGGCATAGGGTGGCTAACTGGATAAAAAAGCAAGACCTATATATATGCTTCACACATGAGACATACTTCAGACCTAAAGACACTCATAAACTGAAAGTGAAGGGATGGAAAAAGATACTCCATGCAAATGACAATGAAAAGAAAGCTGGGGTAGCAATACTCATATCAGACAAAATAGACTTTAAAACAAAAACTGTAACAAGAAACAAAGAAAGGCACTACAAAATGATCAAGAGAACAATCCAACAAGAGGATATAACACTTGTAAATATCTACACACCCAATGTAGGAGCACCTAAATATATAAAGCAATTATTAACAGACACAAAATGAGAAATAGACAGCAACACAATAATATTAGGGGACTTTGACACTCCACTTACACCAATGAATAGATCATCCAAACAGAAGATCAATAAGGAAAAATTAGCCTTAAATGACACACTAGAACAGATGGACTTAGGAGATATATACAGAACATTCCATCCAAAAACTGAAGAATAAACATTCTTTTCAAATGCACATGGAACATTCTCCAGGATTGATCACATATTAGGCCACAAAACAAGTCACCATAAATTTAAGAAGATTGAAATAATACCAAGCATCTTTTCTGACCACAATGGTATGAAACTAGAAATCAACTATAGGAAGAAAACCAGAAAAGACACAAATATCTGGAGATTAAACAAAACGCTACTGAACAATGATTATGCCCATGAAGAAATCAAAGGAGAAATCAAAAAATACCTGGAGACAAATGAAAATGAAAATACGACATGCCAGAATTTATGAGATACAGCAAAAGCGGTTCTAAGAGGGAAGTTTATAGCAATGCAGGCTTATCTCAACAAACAAGAAAAATCTCAAATAAACAATCTCTCAGTGCACCTAAAGGAACTGGAAAAAGAAGAACAAAGCCCAAAATCAGTAGAAGGGGGGAAATAATAAAAATCAGAGCAGAAATAAATGAAATAGAGACTAAAAAAAAATAGAAAAAATTAATAAAACCAAGAGCTGGTTCTTTGAAAAGGTAAATAAAATTGATAAACCTTTAGCAAGACTCACCAAGTAAAAAAGAGAGAAGGCTCAAATAAATAAAATCAGAAATGAAAGAGGAGAAATTACAACGGACACCTCAGAAATACAAAAGATTATTAGACAATACTACGAAAAGCTATATGCCAAAATATTTGATACTTTAGAATAAATGGATAAATTCTTAGAATTATACAACCTTCCACAACTGAATCAAGAAGAAATAGAGAATTTGATTAGACCAATCACTAGTAAGGAGATCAAAACAGTAATCAAAAACCTTCAAAAAAATAAAAGCCCAGGACCAGATGGCTTCCTGGATGAATTCTACCAAACATTCAAAGAAGAATTAATACCTATCCTTCTCAAACTCTTCCAAAAAATTGAAGAGGAGGGGAAGCTTCCTAACTCATTCTACAAAGCCAACATTACCCCGATACCAACAGCAGACAAGGACAACACAAAAAAGAGAAAATTAAATACCAATATCACTGATGAAAATTGATGCAAAAATCCTCAACAAAGAACTAGCAAATCACATACAACAATACATTAAAAAGATCATACACCATGATCAGCTAGGATTTATTCCAGGGATGCAGGGATGGTTCAACATCTGCAAATCAACCAACGTGACACACAGCATTTATAAAATGAAAAATGAAAACCACATGATCATCTCAATAGATGCAGAGAAAGCATTTGACAAGATACAGCATCCATTTATGATAAAGACTCTGAGTAAAATGTGTTTAGAAGGAAAGCACCTCAAAATAATAAAGCTCCTATATGACAAACCCACAGCTAATATCATCCTCAATGGTGAAAAACTGAAAGCTTTCCCTCTAAGAACAGGAACCAAACAAGGATGCCCACTGTCACCACTCCTATTTAACATAGTACTGGAAATCCTAGCCAGAGCAATCAGGCAAGAAAAAGAAATAAAAGGCAACCAAATTGGAAAGGAAGAAATGAAGAAAGACTCCGAGAAATATCTGACTCTATTAGAAAATGTAACATAAGAATTATAGGTATTCCTGAGGGAGAGGAGAGGGAAAGAGGAACAGAGAACCTATTCAAGGAAATAATAGCTGAGAATTTCCCAAATCTGGGGAAGGAGCAGGAAATACCAGTAAGCGAAGCCAACAGGACACCTATATATATTAACAGACAAAGGCCTTCACCACGACACCTAGTGGTAAGGCTAGCCAGGGTCAACGACAAAGAAACCATATTAAGGGCAGCTAGACAAAAACAAAAATAACGCATTACAAAGGAACTCCCATCAGGCTCTCAGCGGATTTCTCAACAGAAACTTTACAGGCTAGAAGAGACTGGAATGATATATTCAAAATACTGAAAGACAAAAACTTTCAGCCAAGAATACTCTATCCAGCAAAAATATCCTTCAAATATGATGGAGAAATAGTAACTCTCCCAGATAAACAAAAGCTAAGGGAGTTCATGGCCACGAGACCCCACTACAAGAAATACTCAAGAAGGCCCTCAGGCCTGAAAAAAAGAAGAGAAAGGGAACACAAAGCTTGGAGGAAGGAGAAAAGTAGGTAGACAAACTCAGAAAAATAGTAGATCTTTACCGGAATAGGTTAGTAACCACTTAAATACTAAATTCAAAGATCAAAGGAAGAAATTCACCAAAAATAAATTTAACCTCATCACTGTAAACACACAGCCACAACACAAGATAGAATAAGGTATAACAAGAAAAACTTAGAAGGGGAAGAGGAAAGCGACTGAATTGATTTAGTATAAGGAAATAGGAGGCCATCAGATAATGGACTATCTCATACACGAGATTTTTTGCCCAAACCTCAAGGTAACCACTAAACAAATAATCAAAACAAAACCACATATGATAAACAAAAAGAAAACTAGAAGGGTCATAAGACAGAACAACCAAACTGAATTGGCAGTCCAAAACAAATGGGACAAGAAACAAAGGAAATGCAAAAGAACCAGAAAATAAGTGACAAAACAGCAACATTCAGCCCTCATATTTCAATAATTACCCTAAATGTAAATGGATTGAACTCTCCAATCAAAAGATACAGAGTGGCAGGATGGATTAAAAAGCAAGACCCAACAATATGCTGCCTTCAAGAAACACATCTTAGCACTAAAGACAAGCACAGGCTCAGAGTGAAAGGATGGAAGACAATACTCCAAGCTAATGGCAAACAAAAGAAAGCAGGTGTTGCCATACTCATATCAGACAAAGTAGACTTCAAGATAAAACAGGTTAAGAAAGACAAAGAAGGGAAATATATAATGATAAAAGGGACACTCCATCAAGAAGACATATCACTTATAAATATATATGCACCCAACATAGGGGCACCAATGTACATAAAGCAACTATTAACAAACCTAAAAGGAGAAATCAACAACAACACAATAATAGTAGGGGATCTTAACACCACACTTACAGCAATGGATAGATCATCCAGACAAAAAGTCAATAAAGAAATAGTAGACTTAAATGAAAAACTGGACGAGATGGACCTAGTAGACATATACAGAGCACTCCATCCAAAAACAGCTGACTACACATTCTTCTCAAGCGCACATGGAACATTCTCTAGGACAGACCATATGTTGGGAAACAAAGCAAGCCTCAATAAATTTAAGAAGATTGAAATCATAACAAGCATCTTTTCAGACCATAAGGCTATGAAACTGGAAATGAACCATGAAAAAAAAACTGGGAAAGTGACAAAAATGTGGAGATTAAACAACATGCTACTGAACAACCAATGGATCATTGATGAAATTAAAGGAGAAATCAAAAACTATCTGGAAACAAACGAAAATGATAATATGCCATATCAAACCATATGGGATACAGCAAAAGCGGTCCTGAGAGGGAAACTCATAGCAATACAAGCCCACCTTAACAAACAAGAAAAAGCCCTAATAGGCAACCTTAAATTACACCTAACAGAACTAGAAAAAGAAGAACAAACAAAGCCCAAAGCCAGCAGAAGGAGAGAAATAATAAAAATCAGAGCAGAAATAAATGAAATTGAGACCAAAAACCAGTAGAAAGGAATAATGAAACAAAGAGTTGGTTCTTCGAGAAGATAAACAAAATCGACAAACCCTTAGCCAGGCTTACTAAGAAAAAAAGAGAAAAGGCTCAAGTAAATAAAATTAGAAATGAAAGAGGAGAAATTACAACGGATACCATGGACATACAGAGGATTATAAGAGAATACTATGAGAAATTATATGCCAACAAATTGGACAATCTAGAAGAAATGGATAAATTCTTAGACTTATACAACCTCCCAAAATTGAACCAAGAAGAAATGGAGAATCTGAATAGACCAATAACAAGAAAAGAGATTGAAATAGTAATCAAAGACCTCCCAAAAATAAAAGTCCAGGACCAGATGGCTTCTCCAGTGAATTTTACCAAACATTCAAAGAAGATTTAATACCCATCCTTCTCAAACTATTCCAAAAAATAGAGGAAGATGGAACACTTCCTAAATAATTCTACGAGGCCAACATCACCCTGATACCAAAACCAGACAAAGACAATACAAAGAAAGAAAATTACAGGCCAATATCGCTGATGAACATTGATGCAAAAATCCTCAACAAAATATTGGCAAACCGAATACAACAATACATTAAAAAGATCATACACCATGATCAAGTGGGATTTATACCAGGGACGCAGGGATGGTTCAACATCCGCAAATCAATCAACGTGATACATCACATCAACAAAACAAAGAATAAAAACCACATGATCATCTCAATAGACACAGAGAAGGCATTTGACAAGATACAACATCCATTTATGATAAAAACTCTCAATAAAATGGGAATAGAAAGAAAGTACCTCAACATAATAAAGGCCATATATGACAGACCCACAGCCAACATCATACTCAACGGGGAAAGACTGAAAGCCATTCCTCTGAGAACAGGAACGAGGCAGGGCTGACCACTCTCACCACTCCTGTTCAACATAGTACTGGAGGTTTTGGCCAGAGCAATTAGGCAAGAAAAAGGAATAAAAGGAATCCAAATAGGTAACGAAGAAGTGACACTCTCACTATTTGCAGATGACATGATTGTATATATAGAAAACCCTAAAGAATCTGTTGGAAAACTATTAGAAACAATCAACAACTACAGCAAAGTTGCAGGGTACAAAATCAACCTACAAAAATCAGTTGCATTTCTATATGCTAATAATGAACTAACAGAAAGAGAGCTCAAAAAGATAATACCATTTACAATTGTATCAAAAAGAATAAAATGCCTAGGAATAAATCTTACCAAGGAGGTGAAGGACCTATACAATGAGAACTACAAGACATTATTGAAAGAAATCCATGATGACATAAAGAAATGGAAAGATATCCCATGCACGTGGATTGGAAGAATAAACATAGTTAAAATGTTTATATTACCTAAAGCAATCTACAGATTCAATGCAATCCCAATCAGAATCCCAATGACATTCTTCACAGAAATAAAAAAAAGAATACTAAAATTTATATAGGGCAACAAAAGACCCCAAATAGCTAAAGAAATCCTAAAAAAAAAGAACAAAGCAGGAGGCATCACAATCCCTGACTTCAAAACATACTACAAAGCAATAGTAATCAAATCAGCATGGTACTGGTACAAAAACAGACACACAGATCAATGGAACAGAATTGAAAGCCCATAAATAAAACCACACATATACGGACAGCTAATTTTCGACAAAGGTGCTAAGAACATGCAATGGAGAAAGGAAAGTCTCTTCAATAAATGGTGTTGGGAAAACTGGACAGCCACATGCAAAAGAATGAAAGTGGACCATGTGCTATCGCCATTCACAAAAATTAACTCAAAATGGATCAAAGACCTGAAGGTGAGACCTGAAACTATAAAACTCATAGAAGAAAATATAGGCAACACACTATTTGACATTGGTTTTAAAGGAATCTTTTCGGATGACATGCCTACCCAGACTAGGGAAACTAAAGAAAAAATAAACAAGTGGGACTTTATCAGATTAAAGAGCTTTTATAAGACAAATGAAACCAGAATCAAGATGAACAGACAACCAACCAGCTGGGAGAGAATATTTGCAAAACATACATCTGACAAGGGGTTGATCTCCATAATATATAAAGAACTCACACAACTGAACAACAAAAAACAAACAACCCGATCAAAAAATGGGCAGAGGAAATGAACAGACACTTCTCCAAGGAAGATATACAGATGGCCAATAGGCACATGAAAAGATGCTCAACGTCACTAATCATCAGGGAAATGCAAATCAAAACAACACTAAGATACCACCTCACGCCCGTTAGAATGGCTATAATCACCAAGACAAAAAAACAACAAATGTTGGAGAGGATGTGGAGAAACAGGAACCCTCATACACAGCTGGTGGGAATGCAAATTGGTGCAGCCTCTATGGAAAATGGTATGGAGATTCCTCAAAGAATTAAAAATAGAGATGCCCTGTGATCCAGCCATTCCACTACTGGGAATCTAACCAACGCACCTGAAATCAACAATCCAAAGAGGCTTATGCACCCCTATGTTCATTGCAGCATTATTCACCATAGCCAAGAAGTGGAAGCAACCTAAGTGTCCCTCGACTGACAATTGGATTAAGAAAATGTGGTATATATATACAATGGAATACTATTCAGCCATAAAAAAAGACAAAATTGTCCCATTTGCAACAACACGGATGGGCCTGGAGCGTATTATGTTAAGTGAAATAAGCCAGAAAGAGAAAGACAAACACTGTATGATCTCACTCATATGTGGAATATAAACCAACACATGGACAGAGAAAACTGGACTGTGGTTACCAGGGGCAGTGGGGGTGGGGGGTGGTGGGGGGCACAAGGGGTGAAGGGAGTCATATATATGGTGATGGACAAACAAAAATGTACAACCCAAAATTTCACAATGTTAGAAACCATTAAAACATCAATAAAAAAAAAATATGGGCAAAAGACCTGGACAGACATTTCTACAAAGAAGTTATACAGATGGCCAAGAGACACATGAAAAGATGTTCAACATCATTAACCATCAGGGAAATGCAAATCAAAACTACAATGAGATATCATCTCATGCCCATCAGAATGGCTTTAATTAACAAGACAGGAAACAACAAGTGTTGGAGAGGGTGTGGAGAGAAGGGAACTCTCAAACACTGCTGGAGGGAGTGCAAACTGGTGCAGCCACTATGGAAAATAGTATGGAAATTCCTCAAAAAATTAAGGATAGAACTACCATATGATCCAGCTATTCCACTGCTAGGTATTTATCCAAAGTACATGAAAAGACCAATGTGTAAAGTTACATGAACCTTTGTGTTCATTACAGCATTATTCACAACAGCCAAATCTTTGAAGCAACCTAAGTGCCCATCAAGGGAAGAATGGATAAAGGAGATGTGGTATATATACACAATGGAATACTACTCAGCCATAAGAAATCCAGCCATTTGTGACAACATGGATGGAACTTGAGGGTATTATGCTAAGCGACATAAGTCAGAGTGAGAGGGTCAAATACCATATGATCTCACTCATATGTATAAGATAAAAACAACAACAAACAAACACACAGAGACAGAGATTGGATTGGTGGTTACCAGAGGGGAAGGGGGGAGGTAGGAGGGCAAAAGGGATGATTAGGCACATGTGTGGTAATGGACTGTAATTAGTATTTGGATGGTGAACATGATGTAATCCATGCAGAAACAGAAGAATAATGATGTACACCTCATATTTATACAATGTTATAAACCAATGTGACTGCAAGAAAATGAAAAAAATTTTAAAAAGCCAGCCCCTGGGAGTTGCCAGCACACCACTGCAGCAGGCAGGGCAGGGAGGAGTAGGGCAAGGAAGGTCAGAGGGAGGCAGGAGTCTGTCTTCAGAGGGTCTTTTGGGTCATGCTGAGTGTGGAACTTCATCTGAGGCTCCAGTACGGGAGGTGAGGGGAGGGTAAAGGGGGTTTTATGTAATGCTGACACATCAGATCCCTCCAGCAGCTCATGGAGGATAGGTTAGAAGGGCGAGGCTGCACACAGGGGTACCAGGTCATTCATTCATTCATTCATTCATTCAATGAAACAATGTGAACAAATTGTGCCAGAAGCTGTGGTTGGCTCAGGGATTCAAAGGAGAACAAGGCATGGTCCCTGCCCTCAAGGTGTTTCAGGCTTCAGAGGAGACAGGTACATAAACAGAGCATAGCCACTCAGTGGGGGTCCAGGGATCCTCCTTAAAGGTGATGCCTGAGGGCAGGACATCTACAGCCCCCGCAGGGCCCTGTGCAAAATGAGCATGAGGAGCCCTTTGTTCAAAAACTGTTAGAAATGTCAAGATGGCCACTGCAGAGCTTTAAACCCAGCACGGAGCCTGTGTGACAACATGGGGCACATGTTACTGAAGTCGCCCATGCCTGAGGGAAACCCTTCAGTAAGAATAAGGCAAGAAATGAAGGGAAGAGGTAGGAGGAATGATGGTAGAGGAAACAGCATATCCAGAGGATCAAAAACTGGCAATAGCAGAACATATTCGGGAACTCCAAGTGTGGTGTGAACTGTGTCACTGAGGCCAAAACAATGGGCAGAGGAGCGTCTGAGCCCGGAATCCTACAGGGAGTCACTGGAGATCAGAACCTACAGGCGACACAGACAAATGACACAATCCACTTGCTTTTCCAAAAGACCACTCTGGACTCACTGTGGATGATGGGTGGGGTGGGGAGAGGGACTGGACAGCTGCTGCCTACCAGCAGGGGCACAAAGGGAGTGGCACAGATGTGAGAGATATTTAAAAGAAGGAACAAGTTGGATGTGCATCCCAGACTCCTGTTGGGGTGACCAGGTAGAGGTAGTGCTGATAAACACGGTGGGGAGAAAAGCCCAGAGTCCTCAGACCCCAGTGCTCTCTGAGCTCTGAGAGTGCCCCTCCCCTCTGGCAGGTTACACTCACCATGGGCACAGACCTCAGCAAGGGCTAAGGTGACAGTTTTCTTGTCTTCGGAGTTGCTGACCACACAGGTGAGGCTGTCATTGGGCTGGCTCAGAGGCAGGCTCACATTCAGGGTCCAGGAGTTGGGGGCTGGTCCCGGTGGCCCTCTCTGTTCCAGCTCCCTGGGGAGGCCCTTGCTCTCCCAGGTCACATTCAGGTCCTCTGTGACCTGCACAGCCCTGCACTCCAGGGTGACGTTGCACCAGCCTGCTGTGATGGACTGTGACTGGACCAGGATCTGGGGACGGGGCACAGGCTCTGGGGTAGGAGGGACAAGAGAATGGAGCCTCACGTGAGTGGAAAATGTTACAGTTTGCACATTCTCATCCATTATCTCACTGAAGCTCTAGCTTCCTCCCTCTACGGAAGGTGAGACATTTTATAGATCAAACAGAATTTACCCAAAGCTAAATATATAGCAAGAGACAAGAAGGAAGGGAGCCACCGAGTTAAGCCTTATGTGACTGCACTAGACTGAGAAAGTCTTCAAAATCTCCCACAAGAAGATAAAGCCTGCACTCCTCCTACCCAAGGCCCATTATGTTTAGAAATTTGGTCTTTCCTAGCAGTAAAAGAAATCGGGAGTGAAGGACCTGTCCTGGTCCAGGGCCCTCACTCCGCTTCTATGGCTGAGATGATGCCAGGGAATACACAGCCCACAGTGAAGAAGGACATCCAGCCAGCTCTGGGAGTCCAGAGAAAGGCCACATTTGCCCAAAAGTAGGGACATTTGTGGGACATGCAGTGGTAGCGACTAGGAATGACAGCCCCGAGTGTGGTTAGAACATGCCACCTCTCTTGTGGTACAGAGAGGAAGAGAAGTGACAAATTTGCAATCCAGTCCCCGAAATTCCTTGAGGACCTAAAGCTATCAAAGCCACGTTCTCTGTAGCAGGGTATTTCTCTATGCAGAGGAACTGTAGGGAAGGAAAGGGTTGCTAAATGAGTTTCTTAAGAAGTGTGGCAAGGTAGACTTTCTCCTACATCTATGGAGGCTTTTAGGGCTGGATTTTGTGAGTGAGGCTGGCCTTGGCCTGCGGCTGAGTAAGAGCAGAGGGGACGGGGAGAATGAACTGCAAGTGATTTCCAAATAATGTTAGGCGTAATATGACTCCCCTAAATGGGTCCACGTCCTAAACCTCAGAACCTGTGAATATGTTACGTTAATGGCAAACAGGAATTGAGGTAACGGATAGAATTAAGGTTACTAAACAGCTGACATTAAAATAGTGAGATTATTCTGGATTTCTCTGGATGGGACAAATGTAATCACAAGGGTACTTAAAAGTGGAAGAAGGAAGGAGAGGAGTTCAGAGGGCTGCACTGTGAGGAGGACTCGTCCCACCATTGCTGGCTGTGAAGATAGAGGAACATGGCCAAGAGCTAGGAATGCAGGCAGCCACCACGCGGTGGAAAAGGCAAGAAAATATTTCTCCCCTGGCTCCTCCAGAAAGGAACTCGGCCCTGCCAACACCTTGACTTTAGCCCAGTGAGACCCGTGTCTGACTTCTGACCTACATACAGCACAGTAAGGTAATAAACTTGTGTTGATTTAAGCTACTAGGTTAGTAGTACAGTAGTCCCCCCCATCTGTGGTTTCACTTTCTGCAGTTTCAATTACCCACGGTCAACTGTGGTCTTAAAATATTAAATGGAAAATTCCAGAAATAAATAATTCATGTTTTAAAATGCACTGTTCTCAGTAGCGTGTTGAAATCTCGAACCATCCTGCTCCATCCCGCCCGGACGGGAACCATCCTTTTGTCCAGCATATCCACACTGTATATACTACCCATTGGTTAGTCACTTAGTAGCCATCTCAGTTATCACATAACTAAGATGGTATCACAGTTCTTGTGTTCCAGTAACCCTTATTTTACTTAATAATGACCACAAAGAGCAAGAGTAGTGATGCTGGCAATTCGGATATGCCAAAGAGAAGCCGTATAGCGCTTCTTTTAAGTGAAAAGGTGAAAGTTCTTGACTTGAAGAAATAAAAAAAATTGTATGCCGAGGTTTTTAACGTCCATGATAACTTTTATTACAGTATATTGTTATATTGTTATATTTTATTATTACTTATTGTTGTTATTCTCTTACGGTGCCTAATTTATAAATTAATGTTATCATAGACATGTATGAATAGGAAACCACATAGTATATACAGTGTTCAGTACTATCCATGGATTCAGGCATCCACTGGGGGTCTTGGAATGCATCCCCTTTGCATAAGGTGTGACTACAGTAATTTGTTATAGCACCAATAGAAAACTAATCGATAAATTAAGTCAACTTAACCCTCTAAGGAACAATAAATGTTAGGGCAAAATTCCATTTCCCGCAGATTTCCATTTTCCTCTCCCAAAACGTTGAAATGATTTTATTCCTGGTGTGAATCTCAACTCTGCTCTCCATTTGTGGTGAACCCACTTACTCTAATTTCAAGGGAGAAAATAGAGCCCAAAGGCTGGCGTTTAGAAAGAGTCCTGCAAAATGGGGCTCATGTGACACTCCCAGGTGCAAAAGAAGACCATGGGATTAAGGTGAGGGGGTGTCACGTACCATAGACAGTGAGGTAGAAAATCTGGTTAGATTCCACTCCTCCAGTGAAGATGGCTCGAGCCTGGTAGGGCCCACTGTCCTCACGGGTCAAGTTCTCGATCCTCAGGGACGTCATGTTGGGCACATGGACCCTCTGTTTATACTTGTCCTGGAGGCTGACCCAGGTTTGGGTCCTTTCTGACCCATTATGGACTCGCAGCATGACTCTGTATTTTAAGTCAGGGCCAAAGCCTCATGAGATCTCCTCCAGCTTGGCTTCTGGCTCCTTGATCACATGAAACAACACAGAACCTCCTCGGATCCTTTTCAGAGGAACGTGTGCTCCAGAATGCTGAACTCCAGAACCATGTATGCCAGAACTCTTGACCCCAGTGCTGCAGACACCTAGGGCATTGGAAACAGGAACAATGAGTGTTTTTTCATCAAGAATAGAAGAGAGAAACACAGAACTCATCTTTTTAATGAAATCCATCCAATATACTCCCTTGATTCTTGGAAGGCAGCCTAGGACAATGAATTTGAAACAACTCTAGAATCAAGTCCTGGTTCTAGTGGAGTGTAACCTTGAACAGGTTACTTAAAGTTGCTAACCTCAGTTTCCTTACCTCCCTCAAAATGATAGTATGAATTAGATGAGATCAAGGATCAAAAGCACCAGCACATTTTCTGGCACATGCTAAGTGCACATCTGTAGGAGGCAGCTTCCAAAGTGGGTCCAAAGATGCCTGCCTCCTCTTGTTACACCCTTTGTAACCCCCTCCCCTGGAGTGTGGTCTGTACCTAGTGACTTGCTCTGAGGAACAGGATACAGCAAAGGTGATGGGATGTCACTTAGGAATGGGAGGTTACACAAGACTGTGACCCGTCTTGCTCCCACTCTCTCTCCCACCATCTGATGAAGCCAGCTGCCATGCTGTCAGCTGCCCTGTGGAGAGGCCCACATGGCAAGGAACTGAGGGCAGCCTCCGGCCAACAGCCAGGGAGGAACTGAGGCCCTTGGTCCAATAGCCACAGGAACTGCATCCTATCAGCAATCACACGAGTGAGCTTGGAAGTGGATTCCTCCCCGCTGAGTCTTGAGCTGACTGCAGCCCCAGTCAAGACTTTGATTCCAGTCTGAGAGACCCTGAGCCAGAGGACCCAGCTAAACCACCTCTGGATCCTGACCCTCAGAAGGCGTGGAACTGTACATGGTGTTGTTTAAAGGAGCTAAGTTTTCGAATAACAAGTTACACAGCAATAGATAACTAATACAGTAATGAAGATTGCTCTCCCTTCCCTCTCCTTTTAGGTAGTGTAGTCAGGATGGGCTAGGCTGTGCTGCGGTTACAAATAATTATAATACCCCAGGGTCTTAGAACAAGGTGAGTTTATATCACACAACACACAAGTTCTTTATTTAATTTCATTATATGTAAACATAAAATCTCAGATAACGCCCTAGATGAGATATTCGGCTCAGTTCTTTTTTTGTTTAAACCTCCCGCCTCTCAATTTCTCCCCCCTCAATTTCCTCCTTAAGTTCACCCTCTCCGAGAACCCACCTTAGCAGTCTACTGTTTCCTTCTACATCTTCTCCATTTATAAACATGTGGGGACACAGTCACCCTTAAATTTTGAAGGATCCTATTCATTTACAAAATTAGAATTTCATTGTATTCAGTCTCCTGCATCTTGCTCATGGAAATCCATGTATCTGACCTCATGAAAACTGGAAATCCCACCAGACAACTGGTACATTTGGTTTTTTATCCTCAGTATTATTCCATGATAAAGACACTCCTCAATTTTTTCAATCATTCCCAAACTGGTGGGTACCTCCCTTGTTTCCAGGGTTCTTCTCTAAAACAGTGCTTTCAGTCTGGAGTCTCCAGGACCTGAGCAGCATTTGGCAGTGGAGGGAGATGCAACCCACAGACATGAAAAAGGGCGCCCCCTAGAGGATTCACTTTACTCAAAGATAAATATTTTTCAACTTTTTAAGATGAAAACTAACACTGTGGTGAAATGTAAAATTCGCAAGTAATTTTAAGTTAAATGTGAGACTTCCAAGGACTCTCTTCTTTGTGCTTGGAGCTGAGCCCCTAACCCCTGGGCGAGGAGCAATCCTTCACTCTCCGTTTTCAGTGGAGAGGCCCAAGAAGCCCAGACTAGAGTTGATTCCTCCAGCTCAGACACGGGGGTGCCAGGTCAGCCCCCTCCTCCACATGACAGCTGCAGAGGCTGTAAGGGCCCCTATGAGTTCCAGGCCAGGGGTGCCCTGTTCCCAACCCCTCTGTCCCCAGGAGTGGCTTCTTTGTCTGTCCCCACCCCCTCCTCAGGCAGCTCCAGGCTCTCCTGGCTTCACTGCTATTGCAGCAGAAGTGGCCTCACTTCCCTCTTAATGGTTACTTTAGTGCACTCAGGCTGCTAGGAGCTCAGGGTTCCTAGCCTCCCCACAGCCAAAAGGCCATTTGTTCTTTCTGTTCAACCCTGGACAGTACATTAGCTAAATGGTAAGAGTTCTTGTCTTGTCACTCAGCAAAGACATCAGACAGGGAAAGGAGACCCTGCCTCCCCACTTCACCCCACTGCCCTCCCTTCCAGGAGCCCGGGCCACTCACTGAGGAGGAGACTGGTGAATCCCAGGAGCCAGGAGGCCCAGCAGAGGTGAGGGTCTTCTGAGCAGGGCCCCATCACAGGCTGCCTGCCAGCCTGTTCAGCTGCAGAGGAAACATCTAGGAGGAAGAGACAAAAGCAGAGGAAAAGCTTCACTCAGAAAAGCCCCTTATGCTCTTCCGTACCCCAAGGGCGGAGCTAAATATTAGTTCTGGGATGGTGGCCCAGTAGCTAGAGTAAGCCATTCAGATTTACATATCATCCCCAGCACCTACAGTAGGACCTCAAGAATAATTGCAGAATAAACGTATGACAGCCTCACTCTATGATGTGCCTGGCACTTTGTTGGAGAGGCCCCCTCCCTGGGGGAAAATCAGCTTAGTGATCTCACACTTTCCACCCCTACACCCACTTAAAACCCTTACCTGCTTCTCTGGTTAACAGCCTACCCCAGGCAGTCCTGCCCACCAGTGCCAGCCTGTGGTCAGCTCAGAGGTCACACTATTACAACCAGGCAGGGATAAGCCTCTCCTGTCCTCTGTCCCTTCACCATTTAATGAGTAAAATTTCCTTTCAGATTTTCCACAAATTTCAACTGTCAGTTGCCTAAGTTAGAAGCTGTGAGCAAAACAACAAGGATCTTTGTGCGAAATGTCAAATCCCTACACCCCCAATGCATCTATTTGTATTTACCTATTGCTTACACCTATATGGCTTTCTCAGCTGCCACTAGTGCTAGTAATGCTCCCTACACACATGGCAAAGCAACCCCCACAAAAACTGATAGGCTCTTATCTGCATCACAACCAAGCATTTCCCTCTAAGCCTCTGCCAGCCCTGCTGCTGCCATCACATAGGGGCAGGGATGGAGAGCTACACACTCCTCCTGGCCACAGCCTCAGCTGCCTCAGACCCACCACCACCTACTGAGGGTCAGGCCCTGGACTCCTCTCCCCAGACAGGATACTCTGCAACATCCGAGAACTCTTGCCTCTCATAACCTAGGGAAGCATCAGTATCTTCCTAAGCCCCAGGCAGTGCCTCCTTCTCCTCATCACTGAGGTTTCCCCCGCAGCTGCACAGCTAGAAAACCCCAAAGATGGAGCTGCAGGACTGGCCCCATGACCAGGCGCTCAAGGCAATCAGCACACTGCATACCAAACCCATTTTGTGGATGTGAAACCTGAGTCCTAAGGGGTTGTAAAACCTGTGAAAGGTCACACAGCAAATCAAGGGTCAGGGTCTGGGCTCTTCACAACAAACTTGAGAAAAAATCCCTAACATCACAGCAGCAGTCCATTCCTACTTTGTGGCCTCAAACAAGTCACCTGAGTCCAGTCTCTGCATCCCCTAGACTGCTCTACAGCATCCCAGACAAGGGAATATTCAGTACGGGCTGGATTCCCCCAAACACACCTAGTAATGGGGAAATTACTTCAAAAGACAGTCCATGAGTCCTGTGGTCAGAAACTTCTTGTATGGAGTCAAAATCAGGGCAGCTTATCCACTGGTCACTCTCAGGGTGATGGGGAGCAAGTCTCATATGTCCCCTTCTCCTATGTCCGTACACCTCTTGTGAGAGCACTCTTTGTTTGAGAACTGCTGGGTTATAAATATTATTTGCTTAAGGCAGGTGGGGAGGAGGAGCCTAAAGAAAGAGAACCAGCAATGTGGGTGCAGGCCAGGGACACTTCAGAGAGTCAGACAGTAGACTTTAAATTCTGGCAAATCACCAGGGACCTTTTAAAAATCCAGATGTCTAACCTCATTTCTATATCCCAGCCATCCTGTGCCAAGATTTAACACACCAACAAGCACACATGCCACCTGCAGAAACTTTGGTAAGTCTATCTCAGGCCAGGAAAGTTTTGGGAATTAAAGGAAGGCACGCCTGGACCTAAAGCAGCATAAAGTGTGTGCCAGGAAAGACCAGATAAGAGAAAAAATGTAGAGTTCAGTGAGCTGAGCAACAGGAAGAACAAGACATCTGAGAGGTGACCAGGAGAATGTAAGTTCCTATGACTTCACAGAAACTGTAGGGAATTCTCTGGACTTCTTAGGGACTTGGTGGGTGGTCATATCTATTTATTTGAATTACAAAGGGCAGGCCACCAGTTGAGAGAGGGTTATGTGAAGAACACATTTATTGAATATCTACTCTATGCCAGAGGCTTTACATGTGTTCTTTCGACTAATCCACAATATATGTTTAATTAAATCTTCAAAACACCATGCTATCTAAGCATTATGTGTCCTAAGAAAGAAGCATCCTTAAAATCCAAAGAGATTAAATAATTTGTCCAAGGTCATATTTTATATAAACAGCAAAGTGCTCACAAGCTGACAACATCATCTCAGCCATGGATAAGCCCAGGAGGAAAAGGAGAGTGTAGATTCTGAGAAATTCAAGTCATGACTGTGAAAGACCCTGGAAAGAGAGAGATTGGCTGCTTTATAATGTGAGGGGAAACTGTATCCCCAGGAGGAGAACTAGGTGTTTAGGTAAAGGAAAGTTGGAGGAGAGAATATGAAATATGCTCTTTTCCCTGACTACTCTGCCCTGGTGAAAGAGAAGAACTGAAAACCCAGCCATGAATGGTTGCAGCAGGGCAGCCCCAGAGCTGAACTGGAGAGAAGAAGAGACAGCAGCAGGTGCAGACCAGTCATCACTACCTATCTTTACCTCCTTCTCTCTTCTTCTACAATTCAACTAATTATTTGCTGATAAAAAAATATAATTAGTATTTTTATTAAAAATAAGTAGAACTAAAACTTTAGAGTGTCATAACAGGATAATGTTTGGTTTCAATGGCTCATTCAGGGAGAAGTATGTAAATGCTGAACAACTTTAGCCGTAATTAGAAAACAATTAATAACTTACAATGTATATTACAATGTGAAGGGTGATAATGTCAGAGTAAAGACCTTCAAAAATTCTCTCCTTCATAAAAGCACTGAGAAAACTGGCCTACTTTTTAAAGAACTTTTTCAGAATACTGGAAATTAACTAATGACTTGCAGTAACCTGAGGAGCACTTATTCAAGAAAAATGGCTTAACCTCAATAAGAATAGGGAGCTTTGTTGTGTTTTAACATATTCTAGTCACTTTTCTGCTCTCCAGCAGCACTGAATGCTTGAAAAATAAATGCCTTTATTCTTGTTGAACACCAGTAGCTTTGCAGCCACCAGAAACAACCCTTTCAAAGCCTCATTGCCAGTAAATTGTTATGATTTCACATCTGTGGGTAGAACCCTTAGAACCCAACTTGCAACAGACTCTGTATTTGACATAACTTGGAGCCCTCTCACGGTGAACAGTGCTTTAATGAGCAGAATTTGACAAAAGCAGTTACAGGCAATTGTTTAACTTCAGGGCTGCCTAAGTAGTATATAACAGTTGATTCAAAAAAGCTAATTAAAACCTTATAAGGGAAATCTGGGGAATGAGATATCCATAGAGGCTTTGAAAAACTCTGACATACTCCTGAAATTGAGAAGTCTAAGCACATGCATATGGCTGTGGGCATGCTCAGAAAAGGCCTGAAAAGGCTGTCATCCACACCTGTAGCTAACAGGGGCTCTGTGCAAGCAGGAATTGAAGGCTAAAGGCAAAGTTGTCAAACGCTTGGATGAGTATGGAAGAAAAGACCAACGTGCACACAGAGACCTTCCCTCAGCAAAGACTGGAAGATTTATTGGTCCTAGTCATTTAAGGAAATATCTGCACAACATTAGCTGACTACTAGGCTAAATGAGAAGAAACTTTAGTAGCCACGCACAACAAAGAATGCAAATGACCAGAATTAGTTCAGAAACGGAACTAAAAAACAAGAAAAACTACAACAACCAGCAACAACAACAAGCTCTAGAAAGGGTAAGAATATGATTTTCAGAGATGCCACAATATACTATTTTAAATGACCAGTTTTCAACCAAAATAAATTATAAGAAATGCAAAGAAACAAGAATATATGATACTTTCACAAGGGGAAAAAATTGTATCGGGGCAGGCTCCGTGGCTTAGCGGTTAAGTGTGTGCGCTCTGATGCTGGCAGCCCGAGTTCAGATCCCGGGCACGCCCCAAGGCACCACTTCTCTATCCAACGCGAGGCCGAGTCCCACGTACAGCAACTAGAAGGATGTGAACCTATGACATACAACGATCTACTGGGGCTTTGGGGGGAAAAAAATGAATAAATAAAATCTTTAAAAAAAAAAAAAAAATTGTATCCCTGGAGAAGCACAATCAATGGACTTACTTGACAAAGACTAAATCAGCTCTTTTAAATATGTTCAAAAAACTAAAGGAAATCTGCATGAAGACCTAAGGAAAACTATAAGATCAATGTATCAAATAGAGAATATCAATAAAGATATAGAAATTGTAACAAAGAATCAAGTAGAAATTCTGGAGTTGAAGAATATAATAACTGAGGTGAAAAATTCACTGCAAGAGCTCCAGAGCAGATATGAGCAGACAGAAAAATAATCAGTGAACTTGAATATATATAAATTTAGATTACCCAGTCTGAGGAATAGAAAGAAAAAATAATGAACAACAATAAAAAGACATTCAGAGACCTATTGTACATCATCAATCATAACACCAAATACCTAATGGGTTTCTAGAAATAGAAGAGAAAGAGAAAGGAGGAGAAAAAAATCTGTGAAGAAATATTGCCAGTAAATTTCCCAAATTTGATTTTTTAAAAAACCCTCTAAACTACAATAAGAAGCTCAATGAATTCCAAGTAGGTTACACTCAAAGAGATCCACATCTAGGCATATCAGCATCAAATTATCAAAAGATAAAAACAGGTCCAGTTCAAGGTAGTGATGTACAAGGATGCTGAAGTTATATCCTCCCATGGACACACCAAATCTGCATCTACTTGTGAAAGAATTTCCTCTGAAAAAGAAGCAAAAACTAGCTGAGCGGCTCCTACACATTGGGGGAGGAAGGAAAAGCCCACGTAGAAGTGAATGGGAGATGCTGAGTCACAATCTCACCATAAACCCCACCCCTGACATGGCAACTCACAATCAGGAGGGAACTCACAACTCTGAGCTTCTGCCTGAGGATGGAAGAGTTTGAACCCATCTCTGGCACTCCAACTCTCAAGACCTGAACCTAATACACAAGCCCCAAAATACCTAACTTGGAAAGCCAACAGGGCTTGCATCCGTGAGACCCACAAGGCTGTAGTGAACTGAGTAACAGTTCTTAAATGGCTCCTGAGTGACGACTCACATCCCCCAGGGCCCAGCACAGAGGCAGCCAACTTGAAAGTGCCCAGACTTTCTATGAGAGAGGCCTATTTGCTTATCTTAAAGCATTATCCTTAGGGGCAGACATCTAATTTTATATGTTTCTAGGGGCTACTGAAACACCTTCAAAGATAGAGGCCAGCAGTTGCCATTATAGTGTTCTCCCTCTGCCTCACTCAAGGTTGCCTGTATCTCACAGAAAGAAGTTTGTACACTCATCTGGCACCCCGATTTTTGCAGCTGCCACCCACTCTAGATCACCTGGCTCTGGTGGCCAGTGAGACCTACTCTTGTGGGTCTCACAGGACTATAACAAATGTAGAAAGAATTCTTAACCAGCTACCATCATCAGCGCACAGTAGAGAGGCAATAGACTGAAGCCTCCAGTCTTTCTGTGAAAGAAGCCTGTTAGCTTATCTTCATAGCTGAATCCTGAGGGGCAGGCTTCTAATTAAACACACATCTAAGGGCAAACTGTAATCTTCTCCAGAGATCTTGGAGGGCAACTGTTATCTTTGCTCTCCACTCTACCATGCTCCAGAGCTCTGGTATGTACCAGAGGGAAGCTTGTACATGCATCTGTTCCCAGTTTTTACATCTGGTGCCCTAGTTCTTGTGGCTGCTGCCAAGGGTACACCCCCGATCTTCTGGTTCTAGTGCCAAGTGGGGCTTGCATTTATGGGTCTAATAGGACTGTAACAAAGGAAGAGACAGTTCTTGGCTTACTCCCAATGCAAAGCACACTACACAGATAGTGGCTAAAAGACATCCCAGTCTTTCTGTGAAAGACACCTATTTGCTATTCATGGAGCTTCAACCAGAGGGCAGGCCTCAGGTTGGACACACATCTAGAGGCCTACTATGGTGCTATCCATGGATTGAGGCTAGATGGTGCCAACTTGCACTCTCCCTCTATCTCACTCCAGTCTCCAGTATCTCCTGGGGGGAGCTTGTGCACTCATCTAGCACTCTGATTTTTGCAGCTGCCACCCATGGGATGCCTCTTGAAAATCTGGCCCTGATGGATGCAGGTCTTATGGTTATGGGTCCCACAGGAATGATACCAGCCCAAAACAAGGTTGACATAAGGGAAGCCATATTGTAGAAAAGAAAAACCCTATTGTAACTTTAAAAGACCTCTGACAAATCTACCCAGCTAGATATGCACCCTCGAGGAGATCTAACTGCTCTGTATATTTTATGACCCCTGCTTGTACATGTACTTACCAACTGCAATAAGATGTTAACTTTGTTCTTTTGAGTTCCTTAGGAATGTGATGACCCCCAAACAGAGAGTCTATGCTGATAGCCATCATCAACAAAAACTGAAAGATCTGGCATGGTACTCCCAGTCTGTAACACCAGAAGGTCAACATTCCTAACACCCTGCCCTATAACCCAGTGGCCTATATAACTGCTGTAAGATTTTCTGCCCCCTTAAGATGTTTCTTTTGGACATTATTTGGCCACCTTCCCTCTTACTAGCAAGCTGTAATAAAAAGTCCTTTTTCTCCTACCACCTTGCCTCTTGACTATTGGCATGTCTTGTGGTGGACAGACAAACCCCCTTTTTTGGGCAGCAACAGGAATACTGAAAATGGGAAAACAATTCTTAATCTGCCATCTACCTTAAGGCACAGAACAGAGATGGCAGATTGAAATGCATCCCCAGTGTTTCCACGAAAAAAGCCTATTAGCTCATCTTCATAGCTGTGGCCTAAGGGGCGGTCTTCCAATAAAACACACACTTGGAACTGACTACAATCCTCTCCAGATAGCAGGGAGGTTAGAGGGTGCCATATTCAAGCTCTCCCTCTGCCCATCCCCCAAGGGGGTCAGTGTCTCCAATATGGGAGATTGTGTACACATCTGGCACCCAGGCCTTTTTGTCTGCTGCCCAGAGAATACATTGATTGATGGCTTGGCTCTGGTGACCAGCAGGGCTTGGGTTTACAGGTTCAATGGAAATAGTTGAAAGAAATAGTTCTTCACTGGCTATCATCCCAGGGCTCAGTACAGGGGGAGCAGACAGAAATGCCTATCTCCCAGTCTTCTCCTGAAAGCGGCATATTTGCATATTTTAAAAGCTGTTGCCTGAGAGGTGGGCTTCCAATCAGCCAGAATCTAGGTGCTGACTGAGATCCTTCCCTTTGGGACACTGACAGGACTTGGCACACACTCAACAAGTGGGAGCCACTAAAAATACAGTTGGCTGCCTGGAGGGTCACAAATGTTTGAGAGACAACCAAGAGATATGACAGAGTTGAATGGTAAAGTTCATCTCTTACTCAAGTACACTCCTTTAAGACTGAGAGAGGTGGCTGTTTTATTTTATGCATAGAAACCAACACAGAGAATCAAGCAAAATGAAGAAACAAAGGAATATGTTCCAAAAGGAAGAACAAGATGAAATTTCAGAAAAACACCTTAATGAAATGGAGATGAGTGATTTAACTGATAAAAAGTTCAAAATGATGGTCATAAAGATGTTCACTGAACTCAGAGGAAGAATAGATGAATAAAGTGTGAATTTCAACAAAGAGATAGAAGGTATAAAAGAGAACCAAATACAAGTAAGGGAGATGAAGAACAGTAACTGAACAGAAAAATATAATAGAAGTATTCAATAGCAGACTTGGTGAATCAGAAGAGAGCATTGGTGAACTCAAAGACAGGGCAATGGAACTCACCCCTTCAAAGCACCAACAAGAAAGAGAATGAAAGAGTGAAGATAGCCTGAGGGACTTGTTAGACAATTTCAAGTAGACC
Source organism: Ceratotherium simum simum (assembly GCF_057802395.1). Lineage (NCBI taxonomy): Eukaryota > Metazoa > Chordata > Mammalia > Perissodactyla > Rhinocerotidae > Ceratotherium > Ceratotherium simum. The sequence continues at coordinate 39,564,105 of NC_141901.1, forward strand.
AACATTCATAGTATAGAGATCCCAAAAAGAGAAGAGAGAAAGAGGGGGGCAGAAAACATATTTGGAGAAATAATAGCCAAAATCTACCCTCACCTGGGAAGGAAATAGAAATCCAGATACAGGAAGCCAAGAGAGTGCCAGAAAAGACGAACCCAAAGAGACCCACACCAAGACACATCATAATTAAAGTGTCAAAAGTTAAACAAAAGAGAAAATATTAAAAGCAGCAAGAAGAAAGCAACTTGTTATGTACAAGGGAACCCCCGTAAGGCTGTCAGCAGATTTTTCAGCAGAACTTTGGCAGGACAGAAGAGAGTGGCAAGATATATCAAAGTGCTGAAAGAAAAAACTGCCACCCAAGAATACTCTACCTAGCAAAGTTGTTGTTCAGAGTTAAAGGAGAAATAAAGAGTTTTCCAGAGAAGTAAAATCTAAAGGATTTCTTCACCACTAGACTGGCCTTCAAAAAACATTAAAGGAACTTTTTAAGCTGAAATGAAAGGGCAGTCTTTAGTAACAAGAAAGCATATGATAGTATAGATCTCGTCAATAAAGGTAAATATATAGAAAGATTCAGATAATCTAATGTTGTAAAAGTGATGGGTTAATCACTTATAAAGCTAACATAAATGTTAAAAGACAAAACTAGTAAAAATAACTGTAAATATAATAATTTATTAGTGGATACAAAAAAACAAAAGAATTAAATTGCCGTATCAAAAACATAAAATGTGGAAGGGGGCAGTAAAACTAGGAGCTTTAGAACATTCAATCATTATAAACTTAAAATACACTGTTCAACAATATAAGTTGTTGTATGTAATCGTCATGGTAACCACAAAGCAAAAACCTGTAGTAGATACACAAAAGACAAAGGAATCTAAGCATACCACTACAGAAAATCATCAAATCACAAAAGAGGAAAGCGAAGAACAAAGAAATTACAAAACAGCCAGAAAACAATTAACAAAATGGCAATAAGTACATATCTGTGAATAACTACTATAACAATAAATGGAATAAATTCTCCAATCAAATGACATAGAGTGGCTGAATAGATTTCAAAAACTGGACCTATGTATATGCTGCATATAAGAGACTCACTTCAGAGATAAGGACACACAGAGACTGAAAGTGAAGGGATGTAAAAAGATATCCATGCAAAGGGAAACCTAAAGAAAGCTGGGTTAACTTTACTCACATCAGATAAAATAGACTTTAAGACAAAGAATGTCATAAGAGACTAAGAAGGTCATTATATAATGATAAATAGGTCAATTCAAAAAAAGTATAAAACATTTGTAAATATTTATGCACCTAACATAGGAGCACCTAAATATATGAAGCAAATATTAACAGACCTAAAGGGAGAAATAGAGAGCAATACAATAATTGTAGGGGACTTTAATACCCCACTTTCATCAATGGATAGATCATCCATATAGAAATTTAAAAAATGGGGGCGGAGTCAAGATGGCGGCGTAGGCAGACTCTGAACTCACCTCCTCCCGTGGACACAGCCAATTTACAACTACTCGTGGAAAAATTACCCCTGAGACAGAACTGAAAACTGGATAAGAGGAACTCCTGCAACAACGGACAATCCTAACTGGGGTAGAAGAGGCAGAGACTCCCTTCCGGAGAGGAAAAACGCCGCCGTCACAAGCCGCCAGCTTCACGGCCGCCGGGAGCAGCTCACAGGTACGCAGCCTCCCTGGAGGCGCGGGGCCCTGAGCCGGGGAGCGCCCCCGCTGTGGGCATTTTGTGGACCCAGCACAATTGAGACCAGCAGCATAATATCTGACTTTGCCTGCTACTAAAGCATTGGGTAGCACCCCCAGAAAACCCCGGTTCACAAAGAAACTAAAACTGGCTCTTAAAGGGCCCGCGCATAAACTCACCCGTTCCAGAAAGCATCCTAAAATCACCAGAAAGAAAGGTGCACAGTGCTTCGGTGACAAGAGACTCACCTAATAGGCCCTGAGTTTATCTCGGTGAGGGGTGAGACCTCTCCAGGGACTGGGACATTGGTGGCGGCCATTGTTGTGGCCTGGTGTGAGCGTGCTGACACAGACGCCATTGGAGTTCTCCCTGAGACCTGCTAGCCCAGGGTCTGCTCCACCCACTAGAGCACCGATTTAATCCAGCTCAGCCAGGGCAGGCAGCCCACCCTAGAGACTAGCCCCACCCAACAACAAGCCCTCAGGCAACGTGTGGGCCTGCATAGATTGGTGACTGGATTCTCTGCAGCCTGGCAACTGAGCTGACTTGAGCGGGGCAGGGTGTGCACAAGGAGCGGGTGGAGAGTGTGGGGCGGTGGCAGAGTGTGTGGGGCTCCCGCCGTGGAGAGACTGGGTCCACTTGGGGAGGTCGGGGCGCTCACACGGGGCAGGACTGTGTTGACTGTGTGTGTGGACCTGTGGGCGGCAGGGCTTCTCAGCCACAGAAGACTTGTACTTCTCAAAGACCCACATAGGAGGTTTGCTCCACCTTCCAAAACCTGAAACAATTGGGTGCTCCTGTGCCTGAGGCCAGCCCCACCCAGCTGCAATCCTCAGAGAGCTGACAAGAGACCTAATAGGCTAGAGGCTTACAGCAATTGTAAGGCCCTGAGCCTAACAACCTGCCACGGTGGGGCCTACTCACTTAAAAGAAATACTGCAACACAAATGTGGTATTAGAACTTGCAGCCAACTGTGCTGGGGCTCCCACAGCTGATAAAGAGACTGAAGGGCCCACAACAACTACAAGCAGCTGAGCATTACAACAGCTGGCCAGGAGCATAACTCAGCCTCCCTGGGCGCCTACAGGAGAGCAAACAGGCCGCAGCAGAAGGATACACGTAGCCCACATAGGGGTCACCCCTGGAACATTGAGAACTGAGGGAAGCACACTGGAAGCCTCCTAAGCCATCACTTACATAAGGTCACCTATCCAAGAGCAGGAGACGTAGCTGACCTACCTAATACGTAGACACAAGCACAGGGAAAGAGGCAAAATGAAGAGGCAAAAGAATACATTCCAAGTAAGGGAACAGGACAAAACCCCAGAAAAGGAACTTAGTGAAACAGAAATGAGCAACCTACCCGACAGAGAGTTCAAACTAAGAGTGTTAAGGATGCTCACTGATCTGGGGAGAAGAATAGATGGACTCAGTGAGAATGTCAACAAAGAAATGGAAGATATAAAAAGAACCAATCAGAAATGAAGAATACAATACTGGAAATGAAAAACTCATTAGAGGGACTCAAAAGCAGAGTAGAGGATACAGAAGAACGGATCTGTGAGCTGGAAGAAAGACTAGAAGAAATTACCCAAGGTGAACAGGTAAAAGAGAAAAGAATTAAAAAGAGTGAGGACAGTCTAAGGGACCTCTGGGACAACATCAAGCGCACTAACATCCGTGTTATAGGTGTCCCGGAAGGAGAAGAGCGAGACAAGGGGGCAGAGAATCTATTTCAAGAAATAATAGATGAAAACTTCCCTAACCTAAGGAAGGAAACAGACATCCAGGTACAGGAATCCCAGAGAGCCCCAAACAAGATAAACCCAAAGAGGCCCACACCAAGACACATCATAATCAAAATGTCCAGAATTAAAGATAAAGAGAGAATCCTAAAAGCCGCAAGAGAATGTCAAGTTACATACAAAGGAAACCCCATAAGGCTATCAGCTGACTTCTCAGCAGAAACCTTACAGGCTAGAAGAGAATGGCATGATATATTTAAAGTGCTAAAAGGAAAAAACTTACAGCCAAGAATACTCTACCCAGCAAGGTTATCGTTCAAAATGGAAGGAGAGATCAAAATTTTCCCAGATAAGCAAAAATTAAAGGAGTTTGTCACCAAGAAACCAGTGTTACAAGAAATGTTAAAGGGACTGATTTAAGGGGAAAAGAGAAGACCACAAATAGGAAAAATTATCTATTTCCATGATTAGAATGTAATGGATACAAATGCACAAAAAAGAGGTTGGATATGATATCAAAAACATAAAAGGAGGGAGGAGGGTAGTTAAAGAGTACAGCTTTCAGACAGAGGTCAAACTAAAGTGACCATCAATTCTGTATAGAAGAAGTAAGGAACAGAGAAGGACTACTAAAACACTGAGGAAAAAAAAAAAGTTAAAAATGGCAGTAAGTACATACTTATCAATAGCTACTTTAAACGTCAATGGACTAAGTGCTCCAATTAAAAGGCATAGGGTGGCTGACTGGATAAAAAACAAGACCCATATATATGCTGCATACAAGAGACACACTTCAGACCTAAAGACACTCACAAACTGAAAGTGAAGGGATGGAAAAAGATACTCCACGCAAATGGCAATGAAAAGAAAGCTGGGGTAGCAGTACTCATATCAGACAAAATAGACTTTAAAACAAAAACTGTAAAACGAGACAAAGAAGGGCATTACATAATGATCAAGGGAACAATCCAACAAGAGGATATAACACTTGTAAATATCTACGCACTCCAATGTAGGTGCACCTAAATATATAAAGCAATTATTAACAGACATAAAAACAGAAATAGACAGTAACACAATAATAGTAGGGGACTTTAACACTCCACTTACACCAACGGATAGATCATCCAAACAGAAGATCAATAAGGAAACATTGGCCTTAAACGACACACTAGAACAGATGGACCTAGTAGATATATACAGAGCATTCCATCCAAAAACCGAAGAATACACGTTCTTTTCAAAGGCACATGGAACATTCTCCAGGATTGATCACATACTAGGCCACAAAACAAGTCTCCATAAATTTAAGAAGATTGAAATAATACCAAGCATCTTTTCTGACCACAAAGGTATGAAACTAGAAATCAACTATAGGAAGAAAATCAGAAAAGCCACAAATACATGGAGATTAAACAAAATGCTACTGAACAACGACTGGGTTAATGAAGAAATCAAAGAAGAAATCAAAAAATACCTGGAGACAAATGAAAATGAAAATACGACATGCCAGAATTTATGGGATACAGCAAAAGCGGTTCTAAGAGGGAAGTTTATAGCAATACAGGCCTATCTCAACAAACAAGAAAAATCTCAAATAAACAATCTAACAATGCACCTAAAGGAACTGGAAAAAGAAGAACAAACAAAGCCCAAAATCAGTAGAAGGAAATAATAAAAGTCAGAGCAGAAATAAATGAAATGGAGACCAAAAAAAAAATAGAAAAAATTAATAAAACCAAGAGCTGGTTCTTTGAAAAGATCAACAAAATAGACAAACCTTTAGCTAGACTCACCAAGAAAAAAAGAGAGAAGGCACAAATAAGTAAAATCAGAAATGAAAGAGGAGAGGTTACAACAGACACCTCAGAAATACAAAAGATTATAAGAGAATACTATGAAAAACTATATGCCAACCAATTCGACAATCTGGAAGAAATGGATAAATTCTTAGAATCATACAACCTTCCAAAACTGGATCAAGAAGAAGTAGAGAATTTGAATAGACCAATCACCAGTAAGGAGATCGAAACAGTAATCAAAAACCTCCCCAAAAATAAAAGTCCAGGACCAGACGGCTTCCCTGGTGAATTCTACCAAACATTCAAAGAAGACTTAATAGCTATCCTTCTCAAACTCTTCCAAAAAATTGAGGAGTTGGGGAAGCTCCCTAACTCATTCTACGAAGCTGACATTACCCTGATACCAAAACCAGACAAGGACAACACAAAAAAAGAAAATTACAGGCCAATATCACTGATGAACATCGATGCGAAAATCCTCAACAAAATACTAGCAAATCGCATACAACAATACGTTAAAAAGATTGTACACCATGATCAAGTGGGATTTATTCCAGGTATGCAGGGATGGTTTAACATTCGCAAATCAATCAACGTAATACACCACATTAATAAAATGAAGAACAAAAATCACATGATCATCTCAATAGATGCAGAGAAAGCATTTGACAAGATCCAGCATCCATTTATGATAAAAACTCTGAATAAAATGGGGATAGAAGGAAAGTACCTCAACATAATAAAGACCATATATGAGAAACCCACAGCTAATATCATCCTCAATGGTGAAAAACTGAAAGCTATCCCTCTAAGAACAGGAACCAGACAAGGATGCCCACTGTCACCACTCCTATTTAACATAGTATTGGAAGTCCTAGCCAGAGCAATCAGGCAAGAGAAAGAAATAAAAGGGATCCAAATTGGAAAGGAAGAAGTGAAACTGTCACTATTTGCAGATGACATGATTTTATATATAGAAAACCCTAAAGAATCCACCAGAAAACTTTTAGAAGTAATAAACGAATATGGTAAAGTTGCAGGATACAAAATCAACATACAAAAATCAGTTGCATTTCTGTACACTAACAACGAAGTAGCAGAAAGAGAAATTAAGAATACCATCCCATTTACAATTGCAACAAAAAGAATAAAATACATAGGAATAAACTTAACCAAAGAGGTGAAAGATCTGTACACCGAAAACTATAAAACATTTCTGAAAGAAATTGAAGAAGACACAAAGAAATGGAAAGATATTCCGTGCTCTTGGATTGGAAGAATTAACATAGTTAAGATGTCCATACTTCCTAAAGCCATCTATAGATTCAATGCAATCCCTATCAAAGTTCCAACAACATTTTTCACAGAAATAGAACAAAGAATCCTAAAATTTATATGGAACAACAAAAGACCCCGAATAGCTAAAGGAATCCTGAGAAAAAAGAACAAAGCTGGAGGTATCACACTCCCTGATTTCAAAATATACTACAAAGCTATAGTAACCAAAACAGCATGGTACTGGCACAAAAACAGACACACAGATCAATGGAATAGAATCGAAAGCCCAGAAATAAACCCACACATCTGTGGACAGCTAATCTTTGACAAAGGAGCCAAGAACATACAATGGGGAAAAGAAAGTCTCTTCAACAAATGGTGTTGGGAAAACTGGATAGCCATATGCAAAAAAATGAAAGTAGACTCTTACCTTACACCATACACAAAAATTAACTCCAAATGGATTAAAGACTTGAATGTAAGACCTGAAACTGTGAAAGTTCTAGAAGAAAACATAGGCAGTACGCTCTTCGACATCAGTCTTAGCAACATGTTTTCAAACACCACATCTGACCGGGCAAGAGAAACAATAGAAAAAATAAACAAATGGGACTACATCAAACTAAAAAGCTTCTGCACAGCAAAGGAAACCATCAACAAACGAAAAGACAACCTAACAATTGGGAGAAGATATTTGCAAACCATACTTCTGATAAGGGCTTAATCTCCAAAATATGTAAAGAACTCATGCATCTCAACAACAAAACTACCAACCCAATTAAAAATGGGCAAAAGACCTGAACAGACATTTCTCCAAAGAAGATATACAGATGGCCAACAGACACATGAAAAGATGTTCAAAATCACTAACTATCAGGGAAATGCAAATCAAAACTACAATGAGATATCACCTCATGCCCGTCAGAATGGCTATAATTAACAAGACAGGAAACAACATGTGTTGGAGAGGTTGTGGAGAGAAGGGAACTCTCATACACTGCTGGTGGGAGTGCAAACTGGTGCAGCCACTATGGAAAACAGTATGGAGATTCCTCAAAAAATCAAGGATAGAACTACCATACAATCCAGCTATTCCACTGTTGGGTATTTATCCAAAGAACTTGAAAACACCAATTTGCAAAGGTACATGCACCCCTGTGTTCATTGCAGCCTTATTCACGATAGCCAAGACTTGGAAGCAACCTAAGTGCCCATCAAGGGACGAATGGTTAAAAAAGCTGTGGTATATATACACAATGGAATACTACTCAGCCATAAGAAACGATGAAATCCAGCCATTTGTGACAACATGGATGGACATTGAGGGCATGATGCAAAGTGAAATAAGTCAGAGGGAGAAGGTCAAATACCGTATGATTTCCTTCATTAAGTAGTAGATAATAACAACAATAAACAAACACATAGGGACAGAGATTGGATTGGTGGTTACCAGAGGGGAAGGGGGGAGGGAGGAGGGTGAAAGGGATAATTGGGTACATGTGTGTGGTGATGGGTTGTAATTAGTATTTTGGTGGTGAACATGATGTAATCTATGCAGAAATAGAAGTACAATGATGTACACCTGAAATTTTTACAATGTTATAAACCAATGTTACTGCAATAAACAAAAAATTTAAAAAAAAAAAAAAGAAATTAAAAAAGGAAACATTGGTCTTAAAGGAGACATGAGACCAAAGGGACTTAACAGACATGTACAGAACATCCCATCCACTGACAACAGAGTAAACATTCTTTTCAAGTGCACATGGAACATTCTCCAGAATAGCTAATATGTTAGACCACAAAACATGTCTTAATGAAATTAAAATGACTGAAGTCACATCAAGCATCTAGGTTAACAACAATGGTATGAAACTAGAAATCAATTACAAGAAGGAAACTGGAAAATTCACAAAAATGTGGAGACTAAACAACATGTTACTAAATCACCAATAGGTCAAAGAAGAAATAAAAGACATCTTGACATAAATGAAAATGGAAATACAACGTACCAAACTTCTGAGATGCAGCAAAAGCCTCTAAGGGGGAAGTTCACAGTGATAAATGCCTACATTAAGAAACAAGATAAATCTCAAATAAACAACCTACCTTTACAGATAAAAGAACTAGAAAAAGAAGAACAAATGAAGTTGAAAATTAGTAGAAGGAAGGAAATAACAAAGATCAGAGAGGAAATAAATGAAATTGAGACTGAAAGAAAATAAAAAAGATAAACAAAACTAAGAGCAAGTTTCTAAAGATAAACAAAATAGAGAATGTTAGCTAGACTCACCAAAATAATAGAGAGAGGACTCAAATAAATAAAATCATAAATGAAATAACCAAGAATACAACTGATACCACAGGAATACAAAGGATCATAAGAGACTACTTTGAACAATTATACACCAAAAAAGTGGACAGCCTAGAAGAAATGGATAAATTCCCAGAAACATATAACCTACCCAGACTGAATTATGCTGAAATAGAAAATCTGAACAGATCAATTACTAGTAAGTTGGTTGAATGAGTAATCAAATACCTCCCAGTAAAAAAAGGCCCAGTAGCAGATTTACCCTTCACCAGTAAATTCTATGAAACAATTAGAGAATAATTAGTACCAATCCTTCTCAAACTCTTCCAGAAAAATAGAAAAGGAAAGAACACTTCCAAACTCATTTTACAAGGCCAGCATTACCCTGATACCAAAAACAGATAAGCCACTACAAGAAAAAAAAAAATTACAGGCCAATATTGCAGACAGAGATAGATACAAAAATCCTCAATAAAATATTAGCAAACAGAATTCAACAGTACATTAAATGTATCCTACCACTTTATCAATTGGGATTTATTCCATGGATACAAAGATGGCTCAACATACACAAATCAATCAATGTGATACACCACATTAACAAAAAAAAGGATAAAAGTCATATGATCATCTCAATAGATGCATAAAAAGCATTTGACAAAATAAAATATCCATTTATGAATAAAACTCTCAACAATGTGTGTATAGAGGGATCATACCTCAAGAGGTTAAAGGCCATGTATAACAAGCCCACAGCTAACATCATACTCAATGTTCAAAAGCTTAAAACTTTTCCTCTAAGATCAGGAAAAAGACAAGGTTGCTTACATTTGCCACTTTTATTCAACATAGTGTTAGGAGCCCTGGCCAGAAGAATTAGGTACGAAAAAGAAATTAAAAGACATTCAAATCAGAAAGGAAGAAGTAAAACTGTCACTATCTGCAGATGACATGATATTATATATAGAAAACCCTAAAGACTCCAACAAAAAATTGTTAGAACTAATAAATTCATTAAAGTTGTAGGATACAAAAACATTTGTGTTTCTATACACTAATAACAAATGCTCAGAAAGAGAAATTCAGAAAACAATCCATTTTAGAATTGCATCAAAAAGAATGAAATACCCAAGAATAAGTTTGCCAAGGAGGTGAAAGATCTGTACACTGAAAAGTATAAGACATTGAAGAAAGTAATTGAAGAAGTCATAAGTGAATGGAAAGATATTGCATGCTCATGGATTAGAAGAATTAATATTGTTAAAATATCCATACTATGTAAAGGCATCTATAGATTCAATGCAATCTCTATCAAAATTCCAATCATATTTCTCACAGAAATAAAAAAAAGAATCCTAGAATTTGTAGGGAACCACAAGACTCTAAATAATCAAAGCAATCTTCAGAAAGAAGAAAGCTGGAGACATCATGTTTCTTTATGTCAAGCTATCCTACAAAGCTATAATAATAAAAACTGTATGGTGTTGACATAAAAACAGACACGTAGTTCAGTGGAAGAAAATAGAGAGCCAAGAAATAAATCCACATATATATGGTAAATTACTTTACAAAAAAGGAGTCAAGAATATACAATGGGGAAGGAGTCCATTCAATAAATGCGGATGGGATAACTGGACAGCCACATGTGAAAGAATGAAACTGGACCACTATCTTACATCATTCTCAAAAATTAACTCACAGTGAATTAAAGACTTGTAAAAGTCTTAAAACCATAAAACTCCTAGAAGAAAACATAAGCAATAAGCCCCTTGACATTGGTCTTGGTGATGATTTTTTGGATTTAACACAAAAAGGAAAGGCAACAAAAGGAAAAATAAACAAGTGGGACTACATCAAACTAATAATCTTCTGCACAGCAAAGGAAACTATTAACAAAAGGAAAAGGCACCCTACAGAATGGGAGAAAATTTTGCAAATCATATATCTGATAAGGGGTTAATATTGAAAATATATAAAGAACTCATACAAGTTAATAGCAGAAAAAGACAAATAATATGAATAAAAAACGGGCAGGGGAAATAAATAGACATTTTTCCAAGGAAGAAATACAAATGGCCAACAGGCACATGAAAAGATGCTCAACATCACTAATTATTAGGAAAATGCATATCAAAACCACGATAAGATATCACCTAATACTGTTAAAATGGCTATATTCAAAAAGACAAGAAATAACAAGTGTTAGTGAGAATATGGAGAAGAGGGAACCCTGTGTGCACTGTTGGTGGGAATGTAAATTGGTACAGACATGAAGGAAAATAGTATGGAGGTTCCTCAAGAAGTTAAGAATAAAACTACCATATGATCCAGCAATTCCATTTTTGGGTATCTATCCGAGGGAAAAGAAAACACTAACTCAAAAAGATATATGCACCTCCGTATTCACTGCAGCATTATTTACAATAACCAAGACATGGAAGCAACCTAAGTGTCCGTCAGTGATGAAAGGATAAAGATGATGTGGTATATATATACAATGGAATATTATTCTGCCATAAAAGGAGGGAAATATGCCATATGCGACAACATAGATGGACCTTGAGGGCATTATGCTAAGTGAAATGTCAGACAGAGAAAGACAAATACTGTATGATCTCACTTACATGTGGAATGTAACAAAAAAAAAAAAGTGAACTCATCAATACAAAGACCAGATTGGTGGTTGCCAAGGCAGGGTTTGGAAGCTGAGTGAAAGAGATGAAGGCAGTCAAAAGGTCCAAACTAAGCATAAAATAAATAAGCCCGGGGAAGTAATGTATAGCATGGTGAATATAGTTAATAATACTGTCTTGTATATTTGAAAGTTGCTAAGAGAGTAGATCTTAAAAGTTCTCATCACAAAATAATTTGTAACTACATGGGGTGATGAATGTTAACTGGATTTATTGTGGTGATACATACAAATATTGTATAATTATGTTGTACACTTGTAACTAATGTAAAGTTACATGTCAATTATATCTCAATAAAAAGAAGACAAACACAAACAGAGATTCTTGAAAGCAGAAACAGAGAAGTTATCACATATAAGAGATTTCCAATGAGATTAATAGCTGATTTCAGAAACCATGGAGGCCAGAAGGAAGGAGATATTTTAAGTTTAGAGACAAAAAGAAAACTGTCAACTTGAATTTACTATCCAGCAAAACTATCCCTCAAAAATGAAGAACAAATTAAGACATACCTAAATAAACAAATTGGGAATTTGTCATTAACAATCCCACCCTACAACAAATACTGAAGGGAGTCATTCAGCCTGAAATGAAAGGACACTAGTCAGTAAAAAGAGAATGCATAGGAACAAATAAACAGCACTAGTAAATGTCACTAAGTAGATAAACAAAAAAGAAAATATGAATGAGATTTTGTTGTTGTTGCTGTTCTTTGTAACAGTTTTTTCTCCTAATATATTTAAAAGAAAATTGTATAATGCAAAAATTATAAATTGATGTTAATCAGCACACAAGGTAAAAGATGTAATTTGTGTAATAAAAACAGAGCAAAGCAGGATGAAACATAGCTATATAGGATCAAAGTTTTGTTTACTATTTAAATTAAATTGGTATTTGTCTAGTTGGCATTGTAGAAATTAGGGAATTAATTTAATCCACACAAACAAAAAAATATTATGAGGAAATACTGTGAACAATTATACGAAAAAATATTGCATAAATTATATTACAGAGAAATTTCCATAAAGACACAACTATCAAATTGACTTAAGGATAAATTGAAAATCTAGATAAACCTATGACAAGTAAAGAGAATGAATTAGTAATCAAAATATTCACTCAAAGCAAAGCCAGAATGGCTTCATCTTGAATTGTACCAGACATACAGAGGAGAACTAATGTCAATGCTTCACAAATGCTTCTAAAAAATATAATAGGAAATGACGCTTAGGCACTTACCAAATCATTCTATGAAGCCAGAATTACCCTGATATCAAAACAAGACAATGACATCACAAGAAAACTACAAACCAATATCCTTATGACTATACATGCAAAAATCCTCCACAGATTACTAGCAAACTGAAACCATCAGTACATAAAAAAGGATTATACAACATGACCAAGTGAGATTCATCCCAGACATAGAAGGTTGGTTCAACAGAAGAAAATTAAGCAACATAATATGAGATATTAATAGATTAAAGGAAAAAAACACATGACCACCTAGGTAGAGGAAAAAAGAGTATTTGACAAAATTCAACAGTTTCTCATGAAAAAAACCACTCAACACTTAGGAATTGAGGAGAAATTCCTCAACGTGACAGAAGTTATTTATGAAAAATGCACAGCTAACATCTTATTTAACAGTGAAGAACTGAAAGCTTTCTCCATAAGGTCAAAGAAAAAAAGTGTCTGAGAAAGAAGCTAAGATGGTGGCGTAGGCAGACTCTGACCTCACCTCCTACCGCAGACACAGCTAATTTACAACTACTCATGGAAAAATTACCCCTGAGACAGAACTGAAAACTGGATAAGAGGAACACCTGCAACAAAGGACAATCCTAATTGAGGTAGAAGAGGCAGAAACTCCTTTCTGGAGAGAAGAAACACTGCCTTCACAAGCCGCCGGCTTCACGGCCACCAGGGAGCAGCCCAAAGCTACACAGCCCTCCCTGGAGGAGCAGGGCCCTGAGCCGGGCAGCGCCCCCACTGTAGGCATTTTGTTGACCCAGCACAATCCAGACGAGTGGCATAATATCTGACTTTGCCTACTACTAAAACATTGGGGAGTACCCCCAGAAAAGCTGGTTCACAAAGAAATTAAAACCTGCTCTTAAAGGGCCCATGCACAAACCCACTCGTTTCAGAAAGCATCCTAAAGTCACCAGAAAGAAAGGTGCACAGTGCTTTGGTGAAAAGAGACTCACCTGATAGGACCTGAGTGCATCTGGGTGAGAGGTGAGACCTCTCCAGGGACTGGGACCTTGGCGGTGGCCATTGTTGTGGCCTGGTGTGGGCGTGCTTACACAGAAGCCATTGGAGTTTTCCCTGGGGCCTGCTAGCCCAGGTCTGCCCCACCCACTAGAGCAATGATTTAATCCAGCTCAGCCAGGGTGGGCAACCCACCCTAGAGACTGGCCCCACCCAACAACAAGCCCTCAGGCAACTTGTGGGCCTGCATAGATTGGTGACTGGATTCACTGCAGCCTGGCAACTGAGCCGACTTCAGTGGGGCAGGGCGTACACAAGGAGCTGGTGGAGAGTGTGGAGTAGTGGTGAAGTGTGTGGGGCTCCTGCTGTGGAGAGACTGGGTCCACTTTGGGAGGTCGGGGCACACACACAGGGCAGGACTGTGTTGACTGTGTGTGTGGACCTGTGGGCGGCAGGGCTTGTCAGCTGCAGAAGACTTGTGCTTCTCAAAGACCCACATAGGGGGTTTGCCTCACCTTCCAAAGTCTGAAACAATTGGGTGCTCCTGTGCCTGAGGCCAGCCCCACCCAGCTGCAATCCTCAAAGAGCTGACAAGAGACCTAAAGGCTGGAGGCTTATAACAATTGTAAGCCCCTGAGACTAAAAACCTGCCACGCTAGGGGCCTACTCACTTAAAAGAAATACTGCAACACAAATGTGCTATTAGAACTTGCAGCCAACTGTGATGGGGCTCCCAACACTTGATAAAGAGACTGAAGGGCCCACAACAACTACAAACAGCTGAGCATTACAACAGCTGACCAGGAGCATAACTCAGCCTCCCTGGGAACCTACAGAGAGAGCAAACAGGCCACAACAGAAGGACACAAGTTGCCCACATAGGGGTCACCACTGGAACATTGAGAACAGAGGGAAGCACATTGCAGGACTGCTAAGGCATCACTTGTATAAGGTCACCTATCCAAGAGCAGAAGACGTTGCTGACCTACCTAATACATAGACACAAGCACAGGGAAAGAGGCAAAATGAGGACACATAGGAATACATTCTAAGTAAGGGAACAGGACAAAACCCCAGAAAAGGAACTAAGTGAAACAGAAATGAGCACCCTACCTGACAGAGAGTTCAAACTAAGAGTGTTAAGGATGCTCACTGATGTGGGGAGAAGAATAGATGAACTCAGTAAGAATGTCAACAAAGAAATGGAAGATATAAAAAAGATCCAATCAGAAATGAAGAATACAATACTGGAAATGAAAAATTCGCTAGAGGGACTCAAAAGCAGAGTAGAGGATACAGAAGAACGGATCTGCGAGCTGGATGAAAGACTAGAAGAAATTACCCAAGCTGAAAGGGTAAAAGAGAAAAGAAGTAAAAAGAGTGAGGACAGTCTAAGGGACATCTGGAACAACATCAAGCACACTAACATCCGTGTTATAGGTGTCCCAGAAGGAGAAGAGTAAGACAAAGGGGCAGAGAATCTATTTCAAGAAATAATAGATGAAAACTTCCCTAACCTAAGGAAGGAAGCAGACATCCAGGTGCAGGAAGCACAGAGAGCCCAAAACAAGATAAACCCAAAGAGGCACACACCAAGACACATCATAATCAAAATGTCTAGAATTAAAGATAAAGAAAGAATCCTAAAAGCTGCCAGAGAAAGACTAGTTACATACAAAGGAAACCCCATAAGTCTATCAGCTGACTTCTCAGCAGAAACCTTACAGGCTAGAAGAGAGTGGCACGATATATTTAAAGTGATAAAAGGAAAAAAATTACGGCCAAGAATACTCTACCCAGCAAGGTTATCATTCAAAATGGAAGGAAAGATCAAAAATTTCCCAGACAAGCAAAAATTAAAGGAATTTGTCACCAAGAAACCAGTGCTACAAGAAATGTTAAAGGGACTGATTTAAGGGGAAAAGAGGAGATCAAAAATAGGAAAAATTAACGATTTCCATGATAAGAGGGCAGTGGATAGAAATGCACAATAACAGGTTAGATATGATATCAAAAACATAAAATGAGGGAGGAAGGGAGTTAAAGAGTAGAGCTTTCAGACAGACGTCAAACTAAAGAGACCATCAATTCTGTATAGAAGGAGAAAGAAACAGAGAAAGACTACTAAAACACTGAGAAAGAAAGTTTAAAAATGGTAGTAAGTACATACTTATTGATAACTACTTTAAACATCAATGGACTAAATGCCCCAATTAAAAGGCATAGGGTGGCTGATTGGATAAAACACCAAGACCCATATATATGCTGCATACAAGAGACACACTTCAGACCTAAAGACACTCACAAACTGAAAGTGAAGGGATGGAAAAAGGTACTCCATGCAAATGACAAGGAAAAGAAAGCTGGGGTAGCAGTACTCATATCAGACAAAATAGACTTTAAAGCAAAAAGTGTAAAAAGAGACAAAGAAGGGCATTACATAATGATCAAGGGAACAATCCAACAGGAGAATATAACACTTGTAAATATCTACGCACCCAATGTAGCTACACCTAAATATATAAAGCAATTATTAACAGACATAAAAAGAGAAATAGACAGTAACACAATAATAGTAGGACACTTTAACACTCGACTTACACCAATGGAGAGATCATCCACACAAAGATAAATAAGGAAACATTGGCCTTAAATGACACACTAGAACAGATGGACCTAGTAGATATATACAGAGCATTCCATCCAAAAACCGAAGAAAACGCATTCTTTTCAAACGCACATGGAACATTCTCCAGGATTGATCACATATTAGGCCACAAAACGAGTCTCCAAAAATTTAAGAAGATTGAAATAATACCAAGCATCGTTTCTGACCACAACGGTATGAAACTGGAAATCAACTATACGAAGAAAATCAGAAAAGCCACAAATACGTGGAGATTAAACAACATGCTACTGAACAACGACTGGGTCAATGAAGAAATCAAAGAAGAAATCAAAAAATACCTGGAGACAAATGAAAATGAAAATACGACATGCCAGAATTTATGGGATACCGCAAAAGCTGTTCTAAGAGGGAAGTTTATAGCGATACAGGCCTATCTCAACAAATAAGAAAAATCTCAAATAAACAATCTAACAACGCACCTAAAGGAACTGGAAAAAAAAAGAACAAACAAAGCCCAAAATCAGTAGAAGAAGTGAAATAATAAAAATCAGAGCAGAAATAAATGAAATAGAGACTAAAAAAAATAGAAAAAATTAATAGAACCAAGAGCTCGTTCTTTGAAAAGATCAACAAAATTGACAAACCTTTAGCTAGACTCACCAAGAAAAAAAAAGAAAAGGCACAAATAAATAAAATCAGAAATGAAAGAGGAGAAATTACAACAGACACCTCAGAAATACAAAAGATTATAACAGAATACTAGGAAAAGCTTTATGCCAACCAATTCAACAATCTGGAAGAAATAGATAAATTCTTAGAATCATACAAGCTTCCAAAACTGGATCAAGAAGAAGTAGAGAATTTGAATAGACCAGTCACCAGTAAGGAGATTGAAACAATAATCTAAAACCTCCCCCAAAATAAAACTCCAGGACCAGATGGCTTCCCTGGAGAATTCTACCAAACATTCAAAGAAGACTTAATACTTATCGTTCTCAAACTCTTGCAAAAAATTGAGGAGGGCGGGAAGCTCCCTAACTCATTCTACGAAGCTGATATTACCCTGATACCAAAACCAGACAAGGACAACACAAAAAAAAGAAAATTAGAGGCCAATATCTCTGAGGAACATCGATGCAAAAATCCTCAACAAAATACAAGCAAATTGCGTACAACAATACGTTAAAATGATTATACCCGATGATCAAGTAGGATTTATTCCAGGTATGCAGGGATGGTTCAACATTTGCAAATAAATCAACGTAATACACCACATTAATAAAATGAAGAATAAAAATCACATGATTATCTCAATAAATGCAGAGAAAGCATTTGACAAGATGCAGCATCCATTTATGATAAAAACTCTAAATAAAACGAGGATAGAAGGAAAGTACCTCAACATAATAAAGGCCATATATGACATACCCACAGCTAATATCATCCTCAATGGTGAAAAACTGAAAGCTAGCCCTCTAAGAACAGGAACCAGACAAGGATGCCCACTCTCACCACTCCTATTTAACATAGTACTGGAAGTCCTAGCCAGAGCAATCAGGCAAGAAAAAGAAATAAAAGGGATCCAAGTTGGAAAGGAAGTAGTGAAACTGTCACTATTGGCAGATGACATGATGTTATATATAGAAAACCCTAAGGAATCCACCAGAAAACTTTTAGAAGTAATAAACGAATATGGTAAAGTTGCAGGATACAAAATCACCATACAAATATCAGTTGCATTTCTGTACACTAACAACGAAGTAGCAGAAAGAGAAATTAAGAATACCATCCCATTTATAATTGCAACAAAAAGAATAAAATACCTAGGAATAAACTTAGACAAAGAGGTGAAAGAGCTGTACACCAAAAACTATAGAACATTGCTGAAAGAAATTGAAGGAGACACAAAGAAATGGAAAGATATTCCTTGCTCTTGGATTGGAAGAATTAACATAGTTAAGATGTCCATACTTCCTAAAGCAATCTATAGATTCAATGCAATCCCTATCAAAGTTTCAACATTTTTCACAGAAATAGAACAAAGAATCCTAAAATTTATATGGAACAACAAAAGACCCCGAATAGCTAAAGGAATCCTGAGAAAAAAGAACAAAGCTGGAGGTATCACACTCCCTGATTTCAAAATATACTACAAAGACATAGTAACCAAAACAGCATGGTACTGGCACAAAAACAGACACATAGATCAATGGAATAGAATGGAAAGCCCAGAAATAATCCCACTCATCTGTGGACAGGTAGTCTTTGACAAAGGAACCAAGAACGTACAATGGAGAAAAGAATGTCTCTTCAATAAATGGTGTTTTGAAAACTGGATAGCCATATGCAAAAAAATGAAAGTAGACCCTTACCATACACCACACGCAAAAATTAACTCCAAATGGATTAAAGACTTGAATGTAAGACCTGAAACTATGAAACATCCAGAAGAAAACATCGGCAGTATGCTCTTCGACATCGGTCTTAGCAACATATTTTCAAGCACCATGTCTGACCGGGCAAGAGAAACAATAGAAAAAATAAACAAATGGGACTACATCAAACTAAAAAGCTTCTGCACAGCAAAGGAAACCATCAACAAAACAAAAAGACAACCTAACAATTGGGAGAAGATATTTGTAAACCATACATCTGATAAGGGGTTAATCTCCAAAATATATAAAGAACTCATGCATCTCAACAAAAAAAATTAACAACCCAATTAAAAAGTGGGCAAAAGACCTGGACAGACATTTTTACAAAGAAGATGTACAGATGGCCAACAGACACATGAAAAGATGTTCAAAATCATTAACTATCAGGGAACTGCAAATCAAAACTACAATGAGATATCACCTCACGCCCATCAGAATGGCTATAATTAACAAGACAGGAAACAATATCTGTCAGAGAGGATGTGGAGAGAAGGGAACTCTCATACACTGCTGTTGGGAGTGCAAACTGGTGCAGCCACTATGGAAAACAATATGGAGATTCCTCAAAAAATCAAGGATAGAACTACCATACGATCCAGCTATTCCGCTGCTGGGTATTTATCCAAAGAACTTGAAAACACCAATGCATAAAGATACATGCACCCCTGTGTTCATTGCAGCGTTATTCACAATAGCCAAGACTTGGAAGCAAACTAAGTGCCCATCAAGGGACAAATAGATAAAGAAGATGTGGTATATATACACAATGGAATACTACTCAACCATAAGAAACGATGAAATCCAGGCATTTGTGACAACATGGATGGACATTGAGGGTATTAAGCGAAGTCAAATAAGTCAGAGGGAGAAGATCAAATACCATATGATTTCCTTCATTAAGTAGTAGATAATAACAACAATAAACAAACACATAGAGACAGAGATTGGATTGGTGGTTACCAGAGGGGAAGGGGGGAGGGAGGAGGGTCAAGGGGATGGTTCGGCACATGTGTGTGGTGATGGGTTATAATTGGTATTTTGGTGGTGAACATGATGTAATCTATGCAGAAATAGAATTCTGATGATGTACACCTGAAATTTATACAATGTTATAAACCAATGTTACTGCAATAAACAAAATTTTTAAAAAAAGTGTCTGATTTCATCACTTGTATTCAACATTATACCACAGTTTTTAGCCAGAAAAATTAGGTAAGAAAAAGAGTAAAATTTGCTTGTATTAGAAAGGATATTTAAAACTATCTCTATTTGAAAATGACATCATTTTATGTATAGAACCTCCAAGGGAATTAATAAGAAACTATTAGACCTAATAAAATTCAGTAAGGTTACAGGCACAGGATAAATACACAAAAATTAGTTATATTTGTATAAACTAGCAACAGTCAATCCAAAAATAAATCAAGAAAACAGTTTCATTACAATAGAATCAAAATGAAAAAAAAATACTTAGCAATAAATTTAACAAAAGAAGTGTAAGACTAGAGTACTGAAAACTGCAAAACATGGTTGAAAGAAATTAAGGAGCACCTAAATAAATGGAAAGATATAGCGTGTTCATGAATTAGTGATTTAATATTGCTAAGTTAGAAATACTCCCCAAAGTGAACTATGCATTTGATGCAACTCCCAACAAAATTCTATCTGGATTTTTTTGCAGAAATTGGTAAAGGTTTAATACAAAGCTAAAGTAATCCAGACAATGTAGCACTGATGTGAGGATAGATCATTGGAATAAAACTTGAAAGAACAGAAATAAACCCACACATTAATGGTCAATTGATTTTCAACAAGGGTGCCAAGACAAGTCAATGGGGGAAAGAATAGTGTTTCCAACAAATGATGCTTGGAAGACTGGATATCAACATGCAAAAGAATGAAGTTGCACCCTTACCTCACACCATATACAAAAATTAACTCAATCAAAGACCTAAATATGGGAGTTAAACTCTTTAAAGAAACATAGGTGAAAATACTCATGACATTGGATTAGGAATAATTTCTTAGATATGACATCTAAAGTACAAGTAACCAGATTAAGAATAGATCAATTGCACTTCAATAAAAATAAAACATTCTGTGCTTCAAAGGACACTATGATGGGCAAGTCCTGGTGGCCTCGTGGTTAGATTTGGCTCCCTCCGCTTCAGTGGCCCAGGTTTGGTTTTCAGGTGCAGAACTACACCACTCAGCTGTTAGTGGCCATGCCGTGGTGGTGGCTCACATACAAAAAGAGGAAGAGTGGCAACAGATGTTAACTCAGAGTTAATCTTCCTCAGCAAAAAAAAAGAAAAATACACTATCACAAAAGTGAAATACAATCTAGAGAATGAGACAAAGTATTTGAAAATCATACCTCTGATAAGAGTCTAGCGTCCAGGACACGTAGCCATCCTGCTGATCTAGTGGTTAAGAATCAGTGCTCTCGGGCCGGACCAGTGGCTTAGCGGTTAAGTGCATGCGCTCCGATGCTGGCGGCCCGGGTTCGGATCTGGGCGCGCACCGACGCACCACTTCTCCAGCCACGCTGAGGCCGCGTCCCACATATAGCAACTAGAAGGATGTGCAGCTATGACATACAACTATCTACTGGGGCTTTGGGGGGAAAATAAATAAACAAATAAAATCTTTAAAAAAAAAAAAAAGACTCGCTCTTTTAAAAAAAAAAAGAATCAGTGCTCTCACCTCTGTGGCCCAGATTTACTTCCCTGTCAGGGAACCACAGCACTTATCTGTCAGTTATCATACTGTGGTGGCTGCATGTTGCTGTAATGCTGAAAGCTACGTCACCAGTATTTCAAATACCAGCAGGATCACCCTGCTGGTGGACAGGTTTCAGCAGGTCTTCTAGACTAAGACAGGTTAGGAAGAAAGACATGGCTACCAACTTCCGAAAAAATTCACCATGAAAACCCTATGAATAACAGTGGAGCATTGCATGATATAACACTGGAATATGAGAGGATGGCATAAAAAGAACCAACAGGGTTGCACTCTGCTGGACATATGGGTGCTAGGAGTCAAATTAAGTTGATAGCACTAACAATAAATCCAGAATACATAAGGGACTCTTACATCTTAATAATAAAAAGACATATTACCCAATTTGCTAAAATTGTTAAAGCATTCAAATATATATTTGTCAAAAATATATATACAAATGGCTGACAAACACAAGGAAAGATGTGCCACATCATTAGTCATTAGAGAAATGCAAGTCAAAACTACACTGAGGTAATACTTCATGCCCACTTGATACAGTCTATTTGTATTTTTCAATCAAAAATTTGTATCATCACAAGTGTGGACAAGGACACAGAGACATTGGCACCCTCACTCAACTGCTGGTGGGAACGTAAAATGGTGCAGCCAACTTGTAAAACAGTTTATCTTTCCCACAAAATATTCATCACACAGCTACCATAAGACCCAGCATTCCACTCCTAGGTAGACACCTAAGAAAATTGAAAACATGTTCACACAAAAACTTGGCATTGTTTATGATAATCAAAAAGTACAAATAACTGAAATGTGCATCAACTGATAAATGGATAATCAAAATGTGGTATATCCATACAATCAAATATTTAATCATATTTTCTATTTTCTGCTTGTCTTGAGGTTGATTTGCTCTTCTTTTTATAGTCTCTTAAGTTGGAAGTTTAGGTTACTGATTAAGGTCTTTCTTCTCTTTTAATATAGGCATTTATAGCTATAAATTTTCCTTTAAGTACTGCTTTCAATATATCCCAGAAGCTTGGGTATGTTATGTTTCCAGTGTTTTCCTTCTCAATGTAGATTCTAATTTCCTTGTGATTTCTTCTTTTACTCTTTGGTTGTTGAAGAGCATGTTATTTAATCTCCATGTATTTGTGAATTTGCCAAATTTCCTGTTGGTGTTGATTTCTACTTTCATTTCATTGAGGTTGGAGAACACACTTTGCATAATTTCCATCTTTTTAAATTTAATGAAGCCTGTTTTATGGCCTAATGTATTGTGTTTTCTGGAAAATGTTCCATGTATGCTTCAGAAGAATAGGTAAACCACTAAATAGTGATCACTTCAATAGATGGAGTGTGGAGTGTTCAATAGATTTCTGGTAGGTCTAATCGTTTTTGTTTTATTGAGGTGACACTGGTTTAAAACATTATGTGGATTTCAAGCGTACATCTTTATAATTCGACTTCTGCTTATACTACATTGTGTTCACCACCAAAAATCTGTTTCCATCTCTCACTGTGCAAACGTGCCCCTTTATCCCTTTTAACCTCCCCCTACCCCCTTCCCTTCTAGTAACCACCAATCTGTTCTCTGTATCTATGTGTTTGTTTGTTGTCACTGTTTTTCACCTTCCACATACGAGTGAAATCATATGGTATTGTCTTTCTCTGTCTGATTTATTTTGCTTAGCCTACTACCCTCAAGGTCCATCCATGTTGTTGCGAATAGCAAAATTTCATCATTTTTATGGCTGAGTAGTATTCCATTGTATACCACATCTTCTTTATCCATTCATCCATCAATGAGCACTTGGTTGTTTCTGTGTCTTGGCTATTGTAAATAATGCTTCAATGGACACAGAGGTGCATATACCTTTTTGAATTAGTGTTTTCATATTCTTGGGATAAATATCCAGAAGTGGCATAGCTGGATCCTACAGTAGTCCTATTATTAATTTTTCGAGGATTGTCCATACTGTTTTCTATAGTGGCTGGCCACTTTACATTCCCACCAGCAGTATATGAGTGTCCCCTTTTCTTCACATCCTCTCCAACACTTGTTATTTCTTCTCTTTAAAAAATAGCCACTCTGATGGGCATGAGGTGTTATCTCATTGTGGTTTGACTTGCATTTCCCTAATAATTAGTGATGTTGAACATCTTTTCATGTACCTGCTGATTATCTCTACGTCTTCTTTGGGAAAATGTCTATTCAGATCTTCTTCCCATTTTCTTTTTTTTTTTTAATTTTATTTATTTATTTTTTCCCCCCAAAGCCCCAGTAGATAGTTGTATGTCACAGCTGCACATCCTTCTAGTTGCTGTATGTGGGACGCGGCCTCAGCATGGCCGGACAAGCGGTGTGTCGGTGCGCGCCCGGGATCCGAACCCGGGCTGCCAGCAGCAGAGCATATGCACTTAACCGCTAAGCCACGGGGCCAGCCCTCTTCCCATTTTCTAATTGGGTTGATTTTTTTGTGGTGAGTTGTACGAGTTCTTTATATATTTTGGATATTAATCCCTGATCAGATGTATGATTTAAAACTATCTTCTCCCAGGTCAAATACCGTATGATTTCCTTCATTAAGTAGTAGATAATAACAACAATAAACAAACACATAGAGACAGAGATTGGATTGGTGGTTACCAGAGGGGAAGGGGGGAGGGAGGAGGGTGAAAGGCTAATTCGGTACATGTGTGTGGTGATGGGTTGTAATTAGTATTTTGGTGGTGAACATGATGTAATCTATACAGAAATAAAAGTATAGTGATGTACACCTGAAATTTTTACAATGTTATAAACCAATGTTACTGCAATAAACAAAAAATTAAAAAAAAAAAACTATCTTCTCCCAATTGGTATGTTGTCTTTTTGTTTTGTTGATGGTTTCCTTTGCTGTGCAGAAGCTTTTTAGTTTGATGTAGACCCATTTGTTTAGTTTTGCTTTTGTTTCCCTTTTGAGGAGACATATTTGAAAACATACTGCTAAGATCAATGTCAAAGAGCATACTTCCTATATTTTCTTCTAGGAGTTTTATGGTTTCAGGTCTTACATTCAAGTCTTTAACTCATTTGGAGTTAATATTTATGTGGTGTAAGATAGTGGTCTACTTTCATTCTTTTGCATGTGACTGTTGACTAATTTCTTTATATATTCTATTGTCTTCTATTTCCTTGATGATCTTTTCTCTAGACTTTCTATCCACTACTAAAATTGGAGTATTGTAGTCTGCAAGTATTATTGTTGAATTGTGTATTTCTACCTTCTATTCTGTAATCTTTTGCCTTCTGTTATTTGGGGCTCTATTTATAGGTTCGTATAGGATTAGAATTGTTATATCTTCTTTATGGATATACCATATTGTCATTATAAAATATACTTCTTTGTCTCTAGTAACAATTTTTGTCCTAAAGTCTATTTTGTCTGAAATTAGTATACCCACTCTAGCTCTTTTACTTATTGTTTGTATGGCATATCTTATCTCATCTTTTTGTTTTCAGCCTATTTGTACCTTGGATCTGAAACATGTGCCCAGATGGCAGCGTATAGATGGATCGTGTTTTTATTTTATTTATTCTGTCAATCTTTGCCTTTTAATTAGAACAGTCTATTCTACATTGAATTTAATTATTAACATAAAATTTAGCTCTACCATTTGTAAGGTTTACATCTGCCATTTTTCTATTAATTGTCTGTACGTCTTATGTATATTTTGTTTCTCTATTTTGCCATTGCTGTCTTCTTGATGAAAAACAGATATTTTCTTTTGTACCATTTCATTTTCTTTTCATGACTTTTGCTAGATATTTTCCCATTATTTCTAAGAGGTTGCCCTGGAAATTACAATTAACATATTAATGTATAAATTTTTAGTTTGTATTAATACCAGCTTAATATATATATATTAATATTATTATAACATATAGAATATTTATACAGGAGATTTCAACTAAATAGGCTGAATTTAAGATCAGCATATCACAATTAATATGCCATAATACATCAGTTGGAACCACGCAAATATAATTGAAGGAAAAGTGTTGTCATTCACAAGAGTAATTAATGCCTGTGATTAGATATTATAAATGGTTTGCCTTAACTGAAACCTGCCTCTCCCCTTGCAGATCATTATCTCCCCTTGAAGTCCCCAGAACCTCGCAAGAAGAGGATGATCTTTTTATCACATCCACATACTTTAGAGTAGAGAGGTGGTCAAGCCTTCCTTGCTTCTCCCTCTTGGAGCCAGGGCACAACTCCTCCCTCGCATGTTCATTCCCACTCCTTTGAGGATATATCTGGCTATATTACACACTAACTGCCACAGCACAAGCATCTATCAACCATGCTCCTGATCACCTCTCACCAAAGCCGGGATCAGATATTTTCTTCTGCAAAATTCCTGCACTCACTCAGCATGGCATCACTACCCATATGTGCATAAAATA
Source organism: Ceratotherium simum simum (assembly GCF_057802395.1). Lineage (NCBI taxonomy): Eukaryota > Metazoa > Chordata > Mammalia > Perissodactyla > Rhinocerotidae > Ceratotherium > Ceratotherium simum. Next base: position 39,590,127 of record NC_141901.1, read on the forward strand.
GGATGCTTGGCTGCAAGCATGAATGCCTCGGCAGTCAAGAAGCCACCACCAGAAATGTTGGCTGCAAAGATATGTCTAACATGCTAGATACACATTAGTAAAAAGTCAATATCCAACAATTTGACTCCCAATACCCATGGATATAGAGTTACAGAAAACCCAGGGGCTCCCTGACTGGCCTTAACACAGAAACACCAGAAATAACAATGGGCTGGCTTCTGTCTCACTGCCACCTTCTGAAAATAACACTTACATCATATCCAGAGAGCCCTAGCTGCAAGATAGCCTGGGAAATGCAAGTTAGCCCTCCTGCTCCTGCAGTACAGGAATCCCACTGAGTGCCTGCACACCATATCAACCACAATTTCCTCACTACCCTGCTAATTTTCCATGGATCGACTCATAAACACTCTGGCCAGTCTCCTAAATGCACCTTCCCCACTGTCATTCAGTCTCACTTACTTAGTAAATTATAAACCTTGGATCGATCTAACTGTCCTCTCTCTCTGCACAACACTCTGGCTGCCTGACAAAATAACTAGCCTCCCAGACAACACCACTAAAAATTCACAATATCTAGCCTCAAACAACGTTTAACATCACTCAGTAATCAGTCATGTGCATGACAGCTATTTAAATATGAATAATACAAATTTACGGTAGCTTAAATGTTTGTATTTATATAAATTTATAATATCTAACATGTACTGAGTTCCTGCTATGTGACACACATTGTTATAATCATTCTGAGTGCTTTAATTCATTTACCACTCATAAATACTCATTGAGATAGATATTCCTATCCCCACACTCCGGATTAGAAAACTGAGACATGGAAAGACTAAGTCATTTGTTCAAGTCCATATGGCTGAGATGTATCAGAGCGAGGATTCAAATACAGGTGGTTTGGCTCCAAAGCCCACCCTTTTTCATCATTCTGCTGTCTGCCTCTAACATTCAAAGACATCCATCAGCTATGGACCAAATTGTGTCACCCCCAAAATTCATATAATGAAGCTCTAACTGCCAATGTGATGGTATTTGGAGGAGGAGACTTTGCGAGGATTTTAGGTTTAGATGAGGTCCATGAGTGTTGGACCCTCATGGTGAGATTACTGTCATGGGACAGGTCTCTCTCTCCCTCTCTCTCTCCCTCTCTGCCATGTGAGGACACAGGGATAAGGTGACCATTTGTAAGCCAGGAAGTGATCTTTCACCAGAACCCAACATGCTGGCACTCTGATCTGCTCCTTCAACCCTCCAGAACCATGTGATAAAATTAATTTCTGTTGATTAAGCCACCATGTATATTATTTTGTTATCGCGGTTGAGCAGACTAAGACACCATCCTACCTTATCACTCTTGTCAAATGACAGGGCCTCCTATGTCTCAGGGAAACATAGACAACAGAAAGGGATGATTTCAACTTCCTACCACCAAACTTTTAATTGACTTGCATTGATTTATGTCTATCCTAACTTTCTCTCCTTCCCCACGGAAGACATTGAGCTCCCAGTCTCTAAAGTCAGTACCTTCATTGCACTTCAATTCCCTTCTCCTAACACTTTTTTGGGAACTTGACTTTCTAGTGTTTTTCTTCTTTCTTTGGTATGTTCCACGGATCTATCTCTGCACATTCCTTTTGTGTATCCCTCAGATGTTCTCAGTACTCTCTCCTTAACATCCCCCTTAACATCACACCCCCAACTATTGTCCTATTTCTCCTTCTTCCACATCACAGTCACACTTCTACACTTTCTCCAAGACATTCTCTCTTTGCCTTCCTCTCCTAATATTCAGAACATCAGCAGGTGACTTCTCCAACAGTTGACATTATTGACTGCTCTCTCCTTCTTAAAACACTCTCTTCCTTCAGTTTTATTGATATCACACTCTCCTTTCCCTGTCCCACCTGCCATCCTCCTCAGGCTCATTTGCTGGCTCCTTTTCCTCTACAGCCATTCTTCCCTCAAATTTGGTACTTCCAAGGGTTTTGTCATAGCCCCCTTTCATCTCACTTTTCATTCTCCCACTAGGACATCTACTCTGTGGGTTCGGGTTATCATTCACATATTGTTAATGTCCAAGTCTATATCCCCATCCCACACCATCTGCTTAGCATCAGACCCTGCATTCAACTCAACAGGTATCTCCACTGGGGGCTCACACTCAACATGTCTAATGAATGCTTTATTCATTATCATCATTTGCAACCTATTTCTGTGTTCCCACTTTCAGTCAATGGTCCACTCCAGAAACCTGGACCTTTTCCTTGGCTCCTTCGTGTGCCTCTACACCTAGAATCGTTGTTCAATACCTACAACATGTCAGGTTCCATGCTAGCACCTCATATGCAATTATTTTATTTTATTTTCACAATCTTATGAAGGAAAAAAGAAATAGTGAATCTTTAGCTGTTTCTAGCACTTATTGGTAATGAAATTGGATCAGAATTCCCTAATGACATCAGGTGGTAATATTATTATCACCTACTCTCCAAACAGTCTGTGGGAGAAGTGCCCAACTTGAATTAAAAAATGTTTCATATTTTCAATTTAGAACAAATGGTAAGCAAGAAGGATCAGAGACTGAAGATGAGTACACAAGATAATACCTACAGAGACTTAACAGGGCTCTGTGCCAACAGTGTCTTGCCCCGCCCTCTAATCCATTTTGTAGAACTTGGCTAGATTAATCTTCATGTATATAGACTCCTTCAAGAACTTCAATATGCTCCCCAAAACCTGGAATCCAAACTTTTTACCCAGGTGTTCATGTCTTTCATTAGTATATAGAAGTATTAAAATGGTTTTCTATTGGGTTTCTTTCCTGTAATCTTGCTAAATTCAATTGTTAGTTCTAGAGGGTTATTAGTTCTATAGTCTGAAGCATGTTGTCTACAAATAATAATAGATTTCCCCTGTCTCCTTCCCAATTTGTATAGCTTTTATTTCTTTTTCTTGCTATAATGCACTGGTTAGAACTTCTATTACAATGTTGAGTAGAACTGTTGAAATTGGACATCTTTTCTTATTTCCAATACCAGGGAAAATGCATTAGTTTTTCCCCATTAAGACTGACTTAAATGTAGTTTTTGGGAATATGTGTCAGTTTTTTTTTTTTTTTTCTGCCAGGTGTATCAGTTTCATTGGTTTCTGTTCTTATCCTTATTATTTCCTTCCTACTGCTTATTCTAGGTGTTTTCAATTATCAAGTCGGAAGATGAGAGCTTAAATCATTTATGATATATTTCTTCTTTGTAATATAAGCCTTTAATTCTGCAACTTTTGTATAAACCCTACTTAACTTCATCCCATATAGTTTGATATGCTGTATTTTCATTTTCATTTAGTTCAGTTATTTCCTAACTTCTTTGGAGACTTCCTCTTTGACCCACAGAATATTTACAAGTGTCTTTTCTATTTTCTAAGGGTTTGGAGATGTTTCAGTTCTCTTTCTATTACTCGTTTCTAGTCTAATTCTATTATGGTCAGACAATGCACTTTATGTTTTTCAAATCTTTTACATTTGTCAAGGTTTGTTTTATGACCCAGGATAGAATCTGTCTTGTGGAACCTCCATGTGCTTTGAAAAAATTGCATAGCCTGCTGTTGCTTAATGGAATATTCTAAAATATCAATTAAGTCAAGTTGGTTGATGGCGGTCTTCACGTATTCTATATTCTTGCTGATTTACTACCTACTACTTCCACTTCTGGGAGAGGAGTATAACAGCCTCTGACTGTAATAGTGGATTTGTCTATTTCTGCTTTCAGTTCTGTCAGTTTTTCTTCATGTGTTTTGAAGGTCTGTTGTAGGTGAATACAAGTTTAGGATTGTTACCTCCTCTTTGTAAATTGATCCCTTCACCATTATGTGTTACTGTAATACTGTGATTTATAATACAAATGTATTATTATGTGATACATCATTATGTGATACTGTGATACTCTGATTTAAAATACAAATATAATACATATACAATACAAATATATTTGGTCTTCCTCTCCATTTCTGGCACAGAACTCCTAAAGCACTTAGAATTCCCCGTGATGAGAGAGATAGAGGTGGCTTTGTTTCATTAATGAGGTGACTTTCAGAATGCACCTAAAGATGGGGGCTGATTGCCGGTGGAGCCATGTGGTTACAGGTTGGAACTTGCATTTCTACCTCCCAATCTCTAGGGAGGGGAGAGGAGCTAGAGATTGACTTCAATCACCAATGGTCAATGATTTAATCAAACATGCCTATGCAATGAAGCCTCCACAAAAACCTGAAAGGACAAGGTTCAGAGAGCTTCCAGGTTGGTGAACAGGTGGAGACTTAGGGAGAGTAACACACTCACACAGAGTGCACAGGAGCTCCGTGCCCTTTCTCCATACCTTGACTTATGCATCTCTTCCAGTTGGCTGTTTCTGAGTTATATCTTTTTTTTTTTCAGTTTTTATTTTTTATTTATTTATTTATTTTGTGAGGAAGATCAGCCCTGAGCTAACATCGATGTCTGTCCTTCTCTTTTGGCTGAGGAAGACCGGCCCTGAGCTACCATCTATTGTCAATCCTCCTCCTTTTTTTTCTCTTTTTCTCCCCAAAGCCCCAGTAGATAGTTGTATGTCATAGTTGCACATCCTTCTAGTTGCTGTATGTGGGACGCTGCCTCAGTATGGCCGGACAAGCCGTGCGTCAGTGCGCGCCTGGGATCAGAACCTGAGCCGCCAGTAGTGGAGCGCATGCACTCAGCCGCTAAGCCACGGGGCCAGCCCCAAGTTATATCCTTTTAAAATACACCAGTAGTCTAGTGAAATGCTTCTGTGAGTTCTGTGAGCCATTCTAGCAAATTGATCGAACCCAAGGGGGATGGGTCACAGGAACCTCTGATTTGTAGCCAGTCAGTCAGCAGTACAGCTAACAACCTGGACTTGCGACTGGCATCTGAAATTGAGGGGGGATAGTCTGGCTGGACTGAACTCTTAAATGGTGCAATCTGATGCTATCTCCATGTAGATAGTGTCAGAATTGAGTTAAATTGTAGGACACACAGCTAATGCCCAAGAATTGCTTATTGGTATGGGGAAACACACACACACATTGAAGTTGGTACCAGAACACTATTACATATCCATCGTTGTTTCTGGGAATTTTTATCCTCTGAAGTCTACTTTCTCTATTAATTAGCCACTCCAGCTTTCTTTGCATTACTCTTTGCATATTACATCTGTCTCTCTTCTCTTACTTTTAACCTATGTGTATCACTAACTTTAAGGCCAAGCCAGATGGAGACTGATGATTACTGTGTGATCAGGCCCCTTTAGTCCCGTGTCCATTTGTCTGCTCCCCCAGCCAAGGTGCCCCCTCATCCATTTTCTGCCTCTTCCTGTTCCTCACCACCTGGGTCCTCATTAAAGGCCCCACACAAGTTGTATCACCTCATTATCCATGCAGGCTCTCTGGTTTTCCTAATGGCTGATTTTTCTGAGATCCTGTCTCTCTCAACCCTCTTTACTTCCTAGCTCCTTTCCATTCTTGCTTCCCATCACACTATCATGTTTTTCTTGCTATCACAGGGACCATGCAGCATAAGATTGTTCCCAGGGCCCCACCTACTCCTATCTACCTGCCCCAGAGTGGCTGCAGCCAGTGTGTGACAATGATAATGGTTTCCTTTGTACTAAAGTTCCAGAACTGGACCTAAGGGACAGGATAAATGTGGGGAAGATACCACTGGGTGAGGACTGGATGGTTCCCCTCACCAGTCCAGCCCCTGCTGAGGTTCTAAGGACAAGAACAGTGACAACAATTATAGTGGTGTCTCTCATCAGAGTTGATTTACCTTTCATGAATTAAAAAAAATGCTATAAAAATGAGTCAAGGGGACAATGGTGACAGGAGAGATAATCAAATATGGACAAGCGTCCACCAGCGGCCATGGTCCTTATATGGCAGGATGGTTATTGACAGTACAGGCCAAGAGCAGGTGAGGGAGGCCTTAGGACGCTAGAGATGCAAACTCCCTAACATGACAGTTCTCATTTTTTCTTTTTGTTTTTACTGCAGTAACATTGGTTTATAACAGTGTATAAATTTCAGGTGTATATCATTATACTTCTATTTTTGCATAGATTACATCATGTTTACCACCCGAATACTAATTACAATCCATCACCACACACATGTGCCGAATCATCACTTTTGCCCTCCTCCCTCCCCACTTCCCTTTTGGTAACCACCAATCCAATCTCTGTCTCTATGCATTTGTTTGTTGTTGTTTTTACCTTCTACTTATAAATGAGATCATGTGGTATTTTACCTTCTCCCTTTGACTTATTTCACTTAGCATAATACCCTCAATATCCATCCATTTGTCACAAATGGCTGAATTTCATCATTTCTTATGGCTGAGTAGTATTCCATTGTGTATATATACCACATCTTCTTTATCCATTCATCCTTTGATGGGCACTTAGGTTGCTTCTAAGTCTTGGCTATTGTGAATAATGCCGCAATGAACACAGTGGTACATATATCTTTACACACTGGTGTTTTCATGTTCTTTGGATAAATACCCAGCAGCAGAATAGCTGGATCATATGGTAGTTCTATCCTTAATTTTTTGAGGAATCTCCATACTGTTTACCATAGTGGCTGCAACAGTTTGCACTCCCACTAGCAGTATATGAGAGTTCCCTTCTCTTCACATCCTCTCCAAAACTTGTTTCCTTTCTTGTTAATTATACCCATTTTGTCAGGCATGAGGTGATATCTCATTGTAGTTTTGATTTTCATTTCCCTGATTGTTAATGATGTTGAACATCTTTTCATGTGCCTGTTGGCCATCTGTATATCTTCTTTGGAGAAATGTCTGTTCAGGTCTTTTGCCCATTTTTCAATTGGGTGGTTAGTTTTTTTGTTGTTGAGATTTATGAGTTCTTTACATATTTTGGAGATTAATCCCTTATCAGATATATGGTTTGCAAACATATTCTCCCAGTTGTTAGATTGTCCCTTTGTTTTTTGGAGGGTTTTCTTTGCTGTACAGAAGTTTTTCAGTTTGATGTAGTCCCATTTGGTTATTTTTTCTATTGTTTCTCTTGCCCGGTCAGACACGGTACTTGAACATATGTTGCTAAGACCAATGTCGAAGAGCTTACTGCCTATATTTTCTTCTAGAAGTTTCATGGTTTCAGGTCTTACATTCAAGTCTTTAATCTATTTTGAGTTAATTTTTGTGTATGGTGTAATACAATCATCTACTTTCATTTTCTTGCATGTGGCTGTCCAGTTTTCACAACACCATTTGTTGAAGAGATTTTCTTTGCTCCATTGTATGCTCCTGGCTCCTTTGTTGAAAATTAGCTGTCTGTAGATGTGTTGGTTTATTTCTGGGCTCTCAACTCTATTCTGTGATCTGTGTGCCTGTTTTTGTGCCAGTAACACGCTGTTTTGGTTACTATAGCTTTATATTATATTTTGAAATCAGGGACTGTGATACCTCCAGCTTTGTACTTTTCTCTCAGGATTCCTGTTTCTATTTGGGGTCTTTTGTTGTTCCATATAAATTTTATGATTCTTTGTTCTATTTCTGTGAAAAATGTTGTTGGAACTTTGATAAGGATTGCACTGAATCTATACATTGCACTAGGAAGTATGGACATTCTAACTATGTTACTTCTTCCAATCCAAGACCATGGAATATCTTTCCATTTCTTAGTGTCTTCTTCAACTTCTTTCAGGAATGTTTTATAGTTTTCAGTGTACATATCTTTCACCTTTTTGGTTAAGTTTATTCCTACATATTTTATTCTTTTTGTTGCAATTATAAATGGAATTATATTCTTAATTTCTCTTTCTCCTGCATCATTGTTAGTATATAGAAACACAAGTGATTTTTATATGTTGATTTTGTATCCTACAACTTTACCATATTCATTTATTATTCCTAAAAGTTTTTTGGTGGATTCTTTAGGGTTTTCTATATAGAGAATCATATCATCTGCAAATAGAGACAGATTCATTTATTCCTTGCCAATTTGGATACCTTTTGTTTCTTTTTCTTGCCTCATTGCTTTGACTAAGACTTCCAATAATATATTAAATAGGAGTGGTGAAAGTGGGCATCCTTGTCTGGCCTGTGTTCTTAGAGGGATAGCTTTCAGTTTTCACCATTGGGGATGATATTAGCTGTGGGTTTGTTGTATATGGCCTTTATTATGTTGAGGTACTTTCCTTCTATACCCATTTTATTCAGCGTTTTTATCATAAATGGATGCTGTATCTTGTCAAATGCTTTCTCTGCATCTATTGAGATGATCATGTGGTTTTCATTGTTCATTTTATTAATGTGGTGAATCACGTTGATGGATTTGTGGATGTGGAACCATCCCTGCATCCCTGGAATAAAACCCACCTGATCATGCTGTATCATCTTTTTAATGTATTGTTGTACGCAATTTGCTAGTATTTTGTTGAGGATTGTGGCATCGATGTTCATCAGTGATATTGGCCTCTAATTTTCTTTTTTGTGTGTTGTCCTTCTCTGGTTTTGGTATCAGCATGACGTTGGCTTTGTAGAATGGGTTAGGAAGCCTCCCCTCCACTTCGACTTTTTGGAAGAGCTTGAGAAGGATAGGTATTAAGTCTTCTTTGAATGTTTGGTAGAATTCAACAGGGAAGCCATCTCGTGCTGGATCTTTATTTTTTGGGAGTACACACACAAGATTTTTATTTGAGACTGAGTTCCACTAGGTCTACGTTGGAAGCAGAGCATCCATTTTTCTGACATGGAAGGCTTGAAGAGATAGAAACATTATAGATTAGCGGCTCCTTATCATGCAGCTTCCTGTTCATGGCAGAGGCAGCAGCTCTCCTAACAGCTGAATTCTGCAGTGTGGTTCTGGAAGTCATTTCTGGAATCTGACTTGAGTTTGTTTCTTCAGCCCTATTAAAACATCGTTGAGTTAATAGAGACCCTTTATTAAATATTTTCCTTCTTAGAGTAGCTGAGGAGAATACTGAGTCTACAACTAAAAACGTGACAAATACAATAAATATTATCAAAAATAGTTCCTGGCAAGAGAATCTAAAGGAAAATGGAACATGGCTGACTAAATATAGTTTTAATTTACCCTTATTTCTTAAAATGTCAGTAGATTAATAAAATATGAAAATGCAAAAAAAAAATGGAACATGGAATTCTCTATCTGACAAGGGTGAGTGGGAAAGCCAGAAGGAGGTAGTGTATTTATATTAATTTATTTTCTAAGTTATCAAAAAAATAAATAAAAACAGCTGCACGGTTCTGTGTGAGACAGTTTTGAAATATCTCCATTTTGTGAGGCTGGGCAGCCTAAGAAACACTGTTTGGTGTATTGAGGAACCTCCAATGTTGGGTGATGAAATCTCATGTACTCAGGTCACTGAAAACAGCCTCTGTGTCCATGGCAATGAGGTGCGAGCCCTACTCTGAACTAAGTTCTAACGAGTTAAGGATGGGAAAAGTCTGACTGATGGACAAATGGGGGCACTGCTTAACCTGTCCTTGTTGAATCTACATAACAGACATTCCCACAGTCTCCAGTCAGTAAAGGGCAGCCAGAGAGCTAAATCATCATCAACGCCTCCACTTGTCTAGCACTTTCCAGTTTACAAAGCACTTCCACCTGTGGGAGAAGGTATCATAACAATTACCTTCCCATTTTACAGACAAGAAAATTGAGGATCCAAGAACATTCGTGAATAGACCCAAGGTCTGGAAGCCAGTAGGTGGCAGAGCCAGGCCTAGAACCATGTCCTCTACCTTTGAGATGAATGGGCTTTCCAGATCCAAGACTCTATCAGGGAAGTGAATCTCCCACACTAAGATGTCTTCAGACCTTGAGAAGCCACACTGAGGGGGAGGGAGACCTGGCCTATCCCAGAGCGGCCTCTCACCTCCCTCACAACACCCGCAAGCAGGGGAACCAAGGCCTGTGGCTGCATCTCACAGTCTCTGAAAACCAAGGCGGCCCCTGGCCAACCACAGTGGCCTCCATCTGCACTCAGTGCATCACAAATAGGACTGCGCTTCCGGCCCAGCCCACGTCTGCAAAGGCTGCTGGCAAGCAAAGTCTTAGCTGGTCTCCCAGCATGGCCTGGGACCCTCACATCTGAGAGCTAGAGGCTGGTGAACCCTCCTCCCTCCCTGGAGTGTCTCAGTCAGGCTTTCACAAGTTCTTTTCATTTTAGTCTTAACCATCCCATCAGTCATACCAACTACATTACCTTTTAAACCTGGAGAAGCCCCACTGGTGCAAACTGTTCCCTCCCCTGCCTGGGCCCAGCTCCCTTGCAGGGCTCCCAAATAAGCTCAGGTTGACAGTGACAGCCACCCCAACCACATCAGTCAGCCCCTTTCTGCCGGACTTCCTTTATCACAAAGTTTCCCTCAAAGGTCTTGGCTGGACGGGTTCTCAGCATCTCTCTTCCGTCCAGCAGAGGAGGACAGAACATGACACCCAGCACACCATTCTGCCCACCACAGGGTCTCAGGCCACATCACTCCACCCCACAGGGCAGAGGGTGGGCTTTGCAGATCCCACATACAGACCCTGAGAACATGCTTGGACCTTTGACTCCCTCCTGATGGGGGCTCAGTGGGAAGGCAGAGCCCGAGCAGGAGCAGTTAATTGGGAAAAGACCTCCCCATTTATACGGGTCAATCCTCTTCCCCTGTGGACCTAACAAAGAACACACCATCAGCCTCCAGTCTGTGAGCCTGCTCCCACTCCCTGAAGTAATACCTTTCCTCCCGTCCCCCATCATATGTGTGCTGATCCTTCCAGAAGCAGCTCAAATGGCCTCCCTGCAGGCCTGCCCTATCCTATCTCAGTTTGTTTTAGGTGTTCGCCGTGCTGGTCTCTCACAACACTTTACCAAGTTGTCAGTCATTTCTGACATCAACAGGCATCACTGGCTCTTGCCCTCCCCCTTCTGATGCAGGACCCAGGCCCTGTGAACAGGTGCGGCGAGGAGGCCCCTCAGGCTGGTGCGAGTGCAGGTCAATACCCGAGTATGGGTGTCTCGTTGTCTCAACCCTGCCTGTGAGGACCCTGGGGTGTCACATATGCTCTCAAACAAGACACGCAGCTCTCAGCTAAACTACAAGGAGCAGCCATCACTGGTTTCCATTCAGCACATATTTACTGAGCACATCTGTGTCTCCGCACTGCCAGGGCCTTCCCTTTCTGTCCCGGTCACCATCTGCTGCTTCACTGAGCCCCGTGATAGCTTCACAGGACCATGACCTCACACAGCACCTCCTCTTCTGACAGACACTCGGCCCCTGAGGACACACACCACAGCATTCTGTGGGAAAACAAAGGTGAGCTCCTCTCTGCTAGTTGTCCCAACAGACCCTGAGCAGTCACATGTGTGCTGTCCTTCCCCAGCTAACAGCTCACCCTGTCCTGAGTGGGTGCCTCCCTTCCCAATGACCCAGGCATGACTTCTTCATTGGTTGGACCCAAAGACAACATCCAGTGTCAGCCATCTTGCTTTCCAGTGAAGACAGCGTATGCATCTTTTACTACTCAAAATCAGTTATTTGCCCTGAATGACAAAATAGAAGGAGAAAACAAACAGAAACTTAAATTGTGCAGCAATTCTACTCTAGTAGTATTTACTCTATTCAAAACATAGAGGAGTTGGAGTAAGCTTGAGATGGAAGGTGTAAATCCATGCGTTCCCTTGGGGTCCCTTGGTCCATCTCTCTGCTCCCACCAGCCTTTCTTGCTGGGCAGTGGTGTGCTGGTAACTGCCTAACAGCTGCCTCCTCAGGAGGAATTATCCCTGGCCTCTAACATTTGACAATTTCTGTGGTGTAAATACTCCCACTAGGGCTCATTTCCAACTACCAACATGATGACACTGAACACAGAGTTGGGAAAAGATGCATGAAACCAACTCTCACAAGCCAGTTCCAGCTGGCTCCAGCACACCACTGTCTGTGGAGGAATCTGATGTTTCAATATGCAGGACACGTGTTTCCTACAGCATGGCCCCTAATACCAGCCAACTGTTTCATCAGGAAGAAAAGGCATCTCTTCCAGAGCAGGAGGAAACACTTACTGAGGGTCGTAGGTTGGCCTGCAATACAGCAGCATCCTAAGGGATTCACAAGAGTAGTGTTAACTGTATTTGATTTCCACCTTAAAACCTAATTCTCCCCTTTAATAATCAAAGCTAATGCTTGAGTGCTCCTCAGCGACACTCCTCCTTCACTAGACAGTCCTGGCCCAAACTCAAGTGGGGACCCCACACACCCCACTAACTCCCCATGAGGCTGTGTATCCCGAGGGCAAAGAATGACTTTTTCTGTGGGAGCTCAGCACACTTGGAAGCAGGACTTTGGAGACAAACAGACATTGATTCCATTCCTGCTTCTACCACTAAGCTGTGTAATCATGGGCAGATCCTCAATGGCCTCGTCTGTAACATGGGATAATACCTACTTCACAAGATTGTTGGGAGGACTAAAAAAATATAGTACAAAAAGCACCCAGCACAGGGCAACACCAACAGGCACAACACCACTACCTCCCTCCTTCATCTCCCCAGGGGAGTGGGGCCTGAGCTATAGTCAGACAATGTCTCCACTTAGTGGCTGTGCTCAGAATCACCCAAAGGCCTGCTGGTGTTCCTGGATTTGAGCAAGATAGGAACACTGCTTACACAAGAGAAGGAAGTTTTCATAGATTTTCTTGAATTGACATTTCTTCATTTGCTGTTTGTCCTAAGGACCATTTACAGAGGCTTTAATTATTTTTAATAATTTTACCAGTTTCACTGGGGGGTAGGTCAACTGGTATCATGCCAGAAGTCAATCAATCCTTTCAATACAATTTTGATTGCTTTTATCAATAGACATTTATACTACCATCTGTGCTATAACTATTACTTAGCTAGTCCAGCAATAAGCCATAGACTCTCACTCTGTTTTCATTGCCTAATAATCAACTTTTTCATATTTTTCGGGGCACATGACATTTCCTTTGGTGGCTTTTATTTTAACCATTCTTACTTCTAAAAACGCTTGTGATAATTTCCTGACCCCTTTGTGCCAGTAAAGATTACTCATTTCCAAAGAAGCAGGACTATAATAAGGCCTGTGGATTTCGGTGGAATCTGTGTCTATGCATGAGAAATCTCACTCTCAATTCTTGACATTTGTGAAAGTGCTACCACTTCAAGTATTACCAAGCAGAACTACTGCCCAGATGTTAGTTTCCAATACTGTTCCCCATAAGAAAACCTAGAGCTCTTTGGAGAAATGACTGAGCCTACAATCCAGCAATTCCACTTCTGGGTGTATAACTGAAGGAAATGAAATCAGGATCTTGAAGAGAATCTGTCCGCCACCCTCAGGTTCATTGCAGCATTATTTACAGTAACCAAGAAATGGAAACACCCAAGTGTCCCTCGATGGACGAGTGGATAAAGAAAATGTGGCATGTATATATACGATGGAGTATTATTGAGCCACAAAAATAAGGAAATTTTGCCATTGTGACAACATGGATGGACCTTGAGGGCCATATGCTAGGTGAAATTAGTCGGACAGAGAAAGGCAAATACTCTATGTTCTCGCTTATATGAAGAATCAAAAAAGCTGAACTCATAGGCTTAGAGAGTAGACTGGTAGTTGCCAGAGCTGGGGACTGGGGTAGACGGGGAGATGTTGATCAAAAACTACAAACTTCCAGTTATAAATGACTAAGTTCTGGGGATCTAGTGTACAGCATGGTGACTATAATTAACAATACTGTGTTATACACTTGAAATTTGTTAAGAGAGTAGATCCTAAATTTTATCAGCACACATGCAAAAAAATGGTAATTATGTGAGGGGATGAATGTGTTAACTATCCTCATTGTGGTAATCATTTTGCAATATACACATATATCAAATCATCACTTTGTACATCTTAAACTTACACATGCTATATGTCAATAATATTTCAGTAAAGCTGGGGGAGAAAAATGTTTATGGTGGTTAGCTTTGTGAGGTGTGATAACGGGTGATTTTTATGCTTCTTTGCTTTTTCTATGTTTACCATGTTTTGTGAAATCAACATGGATTATTATCAGGGTAAAAACCTCATTATTAAAAATTTGTATGTTCCTTGGTTCATCAGACAAGGAGAGCGTGTGCTGAGAGGATTTATGAGGAGAGTGGGGATAGGAGGGGGCGGGGTTGGGGAGAGGAGGAGCCATGGACTAATCTCCCTCACCCAGCAGTCATGGACTCCTTATGCACCAGTGGTTCCCCTGCCAGACCCTGATGCTCCAAATCAGCCTCACCCTAGGTGAGTAGCAGAACAGGTGGGGCTGCTCCAGGGAGGGTGTGGCAGGAGGCTGAGGAGTCAGGTGTCAGGGGGACTGGTGGGCAGCTGGGGCTTGCATGGTGTTAACATCCCAATTCCTCAAGTATCTTTGAGGGTTGAGTGGGAGGGAAAAGTGACTGGGGCTTTTCTGGGATGCCTGCTAATTCCCCAGGACAGGAAAATCTCCATCAACACTCTACTTCAAAAGGCAATTATTTTCCATACTCTTTGGGCTGCAGCTGTGATGTCAGCACACTGTCTCATTTTCCAGCCTCCTTTTGGGAAGCACAATCTCCACAATCTCAGGTCTCCTTCCTTCTTCTACTTTCTTCTTTTTCCTTCTTCCACAATCCCCCAGTCTCCTTCCTTCTTCTACTCCCAGGCTGAGGAGGGCATGTGTGATGAGTGAGGGACCAAGACAGCTTCCCACTGCCCCATCAGCAGGGACAGCTGAGCTGTGGCACCATCTGCAGAAGCAAGGGAGGCAGGGGCAGCCAGGGGGAAGTGGGCCCTTCTCCCCTCACTCTGCTGGTGACCTGTCTGTGTGGTTACAACTTGTTTCCAAGCTCTCCATGGGGGGCGGGGTTTATGCTGCAGGTGCTGTCTCATGGGAAGCAGGCTCGGACGTGGTGGCCTGGTATCCCACCCCTGTCCCCAAAATGTCCTTGTGATGGAAAGAGGGGCTGAGCTCTGCAGTCAGACCCACTAGGTCACACATTTTGTTCTGCCACATATTGGCCGTATCATTTTGGACAAATTGGGGATACCCTGGAAAAGTGGCTTTCTCTTTCAGAGCATCAATTTTCTCACCTGTAAAATGGATAGAATAATACCTAACTGGAAATGTTATTTAGGAGATTAAATGAATTAGTGCACTTTCCAGTCAGTGTCTGACACAGGGACACAGATTATTCATGTATACAGCATTATACGTTTCTTACTTGATGAAAAACTGGCAAATAGACACTGTAAAAGAAAAAGAATGATGTTGTTTCCTTGTTTCATAACTAACAGTTTTATCACGATCCAACAGTTTAAAAACAGAAAGGTTTTTCTCTGGGAAGAGAGGTACTTGTGGTGACGCAGAGCTTGCACACTTTCCTATGCTCCCCGCTCCCCCTCCACCTCCTACACAATGGTGAACATTGTAGGAATCTTTTTAAAAAATTCCATTCCCCCTTACAAGTCAATGAGAGAAATACTACCACAATTGTTGATTAATGAGCAGACGATATGAACAGATGAAGCATAAAGAAGAAATAGATAAGATAAATAAGATGAAAGATAGTCATCCTCACAGGTAATCAAACAAAAGCAAATTAAGAAAATTGTATAACATATTTCACCTATCCAATTAGCACAGGTGTATTTTTAATGTGAATATTCCATATGGCAGCGGACAGTTGGATAGGCACTCTTATATAATATAGGCAGCTTTTTGAATGAGTAAAAGCCTTCTTGGTAGTTCATTTGATGTCTCAGAAACATTTAAACATTTAAAATATTTATACCTTTTCCTTGGTAATTTCACTTCTGGGATTTACCCCAAGGAAAAATTCTTCATGCAGAAGAAGCTTATGTACAAAGACATTCATTTTGGTCTCTTTAAAACAATGAAAAAATTGGAACCCAATAAGAGGGTAAATGACATAGGGGCAAGTTAAGACAACATTAAGGAGGTGACAATGACTGCTCTAGATAGGCAATGTTGGCTGGGTGACTGAGAAGATGAAGAGGACTTGCTCAGAAGGAAGGCAGGAATGAACACGTGTTGAGAATGTACTCTATGCAAGATCTGTACTCAGAGAGTCATACATTCTCTCATTTCAGCCTCACATCACCACGTGCTTCCTGAGGGGCTGGGAAGGATAAGGAGGCAAGGAGGCCAAGACAGTGGAAGACCCCTTTCTAATCACCAGGCACTGTGACATATGATAGGAATCTGGCTTTCTATGTAGCCCCGTTAAGTAGATGACACTACCCTAGTGTTACATTTGAGGAAACCACGGCTCAGAGAGGCCAATTAACTTGCCTGAGATCTCAGAACTACTAAGTCTCACACTAGGATTCTAGTGGCTCCAAGGCCACGTTTTGCCACAGACTGCAGAGAGCTGGGGATTCAGGCTGCATTGCCCTCCTCTCCTAACCCTCCCTCACCCACACTCCCACACCCAGACCTCTGAATTCTTAACTAAGGGGATAGGGGAACCTCTGCTTTTGGAGGAAATTTCTCTCACAACCTCTGTCCCTCGCTGCCCTGGCCTCTAGGAAAACGATTCATTTGCATTTCTCAATAGGGAAACAGCGGCTCCCTTAGAGTCTTCCCCCATCTGAATTCCCATTCCTTTTTCTTTCTTTTTTTTAATTATTGTTTATAATTAAACATAATGGTTTATAACATTGTGAAATTTCAAGTGTACATTCTTATTTATCATTTTCCATACACGCTGCATCATCCTCACCACCAGTAGTCTAATTTTTATCTGTCACCATACATATGTGTCCCTTTACCCCTTTCACCCACCCTCAAACTCCCTTCCCCTCTGGTACCCACTAACTGTTCTCTTTGTCCATGTATTTGTTTATCTTCCACATATGAGTGAAATCATGTGGTGTTTGTCTTTCTCTCTCTACCTTATTTTGCTTAACATAATACCCTCAAGGTGTGTCCATGTTGTTGCAAAAGGACGATTCTGTCTTTTTTTATGACTGAGTAGTATTCCATTGTATGTATATACCACATCTTCTTTATCCATTCATCCATTGATGGGCACTTGGGTAGCTTCCACATCTTGGCTATTGTGAATAATGCTGCAATGAACATAGCGGTTCAGAAGTCTCTTTGAATTGTTGATTTCAAGTTCTTTGGATAAATACCCAGTAGCAGGATAGCTGGGTATTATGGTATTTCTATTTTTAACTTTTTGACAAATCTCCATAGTGTTTTTCATGGTGGCTGTACCAGTTTGCATTCCCACTAACAGTGTATGAGGGTTCCCTTTTCTCCACATCCTCTCCCATGTTTGTTGTTTTGTGTCTCGGTAATTATTGCCATTCTAACAGGTATAAGGTGATATCTCATTGTAGTTTTGATTTGCATTTCCCTAATGACTAGTGATGTTGAACATCTTTTCATGTGCCTGTTGGCCATCTGTATATCTTCTTTGGAAAAATATCTGTCCATATCCTCTGCCCTTTTTTTGATTGGGTTGTTTGTTTCTTTGTTGTTGAATTGTATCAGTTCTTTATATATTTTGGAAATTAACCACTTGCCAGATATATGATTTGCAAATATTTTCTCCCAGTTGCTGGGTTGTCTTTTTGTTTTGTTCATGGTTTCCTTTGCCTTGCAGAAGCTCTTTCATCTGATGTACTCACATTTGTTTATTTTTTCTTTTGTTTCCCGTGCCTGAGTACACATTGTATTTGAAAAGATGAAGCTAAGACTGATGACAAGAGTGTACTGCCTATATTTTCTTCTAGGAGGTTTATGGTTTCACATCTTACTTTCGAGTCTTTAATCCATTTTGAGGTAATTTTTCTGTATGGTGTAAGATAATGGTTTACTTTGATTCTTTTTACGTGGCTGTCCAGCTTTCCCAACCCCACTTACTGAAGAGACTTACCTTTCTCAATTGTATGTTCTTGGCTCCTTTGTCGAAGATTAGCTGTCCATAGATGTGTGGTTTTATTTCTGGGCTGTCCATTCTGTTCCATGGATCTGTGTGTCTGTTTTTGTGCCAATACCACGCTGTTTTGATTGGTAGAGCTTTGTAGTATATTTTGAAGTCAGGAATTATGATGCCTCCAGCTTTCTTCTTTTTTCTCAGGATTGCTTTAGCTATTTGGGGCCTTTTGTTGCCCCCTGTGAATCTTAGTCTTCTTTGTTCTATTTCAGTGAAGAAGGTCATTGGGCTTCTGATTGGGATTGCACTGAATCTGTAGATTGCTTTACATAATATTGACATTTTAACTATGTTTATTCTTCCAATCCATGTGCATGGAATATCTTTCCATTTCTTTATGTCTTTCTTCTATTTCTTTCAATAGTGTCTTATAGTTTTCAGTGTGTAGGTCTTTCACCTCCTTGGTTAAATTTATTCCAAGATATTTTATTCTTTTTGTTGCAACTGTAAATGGGATTGTATTCTTGAGTTCTCTTTCTGCTAGTTCATTATTAAAACATAGAAATCCAACAGATTTTTGTAAGCTGATTTAGTACTCTACAACTTTGTTGTAGTTGATTATTTCTAACAGTTTTCTGATGGATTCTTTAGGGTTTTCTGTATATAGGATCATGTCATCTGCAAAGAGTGAGAGTTGCACTTCTTCCTTGCCAGTTTGGATACCTTTTATTTCTATTTCTTGCCTAATTGCTCTGGACAAAACCTCCAGTATTATGTTGAATAAGAGTGGTGAGAGTGGGCACCCTTGTCTTACTCCTGTTCTCAGAGGGATAGCTTGCAGTTTTCCCCTGTTGAGTATGATGTTTGCTGCAGGTTTGTCATATATGACCTTTATTATTTTGAGGCACTGTCTTTTTTTTTTTTAATAATTTTAGTTATTTATTTTTCCCCCAAAGCCCCAGTAGATAGTTGTATGTCATAGCTGCACATCCTTCTAGTTGCTGTATGTAGGACGCGGCCTCAGCATGGCTGGACAAGTGGTGCGTCGGTGCGCGCCCAGGATCCAAACCCAGGCCACCAGCAGCGGAGCGCGCGCACTTAACCACTAAGCCACGGGGCCAGCCCAGCACTGTCTTTCTATACCAATTTTATTGAGAGTTTTTTCATAAATGAATGTTGGATCTTGTCAAATGTTTTCTCTGCATCTGTTGACAGGCTCATGTGATTTTCATTCCTCACATGTGTGTCACATTGATTGGCAGATGTTGAGCCATCCCTGCATCCCTGGTGTAAACCCTACTTGATCATGGTGGATGATCCTTCTAATGTATTACTGTATTTGGTGTGCCAATATTTTGTAGAGGATTTTTGCATCTATGTTCATCAGCAATATTGGCCTGTAATTTTCCTTCTTTGTGTTGTCCTTGTCTGGTTTGAGGATCAGGGTGATGTTGGCCTCATAGAATGAGTTTGGAAGCATTCCGTCTTCTTCAACTTTTTGGAATAGTTTGAGAATGATAGGTATTAAATCTTCTTGGAATGTTTCATAGAATTCTCCAGAGAAGTCATCTGGTCCTGGACTTTTCCTTTTTGGGAAATTTTTGATTACTGTTTCAATCTCTTTACTTGTGATATGTCTTTGCAAATTCTCTATTTCTTCTTGATTCAGTTTTGGGAGGTTGTATGAGCCTAAGAATTTATCAATATCTTCCTGATTGTCCACTTTGTCGGCATATAATTTTTCATAGTATTCTCTTATAGTCTTTCATATTTCTGTGGTGTCCATTGTAATTTCTTCTCTTTTATTTCTAATTTTATTTATTTGAGGCTTCTCTCTTTTTTTCTTAGTGAGTCTGGCTAAAGGTTTGTCAATTTTGTTTATCTTCTCAAAGAAATAGCTCTTAGTTTCGTTGATCCTTTCCACTGTTTTTCTGGGTTCTATTTCACTTATTTCTGCTCTAATTTTTATTATTCCCCCCTTCAGCTGACCCTGGGATTTGTTTGTTCTTTTTCTAGTTCTGTTAGATATAGTTTAAGATTACTTATTTGAGATTATTCTTGTTTGTTGAAGTGGGCCTCTATTGCTATGAATTTCCCTCTTAGAACCACTATTGCTGCATCCCATAAGACTGGTATGATGTATTTTCACTTTCATTTATCTCCAGATATTTTTTTTATTTCTCCTTTGATTTCTTTATTGATCCAATGAGTGTTCAGTAGCATGTTGTTTAGTCTCCACATATTTGTGACTTTCCCAGCTTTTTCTTGTAGTTCATTTCTTGTTTCATAGCATTATTGTTGGAAAACATGCTTGATGTGATTTCAGTCTTCTTAAATTTATTAAGGCTTGCCTTCTTTCTCAACAAATGATCTATCTTTGAGAATGTTCCATGTACACTTGAGAAGAATGTGTATTCTGCTGTTTTGGGATGAAATGTTCTATATACGTATATTAAGTCCATCTGGTCTAGTTTTTCATTTAATTCTACTCTTTCCGTGGCTTAGCGGTTAAGTGCGTGCGCTCCGATGCAGGCGGCCCGGGTTCGGATCCCGGGCGCGCACAGACGTGCTGCTTCTCCGGCCATGCTGAGGCCGCATCCCACATACAGCAACTAGAAGAATGTGCAACTATGACATACAACTATCTACTGGGGCTTTGGGGGAAAAATAAATAAATAAATAAAATTATAATTCTACTCTTTCCTTGTTGACTTTCTGTCTGGACAATCTATTCATTGATGTAAGTGTGGTGCTGAGGTCTCCTACTATTATTGTGTTGCTGTTAATTTCTCCCTTTAGGTCCATTATAGTTGTTTTATGTGCTTTAATGCTCCTGTTTAGGTGCATATATATTCATAAGTGTTATGTCCTCTTGGTGGAATGTCCCTTTTATCATTATATACTGCGCCTCTTTGTCTTTCATTGTCTTTTTGATCTTGAAGTCAGCTTTGCCTGATACAAGTATGGTGCCACATGCTTTCTTTTGTTTGCCTTTTGCTTGGAGTACCATCTTCCACCCCTTCACTCTGAGCCTGTGTTTGTCTTTAGAGCTGAGATGTGTTTCCTGAAGGCAGCATATTGTGGGGGTCTTGTTTTTCAATCCATCCAGCCACTCTGTGTCTTTTGATTGGAGAGTTCAATACATCCACATTCAGAGGGATTATGGATATAAGAGGGCTTAATACTACCATTTTATCTCTTGTTTTCAGGTTGCTCTACATTTCTGTTGTTTCTCTTCCTGTGTATTTCTAACTGCCATTTCAGTTTGGTGATTTTCTCTGGTGGTTTTCACACTTTTCTCTTTATTTATCATATCGGTCTTGTTCAGATTTTTTTGTTTAGAGGTTACCATGAAGTTTGTATAAAAGATCTCATAGATGTGAGAAGCCATTTTCTGATAGCCCCTAATCTCCACTAGCCTAAGCAGATTCCCCCCCTTTCCTATTCTCCCTCTAGGTATTACTGTTACAAATTATTCCATTTAGTGTTGTGAGTTTGTGATTATAATGAAGTGTTTATTGTTATTTTTAATGCTTTCGTTCTCTTTATCTTTAGTGTTATAATTAAGAGTTTGCCACCCTGTTCAGATAGAAAGCTTCCGTTTTCTGATTTGGTCCTTCTACTTATCTCCTTGCTCAAGGCGTGGTAAACCTTTTCCTTTTTGTTTCAGGTATCAGGGCATTCTTGATCATTTCTTGTGGTGATGAATTCCCTCAGCTTTTGCTTATCTGGGAAAGTTTTTATTTCTCCATCATACCTGAAGGATACTTTTGCTAGATACAGTATTCTTGGCTGAAAGTTTTCATCTTTCAGTATTTTGAATATATCATTCCAATCTCTCCTAGCTGTAAGGTTTCTGCTGAGAAGTCCACTGAAAGCCCGAAAGAGGTTCCTTTGTAGGTTATTCTCCTCTGCCTTGCTGCACTTGATATTTTTTTCTTTGTCATTGACCTTTGCCAGTTTTACTAATATATGCCTTTGAGAAGGTCTTTTTGCATTGATGTAATTACAAGTTCTATTGGCTTCATTTATTTATAATTCCAGTTCCTTCCCCTGGTTTTGAAGTTCTCAGCTATTATTTCTTTGAGCAAGCTCCCTGTTCCTTTCACCCACTCTTCTCCCTCTGGAATACCTATAATCCTTATGTTGCATTTCCTAATATGTCAGATATTTCTCAGAGAATTTCTTCATTTTTTTAATGTCAGTTTGCTCTGCTCCTCCACCTGAAGCATTTTTATATTTCTGTCCTCTAAATTACTAATTCTGTCCTTCGTATTGTCAGCTCTGTCTTTTAATGTTTCTAGATTGTTTTTTTATCTTATTCATTGTGTTGTTCATCTCCAGCATGCAGTCTGTTTTCCCATAGAAAGTGATTTATCTGTTTAGATTTTCTTTCTCTTCTGGAGTCACTATTGATAATTATATTCTCCTAGAAAATTATCCATTTCATCTCATTTTCCATATATTTGTATAAAGTTAAGCAAAATAGTTTTTGTTTAAATTCCTTTGTATATGTGGCTATTTCCCGCTTTTTCTTTTCTTTTTGAGGGGATTTAGGCTTTCAAGGGAGGGTTTTTGAAAGATTGGACCCACTGATTCATGCTTGTGGGCTCATGGCAATAAATGGGTGGTGGGTGTTACCTCTTTCAGACAAAACACTTTAAAGTTGGAGACAGTTAGTTCCCCCAAAGCTACATTTGGTTTTTTAAACAGGAACCTGATTAATAAATGAAAAGCAATAGTATACATTGGAGCATATGAGGAAGCCATTTGGTTTAAAAACGCTTTGGCTGACCATGTTTTTCCATAAGGGCCTGATGTGGCTGTTGAGCATCTGTTGAACCTCTGCTATAAACCTTTACTATGTCCCAAAGACAGGAATGATGCTCTTAAATCTAGGGAGGTAACTTCCCCCCATATCAGCATTCATTTAAGTATAAGCATCTCTTCTTGGGAACTAAGGACTAAGTACTGACCTGCTGTGTTCACTGTGTGACCACTGACCTGTCGACCACCAACTTGTTGTGCCAGCTAAGCATCTTGTGACAGTAGTAAAACAGATATTCCTTTCATATGTGATGTATGCTCTTTGTCCCAAGATGGTATATAACCACTCTGTACACCCCACTTCTTTGGTGCCCTTCCTTCCTTGGGGAAGGAAGGCCCTGGGTTATAGTCCACAAACGTTGCTCATAATAAACTCATCCCAATTTTAATTTATAGATTGATTATGGATTATTAGCATTGACAGACGTAAATCATTACAGAGATGGTAATTGGCCAGGGTTCAGGAAAAGGTAAGAATGAGGGAATTTCCAAAGATCAGCAATTTAATGAAGAACACTGCTAGAATTTCACATAGCAGTGAAGCTAGATCTGTATATCTGTGTGGTCTCAAGCTGACTGACTCCTGTTTTCTGCCTGTCTCTCTCTCTTTCCCTTCTATATTTAAAGAAATTTATTCAGCTATTTCTCATAGGCTACAGAAAAGATTCTTTACTATGAACAGGGAGGTGGAGTTCCAATTTACGAGAAAATTGAGAAATATCACTAGATAGAAGTTGATGCCACCATCTTTAAAAGATCCAGTTTCCTGATTTCCAGTTCTCTTCCTAGTGCACTGCTGGAACACATAAAACATACAGGAAAAGGACAAAATCCAATAATGACTGAAAGACTAGTTAAGGGCAATGCGATTACAGCCGTTTCCATTTCTCATATACTGACACATCCTGTGCCCTCCTTGAGGACACACGCAAATATACTTCCATAAAATTTTTCTCTTGCAAATTTTTAAAGAACTAAAATTAAATATGATGATATGGTTCCATATCCTTTGAATGTTTTAACAATTATTCTTTTAAATAAAGGACAAGTGTTTACTAGCTCAGTCAACTTCAATTCTTAATGAAAATGAGTTAATCATGAACCCAGACCTGCCTGAATCTGCTTCAATCCAAGATGCATTTACAGAAAAGAGGTTTTGTTTTGCTAGTGTTCAAGGGATAAACAGGACATTGTGGCTAGAGCCACTGGGACACCCCCACCTCCCTGCCCTCCCTTGTTATATGAGACTCCATGCAGCCTGGTAATGGCTGCTCTAAATCAACTGAGAATTTGGGTAAGGCTGATGTCAGCTTGGGTGAGACTGGAACAGCTGCATTTTCTTCTCTGAGTGGTTGCTTCTCTGCAGTATCACCCTCAGTGATTGTGTGGCATCCAATAGCACACAAAGAGAGGCCTGTTGGGGGCAGAGGCAGCTTCCTGTGCACCCTTCATCCTGCCTCCTATGCAGCTCTCTGAGAATGGTGACAAATGCTATAATGGCCGAGCAGTCAAAGTGCTCTGGGAGCACAGAGTAGCCAGCCTAGATGTAACTACATCTCAAGAAAAAAAACCCGCAAGACTCCCTAAATTGTTCACTGACCCCACATACTCCATCACCCTAACCAGGAAATGATAGAATTGTTGAGAAGTAAAAGGAAAGACGAGGTGACATCAGCATCATGGTAGAGTGAACTCTTCCCTTAGTCTCTCCCTACTAATATACAACCAAAAGGACATTCATTAACCAACAGAGGATACCCACACAGCACAACAGGACATCTGAGAGATTCACAAAGCCATACATTTGAAGGTAAGGGTTCTGGATCCCTGGGAAGCAGTGAAAGGAGGTGAGTGGATCTCCTCCTCCCTAGTGGCAGAGATCTGGGTTGTAGGTTCTCACACAGCAGCTGGCATGTGACTCTAAGAGAAGGTGGGGGAACAGGCAGGCCTTCACACAAATGCTTTCACTTTCACAGTTGCATAACAGCACGTGGGAATGCTCCACAACAAGGTGGCTCGGCCACTGTGTGTGCACCACACAAAGCCCAGCAGCCCACATGGGCTGCTAGTCAGTACAGAGGAGGCTCATGTGTGTGAATGAAAGCACCCACCTATCACCTCCTGCCCAACTCACCAGCTCAGCCCAACAGCTAGTGCAGCGGTTCTGCACCAGAGTGTCTGCACCTGCGTGTGTGACCTGCCAAGCAGTGGTGGCCAGCAGGCAAATGCAGGCAAATCCTATGGGCACAACATCCAGTGGATGTGGTGAGTTCAAAAGACACAGCTCTTGCCACACCCCCCAGTGATGGCAGGTGGAATTTATGACCAATACTACCACTATGCACTGGCAAATGTCCACTTCATCAAACACTATGAAGCAATACATTAAAACTCTAGATCAGGAGGAAAATGACAAGTCTGCAGAAACTAATCCTGAAGTCAAAGAAATTTACAATATAAATGACAGACATTCAAAATAGTTATCATAAAGAAATTCAATGAGTTACGGGAAAACTCAGAAAGATAGTTCAATGAACTCAGGAAAAAATTAATGAGCAGAAGGAGTTCTTCACAAAAGAGATTGAAACTCTAAAAAGAAACCAGGGGCTGGCTCGGTGGTGTAGTGGTTAAGTTCAAGTGCTCTGCTTCAGCGACTGGCGGTTCACAGGTTCACAGGTTGAGATCCCGGGTGGGGACCTACGTACCACTCATCAAGCCATGCTGTGATGGCATCCACCATACAAAATAGAGGAAGATGGGCACAGATCTTAGCTCATGGCCAAGCTGCCTCAGAAAAAAGAGGAAGATTGGCAACAGATGTCAGATCAGGGCCAAGCTTCCTCAGAAAAAAAGAGGAAGATTGGAAACAGTGTTTCTCCTTTACTATCACACAACTACCGCACTACTTCTGACACTAGATGTGTGTGTTCTTTTCCCTACGTTGAGCAGTTTTGTGATTTCTCAGACACCAGCTTGGTGTCCTACAATTTAAGTCAGTACTAATACTATCTAACTGAAGTTTGTTTCAGATCCCACAGGTTTAGGGTTCAGTCCCATAAGACTATGATCCCCCCACTTCAGACACCAGTCACGAGTCCAGATTGTTACTGACTGGCTTCTGGCTGACTGGGTAAAAATCAGAGGTTCTCATGACCTTCTTGTCAGGTTTGATTAATTTGCTAGAGCAGCTACAGAACAATGGGAAAACAGTTTACTTACTAGATTGTTGTTTTATTTAAAAAAGATATAACTCGTGAACAGCCAGATGGAAGAGATACACAGGGAAAGGTATGTAGGAAGGGGTCTAGAGCTTCCACGCCCTCTCCAGGTGGGCCACCCTGCCAGCACCTCCTCGTGTTCACCAACCCACAAGATCTCCTAACACCACACTTATGGGTTTTTATGGAGACTTCATTACATAGGCATGATTGATTGGGGGTTACCAGAGGATGGGGGAGGAGGAAGAGAGAGTAAATATTTAATGGGTATGAGGTGTTTTTCGGGGATGATGAAAAATGTTTTGAAACAAGAGAGAGGTGGCAGTTGCACAACATTGTTAATACAGGAAATGCCACTCAAAAATATAATCTTTATACTGTTAATTTTATTTATGGGAAATTCACTTCAATGAAAAAAAAAGACATACACCTAAGAGTAGCTGGTATAATCGTGAAATGCCACAAAAAAAATAAATAAATAAATAACTTAAAAAGCTCTCAAAGGAATAATACTTTGAAAGGAAAAATAATCACACTTCTTGTCTGCGACACTGGAATCTTGATGACAGTGAAAGGACACTATGTGCTACTTAAAGGAAAGGACAGCAATTGACAAATCCCTGTAAATCAGCTAGATGGCACTTACTGTGAGGGTAAGAGAAAATATTAACTCTGAATTAAGGATTCAGAGACTGTATCACCCAGAGAGTCCATTTGAGGAAAATCCTCAAAAAATCTCTCCATCAGATAAGAAATTCATAAGAAACACACAATAGTTGTAATTAAACAAAAGCGTTCATGGTAATGTACCTGGGAATTGAGAAGTAAGTGAAAAGTAAAGATGTTCGAAAGAAAGAAGTAATATTTTCAGAAAAAAATCTAATAATGTCTAGAAAGAGAACACAATTATTTCAGCAAAAATTCTGTGTTGGAAGGCTGGTACAGGGAGAGGGGTAAGAATATTGCAAGACTGTGAGGTGGGCAGAGAACATGGGCTAGTGAATGTTCTGCGTTTTCATCCTACTTGGGTTGATGGTGAGCAGTGGGAAATAGAGGGCAGAGTGGTATAAGATGAATATTTTAATATAATAGCAGAGAAATGTATGCATTATGAGGGTAAGTGCTAATGGAATGGAGAAGCGCAAAAGAATTTTGGAACTACTAAGGAGGAGAAGAAAAGAAGAGAAGGTAGCCTGGCCTCACCTCTTAGCAGGGCTGTCACAGTACCAACCCCTCCCTTCCTGAAAGTCTCTCTTTGGCTTTTGTGACACTGCACTCACCAGGTTTTCCACACTAGCTCCTCCTTCTCTGTCTCTCCTTATGGTGGTTAGTGCTGTGCCATCTTTTCTTCCCTAACTATAATCTCCCCTTGGTGATTTTAGCTAATCCCATGGCTTTAAGTAACACGACTGGGCTTTCTTCAATCATAAAAATACTGCAAAATTGATCATTACAAATACACAATTATATCAAAAATGGCCTTAATTGTTTGGTTGAAACACTGATTTAAAAACTTTTAAATGACCCAAAAAAGCTGGCAAAATCAAAATGACAAAACTGAACAACAAAAAAGATGAAAAAACAACACTAAGAAGCACTAGTCATTAGGTAAAACACATTTAGACAAATTAACCTGAAGGCTAGCTAGAGAGATCTCGGGACAAAGCTCTGTCCTGATCTGTCCAAGTCAAAGACCAGGAGGAGAGCCAGCCCCTGTGCCCTGGAGCTCCCAGGCCACTGAGGAGGCCGACACCCTGCCCCAGGAAGCAGAGAGCTCTGGGCAGATGTGGAGAAAGCAGAAAAAGGGAGGAGACGGAGCAGAGCCTGGGGGTATCCAACCTGTCAGGGCTCTCTCCCCTTGGTCCTCTCTGCCTCCACACTCCATCTCCTCTGCTGGGTTATCACAGCAGCCTCCTAACTGACCTCCCTGCCTCTGGTGTCTTCCCCCTTCCAAATCACCCTCCATGCAGCTGATATTTTGATCTTTTTAAAAATGCAGTACTCTTCCTGTTATTCCACTGCTTAAAACCAAATAACTCTTCTTTTCCCCTCCCCCACAGGATAAATGGCACTCAGGAAAAGAAGTCCAACCCCACACAGGGTCTGGTCCCTAGCTGCCTCTCTAGCCTCGTTTCCCAACACTTTCCCTCATGGGCCATGCTCCAAATGTGCTTCCCTTCACTCACCCATCTTGCCTTTTCTCTCCTCCTTGACATATGCTGGTGGCTTTCCAGGGAGTATCCATCTCCCACACCTCCCCTGCACAAGCAGTTAATCCTCACCTAGTAGGTGCAGGAGAGGGGTGAGGGACTCCAACGTGGGAGATAGAAAAGCTTATAAGAAGAGACTGCGTTGACTGCGTTGACTGCCCAAGCTGGGGTTTTCCATTGTGAAGTGTGGAGAATACACCCACTGCCTTCCTGGCCTCCAGCTCCTGATCCCTGATCTTCTCTCTTTCCTCTTTGCTGATAATTCCTTGCGTAGCTTTCTGAGCGACACCATACCAGTACAGTCTCATCCTATCTCTTTTCATGCAAGAAATGGTAACCCACTCCAATTAGGACAATAAAGAGGGTTTGCATGGTAAAGATACATAGATCTCTAGGAGGAAGATGAAGACAGGGGTGCCTCCGCCTCTCACCCTCACAGGGACTGGAAAGCTGATGGGCTTTCTGTTCTCTCTGTCAGGGGCCATATAGTCTCACATCTTTGCTCTCAGTGTATCTCTCTCTCTTTCCTGTCAGCTTTATTCTCCCGGGCTTCTCCACATGGTAGGGAACATGGCCTTCTGCAGCTATGGGTCCCACTCGATCGGAGAGCAAAGGGACTTTCCTGGTGCACTCCGCATGGAAAATTCCAGGGAAGGACTCTTATTGGCTGGGCTTGAGGCACAAGACAGCCTCTAGGTGGGTCACTGGCCAGGGGAATAGCATACTCTGATTAGCAAGGCCTGGGACTTGTGACCTCCCCTGTAACCAGGGTCAGGGTGCTGTGGTTGACAATCATATCAAAAACACAAGGTTGGAGTAGAAGAGGAGTTGCCAGAAAAAGAAGTGCTACTTGCTGGTTTCCTTTTGTCTTGCTTTCCATTCCCTCACAAACCCAGCAGTGCCCAAATTAAATCTTCCAACAACACTGGCTCTCTCCCCATTGACTGTAGAACTAAGTACTCATGTCAGCATTAGAGGCCCTCCACCAATGGTTGCCTTCATTCCAGCCTTGTTTCTATCCAAACACATTGTTACTGAAATATAGCCTCTTTCTCCCTCATGGCGTTCAGAACTGCCAAGTCCTAAGAAAATGATTTTCTGATTTGTATTAAATGAATATTTCCATTTTGAAGTCTCAGAGTTCTTTTTTTTCTAATTCTTTTACAGATCATGTTTCTCTCTGCCTTGCACTACAATTATTTGTGTGTGGTCTACTCTCCACTGGAGAGCAGGGTCCATGCCCTACTCTCTTGGCATCTGCCTGGTGTTTTGTACAGCTACCAGTAGGCATTCAGGAAGTACTGTATTCCTTTAACCAAACAGATTAAGGCAATATTTAAAGGATACCTACAGAAACACACCTAATTTTTCTAGGATTTTTGATTATTCAAGCCTGATTAATATTCCTTCATCTATTGAAAAGAGCATAATAAATGTTCATATAAACCAATTATTGAGTGAATACTTTAAACACTAAAGAGCAAAAGCTTTCTAAACACCTGTCTGTGCTTCATAACACTTTGTAATAGACAGTCCATTTGGTTTTATATTTAAATTATTATCTATTCATTATATCAGATCTTTTAAAGAACCTACTTAAAAATATCATTTTCCCCTGACATATGTTCAAAGAGTCTTGGGAAAGGCCCACAAATTTTTATTTTTAATAACTGTCCCAGATCAGGGGCTGCCAAACTATAGGCATTGGTCAAATCCAGCCCAATGTCTGTTTTTATAAATAAAGTTTTGTTGCAACACAGCCACAGCCACATCCATTCATTTACATGTTGTATTTGGCTGCTTTCTCCCTGTAATGGCAAAGTTGTGTAGTTGTGACAGAGACCATATGGCTGGTGAAACTTAAAATATTTACTATCTGACCCTTTACAGAACTTAGCCTACCCCTCCCTAGATGACTCTACTGACACAGCTGATCCATGTACCTTTATAAGGTTATTATGAGGATTAAATAAACTAATGTAAAGCCCTTGGAGCCGTGCCTGAAATATATACCTGCTCCATAAATGCTATTTTTTTCTTTTCATCTGCTAATGGAGTAAATTACATTAATAAATTTCCTAATTATACTATCTTTGTTTGGGTTTCCTATAATAAACCTACTTGATCACGATGCATAGTGTGATTATATTCGCTAGCAGATGGAGCAGACAGCATTCTCTAATTCCTGTTGCCCAAAGTTTGTGGTCTCTTCCTACCCTGACCAGGTCACTGCGAGACCAAACAAAGAATACAAAGCCATTATATCTAGTTCTCTGGCTCCAGTGCTGAGTTCAGTGTCCTGACAGAAAACAAAAGCAAAACAAATCCAAACATACATGGTTGCTAGGCAAACAGCAAAACAAATAGAAAGAATTGGATGATGAAAAAGCAGAAAAAAGAGACACGAGACCTACACAAATAATTGGTCCTCCAAAATAAAGGAAAGGAAAAACAGTTTGCAAAAGACTGATGAAACCAGAGATGAAAGATGAACTAAGATACCAGAACATGATTGGGGGGATGGGATAAGTAATTCTTTTAAATAATTGGGGGGAAAAGTAACTCTTTGGCAGAATTTAAAAAGGCAAAGACTAGAATAAACTCTATAGGCAACCATATCAATGATGTGGAAGACAAGATGAGAAAATAATATTAAAAAACAAGAGGGAAGCAATGAGAACAAAGAAGAACAAGGTGGACGGACAACAGAGATCAAACATATAAATAACTAGCACCCTCCAAGAAGAGATAGAAGGCATGGAAAGAAAAATGTACTGCGATCAACACCATCCATTTCCTCCCCCAAAGTCACCACCTCTTCTCACTAACAGACCCTGCTTGGTTCAGCTGTCAAGAAGAGATAGCTGGTATCAGGATCAGAATTCCCCTGATCCCATGGTAGACATGTGACCCTAGTCTGGCCAATGATATGTAAGAAAAGTTCACTGGGGGCTTCTGAGAATGAATTCCATCCTGACAAGAGGAAGGAGGGTGAGGAGAAGCTCCTGCCCCAGCTGCCACTGGCTGTTGCCTCTGAATGTGCCTGTATGAGACTGTGGTGCTTGAGACTGTTGGAGCCATCTCAGAGCAGAGGGGAGGTCAAGAGATGGTAGAGCCTGACCTGGAGTGTGGCATCCTTGACGCTGAGCCAAACCCAGCCACAGTTTATCTCTGAGCTTGGAAATTACCAAGGGATCAGAATGAGTGACATTACAGATGTGGGAAAGAGCAGGAAGTAGACAGGTGAAAGGGAACGGTTTTGGAGTTTGCTTGTTTGTTTGTATCTGCTATTTAAAGAGTGCAAAGTGGGGGGAGAGATTAAGTAGAACATGGTGATTGAAATCAGGTTTTGGATTTCTTGTTCAAAATGTTCGTGAACCAAGTAGATGTATGTGTTTATTCTCCTTCCCCAGAACCTTAAAACTATAGTAAATTTATTTTGATTAAGTGTATAAATCACAACATCAAAGAGAGACAAGGTGGTAACTAATCAGCAGACCAGAGATGCCTGGAGTTTGAGAGAGAGAAGGAAGAGGGCTGCCTAGTAGGGCAGAAGCAGACCCCAGACCAATTACACCAGAACCTCTGGGCTAGTGCCCAGGGAACAGTATTGTTTTAATGACCCTGGTGAGCCCAATGTGCAGCCAAGTTTGAGAATCACTGACCTAGGATATACACATAGGGGCACAGCAGGGGACAGAGTTGTATGCCCAGAGGAAGCCGCAGGGTCTCTGAACTCAGAGGGCCAGGTGGGATGGAGGGTGGGGTGAGAATGGGGCTGAAACAGGGAGAATACTGGGAGGTTTGTGTGTGAAAAAGTCAACCCCCAACCCTCTGTCCAGCTCCAGGCACAGAATGTCCAGGAGCCAGGCATTTCCTTCTCAGACATCAACAAAGGAGAGCTCTTCTAAAACCACAACCAAAACCAAAAGACCCTGAACACACTGTCTGGAGAGAGCTCGAGCAGCTTGTGTGGGTACAGGAGCCTCAGCAGAGCCCTCCTCGTTCTGATGTTTAGCGGTTCCCCAGCATATAACCCAGCTCGCTGCCCCCACCCTAAGGTGGATCCTGATTGCCCACAGAGCTACTTGACTCATTTATAAATATAAGAGGAAAACCAAGGACACCAGGACCAGACCCCAGTACCTAGACCCTGGCTGTGAGGCTGTCCCTGAGCCAACATCAGCCTCACCTGTGTGGTCAGCAACCATGTGGACCACAAAACTGTCACCAATGACATTGGGGAAGTCTGTCAGGATCAAGAAAGTGCCCAGCAGGGTGAGTGTGCCCAGCTCCTGAGACTCCTTTCCCAGGAAATTAGGAGTGCAGTGGGTTGGTGCTCGCTATCCCCAGGAAATGTGATATCCAACATCTCCAGCCCTTGGGACAATACCAGGTGAGATGAATCAGAGACAGTAAAGGTTGGTATGTGACCCAGGAAACTGTGGGAGACGGGTGGAATAGGAGCTTTTATGAAGAGCAAAGAGCAGGTATGCCAGACACTGATGTTTCTCTCTGCTCTGCTCTAAATCTACTTGAAGAAGCATTCAGTGGACAAGGAATCATATTTGCAATAAGTGACTTCAAGACCGAAAATTGAGGATAAAGAAAGACAGGTTTTGGCTCAATACTAGAGGAGAGCTTTCTGTAGTCAGAGTCATCCAAAAATGGAATAGATGCTCTGGGACACAGTGAGGTCCCTGTCACTGGTGGAATGTGACTACAGGCAAAGTCACATGGTGGGTTGTTATAAAGTCTAGGATGGAAAAGGACTGCACAGTGAGTTTGCTTTCAACATGGAGGTTCTTAGATTCTAAGAAATTCACTGTGGCAAAATCACATAGGATTATTCCAAACCCCAGAGTCCCATTTTCCCCAGAACTATCAGGTGGAGGAGAGAGCCTGCACTAAGGCAGCCCACTGCAAGGAGCAGGGCCAGTTCAGGATCCATTACCCTGAAGCCTCTCACTCTCTGCTCTGTTTCTGACTCAACAGGGGCTAGAACTCTGTTCTTATCCCCAGTGCTGTGGACGATACCAGCAAAAGGCCTTTGCTCCTCGAACTCCTTGGGCAGCTGGGATTCAGCTCACAAGAGGGGTTTCCAGCAGAAGAAGGGAAGTGAGAGGTGCTCAAGCAGCCTAGACAACTGGATTGGGACCTTATTTCTTTTCTTGTGCTTTGTCAAGTTTTCTAAATCATAAATGGATGGTTTCCATATTCTTCCAAGTTTTAAAACATATTTGTTAGCACAAAATCTTGTTAGTTTTTAAGGTTTGAAGGAATCCACCTGTAATAGCATGTGGCTCCTGTGCCCTTAAGGAAAATACTTATGTAAGTTTTACGATTTTTTTCTATGTTGATTTTCGAGGTTTATACACACAAGTAAATCAATTTTAGCAATTGATATTTTTCTGGAAATTGTCTGTTTCATGAAGATTTTTAAATTGAATAGATGTTAATTACGTATTACATTCTCTTAGAGTATGTTCTGGTTGTTATTGTAGTTTTGCTGTTTTGAATATGAGAGGATCTTACTGAAAGGCCAAGTGATAAATTAGGTGAAGATTCCTGCCCTGAGAGCTACGGAATCCCATTATTCAGTTCATGGCTTTTCTTTTGGGGTCTGTTTGCAAAAGCAGTTTGGTGGTTCAGCTGATGGAATGTGGTGTATTGACGTGTGTCCTCTCCTTCCACTCCCTCCACTAAGACTCAGAAATGAGAGAAATATATGTGGGTATTTCTTTTTTGTCTTTTGGGATTTTGAAGACCAAATAAAACATGACATACCTGGATCACAGGAGAGGTACAGAGATTTCATCTCAGAGACCAAAGCAGGACTTATTCTCACAAATGATGTGACCAAAGAAAAATATGTCAATCCAAAGGAGGTTAATAAGAAATGGAGCATAAAGAAAGGTGAGGGACAGAGACAACTGAAGTTCTGTGAGGCTGGCAGGAGAATCCCTTGCACCAGGCAGGTACATCCTACCATGGGGATGAAGAGCTCAGACAAGAAAGCCATTGGCATGCACACCAGCAGCACCTACCCTCCTGCCCTGACTCAGGCTCCCCAAGCAGCCCAGTGACACCTTATTTCCCGTGTGGCCTGTCTCTGGGAGAGGACACACCAGTCAGGCTCACGGGACTATCCGGCCCAGCTGGCAAATGTGCTTCTTACTGTAAATTAATAAAGCAGCATTCTGGTTTTGTCTTTCAGTGTCTTTTGACATTTGTTAGCGAGATTTTGCATCCCCAAGTCAAATCACACAGGGCAATGGATGAAATGGGGCTTCTGGGCTCAGGCTCAGAGTCTGTGTGTCAGACTATGAACCTTGGTGAGCACATGAAAGTAATTCCGACCTGTGGGGTCTTGTCATTCACTCGTTCGTACACTCAATCAACATTTCCCGCACTGTGTGCTGAGCACACATCAAGAACCATCTTGGAAGACAAAGTCTCAGTCTCTCCTTGCCATGTACATTACCATTTGAATTTTATGAAGACTCTACGTAGACCAAAGGTTTCAGTTCTCAACCCTGATCATGCATCAGAATCACCTAGTGGGTTTTTTAAAATATAGATAATACTCAGTTTGGGGATAGTGTCCAAGCTTCTCTTCTTAAAAGCTCTCCAGTTGATCTGATAAACAGTCAGGGTTGTGAGCTGAGTCGTGGGGAGTGTCCATTTGAATCAATTAGACCAAAATTGTCACTTTGCCTTTACTGTGTAGACAGATGCAGAGATATTTGGGATGATGTCAATAAAGACTCTGAAGGCATCAATTCAACACAATAAAACGTGAAAATGAGCAGGAATACTTTAACAAGTTTCCAAGATGATAAGCTTCCTGTTGGCACATATGTGGCCTTATCTATCTGAAACACAGCTCTGCTCATGTCACTGCCCTGATCAAAAATTTTAATAGATAATCTTTTTTCTGATAAGCATTGTAGAGAATCTGAGGATACAGAAAAAGAGACAGATTTCAGATGATAACCACTGTTAACTTCTTGACGAATCAGCTTTTAGACTTCCTTTGTGCCAACTTAAACATAAGTTTATATATATTTATAATACAGGATAATGCTATACATACCATCCCATAACTCATTTAATATTTCAGGGACAATTTCCAACTTAAATGTATATAGTTGTAATTTATCCTTCTTATTACATCTACAGTATTCCATTCTCGTTACATCTATAGTATTCCATCATGTGGATGCACTATACTTTATTTAACCAGTATGTAGATGTTAAGAGCAGAGGCTTTAAAACCAACTTCAAAATCTAATCCCAGCTGTGCCACTTATTAGTTATGTGACCTGGAACAAGTTCATTACCTTATCAGTGTTGCAGTTTCCTGGTAATAATAATGGTACTTGCATAATAGCATTTTCAGTTTACATTTCATGGCCTCAATTCCCACTTCTCTTTAAACTACAACCCAGACTAAATGCACCCTGACTCACAACCATTAGAAGTACTATAAAAAACTCAAGCCTGGAGGAGGGAGGATAGCACCTGGAGGAGTTTTTGGCTTTAAGTAGGGAGGTCAGGGTAGACCTTACAGAGAAGATAACATTTCTACAAAGACCTGAAGGAGGTCAGGAAATGAGATGTGTAGATGCCTGGAGGAAGAGAATTCCTGGCAGTGCAAAGGCCCTGAGGCAGGAGCATGCAGGGTGTATTGAAGGAAGGGCAAAACGCCCAGTGTCTTAGAGTGAACTGAGGGAGGAGGAGATCATGTGAGATAAGGGCAGATGGTACAGGGCTTTCCAGACAAAGTAAACTCAAGGCAGGGTTCTGAGCTAAGGAGTAATGTGATGCAACTTAGGTTTTGAAAAGATCACTCCGGATGATATTTTGAACACAGACATTAAAGGGTTAAGAAAAAAGTAGGGAGACTGAGGCTACTGCAATAATCCAGGTGAGAAATGATGGTTCTGTTGGACCAGGGAGGTGGTGAGAGATTATGAATACATATACAAAAATAAATATTTGAATATATATATTGAGTGAAAAGAAATTAGTATTTGCTGACAGAGTGTGGGGTATGAGAAAAAGAATGCAGTCAAGGAGGTCACCAAGGTTTTGTGGCCAGAACAAATGGAAGGATTGAGGTGACATTTTTGGGGATAGGAAACTGTATAGGCAGCATGTTTGGGGAGTTTGAATTTAGACATGTCAAACTAGAGATGCCTGTCACACGCAAGTGGAGATGTCAATTGAACAGTTGGTTACTTATGATGTGGAGTCCAGGGGAGGGATCACATCGGTAAGCCCCTCTTGCGACATAAGGTCATATAGTCACAGCTTCCGGGGGTTAGTGCATGGCCATAACATCAGAAGAGAATGAGTGTGGATAGTGAAGAGAGGTGGCCTGGGTGGTCTGGGTATGAACCCTGACATATTCTAAAACTTAGAGGTTGGAGAGATGGGAAAGAAACTGATAAAGGAAACTAAAGAGCAACCACTGAGTAGGAGGAGAAGAATGGTGAGTGGGGAATGCAAAGTGAAGACAGTATTTCAAGGAAGTATAGATCCGTTGCTGCTGAGAGATCACATAAAATGAGAATTGACCATTGGATTTAACAACATGGAGTTTCCTGATGACCTGGACAAGAGCAGATTCAATGGAGTGGTGGGGGCAATGCGTGAAAAGAGAGAATTCTACAGAAAGAGGTTTCTTCTAATAAGGTATGCAAACGGTCAATATGCACATGAAAATATGTTCAACATGATTAATCATTAAAGAAATACAATTCATAACCACAATGAGATACAACTTCACCCGCATTAGGATCGCTACAATCTAAACTTTACAACAGTTGGAGAGCATGTGGAGAATTCCTCATACAATGCTGGCAGAAAAGTAAAATGGTGCAGCTGCAGGTGGAAGATAGGAATATAAGAATGAGAGAAGGATGGAATAAAAGAAGCATTATGAAGGATAACCCAATGGAAGATGGTCACTGGCTAGGCGTCCAGGATGAGGGAGAAAGTGGTAAAATGAGTGAAATTATGATCCCCTGTGGACTCAAATCTTGCCTACATCATTTAAACTTAGGAGAACTTGTGTGAGGTACTCAACATCTCTGGATTTTATTTTTCCATCTGTACAACGAGGATTTCTGCCTCATAGAATGGTTGAAGGTCTAAATGAGAAACTTATGTAAAACCTATTGAATGAAGTTATGAATAATAACGCAAAAGGGAGCTGGTTTGAGTATGGGGATGCTGAAATCCACAGCACACCTTGTACTAGAGGAAAGAATTCCCACAAGACTCAAGAGGGAGAAGCATCTCTTTATCTCAACTGCACGAGAGTGCAAGGTCTCTCATTTCACATCTCCTGTCCACCAAGTCCCCATGGACACTTAGAGGAAAATTTTTCTTTCAACCAACAACTGCTCCATCCATCATCAGGGTGAGCTCATCCCAAGTTGGGGCACCTGACTCAGAAGACCAGGATCCTTCAGTAAAGAACAAGTGGAGGCTAGTCCCATCAGAATATTCCAGGATTCCAAGTTCTTCAATGATCATGTAGTAAAGAGTAAGATGTGAATGCTAGTTCATCAAGTGTTGGATTTAAGGCCTTGCTCAGCCACCTACTGGTTTGGTACATTGATTACTTGTCCTGCAAAATGGGGATAATAATACCTACCCTAAAGACTTCTTGAAAGAATTAGAAGAAATAATATTTTTTAAATGCCTAGGACAAAAATGCCAGCCCTGGTGGTCTAGTGGTTAAGATTCAGCACTCTCACCATCACAGTCTGGGTTTGTTTTCCAGTCAGGGAACCACACCATCCATCTGTCGGTTGTCATACTGTGGCAGCTGTGTGTTGCTGTGATGGTGAAAGCTATGTCACTGGTATTTCAAATACCAGCAGGGTCACCCATGGTGGGCAAGTTTCAATGGGTCTTCCAGACTAAGACAGACTAGGAAGAAGGAACTGGCCACCCACTCCTGAAAAAAATCGCCAGGAAAACCCTATGAATAGCAGTGGAGCATTACCTGATAACAGCACCACAAAATGAGAATATGGCACAAAAAGACCAGGCAAGGTTCCACTCTGCCATACACAAGGTCTCTAGGAGTCGTAAGCAGTTCATGGCACTAATAACAAAGGACAAAACCTAGTTCATTGCAGGCTTTGAATTACCAGTTCACTTCTTTTTGTTTTTTAATTCCCATCTGTAGGTGGAAAGGGAAGGGTTAATGGGTGGACACTGCTCCTGGGCTGATGGGCATTGACACCCAACCATGACTGGTTGCCTGAGATGCAAGAGCCGAGACGTCATCTTTTTCTCTCTCAGCTTTCTGCTCAGCCTGAGGGAAAAGACATCAGAAACAGCCTTATTATGGATCCACCTACTCCTCCCTTATCCATGCACAATCCAGCAGGCTCCCAGCATTGTTTCATAATGCTCACTCCTGTACTCAGAATTTTTCTTTCTGAGGTCAGAGATGAAGCAGCAGAGCTGAGCTGAGCTGGAAAGGGAACAAAGAGACCAGGAATCTAGGCCAGCAGACAAGTTACCACAGTTCATAGTACCAGGGTGTCCATCTCTGACCCAAGAGCTGGGGTACAAGGCAGGAGGCAGAGGCTTTGAGGAGGTGAGGACCCTCAGGGAGGGGAGAAGAACTCACACACCCCACTGCAGGCTGCATCAGGTCCTCAGGCATTGTGAGGCTGTAGGTGGGGTGGGGAAGACCCCACCTCAGATCTCTGGACCAGCGAGAGTCATGAGAGGATATTGGCAGGGTCATTGGAGGTCATCAGGTCCATCCTTGATTCCACGTGGACCCACCACCAGAAAGACCTTCAGCAGCCTCAGTGCTCTTGGTCTCAGTCTGCTGAGCCCTTGTGGGATGAAGGGTGGCCCAGACTCTTCACAGAGAGAGGTGCTTGTCTTCTTGGTCCTGGCCTCCTCTAGCCCCAAAACCCTCCTGAGGGAGCTCCAGGTTAGTCCAGTAGAGAACACTCATGGTTAATCCAGGGCAGACTGTGGCAGTGCCCTTAGTTATGTCCAAGGTATTCAAAAAAGTCAGCTGTTGGAGAGACCATTTCCAAACATTTGGGAACCAGACAGGATCCATGGAACACATGACTTAGGACAGAGCTTTGGGCCAAATGGTAGTATTTCAACAGGTAGGGATGGCAGCAAGAAATAGGGAGAGGGAACTATCATTCTAGACGGAGGGAGGCAAGTGAGCAATGAAGAGCTGACCTAGGGTCTGAGGCCAGCATGGTGGTGGGGGGCTGAGGGTCAGCAGAAGAGTCTGGAGAGGGCTGAGTCAGAACTTCCCACAAGCTTCACCCTTCACACCCCACACCAGCCCACCAAGGCTGTGAGAGGACACTGCACATCCATTCTAACCAACAAAGGCCCATCTCCAAGACAAGGGAAGAGCTGAAGCTGTTTTCTAAGAATGCAACTCCCCACTTTGGGCCTCTGAGGTCATTCTCTGAGAAGCAGAAGACTTGCAAGGGCCTGAAATAGTACAAATTCCTCTTCCCACTCCACAAGAAGGTGAGTTTGGGACTCATGGGCTGATGCTAAGGTGGAGGTCCCGGTTAGCACAGGTGTCCAAGAACAAGGGCTCTAGACAGTGTAGAAAGTAAACTAGACACTTCCACCAACACACACACGTGCACGCGCGCAGACACATTGCCCAACACCACCAAGGGAGCCTTATACAAGGTGCACAGGAGAGCCTCGGGCAGTCCCTTTGTGGGCTCCCACCCATCTGTGCGGCCTCCGTTGACCCCCAACTCAGTGTCAAGAACCAAAGGACTCACTCCCTTTTTTGTGGCATGTTCAACACCTCTACACAGTCCCCACGCTTGGCCTCATGTTCTCAGAATGACACACAGAAGAAGCTGTGGGTATTAACACATGCACAGTCAGGAGGGTCACCTTTGGGAAGCTTCAGGAGGAGAGGGGTCAGGAGCCGAGTCAATGACAGAGGAAGAGCATACGTCCTGCAGGGGTGAGGGTCATGAGTGGGAGGGCAGCTTGAGGAAGTGTCAGAGGAAGTGACAGGGCCACATGTGCCCAGAGAGTTGAGGACATGAGGGTCAGAGTAATGCAGACCAGGGGCAGCTGGAGCTGGACCAAAGCTGGAAGAGGTGGGTGTCTGCAGGGACCAAGCTCAGCATGGAGGTGTCCTAGGAATGCCGATTATCCTGCTTTCTGCAATTAAATCATCTTCATGGCCTGGCCTGGCTTCTGGAGCTCACTGTAGATGGAGGTGAGAGGCTCCTTTTCTTCTAGATGTCGTTCACCCATACCCTAGGAATGCAAGAAGAAGGTTCCTAGAATAATTGAGGCATAAAGAGGCCCCAGAGTGACCCACATGGAACTCATGTTGCTGATATGAACTGCATGTGAATCCCCCCAAAGTGCCCTTCACTACACTGGTCCCAGTTGTAAAGTTTCTTAGTAAATACCAGTGACTATCTGGAAAGAGTTAGACAGCAGGGCCAAAAATGCCAAGACCCAGGCACAGAGGGACCTGAGAAAGCCCATTTGGCCACTGCTCCCAGCTCTCGTCTTGTCCCTGCCCCTTCGAAACTCCTCGTGGCTCAACTCTGCATAATGGATGTCACCATCGTGGTTCTTGTGTTCCTCCTGCAATTCTGCACCTGAGTCATACACAGAGTGGAGCTTGAATCTGGGCCTTGGAAACCTGTACCCTCCCCCTATGCTATGAACCCCAAGGACATGTCTGCACACTATCCCCTCCGCAGAGACATTCCCTGAGCAGTAAAATGCAGGAGAAAGGGAGCCAAGGGCCCAGTGGGGGAGGGGGGTCTGGACCAGAAAGGAGAAGTGCAACCTGCCTCTTCCAGTCTCCGTCTTCTTCTTCTTCTCACATGTCTTCCAAAGGCACAGTCCAGCCCCAAAGATCAACAGCACAGCCACGGTGGCCCCTAGGATGACTTGCAGGGGGTCAGCAATGTATTGTTCATGTGAATCTGTTTCCCTCACACAGAAAGAGTGAAGAAAGTTAACGTTAAGAGAGAACTTGAGATACTTATTGCCAGGAGAGATAGAGAGAGCAGGGGGAGAAGTCTGAAGGTCCTGGTTCAGAAACTGAAGAGGGAGGAGCATGAGGTTCATTCATTCAACCAGTGCCGGGGTCCTGCTTCATGCCGGGGATGTTGAGATTAACAAGACTTGGTCCAAGCCCACGGAGCTCATCACCCAAGGGGGAAGACTGAGAAAATAACAAAGTCCGTCAGCCAGAGGGATCGCAGTGCAATAGAGGTTTACTCCTTGTACACAGGTCTTCAAGGAGGGCCTTGCAGTGGAGGGGATGGGTAACCTGAGCCTTGAGGGAGGAATAAAAGTTTACTAGATATTCAGGCTGGGCACAGCATTCCAGAAGGGAGGAGCAGCATGTTCAGGAAATGGCTGTGTCAAAAAGCGAGCCCCTGAGAGTGGTCAGCACCCCCCTGTGGCAGGCAGGAGAGGGACAGGGAAGAGAGGAGCTGGGCAAGGAAGGTCAGAGGGAGGCAGGAGTCTGTCTTCAGAGGGTCTTGTGAGTCATGCTGAGTGTTGAACTCTATCTGAGAGTCCAGTACGGGGTGAGAAGAGGGTAACGGGGGATTTTACAGGATGCTGACACATCAGATCCCTCCGGCAGCTCACGGAGGATAGGTTAGAGGGGCGAGGATGCACATGGGAGTACCAGGTCATTCATTCATTCATCGAAACACTGTGAACAAACTGTGCCAGACACTGTGCTTGGCACAGGAATTCAAAGGAGAACAAGACATGGCCCCTGCCCTCAAGGTGTTCCAGTCTACAGAGGAGACAAACACATAAACAGAGCATTGTTACTCAGTGGAGGGGCGAGGGACCTCACTTAAAGGTGATGCCTGAGGGCAAGATGGCGATAGCCCCTGCAGAGCCCAATGCAAAATGAGAATGAGGAGCCATTTGTTCAAAAATTGCTAGAAATGTCAAGATGGCCATTGCAGAGCTTTAAACCCAGCACAGGGCCGGTGTGACAACATGGGGCACGTGTTACTGAAGTCAGCCGTCCCTGAGGGAAATCCTTCAATAAGAATAAGGCA
Organism: Ceratotherium simum simum; assembly: GCF_057802395.1. Classification (NCBI taxonomy): domain Eukaryota; kingdom Metazoa; phylum Chordata; class Mammalia; order Perissodactyla; family Rhinocerotidae; genus Ceratotherium; species Ceratotherium simum. The sequence continues at coordinate 39,632,457 of NC_141901.1, forward strand.
AGAAATGCAGGGAAAAGGAGGGAGGAATAACGGTAAAGGAAACAGCATATCCAGAGGATAAAATCTGGCAATAGCAGAACATATTCGGGAAATCCAGGCAAGCAGTGTAGTGTGAACTGTGTCACTGAGGCCAAAACAATGGGCAGAGGAGCGTCTGAGCCTTTAATCCTACAGGGAGTCACTGGAGATCAGATCCTACAGGCGACACAGACAAATCCGGTTTCTTTTCCAAAAGACCACTCTTTACTCACTGTGGACAATGGGTGCGGTGCAGAGAGGGACTGGACAGCTGCTGCCTACCAGCAGGGCGACAAGGGAAGAGGCATAGATGTGAGAGACATTTAAAAGCAGGAACGAGTTGGATGGGTTTCCCAGACTCCTGTATGGGGTGAGCAGGTGGAGGTGGTGCTGATGAACACAGTGGGGAGAAAAGCCCAGAGTCCTCAGACCCCGGTGCTCCCTGATCTCCGAGAGTGCCCCTCCCCTCTGGCAGGTTACACTCACCATGGGCACAGACCTCCCCAAGGGCTGAAGTGACAGTTTTCTGGTCCTCGGCGTTGCTGACCACACAGGTGAGGCTGGCATTGGGCTGGCTCAGAGGCAGGCTCACAGTCAGGGTCCAGGAGTTGGGGGCTGGTCCCGGTGTCCCTCTTTGTTCCAGCTCCCTGGGGAGGCCCTTGCTCTCCCATGTCACATTCAAGTCCTCTGTGACGTGCACAGCCCTGCACTCCAGGGTGACGTTGCACCAGCCTTCTGATACAGACAGCGACCGGACCAGGATCTGGGGACGGGGTACGGGATCTGGGGTGGGAGGGACAAGAGAATGGAGCCTCACGTGAATGGAGAACGTTACAGTTTGCACATTCTCATCCATTATCTCACTGAAGCTCTGGCTTCCTCCCTCTACGGAAGGTGGGACATTTTACAGATGAAATAGAATTTACCCAAAGCTAAATATATAGTAAGAGATAAGAAGGAAGGGAGCCACTGACTTATGCCTTATGTGATTTCACTAGACTGACAAGTCTTAAAAAACTCCCACAAGAAGATAAAGCCTGCACTCCACTTACCCAAGGCCCATTATTTTTAGAAATTGGGTCTTTCCTAGCAGTAAAATAAATCAGGAGTGAAGGACCTGTCCTGGTCCAGGGCCCTCACTCTGCTTCTCCGGCTGAGATGATGCCTGGGACTACACAGCCCACAGTGAAGAGGGACATCTGGCCAGCTCTGGGAGTCCAAAGATAGGCCCCATGTGCCCAAAAGTAGAGATGTTCGTGGGAGATGCAGTGGTAGTGACTAGAAATGACAGGCCCTGAGTGTGGTTAGAACGTGCCACTGAACTTGTGGTGCAGATAGGAAGAGAAGTGACAGATTTACAAGCCAGTCACAGAACTCCCTTGAGGACCTAAAGCTGTCAAAGCCACTCTCTCCGTAGCAGGGTATTTCTCTATGCAGAGGAACTGTAGGGAAAGAAAGAGTTGCTAAATGAGGTTCTAAAGAAGTGTGGCAGGCTAAACTTTCTCCTACATCTATGGAGGCTCTTCAGGCTGGATTTTGTGAGTGAAACTGGCCTCGGGCTGGGGCTGAGTAAGAGCAGAGGGGACAGGGAGAATGAACTACAAGTGATTTCCAAATAATGTTAGGCATAATATGACCTCCCTAAAGATGTCCATGTCCTAAACCTCAGAACCTGTGAATATGTTACATTAATGACAAAAGGGAATTGAGGTAATAGATAGACTTAAGGTTGCTAATCAGCTGACATTAATATAGTGAGATTACTCTGGATTCTCTGGAGGGGACCTGTGTAATCACAAGGGTCCTTAAAAGTGGAAGGAGGGAGAGGAGTTCAGAGGGCTGCACGGTGAGGAGGACTCGTCCCACCATTGCTGGCTGTGAAGACAGAGCAAGGTGGCCGAGAGCTAGGGTTGCAGGCAGCCACTAGGAGGTGGAAAAGGCAAGGAAATGTTTTTCCCCTGGCTCCTCCAGAAAGGAACATAGCCCTACCAACACCTTGACTTTAGCCCAGTGACACCTGTGTCTGACTTCTGCCCTACAGCACAGTAAGATAATAAACTTGTGTTGATTTAAGCCACTAAGTTTGTAGTACAGTAATTCCTCTTCATCCACAGTTGCACTTTCTATAGTTTCAGTTACACTTGGTCAACCACGGTCCAAAAATATTAAATGGAAGATTCCAGAAATAAACAATTCATGTTTTAAATTGGGGTGTTCTGACTAGTGTGTTGAAATCTCACATTATCCCGCCCCATCCCGCTCAGGACGTGAATCATCCCTTTGTCCAGCATATGCACACTGTATAGGCTACTTCGCCGCCATCTCAGTTATCAGATGACCATGGCAGTATCGCAGTGCTTGTGTTCCAATAACCCTTATTTTGCTTAATAATAACCCCAAAGAGCAAGAGTAGTGATGTTGGCAATTCAAATATGCCAAAGAGAAGCTGTAAAGTGTTTCCTTTAAGTGAAAAAGTGAAAGTTCTTGACTTAATAAAGAAAAAAAATTGTGTGGCGTGCTTTCTAACGTCTATGGTCACTTTTATTGCAGTATGTTGTTATAATTGTTCTATTTTATTATACTTATTGTTGTTAATCTCTCACTGTGCCTAATTTATAAATTGACGTTATCATAGGTATGTTTGTATAGGAAAACAACATAGTTTATATAGGACTCGGTACTATCCACGGTTTCAGGTATCCACTGCGGGTCTTGGAATGTATTTTCTGCAGATAAGGGGGGACTCCTGGAATTTGTTATAGCAGCAATAGAAAACTAATCCATAAATTAAGTCAACTTAACCCTCTCAGGATCAATAAGTGTTAGGGCAAATTCCATTTCCCCCACATTTCCACTTTCCTCTCCCAAAACACTGAAGTGATTTTATCCCTGGTGTGAATCTCAGCTCTGCTCTCCCTTTGTGGTGAACCCACTTACCCAAATTTCAAGAAAGAAAACAGAGACTGGAGGCTGGTGTCTGGAAGGAGTCCTGCAAAATGGTGCTCATGTGACACTCCTAGGTACAAAAGAAGGACATAGCCATGGGATTGAGGTGAGGGGGTGTCACATACCATAGACAGTGAGGTAGAAAATCTGGCTAGATTCCATTCCTCCGGTAAAGCTGGCCACAGCCCGGTACTGCCCACTGTCCTCATGAGTCAAGTTCTCAATCTTCAAGGACATGATGTTGTGCACACGGACCCTCTGCTTATACTTGTCCTGGAGTTTGACCCAGGTTGGAGCCTCTTCTGACCCATTACGGACTCGCAGCATGACTGTGTATTTTAAGTCAGGTCCAAAGCCCCACACAATCTCCTCCAGCTCAGTTCCCGGCTCCTTGATCACGTGAAACAACACAGAACCTCCTCGGATACCCTTCAGAGAAACGTGAACTCCAGAATGCTGACCTCCAAAACTGTGTGCTCCAGAACTCTTGACCCCAGTGCTGCAGACGCCTAGGGCATTGGAAACAGGAACCATCAGGGTTTTTTTCATCAAGAATAGAAGAGAGAAACACAAAACTCATCTTTTTGATGAAATCCATCCAATATACTCCCTTGATTCTTGGAATGCAGCCTAGGACAATGAATTTGAAACATCTCTGGAATCAAGTCCTGGTTCTAGTGGAGTGTAACCTTGAACAGGTTACGTAGACCTGCTAACCTGCAATTTCCTTACCTGCCTCAAAATGATAGCATAAATTAAATGAGATCAAGGATAAAAAGCACCTGCACGTTTTATGGCACATACTAAGTGCATATTCTTAGAAGGGAGCTTCCCAAGTGGGTCCAAAGATCCCTCCCTCCTCAAGTTTACACCCTTTGTAACCCCCTCCCCTGGAGTGGGGTCTGTACCTAGTGACTTGCTGTGAGGAACAGGATACAGCAAAGGTGATGGGATGTCACTTAGGAATGGGAGGTTACACAAGACTGTGACCCGTCTTGCTCACACTCTCTCTCCCTCCATCTGATGAAGCGAGCTGCCATGCTTTCAGCTGCTCTGTGGAGAGGCCCACATGGCAGGGAACAGAGGGCAGCCTCCGGCCAACAGCCAGGAAGGAAGTGAGGCCCTGGGTCCAACAGCCACGGGAACGGCATCCTATCAGCAATCACATATGACTGAGCTTAAAAGTGGATTCTTCCCCAATGAGCCTTGAGCTGACTGCAGCCGCATCCAAGATCTTGATTCCAGTCTGAGAGACCCTGAGCCAGAGGACCCAGCTACACCACCCCTGGATCCTGACCCTCAGAAACTGTGAGACTATACATGGTGTTGTTTTAAGGCACTAAGTTTTCGAGTAACAGGTTACACAGCAATAGATAACTAATACAGTAATGGAGACTGCCCTCCCTTCCCTCTCCTTCTAGGCAGTGTAGCAGTCAGGATGGGCTAGGCTGTGCTGAGGTAACAAATAATTACAATACCTCAGGGTCTTAGAACAAGGAGAGTTTATATCCCACACCACACTAGTTCTTTATTTAATTTCGTTATATGTAAACATAAACTCTCAGATAACGCCCTAGATGAGATATTCGGCTTTCCTTAGGACAGTCTTTCTTTCAGTTCTTTTTTTGCTTATACCACTCCCTCTCAACTTCCCCCTCCTCAATTTCCTTCTCAAGTTCACCCTCTCCAGGAGCCCACTTCAGCAGTCTACTGTTTCCTTCCACATATTCTCCATTTATAAACATCTGGGGACACAGACACTGTTAATTTTTGATGGCTCCTGTTCATATACAAAATTAGAATTTCATTGTATTCAGTCTCCTGCATCTTGCTCATGGAAATCCATGCATCTCACGTCGTGGAAACTGGAAATCTGACCCAGACAACTGGAACATTTGTTTTTTAACCTCAGTATTATTCTGAGATAAAGACACTCCTCAATTAGTTCAATAATTCCAGAACTGATGGGTACCTCCCTTGTTTCCAGGGTTTTTCTCTAAAATAGTGCTTTCAGTCTGGGTTCTCCAGGACCTGAGCAGCATTTGGCAGTGTAGGGAGATGCAACCCACAGGCATGAAAAGGGGCCCCCCTAGAGGATTCACTTTACACAAAGATAAATACTTCTCAAATTTTTAAGATGAAAACAGACACTGTAGTGGAATGTAAAATTCACAACTAATTTTAAGGTAAATGTGAGACATCCAGGGACTCTCTCTCTGTGCTTGGAGCTGAGTCCCTAACCTGGGCGAGGAGCGTTCCTTCACTTTCCGTTTTCAGTGGAGAAGACCAAAGAGCCCAGATTAGAGTTGATTCCTCCAGCTCAGACACGGGGGTGCTAAGTCAGCCCCCTCCTCCACACGACAGCTGCAGAGTTCAGAGTTCCAGGCCAGGGGTGCCCTGTTCCCACCCGCTCTGTCCCCAGGAGCAGCTTCTTTGTCTGTCTCCACCCTACTCCCCAGGCAGCTCCAGGCTCTCCCAGCTTCAACTGCTATTGCAGCAGAAGTGGCCTCACCTCCCTGTTAATGGTGCCCTTAATGCAGCCATGCTGCTAGGGGCTCAAGGTTCCCAGCCTCCCCACAGCCAAAAGGCCATTTGTCCTTTCTGTTCAACCCTGAACAGTGTATGAGCTAAAGTGTAAGAGTTCTTTTGTCTTTTCGTTCACCAAATACCTGAGACATTGAAAGGAGACCCTGTCTCCCTGCTCCACCCAACCGCCCTCCCTCCCAGGAGACCAGGCCACTCACTGAGGAGGAGACTGGTGAAGCCCAGGAGCCAGGAGGCCCAGCACAGGCAGGAGTCTTCTGAGCAGGACCCCATCGCAGGCTGCCTGCCAGCCTGTTCAGCTGCAGAGGAAACATCTAGGACGCAGAGACAAAAGCAGAGGAAAAGCTTCACTCAGAAAAGCCCCTTACGCTCTTCCGCACCCCAAGGGCGGAGCTAAATATTACTCTGGCATGGTGGCCCAATAGTTAGAGCAAGCCATTCAGACCTTACATATCATCCCCAGCACCTACAGTAGGACCTCAAGAATAATTACAGAATAAATGTATGACAGCCTCACTCTACAATGTGCCTGGACCTGTGTTGGAGATGCCCCCTCCCTGTGGCAAAATCAGCTTAGTGATCTCACACTTTCCACCCCTACACCCACTTAAAACCCTTACCTGCTTCTCTGGTTAACAGCATACCCCAGGCAGCCCTGCCTACCAGTGCCAGCCTGTGGTCAGCTCAGAGGTCACATTATTACAGTCAGGCAGGGATAAGCCTCTCCTGTCCTCAGTCCCTTCACCATTTAATGAGTGAAAATTCCAGTCAGATTTTCCACAAATTTCAACTGTCAGTCGCTTAAGTTAGAAGATGTGAGCAAAGAAAACAAAGCTCTTTGTGCGAAATGTCAAATCCTTACACCCCCAATGCAAATATTGGCATTTACTTATTGCTTGCACCTGTATGGCTTTCTCAGCGGCCACTAGTCTAGTAATGCTCCCTACACACACGGCAAAGCCAAACCCCCACAGAAATTGATAGGCCTTTAGCTGCATCACAACCAAGCATTTCCCTCTAAGCCTCTGCCAGCCCTGCTCCTGTTGTCACAGCGCGGCAAGGGTGGAGATCTACACACTCCTCCTAGCCACACATCAGCTGCCTCAGACCCACTGCCCCCTAGTGAGGATCAGGTCCTGCACTCTTCCCCACAGACTGGGTACTCTACAACATGCAAGAACTCTTGCCTCCCATGGCCTATGGGAGCAGCACCATCTTACTAACCCCTGGGCAGTGCCTCCTTCTCCTCGCCGTTGAGGCTTCCCCCACAGCTGCCCTGGTAGAACACCCAAAGGATGGAGCTGCAGGACTGGCCCCATGACCATGCACTCAAGGTAGTCAGGGCACTGCATACCAAACCCATTTTATGGATGTGAAACCTGAGTCCTAAGGGGTTGTACAACCTGTGAATGGTCACACAGCAAATTAAGGGTGGAAGTCTGGGCTCTTAACAACAAACTCGGGAAAAAATCCCTAACATCACAGCTGCAGTCCATTCCTACTGTGTGGCCTCAAGAGAGTCACCTGAGTCTAGTCTCTGCATCCCCTAGACTGCTCTGCAGCATCCCAGACAAGGGAATATTCAGTACTGGCTGGATTCCCTCAATCCCACCTAGTAATGGGGAAATTACTTCAAAAGACAGTCCATGAGTCCTGTGGTCAGAAACTTCTTGTATGGAGTCAAAATCCGGGCAGCTCATCTACTGGTCACTCTCAGGGTGATGGGGAGCAAGTCTCATATGTCCCCTTCCCCTATGTCCCTACACCTCTTGTGAAACCACTCTTCATTTGAGAACTGCTGGGTTATAAAAATTATTTGCTTAAGGGAGTGGGGAGGAGAAGCCTAGAGAGAGGGAACCAGCAATGTGCTTGCAGGCCAGGGACACTGCAGAGAGTCAGACAGTAGACTTTAAATTCTGGCAAAACAACAGGGACATTTTAAAAATCCAGATGTCTAAGCTCCTTTCTATATCCTAGCCATCCTGTGCCAAGACGTAACACACAAACAAGCACACATGCCACATGCAGAAACTTTAGTAAGACTACGTCATGCCAAGAATGTTTTGGGAATTAAAGGAAGGCACACACGGATCTATAGCAGCATAAAGTGTGTGTTAGGAAGGGCAGATAAGAGAAAAAATAGAGAGTTCAGTGAGCTGAGCAACAGGAAAAATAAGAGATCTGAATGGTGACCAGGAGAATGTAAGTTCCTAGGAAGTTACAGAAATTGTAGGGAATTCTCTGGACCTCCAAGGGACTTGGTGGGTGGTCATGTCTATTTTGTCCATGGTCGTATTTTAAGTAAATAGCAAAGTGCTCACAAGCTGACAACATCATCTCAGCCATGGATAAGCCCAGAAGGAAAAGGAGAGTGTAGATTCTGAGAAATTCAAGTCATGACTGTGAAAGACCCTGGAAAGATAGGCTGCTTTATAACGTGAGAGGAAACTGTATCCCCAGGAGAAAGGCTAGATGTTTAGGTAAGGAAAGTTGGAGAAGAGAATATGAATTATGCTCTTTTCCCTGACAACTCTGCCTGGGTGAAAGAGAAGAGCTGCCAGCCCAGCCATGAATGGTTTGCAGAAGGGAAGCCCCAGAGCTGCACTGGAGAGAAGAGGAGACAGCAGCAGGTGCAGACCAGTCATCGCTATCCGTTTTTTCTTTCTTCTCTCCTCTTCTATAATTCAACTAATTAGTTGCTGATAAAAAAAAATTATAATTAGTATTTTTATTAAAAATAAATAGAACTAAAACTTTAGAAAGTCGTGACAGGATAACGTTTGGTTTCAATGGGTCACTTAGGGAGAAGTATGTAAATGCTAAACAACTTAGCCATAATTAGAAAACAATTAACACCTTACAATGCATATTACAATGTGAAGGGTGCTTATGTAAGAGTAAAGACCTTCAAAAATTCTCTCCTTCATAAAAGCACTGAGAAAACTGGCCTACTTTTTAGAGAACTTTTTCAGAATACTGGAAATTAACTAATGGCTTGCAGTAACCTGAGGAGCACTTATTCAAGAAAAATGGCTTAACCTCAATAAGAATAGGGAGCTTTGTTGTGTTTTAACATTCTAGCCACTTCTCTGCTCTCCAGCAGCACTGTATGCTTGAAAAATAAATGCCTGTATTCTTGTTGAACACCAGGAGCCGTGCAGCCACTAAAGACAGCTCTTTCAAAGTCTCATTGCCAGTAAATTGTTGTGATTTTACATGTCTATGGAATACCCCTGAAGACCCCACTTGCAACAGACTCTGTATTTGACATAACTTGGAGCTCTCTCACTGTGAACAGCACTAGAACCACAGAATTTGACAAAGGCAATTACACGCAATTGTTTAACTTCAGGGATGCCTGAGGTAGTAGATAACAGTTGATTCAAAAAAGCTAATTAAAAACTTATAAGAGGGCCGGCTCCGTGGCTTAGCGGTCAAGTGCGCGCGCTCTGATGCTGGCGGCCCGGGTTCGGATCCTGGGCGCGCCCCAAGGCACCACTTCTCCGTCCAGCGCGAGGCCGAGTCCCACGTACAGCAACTAGAAGGATGTGAACCTATGACATACAACTATCTGCTGGGGCTTTGGGGGGAAGAAAATGAATAAATAAAATCTTTAAAAAAAAAAAAAAAAAAAAAACTTATAAGAGAAAGCTGGGGAGTAAGATATCCATAGAGGCTATGAAAATCTCTGACATACTCCTGGAATTTACAAGTCTAAGCACATGCATATGGCTGTGGGCATGCTCATAAAGGCCTGAGAAGGACTTCATTCCCACTATAGCTAAGACTGGGGCTCTGTGCAAGCAGGAATTGAAGGCTAAAGGCACAGTTGTCAAATGCCTGGATGAGTGAAGACAAGACCAACATGCACACAGAAACCTTCCCTCAGCAAATACTGGGAGACTTACTGGGTCCAGGCACTTGAGGAAAACTGTGCAACATTAGCCGACTACTAGGCTAAATGAGTAGAAACTTTAGTAGCCACACACAACAAAGGATGCAAATGACCAGAATTAGTTCAGAAATGGAACTAAACAAACAAGAAAAACTACAACAAACAGCAACAACAACAAGCTCTGGAAAGGGTAAGAAACTGATTTTCAAAGGTGTCACAATATTCTATATTAAATGACCAGTTTTCAACAAAAAAAATTATAAGAAATTCAAGTAAACAAGAATATATGATACTTTCACAAGGGGTAAAAAATATCCCTGGAGAAGCACAATCAATGGACTTACTTGACAAATACGTTAAATCAGTTCTTTTAAATATGTTCAAAAAACTAAGGGAAATCTGTATGAAGAACTAAGAAAACTATAAGATCAATGTATCAAATAGAGATTGTCAATAAAGATATAGAAATTGTAACAAAGAATCAAGTAGAAATTCTGGAGTTGAAGAATATAATAACTGAAGTGAGAAATTCACTGCAACAGCTCAAGAGCAGATATGAGCAGACAGAAAAATAATCAGTGAACTTGAAGAAATATAAATTAAGATTATCTAGTCTGAGGAATAGAAACAAAAACTAATGAACAACAATAAAAAGACATTCAGAGATCTATTGCACATCATCAAGCATAACACCAAATACCTAATGGATTTCTAGAAATAGAAGAGAAAGAGAAAGGAGCACAAAAAATCTGTGAAGAAATATTGCCAGCAAATTTCCCAAATTTGATTTTTTAAAAAACAGTCTAAACTACAATAAGAATCTCAATGAAGTCCAAGTAGGATAAAGTCAAAGAGATCCACATCTAGCCTTAAAAGAATCAGCTTATCAAAAGATAAAAACAGGTCCAGTTCAAGACAGTGATGTTGAAGAATGCTGAAGTCATATCCTCCCAAGGACACACCAAATCTACATCTACATGCGAAACAATTTCCTCTAGAAAAGAATCAAAAACTAGCTAAGTGGCTCCTACACTGGGGGAAGAAGAAAAAAACCCACGTAAAAGTGAGTGGGAGACACTGAGTCACAATCTTACCATAAACCCCACCCATAATGTGACAACTCACAATCAGGAGGGAACTCACAACTCTGAGCTTCTCCCTGAGGATGGAAGAGTTTGAACCCCATCTCTGGCACTCCAACTCTTAAGACCTTAACCTGACACATAAGCCCCAAAATACCTAACTCTGACAGCCAACAGGGCTTGCATCCATGAGACCCACAAGGCTGTAGTGAACTGAGTAACAGTTCTTAAAGTGCTCCTGAGTGAAGACTCACATCCCCCAGGGCCCAGTACGAGGCAGCCAACTGAAAAGTGCCCAGACTTTCTATGAAAGAGGCTTATTTGCTCATCTTAAAGCATTAGGCCGAGGGTCGGGCATCTAATTTAATGTTTCTAGGGGCTACTGAAATACCTTCAAAGATAGAGGCCAGCAGTTGCCATTTTAGTGCTCTCCTCTGTCTCACTCAAGGTTGCCTGTATCTCCCAGAAAGGAGCTTGTACACTCATCGGGCACTGTGATTTTTGCAGCTACCACTCATGGGATGCCTCTTGAAAACCTGAACCTGGTGGACAGCAGGCCTTGTGGCTATGGATCCCACAGGAATGATACTGGCTCAAGACAAGGTTGACATAAAGGAAGCCATCGTAGAAAAGAAAAACCCTATTGTAACTTTGAATGACCTCTGACAAACTCACCCAGATGGATATGCACCCTCCATTAGATCTAACTGCTCTGTAGATTTTATGACCCCTGCTTGTGCATGTATCTCCCAGCTGTGATAAGATGATAACTTTGTTCTTTTGAGTTCCTTGGGAATGTGATGACCCCTGAACAGAGAATCTATGCTGACAGCCATCATCATTGAAAACTGAAAGATCTGGTGTGGCAACTCCCAGTCTGTAACATCAGAAGGTCAACATTGCTAACTCCCTCCCCTATAACCCATCGGCCTATATAACTACAGTAAGATGTTGTGCCCCAGTAAGATGGTTCTTTGGGACATGAGTTGGCCATCTTCCCTCTTGCTAGCAAGCTGTGCTAAAAGTACTTTTTCGAGGGCCAGCCCGGTGGTGTAGCCATTAGGTGCTCGCATTCTTCTTCGGTGGCCCAGGGTTGGCAGGTTCAGATTCCGGGTGCGCACCAATGCACCGCTTGTCAATCCATGCTGTGGCGACATCCCATGTAAAGTGGAGGAAGGTGGGCATGGATGTTAACCCAGGGCCAATCTTCCTCAGCAAAAAAGAGGACGATTAGCATCGGATGTTAACTCAGAGCTGATCTTCCTCACAACAGCAACAAAAGAAGTCCTTTTTCTCCTACCACCTTGCCTCTTGACTATTGACATGTCTTGTGGTGGGCAGACAAACCCCCATATTTGGGCAGTAACAGGAATACTGAAAATGGGAAAACAGTTCTTAATCTGCCATCTACCCTAAGGCACAGAATAGAGATGGCAGATGGAAATGCACTCCCAGTGTTTATGTGAAAAAGGCCTATTACCTTATCTTCATAGCTGTGGCCTGAGGGGAAGTCTCCTTATAAAACACACACTTGGAGCTGACTAGAATCCTGTCCAGAGACCAGGGAGGCTGGAGAATGCCATCTTCAAGCTCTCCCTCTGCCCCACCCAAGGTGGTCAGTGTCTCCAATATAGGAGCTTGTTTACACATCTGGCAACCAGACTTTTGTGTCTGCTTCCCAGAGAATACATTCATTGATAGGCTGGCTCTGGTGGCCAGCAGGGCTTGGGTTTACAGGCTCAACAGAAATAGTTGAAAGAAATAGCTCTTCACTGGCTATCACCCTAGGGCTCAGTACAGAGGGAGCAGACAGAAATGCCTATCTCCCAGTCTTCTCCTGAAAGAGACATATTGGCATATTTTAAAAGCCGTTTCCTGAGAGTTGGGCTTCCAATCAGCCAGAATCTAGGTGCTGACTGAGATCCTTCCCTTTGGGACACTGACAGGACTTGGCACACACTAAAGAGCCAGGACCCACAGAAAAAACCAAAGGCTGCCTGGAGGGTCACAAAGGTTTGAGAGACAACCAAGAGCTATAGTATGATGGAATGATAAAGTTCGTCTCTTATGCAAGGCGACTCCTTTAAGACTGGAAGAAGTGGCTGTTTTATGTTATGCATAGAAACCAACACAGAGAATCAAGCAAAATGAAGAAAGAAAGGAATATGTTCCAAAAGGAAGACAAGATGAAATTTCAGAAAAAGACCTTAAAGAAATGAAGATGAGTGATTTAACTGATAAAAAGTTCAAAATGATGGTCATAAAGGTGCTCACTGAGCTCAGGGGAAGAGTAGAAGAGCAAAGTGAGAATTTCAACAAAGAGAATGTATAAAAGAGCACCAAACAGAAGTCATGGAGATGAAGCACACGGTAACTGAACAGAAAAATATAACAGAGGATTTCAATAGCCGACTAGGTGAAGCAGAAGAGAGGATTGGTGAACTCAAAGACAGGGCAATGGAACTCACCCAGTCAAAGAACCAACAAGAAAAAGAATGAAAGAGTGAAGATAGCATAAGGGACTAATTAGACAACTTCAAGTAGATCCTCATTCACAGTATAGAGATCCCAAAAGGAGAAGAGAGAAGGAGAGGGGCAGAAAACTTATTTGAAGAAATAAAAGCCAAAAATTTCCCCCACTTGGGAAGAAAAGAGACATCCAGATGCAGTAAGTCCAGAGAGTACCAGAAAGATGAACCCAAAGAGACCCACACCAGGACACATCATAATTAAAGTGTCAAAAGCTAAACAAAAGAGAAAATATTAAAAGCAGCAAGAGGAAAGCAACTTGTTATGTACAAGGGAACCTCCCTAAAGCTAACAGCAGATTTTTCAGCAGAACATTTGCAGGACAGAAGAGAGTGGCAAGATAAAAAAGTGCTGAAAGAAAAAACTACCACCCAAGAATACTCTACCTAGCAAAGTTGTTGTTCAGAATTAAAGGAGAAATAAAGAGTTTTCCAAAGAAGTAAAAGCTAAAGGATTTCCTCACCACTAGACTGGCCTTCAATAAATATTAAAGGAACTTCTTTAAGCCAAAATGAAAGGGCAATCTTTAGTAACAGGAAAGCATATGAAAGTATAAATCTCGTTGATAAAGATAAATATATAGAAACATTCAGATAATCTAATGTTGTATAATACTAGGTTAATCACTTATAAAGCTAATATGAATGTTAAAAGACAAAAGTAGTAAAAGTAACTCTAAATATAATAATTTCTTAATGGATACAAAAGATAAAAGATTTAAATTGCCCTATCAAAACCATAAAATGTGAAAGGGGCAGTAAAACGTGGAGCTCTAGAACATTCGAACGTATTATAAACTTAAAATAGACTGCTCAAAATATGTTGTTTTATGTAATCGTCATGCTAACCACAAAGTAAAAACCTATAGTAGATGCACAAAAGATAAATAAATCTAAGCATATCACTACAGAAAATCATCAAATCACAAAAGAGGAAAGAGAAGAAGAACAAAGAAATTAAAAAACAGCCAGAAATCAATTAACAAAATGGCAATAAGTACATATCTATCAATAATTACTTTAAACATAAATGGAGTAAATTCTCCAATCAAATGACATAGAATGGCTGAATGGATTTTAAAAACTAGACCTATCTATATGCTGCATATAGGAAACTCCCTTCAGAGGTAAGAACACACACATACTGAAAGTGAAGGGATGTAAAAAGATAGTCCATACAAAGGGAAACCTAAAGAAAGCTAGCTTAACTTTACTCATATCAGACAAAATAGACTTTAAGACAAAGAATGTCATAAGAGACTAAGAATGTCATTAATAATGATAAATAGGTCCATTCAAAAAAAGGATAAACATTTACAAATATTTATGCACCCAACATGGGAGCACTTACATATATAAAGCAAATATTAACAGACCTAAAGGGAGAAATAGACAGCAATATAATAATAGTAGGGGACTTTTAATACCCCACTTTCATCAATGGATAGATCATCCATATAGAAATTAAATAAGGAAACATTGGTCTTAAAGAGGACAGACCAGATGGACTTAACAGTCATGTACAGAACATCCCATCCAATGACAACAGAATAAAAATTCTTTTCAAGTGCACATGGAACATTCTTCAGAATAGATCATATGTTAGGCCACAAAATATGTCTTAACAAATTTAAAAGGACTGAAGTCACATCAACCATCTAGACTAATAGCAATGGTATGAAACTAGAAGATAATTACAAGAAAAAAACTGGAAAATTGACAAAGATGTGGAGACTAAACAACATGCTATTAAACAACCAATAGGCTGAAGAAGAAATCAAAAGACATCTTGGCACAAATGCAAATGGATATACAACATAGCAAAACTTATGGGATGCAGCAAAAGCATCTAAGAGGGAAGTTCATACTTCTATATACCTACATTAAGAAACAAGAAAAATCACAAATACAGATAAAAGAACTAGAAAAAGAAGCACAAATGAAGTCCAAAGTTAGTAGAATGAAGGAAATAACAAAGATCAGAGGGGAAATAAATGAAATAGAGAGTGAATGAAAATGAAAAAGATAAATGAAACTAAGAGCAAGTTTTTTAAAACATAAAATATAGAAAGTGTTAACTAGACTCACCAAAAAGAAAGAGAGAGGACTCAAATAAATAAAATCAAAAATGAAATAAGAGATGATACAACTGATACCACAGGAATACAAAGGATCATAAGAGACTACTTTGAACAATTATACACCAAAAAATTGGACAGCCAAGAAGAAATAGATAAATTTCTAGGAACATATAACCTACCACGACTGAATCATGCTGAAATAGAAAATCTGAGCAGACCATTTACTAGTAAGTTCATTGATAAGTAATCAAAAACTTCCTAACAAAAAAAAGCCCAGTACCGGATTCACCCTTCACCAGTAAATTCTATGAAACATTTAGGAAAGAATTAATACTAATCTGTCTCAAACTCTTCCAGAAAAACAGGAAAGGAAAGAATACTTCCAAACTCATTTTACAAAGCCAGCATTATCCTGATACCAAAAACAGATAAGCCACTACAAGAAAGAGATAAAATTACGGGCCAATATTGCTAAAGAACATAGATGCAAAAATCCTCAATAAAATATTAGCAAACAGAATTCAACAATACATTAAATGCATCATACCACTTGATCAATTGGGATTTATTCCATGGATGTAAAGATGGCTCAACATCTACAAATCAATTCAATGTGATACACCACATTAACAAAACAAGGATAAAAATCATATGATTATCTCAATAGATGCATAAAAAGCATTTGACAAAATAAAACACCCATTTATGAATAAAACTCTCAATAATGTGTGTATAGAGGGATCATACCTCAAGATATTAAAGGCCATGTATAACAAGCCCACAGCTAACATCATACTCAACAGTCAAAAGCTTAAAACTTTTCCTCTAAGATCAGGAACAATACAAGGATGCTTACATTTGCCACTTTTAGTCAACATAATATTAGGAGTCCTAGCGAAAGCAATTAGGTAAGAAAAAGAAATTAAAAGACATTCAAATCAGAAAGGAAGAAGTAAAACTGTCACTATCTGCAGATGACATGATACTATACATAGAAAACCCTAAAGACTCCACAAAAAATCGTTACAACTAACAAATTCAGTAAAGTTGTATGATACAGAAACATTTGTGTTTCTATACACTAATAACAAAATCTCAGAAAGAGAATTTCAGAAAACAGTCCAATTTACAATTGCATTAAAAGGAATAAAATACCTAGGAATAAGTTTGCCAAGGAGGTGAAAGGTCTGTACACTGAAAACTATAAGACATTGATGAAAGAAATTGAAGAAGACACAAATGAATGGAAAGATATTCCACTCTCATTAATTAGAAGAACTAATATTGTTAAGATGTCCATAATATGTAAAGCCACCTATAGATTCAATGCAATCTCTATCAAAATTCCAATCACATTTCTCACAGAAATAGAAAAAACAATCCTAAAATTTGTAGGGAACCACAAGACTCTAAAGAATCAAAGCATTCTTGAGAAAGAAGAAGAAAGCTGGAGGCATCAGGCTTCCTGACGTCAAGCTATAATAAAAACAGTATGGTATTGGCATAAAAACAGACACATAGATCAATGGAAGAGCATGGAGAACCAGAAATAAATCCACATATATATGGTCAATTACTTTACAAAAAAGGAGTCAAGAATATACACTGGGGAAGGAGTCTGTTCAATACATGCGGCTTGGAAAACTGGACAGCCAAATGTGAAAGAATGAAACTGAACCACTATCTTACACCATTCATAAAAATTAACTCAAAATGAATTAAAGACTTGTACATAAGTCTTAAAATCATAAAATTCCTAGAAGAAAACATAGGCAGTAAGCCCCTTGACATTGGTCTTGGTGATGATTTTTTGGATTTAATACCGAAATGAAGGGCAAGAAAAGGAAAAATAAACAAGTGGGACTACATCAAACTAACAATCTTCTGCACAGTGAAGGAAAGTATTAACAAAAGGAAAAGGCACCCTACAGAATGGGAGAAAATTTTGCAAATCATATATCTGATAAGGGGTTAATATCGAAAATATATAAGGAACTCATACAACTCAATAGCAGAAAAAGACAAACAATCTGAATAAAAAATGGGCAAGGGAAATAAATAGACATTTTTCGAAAGAAGAAATACAAATGGCAACAGGTACATGAAAAGTTGTTCAACACCACTAATTATTAGGGAAATGCAAATCAAAACCACAAAGAGATATCACCTAATACTGTTAAAATGGCTATAATCAAAAAGACAAGAAATAACAAGTGTTGGTGTGGATACAGAGAAAAGGGAACCCTGTGTGCACTGTTGGTGGGAGTGTAAATTGGTACAGCCATGATGGAAAATAGTATGGAAATTCCTCAAAAAATTAAGAATAAAACTACCATATGATCCAGCAATTCCATTTTGGGGTATTTATTGAAGGGAAAAGAAAACACTAACTCAAAAAGATATATGCACCTCCATATTCATCTCAGTATTATTTACAATAACCAAGACATGGAAGCAACCTAAGAGTCCATCAATGATGAAAGGATAAAGATGATGTGTTGTATATATACAATGGAATATTATTCAGCCATAAAAAAGAGGGAAATCTTGCCATATGCAACAACGTAAATGGACCTTGAGGACATTATGCTAAGTGAAATATCAGACAGACAAAGACAAATACTGTATGATCTCACTTACATGTGGAATGTAAAAAAAAAAGTGAACTCATCAATACAAAGAACAGATTGGTAGTTGCCAAGGCAGGGTTTGGGAGCTGAGTAAAATAGAAAAAGGTGGTCAAAATGTCCAAACTAAGCATAAAATAAATAAGCCTGGGGATGTAATGTACAGCATGGTGAATATAGTTAATAATACTGTATTGTATATTCAAATGTTGCTAAGAGAGTAGATCTTAAAAGTTCTCATCAAAATAAAAAATTTATAACTATGTGTGGTGATGAATGTTAGCTAGATTTATTGTGGTGATCATTTTGCAATATATACAAGTATTGTGTCATTAAGTTGTACACCTGAAACTAATATAAATTTACATGACAATTATGTCTCAATAAAAAAAAGACAGAAATACAGACATTCCTGAAAGCAGAAATAGAGAAGTTATCACATACAGGAGGTTTCCAATGAGATTAACAGGTGATTTCAGAAACCATGGAAGCCAGAAGGGAGGACATATTAGAACTTATGAGAGGAAAAACAAAAAAAACTGTCACCTTGAATTTACTATCCAGCAAAACTATCCCTCAAAAATGAGGCAGAAATAAAGACATACCTCAATAAACAAAAAATAAGAATTTGTTACTAGCAGACCTGCCCTATAACAAATACTGAAGGGAATCATTCAGCCTGAAATGAAAGGACACAAGTCAGTAAATAGAAAGCATGGGAACAAATAAATAGCACTACTAAAGGTCATTAAATAGATAAACAAAAAAGAAAATATGAATGAGATTTTGTTGTTGTTGTTGTTATTTGTAACAGTTTTTTCTCCTAATAGACTTAAAGGAAACTTGTATAATACAAAAATTATAAATTGGTGTTAATCAGCACACAAGGTAAAAGATGCAATTTGTATAAGAATAACAGCATCAATCAGGATGAAACATAGCTATATAGGCTCAAAGTTTAGTTTACTATTTAAATTAAATTGGTATTAATCTAGCTGGGATTGTAGAAATTAGGGAATTAATTTAATCCACATAAATAAAAAACATGATGAGGAATACTGTGAACAATTATATGAAAAAAATACATAAATTAGAACATGGACAAATTTCTAGAAAGACACAGCTATCAAATTGACTTAAAAATAAATTGAAAATCTAGATAAACTTATGACAAGTAAAGAGAATGAATTAGTAATTAAAATATTCCCTCAAAGCAAAGCCAGAGTGGTGTCATCTTGAATTGTACCAGACGTTTAAAGAACTAATGTCAATCCTTCACAAATGCTTCTAAAAAATATAATAGGAAATGACACTTAGGCACTTACCAAATCATTCTATGAAGCCAGAATTACCCTGATATCAAAACAAGACAATGACATCACAAGAAAACTACAGACCAATATCCTTATGACTATACATGCAAAAATCCTCCACAAATTACTAGCAAACTGAAACCATCAGCACATAAAAAAGGATTATACAACATGACCAAGTGAGATTCATCCCAGACATGCAAGGTTGGTTCAACATAAGAAAATTAAGCAATATAATATGAGATATTAGTATATTAAAGGAAAAAAAACACATGATCACCAGCGTAGAGGAAAAAAGAGTATTGACAAAATTCAACACCCTCTCATGAAGAAAACCGACTCAACTGGTAGGAATTGAAGAGAACTTCCTCAACCTGACAGAAGGTATTTATGACAAATCCACAGCTAACATCTTATTTAACAGTGAAGAACTGAAAGCTTTCTCCATAAGATCAAAGGAAAAAAGTGTCTGATTTCATCACTTGTATTCAACATTATACCGTAGTTTTTAGCCAGAACAATTAGGTAAGAAAAAGAGTACAATTTTATCGTATTAGATAGGAAGATTTAAAACTATCTCTATTTGAAAATGACATCATTTTATATATAGAACATCCAAGGGAATCCATAAGAAAATATTAGACCTAATAAAGCTCAGTAAGGTTTCAGGACACAAGATGAATACACAAAAATTAGTTATATTTATATAAACTAGCAACAGTCAATCCAAAAATAAATCAAGAAACAATTGCATTACAATAGAATCAAAGAGAAAAAAATACTTAGCAATAGAATTAACAAAAGAAGTGTAAGACTAGTGTACTGAAAACTGCAAAACATTGTTGAAAGAAATTAAAAAGCACCTAAATAAATGGAAAGATATAGCATGTTCATGATTTGGTGATTTAATATTGCTAAGTTGGCAATACTCCCCAAAGTGAACTACATATTCAATGCAACTCCCATCAAAATTCTATCTGGATTTTTTTGCAGAAATTGATAAAGATTTTTACAGAAATTGATAATTTCCAATCCTAAAATTCATATGGAAATAAAGTAGACCCAGAATACCCAAAACAATCTTGAAAAAGAGGAATAAAGTTGGAAGACGCGTACTTCATCGTGTCAAAATTTACTGAAAAGCTAAAGTAATCAAGACAATGTAGCACTGAAATGAGGAAGGATCACTGGGATAAAACTTGAAAGAACATAAATAAACCCACACATTATTGGTCACTTGATTTTCAACGAGGGTGCCAAGACAAATCAAGGGAGGAATGAATACTGTTTCCAAAAAATGATGCTTGGAATACTTGATATCAACATGCAAAAGAATGAAGTTGCACCCTTACCTCATGCCATATACAAAAATTAACTCAAAACTCACCAAAGACCTAAGTATGGGAGCTAAACTCTTTAAAGAAACATAGGTGAAAATATTCATGACATTGGATTAGGCAACAGTTTCTTAGGTTCGACACCTAAAGTGCAAGCAACCAAATTAAGAATAAATCAATTGGACTTCAATAAAAAATAACATTTTGTGCTTCAAAGGACACTATCATAGGAAAGCCCTGGTGGCCTCATGGTTAAATTTGGCTCACTCTACTTCAGTGTCCCGGGTTTGGTTCTCAGGGGCAGAACTACACTGCTCATCTGTTAGTGGCCATGCCGTGGTGGTGGCTCACACACAAAAGGAGGAAGATTGGCAACAGATGTTAGTTTAGGGTGAATCTTCATCAGCAAACAAAAAGAAAAAAAGACACTATCAAAAAAGTGAAATACAATCTAGAAATGCGACAAAATACTTGAAAATCATGCATCAGAAAAGGGTCTAGTGTCCAGAATACATAGCCACCCTGGTGGTCTAGTGGTTAAGAATCAGTGCTCTCACCTCTGTGGCCCAGATTCATTTCCTCCTCAGGGAACCACACCACTTACCTGTCGGTTGTCATACTGTGGTGGCTGCATGTTGCTGTGATGCTGAAAGCTATGTTACCAGTATTTCAAATACCAGCAGGGTCACCCTGCTGGTGGACAGGTTTCAGCAGGTCTTCCAGACTAAGACAGACTGGGAAGAAATATCTGGCCACCAACTTCTGAAAAAATTGACCATGAAAACCCTATGAATAGCAGTAGAGCATTGCCTAATATAACACTGGAATATAAGAGGGTGGCATAAAAAGAACCAGCAGGGTTGCCCTCTGCTGTACATTGGGTTGCTAGGAGTCCATATTGACTTGACAGCACTAACAATAAATCCGGAATACATAAAGGACTCTTACACCTTAATAATAAAAAGACTAATAACCCAATTTGCTAAAATTGTTAAAGTATTCAAATAGATACTTCTCCAAAAAAAACATATATATATACAAATGGCCAATAAACACAAAGAAAGATGTCCCACATCATTAGTCATTAGAGTTATGCAGGTCAAAACTACATTGAGGTAATACTTCATGTCCACTTGATACAGTCTATTTGTATTTTTGAATCAAAAATTTGGACTATCACGAGTGTGGACAACAATGGGGAGACATTGGCACCCTCATTCTACTGCTGGTGGGAATGTAAAATGGTGCAGCCAATTTGGAAAACATTTTATCATTCCCACAATATGTTCATCACACAGCTACCATATGACCCAGCATTCCACTCCTAGGTATACACTCAAGAAAATTGAAAACTTGTTCACACAAAAACTTGGCATTGTTTATGATAGTCAAAGAGTACAAATAACTGAAATGTGCATCAACTGATAAATGGATAACCAAAATGTGGTATATCCATACAATCAAACATTTAATCTTATTTTCTATTTTCTGCTTGTCTTGAGGTTGATTTGCTCTTCTTTTTATAGTCTCTTAAGTTGGAAGTTTAGGTTACTGATTTAAGGTCTTTCTTCTCTTTTAATATAGGCATTTATAGCTATAAATTTTCCTTTAAGTCCTGCTTTCAACATATCCCATAAGTTTGGGTATGTTGTCTTTCCAGTGCTTTGCATCTCAAAGTAGATTCTAATTTCCTTGTGATTTCTTCTTTTACTCTTTGGTTGTTGAAGAGTGTGTTATTTAATCTCCTTGTGTTTGTGAGTTTGCCAAATTTCCTGTTGCTGTTGATTTCTGCTTTCATTTCATTGACGTTGGACAACACACTTTGCATAATTTCCATCTTTTTAAGTTTAATGAAGCTTGTTTTATGGCCTAATGTATTGTGTTTTCGGAGAATGTTCCATGTATGCTTCAGAAGAATGGGTAAACCACTAAATAGTGAACGCTTCAATAGATGGAGTGTGGAGTGTTCAATAGATGTCTGGTAGGTCTAATAGTTTTTGTTTTATTGAGGTGACACTGGTTTAAAATATTGTGTAGATTTCAAGTGTACATCGTTATAATTTGACTTCTGCATATACTACATTGTGTTCACCACCAAAAATCTAGTTTCCATCTCTCACTGTACAAACGTGCCCCTTTATCCCTTTTGACTTCCCCCTACCCTCTTCCGCTCTAGTAACCACCAATCTGTTCTCTGTATGTTTGTTTCTTGCTGTTTTTCACCTTCCACATATTATTGAAATCATATGGTATTTGGCTTTCTCTGTCTGACTTATTTTGCTTAGTCTTATACCCTCAAGGTCCATCCATGTTGCCACACGTGGCAAGATTTCATCATTTTTATGGCTGAGTAGTATTCCATTGTATACCACATCTTCTTTATCCATTTATCCATCAATGGGCACTTGGTTGTTTCTGTGTCTTGGCTATTGTAAATAATGCTTCAATGAACATGGGGGTACATATATCTTTTTGAATTAGTGTTTTCATATTCTTTGAATAAATATACAGAAGTGGCATAGCTGGATAATCCAATAGTCTTATTATTCATTTTTTGAGGAATCTACATACTGTTTTCCATAGTGGCTGGCCATTTTACATTCTCACCAACAGTATATGAGGGTTCCCTTTTCTTCACATCCTCTCCAACGCTTGTTATTTCTTCTCTTTAAAAATAGCCATTCTGATGAGCATGAGGTGTTATCTCATTGTGGTTTGACTTGCATTTCCCTAATAATTAGTGATGTTGAACATCTTTTCATGTGCCTGTTGGTCATCTCTATGTCTTCTTTGGAAAAATGTCTATTCAAATCTTCTTCCCATTTTCTACTTGGGTTGTTTGTTTTGCTGTGGTGAGTTGTATGAGTTCTTTACATATTTTGGATATTAACGCCTGATCAGATGTATGATATACAGATATCTTCTCCCAATTGGTAGGTCATCTTTTGGTTTTGTTGATGGTTTCTTTTGCTGTGCAGAAGCTTTTTAGTTTGATGTAGTCCCATTTGTTTAGTTTTGCTTTTGTTTCCCTTGCCTGAGGAGACATATTTGAAAACATACTGTTAAGACCAATGTCAAAGAGCATACTGCCTATGTTTTTTTCTAGGAGTTTTATGGTTTCAGCTGTTACATTCAAGTTTTTAATTCATTTTGAGTTAATTTTTATGTATGGTGTAAGATAGTGGTCTAGTGTCACCTTTTTGCATGTGACTGTTGACTAACTGCTTTATATGCTCTATTATCTTCTATTTCCTTGATGATCTTTTCTCTGTACTTTCTATCCATTACTAAAATTGGAGTATTGAAGTCTGCAACTATTATTGTTGAATTGTATATTTCTACCTTCTATTCTGTCATTTTTTGCCTCCTGTATCTTGGGGCTCTGTTTGTATGTTCATATAGGTTTATAATTGTTATATCCTCTTTATGGATATACCATATTGTCATTATAAAATATACTTCTTTGTCTCTAGTAACAATTTTTGTCCTAAAGTCTATTTTGTCTGAAATTAGTATACACACTCTAGCTCTTTTAGTTATTGTTTGTATGGCATATCTTTTCCCATCTTTTTGTTTTCAGCCTATTTGTATCCTTGGATCTGAAGCATGTGCTCTGGTTGCTGCATATAGATGGATCGTATTTTCATTTTATTTATTCTGTCAATCTTTGCCTTTTAATTAGAACAATCAGTCTATTTACATTGAATTTAATTATTAACATAAAATTTAGCTCTGCCGTTTGTAAAGTTTATATCTGCCATTTTTCTGTTAATAGTCTATATGTCATGTATATTTTGTTTCTCTATTTTGCCATTGCTGTCTTCTTCATGATAAACATATATTTTCTATTGTACCATTTTAGTATCTTGTCATTTTTTTTACTAGATATTTGCTCGTTATTTTCTAAGTGGTTGTCCTGGAGATTACAATTTACATATTAATTTATAAATATTTAGTTTCCATTAATACCAGTTTAATATATATATTAATATTATTATAACACATATAATATTTATACAGAATTCAACTGAATAGGCTGAATTTAAGATCACATATCAAAATTAATATGCCATAATACATCAGTTGTAACCACACAAATATAATTGAAGGAAAAAAGTTATCATTCACAAGAGTAAATTAATGCCTGTGATTAAATATTATAAATGGTTTGCCTTAACTGAAACCTGTCTCTCCCATGCAGATCATGATCTCCACCTGAACTCCCATGAACTTCTCAAGAAGAGGATGATCTTTTTATCACACCCACACACCTTAGGGTATAGAGGTGGTCAAGCCTTCCTTGCTTCTTCCTCTTGGAGCGAGGTCACAATTCCTCCCCCACATGTTCATTCCCCAGTGCTTTAAGGATATATCTGGCTATATTACACACTAACTGCCACAGCACAGTCATCTATCAACCATGCTCCTGATCACCTCTCACCAAAGACAGGATCAGATATTTTCTTCAGCAAAATTCCTGCAGTCATTCAGTATGGCATCAGCACCCACGTGTGTTTCACATAGGATACGTGGCTGCAAGCAATAGAATGCTCAGCAGTCAAGAAGCCACCACAAGCAATGTTGGCTGCAGAGACATGTCTAACCCTCTAGATACACATTAGTAAAAATTCAATATCCAACAATTTGTCTCCCAATACCCATGGATATAGTGTTGCAGAAAATCCAGGGGCCCCCTGACTGGCCTTAACACAGAAACAGAAGAAATAGCAAAGAGGTGGCTTCTGTTTCACTTCTACCTTCCAAGCCCACCTCTGAAAATAACACTTACATCACATCCAGAATGCTAGCGGCAAGACAGTCTGGGAAATGTGGGTTAGCTCTCTTGCTCCTGCAGTACAGTAATCCCACTGAGTGCCTGCATGCCATATCCACCACAATTTCTTCAGTACTCTGCTAAAATTCCATGGGTCAATTCATAACACTTTGGCCAGTCTCCTAAATGCACGTTTCCCACTGTCACTCAGTATCACTTACTTAGTAAATTATAAACCTTGGATCAAGCTAACTGTCCTCTCCATCTGCACAACACTCTCGCTGCCTGACAAAATCACTAGCCTCCCAGACAACACCATTAAAAATTCACAATATCTAGCCTCAAACAATATTTAACATCACTCAGTAATCATTCTTGTGCATGACAGCTACTTAAGTATAATATAAATTTATAATATATAATATATTTATAATATAATAATAATTTATTTATATATAATATAATAATTTATAATATATATTTATATTTATTTAAATTTATAATACCTAGCACATTTTGAGTTCTTGCTATGTGATATACATTGTTAGAATCATTCTGAATGTTTTAACTCTTTCAATACTCATAAATACTCAGTAAGATAGGCATTCTTATCCCCACTTTCCTGATTAGAAAACTGAGACATGGAAAGACTCAGTCATTTGTTCAAGTCCATATGGCTGAAAAGTATCAGAGACAGGATTCAAATACAGATAGTTTGTCGCCAAAGCCCACCTTTTTTCATCATGCTGCTGACTGCTTCTCACATTCAAAGACATCCATCAGCTATGGACAAAATCGTGTCCCCCCAAAATTAATATGTTGAAGCTCTAACTGCCAATGTGATGGTATTTGGAGACGGAGCCTTTGTGAGGATTTTATGTTTAGATAAGGTCCATGAGTGTTGGACCCTCATGGTGAGATTACTGTCATGAGACAGATCTCTCTCTTTCTCTCTCTCTCTCTCTCTCTCTCTGCCGTGTGACGACACAGGGAAAGGGTGACCATTAGTAAGCCAGGAAGTGATCTTTCACCAGAACCCAACAAGCTGGCACTCTGATCTGCTCCTTCCAGCCTCCAGAACTGTGAGAAAAGTAATTTCTGTTGATTAAGCCGCCATGTATGTTATTTTGTTATGGCAGCTGACCAGACTAAGACACCATCCTACCTTATCACTCTTGTCAAATGACAGGGCCTCCTGTGTCTCAGGGGAAAATAGAAAGCAGAAAGGGATGATTTCAACTTCCTATCACCAAATTTTTAATTGACCTGCATTTATTTATGTCTATCCTAACTTTCTCTCCTGTCCCCATGGAAGATACTGAGCTCCCAGTGTCTAAAGTTAGTACCTTCATTGCACCTCAATTCCCTTCTCCTCCTACTTTTTTGGGAACTTGGCTTTCTAATTTTTTTCTTCTTTCTTTGGTATGTTACATTGATCCATTTCTGCACACTCCTTGTTCACCCCTCAGATGTTCTCAGTACTCTCTCTTCATAACACCCCCCTTAACCTCACATCCCCAACTATTGTCCTATTTCTCCCTCTTCTACATCACAGTAACACTTCTACACTTTCTCCAAGACACTCTCTCTTCACTTTCCTCTCCTAGTATTCAGAGCATCGGCAGGTGACTTCTCCAGTAGTTGACATTGTTGACCTCTCTCTCCTTCACAAAACACTCTCTTCCTTCAGTTTTCTTGATATCTCCTTTGCATTTCCCACCTGCCATCCTCCTCAGGCTCTTTTGCTGGCTCTTCTTCCTCTGCAGCCATTCTTCCCTCAAATGTTGGTACTTCCAAGGGTTTTGTCATAGCCCCCTTTCATCTCATTTTTCATTGTCTCACTAGGACATCTACTCTGTGGGTTCCAGTTATCATTCACATATTGCTAATGTCCAAGTCTATATCCCCACCCCACACCATCTGCTTAGCATCAGACCCTGCAGTCAACTCAACAAGTATCTCCATAGGGGCTCACACTCAACATGTCCAATGAATGCTTCATTCATTATCATCATTTCCGACCTATTTCTGTGTTCCTACTTTCAGTCAATGGTCCACTCCAGAAATCTGGACCTTTCCCTTGGCTCCTACCTGTCCCTCTACCCCTAGAGTGGTTGTTCAAGCACCTACAACATGTCAGGACCCATGCTAGAACCTCATGTGCAATAATTTTATTTTATTTTCACAATCTTATGAAGGATAAAAGAAATAGTGAAACTTTAGCTGTTTCTAGCACTCATTGGTAATGAAATTGGATCAGAATTCCCTAACGACATCAGGCGGTAATATTATTATCACCTACTCTCCAAACAGTCTGTGGGAGAAGTGCCCAACTTGGATTAAAAAATGTTTCATATTTTCAATTTAGAACAAACGGTAAGAGAGATGGATCAGAGACTGGAGGTGAGTACACAAGATAATACCTACAGAGCCTTAACAGGGTTCCGTGCCAACAGTGTCTTGCGTCGCCCTCTAATCCATTTTGTATAACTTGGCTAGATTAATCTTCATGTATGTAGACTCCTTCAAGAATTTCAATACACTCCCTACGACCTGGAATCCAAACTTTTTACCTAGCTGTTCATGTCTTTCATTAGTATATAGAAGTATGAACATATTTTTCTACTGGGTTTCTTTCCTGTAATCTTGCTAAACTCAATTATTAGTTCTAGAAGGTTTTCTACATAGACAAGCTTGTTATCTACAAATAATGATAGATTTCCCCTGCCTCTTTCCCAATTTGTATAGTTTTTATTTCTTTTTCTTGCTATAATGCACTGGCTAGAACTTCTATTACAATATTGAGTAGAACTGCTGAAATTGAACATCTTTTCTTATTTCCAATACCAGGGAAAAGGCATTAGTTTTTCCCCATTAAGACTGGCTTAAATGTAGTTTTGGGGAATATACCCTTTGCCAGATGTATCAGTTTCATTGGTTTCTGCTCTTATCTTTATTATTTCCTTCCTACTGCTTATTCTAGGTGTTTTCAATTTTCAAGTCAGAAGATGAGAGCTTAAATTATTTATGATATATTTCTTCTTTTCTAATATAAGCTTTTACTTCTACAATTTTTCTATAAGCCCTAATTTAACTTCATCCCATATAGGTTGATATGTTGTATTTTCATTTTCATTTAGTTCAGCTATTTCCTAACTTCCTTGGAGACTTCCTGTTTGACCCACAGAATATTTACAAGTGTCTTGTGTAATATCTAAGGGTTTGGATATGTTTCTGTTCTCTTTCTATTACTCATTTCTAGTCTAATCTATTACGGTCAGACAACAGACTTTATATTTTTCAAATCTTTTAAATTTGTCAAAGTTTGTTTTATGACCCAGGATAGAACCTATCTTGTGGAACTTTCCACATGCTTTGAAAAAATTGCATAGCCTGCTGTTGTTTGATGGAATATTCTAAAATATCAATTAAGTTAAGTTGGTTGATGGTGGTGTTCACATATTCCATATTCTTGCTGATTTACTACCTACTACTTCCACTTCTGGGAGAGGAGTATAAGAGCCTCTGACTGTAATAGTGGATTTGTCTATTTCTGCTTTCAGTTCTGTCAGTTTTTGCTTCATGTGTTTTGAAGGTCTGTTAGGTGAATACAAGTTGAGGATCATCATCTCTTCTTTATAACTTGACCTCTTCATCATTATGTGATACTGTGATACTGTGATTTATAATACAAATATAATACAAATGTATTATTATGTGATATATCCTTATGTAATACTATGATACCATGATTTAAACTACTAATGTAATACAAATACAAATACAAATATATTTGGTCTTCCTCTCCATTTCTGGCACAGAACCCCTAAAGCCCTTAGAATTCCCTGTGATGAGAGAGATAGAGGTGGCTTTTGTTATGTTAATGAGGTGACTTTCAGAATGCACCTGAAGACGGAGGCTGGTTGCCAGTGGAGCCAACCATGTGGTTAGAGGATTGGAGCTTTCAGTTCTATCTCTCAACCTCTAGGGATGGGAAAGGGACTGGAGATTGAGTTCAATCACCAATGGTCAATGATTTAGTCGAACATGCCTATGCAATGAAGCCTCCATAAAAACCTGAAAAGACAGGGTTGAGAGAGCTTCCAAGTTGGTGAACAGGTGCAGATTTAGGGAGAGTGACACACTCAGAGAGGGCATAGGAGCTCCATGCCCTTTCTCCATACCTTGCCCTATGCATCTCTTCCATCTGGCTGTTCCTGAGTTATATCCTTTTATAATATACTGGTAATCTAGTGAAATGCTTCCGTGAGTTCTGTGAGCCATTCTAGCAAATTGATAGAACCCAAGGTGGGGGTCATGGGAACCTCTGATTTGTAGGCAGTCAATCAGCAGTGCAGGTAACAACCTGGACTTGTGACTGGCATCTGAAATGAGGGGGGACAGTCTGGTAGGACTGAACTCTTAAATGGTGGTCTGATGCTATCTCCATGTAGATAGTGTCAGAATTGAGTTGAATTGTAGGACACACAGCTAATGTCCAAGAATTGCTTTTTGGTATGAGGAAACACACACACACATTGAAGTTGGTACCAGAACCCTATTACATATCCATCATTATTTCCAGGAATTTTTATCCTCTGAAGTCTGCTTTATCTATTAATAGGCCATTCCAGCTTTCTTTGCATTAGTGTTTGCATATTACATCTGTTTCTCTTCTCTTACTTTTAACATATGTGTATCACTAACTTTAAGGCCAAGCCAGATGGAAACTGATGATTACTATGTAATTAGGGCCCTTTAGTCCTGTGTCCATTTGCCTGCTCCCCCAGCCAAGGTGCCCCCTCATCCATTTTCTGCCTCTTCCTGTTCCTCACCACCTGGGTCCTTGTTAAAGGCCCCACACAAATTCCATCACCCCATTATCCATGCAGGCTCTCTGGTTTTCCTGACTGCTGATTTTTCTGAGATCCTGTCTCTCTCAAACCTCTTTTCTTCCTAGCTCCTCTCCATTCTTGCTTCCCATCACACTATCAAGTTTTGCTTGCTATCACAGGGACCATGCAGCCTGAGATGGTTCCCAGGACCCCACCTACTCCTATCTCCCTGCCCCTGTGGGGCTGCATCCAGTGTGTGACAATGATAATGGTTTCCTTTGTGCTAAAGTTCCAGAACTCGACCTAAGGGACAGGATAAATGTGGGGAAGACATCACTGGGTGAGAACTGGAGGGTTTCCCTCACCAGTCCAGCCCCTGCTGAGGTTCTAAGGACAAGAACAGTGACAACAATTATAGTCGTGTCTCTTATCAGAGTTGATTTACCTTTCATGAATTAAAAACACGCTATAAAAATGAGTCAAGGGGACAATGGTGAAAGGAGAGATAGTCGAATATGGACCAGCGTCCACCAATGGCCATGGTCCATATATGGCAGTCTAGTAATTGACAGTACAGTCCAAAAGCAGGCGAAGGAGGCCTTAGGACACTAGAGGTGCAAACTCCCTAAAGAAACAGTTCTGATTTTTTCTTTCTTTTTTTTTATTGCGGTAACATTGGTTTATAACATTGTATAAATTTCAGGTGTATATCATTATACTTCTATTTCTGCATAGATTACATCATGTTCACCACCCAAATACTAATTGCAATCCATCACCACACACATGTGCCAAATCATCCTTTTTGCCCGCCTCCCTCCCCACTTCCCCTCTGGTAACCACCAATCCAATCTCTGTCTCTATGCATTTGTTCATTGTTGTTTTTACCTTCTACTTAGGAGTGAGATCATGTGGTAATTTACCTTCTCCCTTTGACTTTTTTCACTTAACATAATACTTTCAATATCCATCCATTTGTCACAAATGGCTGGATTTCATCGTTTCTTATGGCTGACTAGTATTCCATTGTGTATATATACCACATCTTCTTTATCCATTCATCCCTTGATGGGCACTTAGGTTGCTTCCAAGTCATGGCTATTTTCAATAATGCTGCAATGAACACAGGGGTGCATGTATCTTTACACATTGGTGTTTTCATCTTCTTTGGATAAATACCCAGCAGTGGAATAGCTGGATCATATGGTAGTTCTATCCTTAAATTTTTGAGGAATCTCCATACTGTTTTCCATAGTAGCTGCAACAGTTTGCACTCCCACCAGCAGTGTATGAGAGTTCCCTTCTCTCCGTATCCTCTTCAACACTTGTTGTTTCCTGTCTTATTAATTAAAGCCATTCTGTCTGGCATGAGGTGACATCTCATTGTAGTTTTGATTTGCATTTCCCTGATAGTTAATCATGTTGAACATCTTTTCATGTGCCTGTTGGCCATCTGTATATCTTCTTTGGAGAAATGTCTGTTCCGATCTTTTGCCCATTTTTTAATTGGGTTTTTAGTTTTTTTGTTGTTGAGATTTATGAGTTCTTAATATATTTTGGAGATCAACCCCTTATCAGATATATGGTTTGCAAATATCTTCTCCCAATTGCTAGGTTGTCCCTTCATTTTGTTGATGGTTTCCTTTGCTATGCATCAGCTTTTTAGTTTGATGTAGTCCCATTTGTTTATTTTTTCTATTGTTTCTCTTGCCCAGTCAGACACGGTACTGGAAAATATGTTGCTAAGACCAATATCGAAGAGTGTACTGCCTATATTTTCTTCTAGAAGTTTCATGGTTTCAGGTCTCATATTCAAGTCTTTAATTGATTATGAGTTAATTTTTGTGTGTGGTATAAGACAATGATCTACTTTCATTTTTTTGCATGTGGCTGTCCAGTTTTCCCAACACCGTTTTTTGAAGAGACTTTCCTTTCTCCATTGTATGCTCTTGGCTCCTTTGTTGAAAATTAGCTATCCATAGATGTTTGGGATTATTTCTGGGCTCTTTATTCTATTCCATGATCTGTGTGTTGGTTTTTGTGCCAGTACCATGCTGTTTTGGTTACTATAGCTTTGTAGTATATTTTGAAATCAGGGAGTGTGATACCTCCAGCTTTGTTCTTTCTTCTCAGGATTCCTTTCGCTATTCGGGGTCTTTTGTTGTTCCATATAAATTTTACGATTCTTTGTTCTATTTCTGTGAAAAATGTTGTTGGAACTTTGATAGGGATTGCATCGAATCTATAGATTGCACTAGGAAGTATGGACATTCTAACTATGTTAACTCTACCAATCCAAGAGCATGGAATATTTTTCCATTTCATTGTGTCTTCTTCAATTTCTTTCAGTAATGTTTTATAGTTTTCAGTGTACAGATCTTTCACCTCTTTGGTTAAGTTTATTTCTTGGTATTTTATTCTTTTTGTTGCAATTGTAAACGGGATTGTATTCTTAATTTCTCTTTCTGCTGCATCATTGTTAGTATAGAGAAACACAAGTGATGTTTGTATGATGATTTTGTATCCTGCAACTTTATCTTATTCATTTACAATTTCTAAAAGTTTTCTGGTGGATTCTTTAGGGTTTTTTATATATAGAATCATGTCATCTGCAAATAGCAGAAGCAGAAGCAGAAGCAAATAGCAGAAGAGTTTCACTTCTTCCTTTCCAATTTGGATCCCTTTTATTTCTTTTTCTTGCCTCATTGCTCTGGCTAGGACTTCCAATACTATGTTAAATAGGAGTGGTGACAGTGGGCATCCTTGTCGCGTTCGTGTTCTTAGAGGGATAGCTTTCAGTTTTTCACCATTGAGGATGATGTTAGCTGTGGGTTTGTTGTACATGGCCTTTATCATGTTGAGGTACTTTCCTTCTATACCCATTTTATTCAGGGTTTTTATCATAAATGTATGCTGTATCTTGTCAAATGCTTTCTCTGCATCTATTTAGATGATGATGTGATTTTTATTCTTCATTTTATTAATGTGGTGTATCACGTTGATGGATTTGTGGATGTGGAACCATCCCTGCATCCCTGGAATAAATCCCACCTGATCATGGTGTATGATCTTTTTAATGTATTGTTGTAGGCAATTTGCTGGTGTTTTGCTGAGGATTGTGGCATCGATGTTCATCAGTGATATTGGCCTGTAATTTTCTTTTTTTGTGTTGTCCTAGTCTGGTTTTGGTATCAGCATAATGTTGGCTTTGTAGAATGAGTTAGGAAGCTTCTCCTCCTCTTCAACTCTTTGGAAGAGCTTGAGAAGGATAGGTATTAAGTCTTCTTTGAATGTTTGGTAGAATTCAACAGGGAAGCCATCTCATCCTGGAGTTTTATTTTTTGGGAGTACACACACAGGATTTTTATTTTAGATCTATTTACGCTAGGTCTAGGCAGGAAGCAGAGCATCCATTTTGCTGATATGGAAGGCTGGAAGAGATAGAAACATTACAGATTAGCGGCTCCTGATCCTGCAGCTTCTGTTCGTGGCAGAGGCAGCAGCTTTTTTAGCAGCTGAGTTCTCCAGTGTGGTTCTGGAAGTCATTTCTGGAATCTGACTTGAGTTTGTTTCATCAGCCCTATTAAAACATTCTTGAGTTAATAGATACCCTTTATTAAACATTTTCCTTCTTAAAGTAGCTGAAGAGAATACTGAGTCTACAACTAAAAACTTGACAAATACAATAAATATCATCAAAAATAGTTTCTGGCAAGAGAATCAAAAGGAAAATAGAATATGGAATTCTCTGTCTGACACACGTGGGTGGGAAAGCCGGGAGGATATAGTGTATTTTAATTAATTTATTTTCTATAATCTCAAAAGAAAAAATAAACAGCTGCATGCTTCTGTGTGAGACAGTTTTGAAATATCTCCTTTTTGTGAGGCTGGGCAGCCTAAGAAACACAATTCTGGGGGTGAGTGGCCTCCAATGTTGGGTGATGGGAGCTCCTGTGCTTGGATCACTGATACCAGCCTCTGTGTCCACGGCAATGAGTTGGGAGCCCTGCCCTGAACTAAATTCTAAAGGCTTCAGGATGGGAGAAGTATGACAGATGGACAAATGGGGGCACTGCTTAACCTGTCCTTGCTGAATCTACATAACAGACATTCCCATGGTCTCCAGTCAGTCAGGGGCAGCCAGAGAGCTAAATCATCATCAATGCCTCCACTTGTCCAGCACTTCCCAGTTTACAAAGCACTTCCACCTGTGAGAGACAGGTATCATTAAGATTACCTTCCCATTTTACAGACAAGAAAACTGAAGATACATGAACGTTCATGAATAGATGCAAGGTCTGGAAGCCAGTAGGTGGCAGAGCCAGGACTAGCACCAAGTCCTCAGCCTTTCAGATGAATGGGCTTTCCAGATCCAAGACCCTCTCAGGGAATTGAATCTCCCACACTAAGATGTCTTCAGACCTTGAGAAGCCATAGTGAGGGCGTGGGAGGCCTGTCCCACAGAGGCCTCTCACCTCCCTCACACCACGCCCAGGCAGGGGAACCAAGGCCTGTGGCTGCATCTCACAGCCTCTGAGAACCAAGGTCGCCCCTGGTCAACCACAGCCACCTCGTCCTGCACTCAGTGCGTCACAAATGGGCCTGCGCCTCCACCCCAGCCCACATCTGCAAAGGCTGCTGGCCTTCAAATCCTCAGCTGGTCTCCCAGCAGGGCTCGGGACCCTCACATCTGTGAGCTGGAGGCTGGTGAACCCTCCTCCCTCCCTGGGGCAGTGGACACTGTCCTCAATGGATTGGTTGTCTCAATCCAGCTTTCACAATGTGTTTTCATTTTACTCTTAACCATCCCAGCAGTCATGCCAACTACGTTACCTTTTAAACCTGGAGAAGCTGCACTGGTGGAGACTGCTCCTGTCCCCGCCTGGGCCCAGCTCCCTTGCAGGGCTCCAAACTGACCTCAGTTTGTTGATGACATTCACTCCAACCACATCAATCGGCCCCTTTCTGCCCGACTTCCTTTATCACAAGGTTTCCCTCACTGGTCTTGGCTGTATGAGTTCCCAGCATCTCTCTTCCATCCAGTGGGGGAGGACAGACCACAACACCAAGTATAACCTTCTGCACACCCCAGGGGCTCAGGCCATACCACTCCACCCCACAGGGCAGAGGGTGGGCTCTGCAGATCCCCACATACAGACACTGAGAATGTGCACTTGGACGTTTGAGACCCCCTCCCTATCGGGGCTCAGAGGCAAGGGAGAGCCTCAGTTAACAGCAGGAGCAGTTAACTGGGAAAAGATTTCCCCATTTATAGCAATCAATCCTGATCCTCTGTGGACCTAAGAAAGGATGCCCCATCAGCCTCCAGTCTGTGAGCCTGCTCCCGCTCCCTGGAGTAAGACCCTCCCGCCTGTCCCCTGTCACATGTCTGCTGACCCTCCCAGAAGCAGCTCAAATGGCCTCCCTGCAGGCCTGCCCTGTCCTGTCTCAGATGGAATTAGGTACTCTCTGTGCTGGGCTGTCACAGCACTTTACCAAGTTGTCAGTCATTTGTGACATCAACAATCATCACTGGCTCTTGCCCTCCCCCTTCTGATGCAGGACTCGGGCCCTGTGAACAGGTGAGGTGAGGAGGCCCCTCAGGCTGGTGCAATTGCAGGTCTGCACCTGAGAGTGGAGGTGTCATTTTCTCAACCCTGCCTGTGAGGACCCTGGGGTGTCACATATGCTTCTGAACAAGACATGCAGCTCTCAGCTAAACTACAAGGGGCAGCCATCACTGGTTTCTACTCAGCAAATATCTACTGAACGCACCTGTGTCTCGGCACTGCCAGGGCCTTCCCTTCCCATCCCAGTCACCATCTGCTGCTTCACAGAGCCCGAAGCGGCTTCACAGGAGCATGAGCTCACCCAGCACCTCCTCTTCTGACAGACCTCCTGCCCCAGAGGACACACACCACAGCGTTCTGTGGGAAAACAAAGGTGAGCTCCTCTCTGCTAGTTGTCCCCACAGACCTTGAGCACTGATATGTGCGTTGTCCTTCCCCAGCTAACAACAGGCCCACTCTGTTCTGGCTAGGTGCCTCCCTTCCCCAGGACCCAGGCAGGACTCCATTATGAGTTGGACCCAAAGACAACTTCCAATGTCAGCCATCTTGCCTTCCAGTGAGGACAGCATATGCATCTTTTACTACTCAAATCGGTTATTTGTCCTCAACAACAAAAAAGAAGAGACAGAGTACAAATAGAAACTTAAATTGTGCAGCAATTCTACTCTAGTAGTATTTACTCTATTCAAAAGTGAAAGGACTTGGAGTGAGCTTGAGATGGAAGCTGTAAATCCATGGGTTCCCTTCGGGTCCCTTGGTCCATCTCTCTGCTCCCACCAGCCTTTTTTGGTGGGCAGTGGTATGATGGTAAGTGCCTACCAGCTGCCTCCTCAGGGGGAAAAAGCCCTGGTCTCTAACATTTGACAATTTCTGTGGTGTAAATACGCCCACTAGGACTCATTTCAAACTAACAGCATGATGACACTGAATGCAGAGTTGGGAAAAGATGCATGAAACCAGCTCTCACAAGCCAGTTCTAGCTGGCTTCAGCACACCACTGTCTGGGGGGAATCTGAGGTTTCAATATGCAGGACCCATGTTTCCTACAGCATGGCCCCTAATACCAGCCAACATTTTCATCAGGAAGAAAAGGCATCTCTTCCAGAGCAGGAGGAAAAACTTGCTGAGGGTGGTAGGTCAGCCTGCAATATAGCAGCATCCTAAGGGATTCACAGGAGTAGTATTAACTGTATTTGATTTCCACCTTAAAACCTAATTCTCCCCTTCAATAACCAAAGCTAAGGCTTGGGTGCTCCTCAGCAACATGCCTCCTTCACTGACCTGAGCTCAAATGGGGACCTCACATCCTATCTTCCTCCCCATGAGGCTGTGTATTCTGAGGGCAAAGAATGACATTTTCTTTGAGAGCCAAGCAGGCTTGGAAGCAAGACTCCAGTGACAAACAGATGTTGATTCCATTCCTGCTTCTACCACTAAGCTGTGTAATTGTTGACAGATCCTCAATGGCCTTATCTGTAAAATGGGATAATATCTACTTCACAAGGTTGTTGGGAGGACTAAATAACTATAGTACAAGAAGCAGCCAGCACAGGGCAACACCAACAGGCACAACACCACTGCTTCCCTCCATCTCCCAGGGGAGTGGGTCCTGAACCATAGTCAGACAATGTTGCCACTTAGTGGCTGAGCTCAGAATCACCCAAAGGCCTGCACCCAAAGGATTTGAGCAAAACAGGAACACTGCTTACACAAGAGAAGGGAGTTTTCATAGATTTTCTTGAATAGATGTTTCTTCATTTGCTGTTTGTCCTAAGGACCATTTCCAGAGGCTTTAATTTTTTTTTTAAATAATTTTACCAGTTTCACTGGGGGGTAGGTCAATTGGTATCATGCCAGAAGTCAATAAGTCCTTCCAATACAATTTTGATGGCTTTTATCAATAGGCCTTTATAATGCCATCTGTGTTATAGCTATTACTTAGCTAGTCTAGCAATAAGCCATAGACTCTCACTCTGTTTTCCTTGCCTAATAATCAACTTTTTCATATTTGTGGGCCAAATGACATTTCCTTTGGTGGCTTTTATTTTAACTACTGTTTATTTTTTGTTGTTGTTTGTTTGGATTTTTTGTGTTTTTTGTTTTTGTTTTTTTGTGAGGAAGATCAGCCCTGAGCTAACATCCATGCCAATCCTCCTCTTCTTGCTGAGGAAGACCGGCCCTGAGCTAACATCTATTGTCAATCCTCCTCCTTTTTTTTCCCTTTTTCTCCCCAAGGCCCCAGTAGATAGTTGTATGTCATAGTTGCACATCCTTCTCGTTGCTGTATGTGGGACACCGCCTCAGCATGGCCAGACAAGCAGTGCGTGAGTGCGTGCCCGGGATCCAAACCGGGGCTGCCAGTAGTGGAGCGCACACACTTAACCGCTAAGCCACAGGGCCGGCCCCCAATTTTAACTACTCTGACTTCTAAAGATGCTTGTGATAATTTCCTGACCGCTTTGTGCCATTAAAGACTACTCATTTCCAAAGAAGCAGGACTATAATGAGGCCTGTGGATTTGGGTGGAATCTGTGTCTATGGATGAGAAATCTCACTCTCAATTCCTGACACTTGAAAAAGTGCTACCACCTCAAGTAGCATCAAGCAGAACCAGTGCCCAGATCTTAGTTTCTAATACTGTTCCCCATGAGAAGAACTAGAGCTCTTTGGAGAAATGGCTGAGCCTATAAATCCAGCAATTCCACTTCTGGGTGTATAACTGAAGGAAATGAAATCAGGATCTTGAAGAGAATCTGTCTGCCACCCCCAGGTTCATTGCAGCGTTATTTACAGTAGCCAAGACATGGAAACACTCAAGTGTCCCTCGACAGAAGAGTGGATAAAGAAAATGTGACATATATATATATATATATAATAGAATATTATTGAACCATAAAAAGAAGGAAATTTTGCCTTCTGTGACAATATGGATGGACCTTGAGGGCCGTATGCTAGGTGAAATAAGTCAGACAGAGAAAGGCAAATACTTTATGTTTTCACTTATACATGAAATCTAAAAAAGCTGAACTCATAGGAATAGAGAGTAGACTGGTGGTTACCAGGGCTGGAGACTGGGGGAGATGGGGAGACCCTGGTCAAAGACAACAACATTCGAGTTATAAATGACTAAGTTCTGGGGATCTAGTGTACAGCATGGTGACTATAATTAACAATACTGTGTTATACACTTGAAATTTGTTAAGAGAGTAGATCTTAAATGTTATCATCACGCATGCAAAACAATGGTAATTATGTGAGAGGCCAAAGATGTTAGCTATCTGTTGTGGTAATCATTTTGCAATATACACTTGTATCAAATCATCACATTTTACATCTTATACTTACACATGCTATATGTCAATAATATCTCAGTAAAGCTGGGGGAGAAAAATGTTTATGGTGGTTAGCTTTATGAGGTGAGATAACAAGTGAAATTTATTCTTCCGTACAATTTTCTATGTTTCCCAAATTTTATGAAATCAACATGGATTATAATCATAAAAACCCTTGTTATTAAAAATTTATATGTCCTTTGGTTCATCAGGCAAGGAGAGTGTGTGCTGAGAGGATTCAAGAGGAGGATGGGGATGGGAGGGGGGATGGGGGCAGGGAGAGGAGGAGCCAAGGTCTTACCTCCTCACCCAGCAGTCATGGACTCCTTATGCAACAGCTGGTTCCCCTGCCAGACCCTGATGCTCCAAATCAGCCTCATTCTCCCTGAGGCGCAGAACAAGTGGGACCGCTCCAGAGAGGGTGTGGCGGACGGCTGAGGAGTTAGGCGTGATTGGGATTGGTGGACAGCTGGGGCTTGTATGGTGTTAACATACTGATTCCTCAAGCGTCTTTGAGGGGTGAGTGGGAAGGAAAGAGAGCTAGGGCTCTCATACTCAGAGTATTACATACATTCTCTCATTTCAGCCTACATCACCACATGTTTCCTGAGGGGCTGGGGGTATAATGAGGCTTGGAGGGCAAGACAATGGAAGAGCCCT
The DNA here is from genome assembly GCF_057802395.1 of Ceratotherium simum simum. Taxonomy (NCBI): domain Eukaryota; kingdom Metazoa; phylum Chordata; class Mammalia; order Perissodactyla; family Rhinocerotidae; genus Ceratotherium; species Ceratotherium simum. The sequence continues at coordinate 39,671,999 of NC_141901.1, forward strand.
TGCTAATCACCAGGCACTGTGACATATGACAGGAATCTGGCTTTCTATGTAGCCCCATTGGGTAGATGACACTAACCTCATTTTACATTTGAGGAAACCAAGGCTCAGAGAGGCCAGTTAACTTGCCTGAGACCTCAGAACTACTAAGTCTTACACTAGGAATCTAAGAACTCCAAGACCACGTTCTGTCTCAGACTGCAGAGAGCTGGGGACTCAGGCTGCATTGCCCTTCTCTCCTAGCCCTCCCTCACACTCATTCCCACACCCAGACCTCTGAATTCTTAACTAAGGGAATAGGGGAACCTCTGCTATTTAAAAGAAATTTCTCTCACAACTTCTGTCTCCCCCACCCCAGCCTCTAGGAAAATTATTCCGTTTACATTTCCCAGTAGGGAAATAGCTGCTCCCTTAGTGCCTTACCCCACCTGAATTCTCTTTCCTTACTTTTTTTTTTTTTATTGAGGTCATAAAGGTTTATAACATTGTGGAATTTTAGGTGTACATTATTATTTATCAGTTTCTATATACACTGCATCATGCTCACCATCAATAGTCTAATTTTTATCTGTCACCATATATATGTGCCCCTTTACCTCTTTCGCCCACCCACCAGCCCCCTTCCCCACTGGTAACCACTAACTGTTCTCTTTATCCATATGTTTGTTTGTCTTCCACATATAAGTGAAATCATGTTTGTCTTTCTCTGTCTGCCTTATTTCAATTAATATAATATGCTCAAGGTCCATCCATGTTGAAGCAAATGGGACGATGCTTTTTTTATGGCTGAGTAGTATTCCATTGTATATATATATATACCACATCTTCTTTATCCATTCATCAGTTGATAGGCACTTGGGTTGCTTCCATATCTTGGCTATTGTGAATGCGCAATGAATATAGGGATGCATAGATCTCTTTGAATTGTTGATTTCAAGTTCATTGGATAAGTACCCAGTAGTGGGATAGCTGGATCATATGGTATGTCTATTTTTAATTTTTTGAGAAACCTCCATACTATTTTCCATAGTGGGCTGCACCAGTTTGCATTCCCACCAGTGGTGTATGAGGGTTCCCTTTTCTCCATATCCTCTCTAACATTTATTATTTTTTGTCTTGGTAATTATAGCCATTCTAACAGGTATAAGGTGATATCTCATTGTAGTTTTGATTTGCATTTCCCTAATGATTAGTGAGGTTGAACATCTTTTCATGTGCCTGTTGGCCATCTGTATATCTTCTTTGGAAAAATATCTGTTCATATCCTTTGCCCATTTTTTGATTGGGTTGTTTTGTTGTTGTTGTTGAGTTGTGTGAGTTCTTTTTATATTTAGTAAATTAACCCCTTGTTGGATTTATGACTTGCAAACATTTTCTCCCAGTTGGTGGGTGGTCTTTTCATTTTGTTCATGGTTTCTTTTGCCTTGCAGAAGCTTTTTAATCTGATGTAGTCCCATTTGTTTATTTTTTCTTTTGTTTCCCATGCCTGCATAGACATGGTATTCAAAAAGATGCTGCTAAGACCTATGTCAAAGAGTATACTGCCTATATTTTCTTCTAGTTTTATGGTTTCATGTCTTATCTTCAAGTCTTTAATCCATTTTGAGTTAATTTTGTGTATGATGTAAGAGAATGGTCTACTTTCCACTTTTGCGTGTAGCTGTCCAGTTTTCCCAACACCATTTATTGAAGAGACTTTCCTTCCTCCATTATATGTTCTTGGATCCTTTGTCAAAGATTAGCTGTCCACAGATGTGTGGTTTTATTTCTGGTCTTTCAGTTCTGTTCCATTCATCTGTGTTTGTTTTTGTGCCAGTACCATGCTGTTTTGATTACTATAGCTTCTAGTATATTTTGAAGTTAGGGATTGTGATGCCTCCACCATTGTTCTTTTATCTCAGGATTGCTTTTGCTATTCGAGGTCTTTTGTTGTTCCATATAAAGTTTAGGATTCTTTCTTCTATTTCCATGAACAATGTCATTGGGCTTATGATTGGGATTGCATTGAATCTGTAGATTGCTTTAGGTAATATTGACATTTTAACTATGTTTATTCTTCCATGATATGCATGGAATATCTTTCTATTTCTTTATATCATCTTTGATTTCTTTCAACAATGTCTTATACTTTTCAAGGTATAGCTTTTTCACCTCCTTGGTTAAATGTATTCCTAGATATTTTATTCTTTTTGTTGTGATTGTAAATGGGACTGTTTTCTTGAGTTCTCCTTCTGCCAGTTAGTTATTAGAGTATAGAAATGCAACTGATTTTTGTAAGTTGATTTTGCACCCTGCAACTTAGCTGTAGTCGTTGATTATTTCTAACAGTTTTCTGATGGATTCTGTAGTGTTTTCTATATACAGAATCACATCATCTGCAAACAGTAAGAGTTTCACTTCTTCCTTTCCAATTTGAATACCTTTTATTTCTTTTTCTTGCCTAATTGCTTGGCCAAAACCTCCAGTACTATGTTGACTAAGAGTGGTGAGAGTGGGCATCCTTGTCTTATTCCCATCCTCAGAGGAATGGCTTTCAGTTTTCACCGTTGAGTATGATGTTGGCTGTGGGTTTGTCATATATGGCCTTTATTATGTTGAGGTACTGTCCCTCTATTCCCATTTTATTCGGAGTTTTTATCATGAATGGATGTTGGATCTTGTCAAATGCTTTCTCTGCATCTATTGAGATGATTCATGTGATTTTTATTCCTCATTTTGTTAATGTGGTTATCACATTGATTTGCGGATGTTGAACCATTCCTATGTCCCTGGTATAAATCCCACTTGATCATGGTGTATGATCCTTTTAATGTATTGCTGTGTTCAGTTTGCCAATATTTTGTTGAGGATTTTTGCATCTATGTTCATCAGTGATATTGGCCTGTAATTTTCCTTCTTTGTGTTGTCTTTGTCTGGTTTCTTGTTGCTGTTGTTGTTGTTGTTTGGTGAGGAAGATGGGCCCTGAGATAACATCTGTGCCAATTTTCCTCTATTTTGTATGTGACCTGCCGCCACAGCATGGCTTGATGAGTGGTGTAGGTCCATGCCTGGGATCTGAACCAGTGAACCCCAGGCTGCTGCAGCAGAGCACACCAAACTTAACCACTACACCACCAGACCTGCCCCTGTCCTTGTCTGGTTTTGGGAGTGTGATGTTGGCTTCATAGAATGAGTTAGGAAGGATTCCATCTTCTTCAATTCTTTGGAATAGTTTGAGAAGGATAGGTATTAAATATTCTTTGAATGTTTGGTAGAAATCCCCAGAGAAGCCATCTGGTCCTGAACTTTTGTTTTTTGGGAAGTTTTTGATTACTCCTTCAATCTCTCTACTTGTGATTAGTCTACTCAGATTCCCTATTTCTTCTTGATTCAGTTTTGGGAGGTTGTATGAGTCTAAGAATTTATACATTTCTTCCAGGTTATCCAATTTGTTGGCATATAGCTTTTCATACTATTCTCTTATAATCTTTTGTATTTCTGTGGTGTCTATTGTAATTTCTCCTCTTTCATGTCTAATTTTATTTGTTTGAGCTGTCTCTCTTATTTTCTTAGTGAGTCTGGCTAAGAGTTTGTCGATTTTTTTAACATCTCAAAGAAACAGCTCTTAGTTTAATTGATCCTTTCAACTGTTTTATTGGTTTCTATTATATTTATTTCTTTTCTAATTTTTATTATTTCCTCCTTCGGCTGACTTTGGGCTTTGTTTGTTCTCCTTTTTCCAGTTCTGTTACGTGTACTTTAAGATTATGTATTTGAGATTTTTCTTGTTTGTTGAGGTGGGTCTGTATTGCTATGAATTTTTCTCTTAGAACCGCTTTTGCTGCATCCCATCAGAGTTGGTATGACGTATTTTCATTTTCATGTGTCTTCAGATATTTTTTGATTGCTCCTTTGATTTCTTTATTGATCCAATGGTTATTCAGTAGTGTGTTGTTTAGTATCCACATATTTGTGACATTCTCAGCTTTTTTCTTGTAGTTGAGTTCTAGTGTCATAGCATTATGGTTGGAAAAGATACTTGACGTGATTTCAATCTTCTTAAATTAATTGAGGCTTGCCTTGTTTCCCAACATATGGTCTATATTTGAGAATGTTCCATGTGCACTTGAGAAGAATGTGTTTTCTACTGTTCTTGGATGGAATGTTTTATAAATAACTATTAAGTCCATCTAGTCTAGATTTTCATTCAATTCAACTGTTTCCTTGTTGACTTTCTATCTGGATCACCTACCCATTTATGTAAGTGGGGTGTGGAGGTCCCCTACTATTATTGTGTTGCTGTTAACATCTCCTTTTCGGCCAATTAATAGTTGTTTTTTGTACTTCAGTGTTCCTGTGTTAGGTGCATATAGATTTATGTGTTATGTCCTCTTGTTGGAATGTCCTTTTTGTCATTATATACTGCCTCTCTCTGTCTCTCATTGCCTTTTTTATCTTGAAGTCTACTTTGTCTAATATAAGTATAGCAACACCTGCTTTCTTTCATTTGCCTTTTGCTTGGAGTATCGTCTTCCATCCCTTCACTTTGAGCCTATGTTTGTCTTTAGAGCTGAGTTGTGTTTCCTGGAGGCAGCATATTGTTGGGTCTTGTTTTTTAATCCATCCAGCCACACTGTGTCTTTTGATTGGAGAATGCAGTGCATCTACATTTAGAGTGATTATTGATATATGAGGGCTTAATACTGTCATTTTAACTCTTCTTTTCTGCTTGTTCTATATTTCCTTTGTTTCTTGTCCCATGTATTTCCAACTGCCATTTCAGTTTGGTGATTTTCTCTGACGGTTTTCTCAGTTTTCTCTTTATTTTTCATTTGTGTCTCTGTTCTGTTTTTTGTTTAGTGATTACCATGAGGTTTGTATTAAAGTTCTCATAGATGAGATAGTCCATTTTCCGATAGCCTCTGGTCTCCATTCGCCTAAGCAGGTTCCATCCCTTTCCTCTTCCCTCTCTAAGTTATTGTTGTCACAAACTATTCTCTTTTGTGTTGTGAGTTTGTGATTAAAATGAAGTATTTATAGTTATTTTTAATGCATTGCTTCCTTTTACCTTTAATGTCATAATTAAGTGTTTGCTAACTGCTTCTGATGGAGAGCTGCAATTTCCTGATTTTGTCTGTCTATTTATCTCCTTGCTCAAGGCTTTGTAAACCTTTTCCTTTTGGTTTCAGATATGAGGGCATTTTTTATTATTTCTTGTGTGGGGCGTCTTATGAAAATGAACTCTCTCAGCTTTTGTTTATCTAGGAAAATTTTTATTTTTCCATTGTATCTGAAGAGTGGTTTCACTGGATAGAGTATTCCAATCTGAAAATTTCTGTGTTTTACTATTTTGAATATATCATTCCACCCTCTCCTAGCCTGTAAGGTTTCTGCTCAGAAATCTGCTGAAAGCCTGAAAGGGGTTCCTTTGTAGACTATTCTCTTCTGCCTTGCTACCCTTAATATTTTTTCTTTGTAATTGACTTTTGCCACTTTCACTAATAGATGCTTTGGAGAAGGTCTTTTTGCATTGATGTGATTAGAAGTTCTGTTGGCTTCGTTTAATTGTAACTCCAGTTCCTTCTCCAGGTTTGGGAAGTTCTCAGCTATTATTTCTTTGAACAAGCTTTCTGCTCCTTTCTCCCTTGCTTCTCCCTCTGGAATACTTATAATCCTTATGTTGGATTTCCCAAGTAAGTCAGATATTTCTCAGAGAATTTCTTCATTTTTGTAAGACTTGGTTCTCTCTCTTCCTCCACCTGAAACATTTCTATATTTCTGTCCTCTAAATTACTAATTCTGTCCTCCATAATGTCAGCTCTGTATTTTAAGATTTCTAAATTGTCTTTTATTTCACTCATTGTGTTATTCATCACCAACATTTCTGTCGTTTTGTTTTTTTCAGAGTTTCAATCTCTTTCATGAAGAATTCCTTCTACTCATTAATTTTATTCCTGAGTTCATTGAACTGTCTTTCTGAGTTTTCTTCTATCTCATTGAGTTTCTTTATGATAACTGTTTTGAATTCTCTGTCATTTAGATTGTAAATTTCTGTGACATTAGGATTGGTTTCTGGAGACTAGTCATTTTCCATCTGATCTGGAGTGATAATGTATTTCTTCATGGTGTTTGATGAAGTAGACATTTGCTGGTACATAGCAGTGGTAGCTGGTTGTAGATTCCACCTGCCACCACTGGGAGCAGGTAGGAGCTGTGTTTTCTGAACCCACTGCATCTGCTGGAAGTTGTGCCCATCCACTGGAAGTTATGCTGATAGGGCTTGTCTGCACTTGCCTGTTGGCCACTGCTGCTTGGCGGATCACACACACAGGCATTGACACTCTGGTGGGGATGGGCTGCCCTGGCTGACTGTCCAAGATGGTGAACCAGGTGGAAGGGGAGAGGTGGGGCACTTTCATTCATGCATGCAAGCCTGCTCTGCACTCACTGGCAGCCCACCTTGGCTGCTGGGCTTGGTGGGAGGTGTGCGTGCAGTGGCTGAGCTATCTTGGTGTAGAGCATTCCCATGGGCTGGTATGCAACTCCAAAAGCAAAAACCTTCATGTGGAGTCCTGCCTCTTCTTCCACCTCCTCTTAGAGTCAGTCACACACCAGCCACTGGATGTGGACCCGTGACCTGGATCGCTGCTGCTGGGAAAGGGTGGGAGATCAACTCACCTGCTTCCACTGATTCCTGGAGATCCACTACCCCCACCTTCAGATGTATGACTTCGTGGATCTCTCAGATGTCCTATTGTGCTGTGTGGATATCTTCTGTTGGTTAATGAATGTCCTTTTGGTTGTATCTTAGGGGAGAGAGACTGATGGAACAGCTACTCCACCATGATGTTGACATCACCTCCTTTTTCATTTTTCTTCTCAACAAATGCTCTCATTTCCTGGTTAGCGTCATGGAGTCTGTGGGGTTAGTGAGCAGTTTAGGGAGTCCTGCTGGGGTTTTTTTTCTTGAGATGTAGTTATAGCTAGGCTGGCTCCTTAGTGCTCCCAGAGCACTTCCACTGCTCTGCCATTATAGCATTTGTCACCATTCTCAGAGAGCTGTGAGTGTGGCAGGGAGAGGGTGCACAGGAAGCTGCCTCTGCATCCAGCAGCACTCCCTTTGTGTGCTATTGGATGCCACATAACCACTGAGGGCAATAAGTCCCTCAGAGAAGGAAATGCAGCTGTTCGTGCCTTGGCTAAGCTGGCATTAGCCTTATCTGAATTCTAAGCAGATTTGGGGTACCCATTACCAGGCTGCATGGAGTCTCATGTGACAGGGGAAAGAAAGGAGGTGCGAGAAGGCCTGTGGCTCTAGCCACAGTGTCCTTTTTATCCGTTAAACACTGACAAAATGAAAACACTTTCCTGTAAACACATCTTGGGTTAAAGCAGACTCAGGTAGTTCTGAGTTCATGATTAACTCATTTTTTTTAAGAAATGAAGTTGACTGAGCTAGTGAACTCTTGTCCTTTATTTAAAAGAACAATTTTTAAAATAGTCAAAGGATATGGCATCATATAATCATAATTAATTTTAGCTCCTTAAAAATTTACAAGGGAAAAAATTTATGAAAGTATATTTGCATGTGTCCTCAAGGCAGGGCACAAGATGTGTTGGTATATGAGAGATGAAAATGGCTGTAATTGCACTGCCCTTACCCAGTCTTTCAGTCATTATTGGATTTGGTCCTTCCTGTATGTTTTATGTGTTTATGTACACTAGGAAGATAACTGGAAATCAAGAAACTGGATCTTATAAAGAGGGTGGCACCAACCTTTCTCTAGTGATTTTTCTCAGTTTTCTTATAAATTGGAACTCCATCACCCTGTTCATGGTAAGGAATCTTTTCTGTAGCCTGTGAGAAATAACTTAATAAATTTCTTTAAATAAAAAAGGGAAAGAGAGGCCAGCCCTATGTCATAGCAGTTAAGTGTGCAAGCTCTGCTGCTGGCAGCCCGGGTTCAGATCCCGGGGGTGCACCAATGCACCTCTTGCCAGGCCATGCTGTGGTGGCGTCCCACATAAAGTGAAGGAATATGGGCACGGATATTAGCTCAGGGCCAGTCTTCCTCAGCAAAAAGAGGAGGATTGGCATGGATGTTAGCTCAGGGCTGATTTTCCTCACCAAAAAAAAAAGAAAAGAAAAGAGAGGGAGACAGAGAGAAAACAGGAGTCACGCAGCTTGAGACCACACGGATATATAGATCTTACTTTACTGCTATGTGAAGCTCAGTCATCTCTCTTCATTAAGTTCTTGGTCTTAGGGAAATTCCCTCATTCCTACCTTTTCCTGAACCCTGGCCACTTGTCTTATATTTAATGACTGAGGTCTGTCAATGCAAATAATCCATAATCAATCTATAAATCAAAATTGGGGTGAGTTTGTTATGAGCCAGGTTTGAGCACTATAGCCTGGGGCCTTACTTCTCTGAGAAAAGAAAGGCACCAAAGAAGTGGGGTGTACAGAGTGGTTATATACCACCTTGGAACAAAGAGCATACATCACATATGACAGGAATATCTCCTTTACTACTGTCACAAGATGCTTAGCTAGGACAGCAGGTCAGTGGTCAGCAAGTCAGTGGTCACAAAGCAAACACATCAGGTCAGTAATTAATTCTGAGGCCCCAGGAAGAGATGCTTATCCTTAAAGAAACAGTGATATGGAGGGAAGTTACTTCCTTATCTTTAAGGGCATCATTCTTGTCTTTGGGACATAGTAAATGTTTAAAGCAGATGTTCAATGCATGCTCAACAGGCCACATCAAGCCCTTTTGGAAAAACAAGGTCAGGCTGAAATAGCTTTAAACTGAATGGCTTTCTCATATACTCCAATACGTACTATTGCTTTTCATGTATTCATCCCGTCCTTGTTTATATAACCAAACATCGCTTTGGGGGAACAAACTGTCTCCTACTTTATTTTGTCTGAAAGAGATAACCCCATCCCCTAATTTATTGCCATAGCACAAAAGTGTAATTGAGTGTTTCTAGTTTTTCAAAAACCATCCCTTGAAAGCCTAAATACCCAAAAGAAGAAAAGAAAAGCAGAAAATAACCACATACACAAAGGAAGTTAAACAAAAATTATTCTGCTTAACTTTATGAAACTACATGGAAAAATGAGATAAAATGGACGATTTTCTAGGATAATATAATTCAGGGGAGGAGGAAAAGAGAGTAAATATTTAATGGGTATGGGGTGTTTTTCTGGGATGATGAAAATGTTTTGCAACTAGAGAGAGGTGGCAGTCACACGACATTGTGAATACATAAAATGCCACTAAAAATACATACTTTATAGAGTTAGTTGCATGCATGAGAATCTCAATTCAATGAAAAAAGAACACATGCACCTAAGAGTAGCTGGTATAATTCTTTAAACACGACAAAAAATAACAAGAACTTAGAAAGCTTCCAAAGGAAAAATACTTTGAAAGGAAAAATAATCACACTGCTTGTCTGCAATAATGGAAGCTTGATGCAAGTGAAAGATACTATGTACTACTTAAAGAAAAGGAAAGTAATTGACAAATCCTCACAAATCAGCTAGATGTCACTCACTGTCAGGGTAAAAGAAAATATTAGCACTGAAGTAAGGATTCAGAGAATATATCACCCACGGAACCCATTTGAGGAAAATCCTCAAAAATTTCTCCATCAAATAATAAATTCATCATAACAGAGATCTCCAGAGTAGAGAAAGGTAGAGTCAACAGTGGTAAGAAAAGAACCACTCAACAATTGTAATTAAACAAAATTGATGATGGTAATGTGACTGGGAATTTGTGATTTAAGTGAAAACTAAAGATTCTTGAAATAAAGAAGTCATATTTTTGGAGAAAATCTAATAATGTCTAGAAAGAGAACACTTGACTGCTTCAGTAAAGCCTCTAAGTTGGAAGACTATTACAGGGAGAGGGGTAGGGATATTAGAAGACCGTGAGGTGGGCAGAGAATGTGAGCTAGTGAATGTTCTGTGTTTTCATCCTACTTGGAGTGGTGGTGAGCTGTGGGAAATAGAGGACAGAGGGGTATAATTTGAATATTTTAATATAACAGCAGAGAAATATATGTATTACAAGGGTAAATACTAATGAAATCAAGAAACACAAAAGAATTTTGGCACTACCAAGGAGGAAAACAAAAGTACAAAAGGCAGAGCTGTCACAGTACCCACTCCTCCCTTCTCGAAACGCCTTCTTTGGCTTTTGTGACACTGCGCTCATCGAGTTTTCCCCACTGGCTGCTCCTTCTCCATCTCTCTTCATGGTGGTTGGTGCTATACCCTCTTTTCTTCCCTAGCTATAATCTCCCCCTAGGTGATTTTAGCTAATCCCTTGGTTTTAAGTGCTTGACTAGGGTGAGGGCCACATCTCCAGCCCTGACCTTCCCCTGAGCTTCAGACTTATACGCTATGACCTATTTCACATCTGTTCTTGGAGGCCAAATTTAGTATGTCCCAAAACTGAATTCTTGCTTTATGCCTCCCTTCACTCCAATCCCGCTCCTTTCTAGGCTTTAATAATAATTGCAGCTCAATAAATGTCACACCATCTACCCACTTGCTTAAGCCGAAAAACCTAGAAGTCATCGTTGATTCTTCTTTTCCTTGACTCGGACATCCAGTCCATCAGCAATCCCTGTCAGGTCTACCTCCCAATTTTTCCTGAATCTCTCCACTTCTCCCCATCCCCTGCCATCATCCTTCTCTCACTTAACCTGTTGCAAGAGCCTCCTAACTGGAATCCCTTTTCCTAATCTTGCCCTCCTATCAACCATTCTCCCGATGGTATCTAGCCTAGAGTGATCATTAAAAATGTAAATCACGGGCCGGCCCCGTGGCTTGGTGGTTAAGTGCGCGCGCTCCGCTGCCGGCGTCCGGGTTCGGATCCCGGGCGTGGATCCTGGGCGTGCACCGTGGCACCACTTCTCCGGCCATGCTGGGGCTGCGTCCCACGTGCAGCAAGTAGAGGGATGTGCAGCTATGACATACAACTATCTACTGGGGCTTTGGGGAAAAAAAATAAATAAATAAAACTATAAAAAATAAAAAAATAATAATAATAAAAGAGTAGCACATTGAAAACAGGCTCTACAAAAAAGAAAAAAAAATGTAAATCACACGATATCACTCTGCTAAAAACCGTCTGGCAGCTTCCTGTTGCACTCAGACTACATCCAAACTCCCTACCCTCCCTGCAAAGCCTTCCCTGCCTCCCAGTCTCCTGTCCTCAGATCTCTTCTTCACTCCTGCTCCAGCCATGGCGCTTCTTTGTGTCGCACATGCAGGCCAAGATCATTTCTGCAGTGGAAACTTTGCACATGCGCTTTCCTCTGCCTGGAATAATTCATTCTGTCCTGTCATCATTCAGGACTCACCTTAATTGTTACGCCTTCATAGGAGACTTTCTTAATGAACCACCCACACCTCACATCTCCACCAAACCACCACTATTCTATCACATTATCCTAAGTGTCAGTCAGGGCTCTTGGTTACAAGCAAGAGAAATCAAATGACTAATTGAAGATGTATATGTTAGAGTCCAGCTGGTGGCCCACAGACCTTGGAGGGGTCCAGATGACCAGGCTTTGAGACCACTCATCCAGAGCCACACCCTGAGTCATACCACCAGACTTGGTCCAGAAGAAGCTGTTCTGTCACTCCTGGCACAGACATCATAGCTCAAACCCCAACACCACTGACTTTGGAAACATGCTCTGCTCCAGAAATGCTGCAACCATTGCCTCAGGAAAATGGATATGGCTGCTGACACGACTGCCATTTTTAATAGCGCAGATCCTGTGGGTCTTCTCCCTTCATGTCACTAGCTTGTGTTTGAAAGTCTAGGGTAGGTGTATCTGATTAGAGGACCCCAGGTCAGGCTGAAAGCAGGCTGAGGGCCCAGAGGCATAAAAGTTTGTATCAAAGAAGTAGAATTTCAAGAAAGAGAATAGTCACATGTCAAATGCCAAAAATTGGTCCTGTAAGACTAGGACTGACCAGTTTCAATTGAATTTGTTAACTTAGGGGGTTATTAGTGATCCAGTCAAGAGCAATTTCAAAGAAGTGATGGGCCAGAATCCATACTGCAGTGGGTTGAGGGAAAAATGATGACAGCAGAGAAAGCTGAAATGATTTTCCTCTAGTGTATACAAACTAATGGGAAAATTGGATTATTGGTTATCAACTTTAATATTTTCAGTTTCTTTTTTCTGCAACAAGATCAATGACCATGTTTGGTGCAAGCTGCAAGAAAGGGAAAGAACGTGAGTCTGGGAGGGTGACAGATGTGTGCTTGAATCAAAACTGCCATGTTCTAGGCAAGACCAATGCCTAAGCAAGTTACCTCTCAGCTTTGTTTCTTTGTCTGTAAAAATAGGAATAATTCTCTTTTTATAAATATAAAATTAATGTGATGTGAAAGCAGATAGTACATACAGCATAATGTTTGCTCTGCTTCTTTCCTTAATCTCAGCTATTCTTTTGCCAGGTTCCCAGACAGTCAAAGACCCGAGCTCATCCTGGGGTCCAAAGACCCCAGGACTGGAAGGGACCTGTCCAACCACAACTGAACTCCTTCTTGTCTCCTAACATCTAAGAGATTGAGTGGATTTAGGATTCTGAAGATGAGAAAAAACCAATTCTGGTGTCCTGGAAACCTAATACCCATAAACCTTATTGGGGTGACCTTGAAGAAAAATACAAGCACACATTCAGCCTAGCAGAGCTGGCTTTCTTGAGCATTAGAAATCTCAATCTGGGAATGAATGGACTATATACAGCGAAAAGCAGATTCCACTCAGGAAAATCCGGGGAGGAAGACTTTAGACTCTGTTTATGTGGTAAGATGTGGGACCATGCCCCAACCAGGCATTCCAACAACCACTTTATCTAAAGTAAGTTAGCCTAAAATCAGGTAAAAAAAAAAAAAAACTATTTTTTAGGAGTTTTTGTATTTCTTCTGATGCCCTAAAAATAAAACTAAGTTTTATAGATTATATCTCAGGAAAAACTAGCTAAAATTTCTTAACAGGTATAAAATGCACATGAAATTGGGGGGTGAGGGGAGCCACCCAAAAGGATAAAAAAAACTTCTTCAGTCATAAAATACTGCAAATTTGATTATTAGAAATAAGTAATGTTGACACAGAATAACCAAGAACCATTCTATAAACAAGAGAAAAAAGATGAGTTTACTTGAGCCAGAGTGAGGATTATAACCCAGGGAGGCCTTAGAAAGCGTTCCGGAGAAGTATGGTTTTCAGTACAGTCTTATATCTTTTTAGAACAAAGAACATACGTTAAACACACCCAGGATACATTTTTATCAAAATTTCAAAGAGGTATTCAATTGCACATTAGCAGGTCAATGTGACCCTGACGTCAGGAAAGGGACTAATCTGGGTGTTACCAGTAGGGAGTTACCAACAGGGTGTAGGAGGGGAAATATGGATTCTTATCTTACGAGAATGTATTCTTTACTTTAATGGTTAAGCAGATGTAAAATGTATGTTTGATAGGCCATAAGTCAGGTTTTTTAGTTCAAGCCTAATCAGTTTTGAACCCAAATAGTTACCCCATATACCTCAACATGTGAAATTCACTTGTCAGCAATTATATCAGAAATGTCCTTAATTGGTTGGTTCAAACACTGATTTAAAAATTTTGGGGGGCCAGCCCTGTGGCATAGTGGTTAAGTTCACGTGCTCCACTTCAGTGGCCTGGGGTTCAGGGGTTCAGGTCCCAGGCAGAGACCTACAACGCCCATCAAGCCATGCTGTGGCAGCATTCCACATACAAAATAAAGGAAGATTGGCACAAGTGTTAGCTCAGGGCCACTCTTCCTCACCAAAAAAAAAAAAAAAAATTCTTGAATGACCCAAAAATGTTGGCAAAAACAAAACAAGAAAACTGGACACCCAACAAGATGAAGAAAAAACACCAAGAAGGAAATTGAATGCTAGGACTAGTCATTAGGTAAAATGCTTTTAACAGGTTGACCCGAAATCCAGCTAGACAGATCACAGGACTAAGTGCAGTCCTGATCTCTCCAAATTGAAGATGCAGGAGGAGACCCAGCCCCTATGCCCTGGAGTTCCCAGGCCAATGAGGATCCCAACACACTGACCCAGGAAGCAGAGAGACCTGGGCAGATGTGCAGTGGAGAAAGCACAAAAAGGGAGGAGAGGGAGCTGAGCCTGGGGGTATCCAACCTGCCAGGGCTCTCTCCCCTTGGTGGTCTCTGCCTTCACCCTCCATCTCCTCTGCTGAGTTATCACAGCAGCCTCCTAACTGGCCTCCCTCCCTCTGCTCTCCTCCCCCTTCCAAATCACCTCCAAGCTGCTGATATTTTGATCTTTTAAAAATATTTTTTTTTATTCCCCTTCCTGTTATTCTCCTGCTTAGAACAAATAATACTTCTATCCCCTTCCCCTACAGGATACATGGCATTCAGGAAAAGAAGTCCAATCCCGCACAGGATCTGGTCCCTAGCTGCCCCTCCAGCCTCATTTCCCAACACTTTCCTTCATGAGCCATGCTCCAAATTAGCTACCCTCACCTCACCCACCTGGCCCTTTCTCTTCTTGACATACGCTGGTGGCTCTTTAGGGAATATCCATCTCCCACACCTCCCCTGCACAATCAGCTAATCCTCACCTAGTGGGTGCAGGAGAGGGGTGAAGGACTCCAACACGGGAGATGGGAAAGCTTATAAGAAGAGACTGGGTTGACTGGGTTGACTATCCAAGCTGGGGTATCCGTCATGAAGGGTCGAGAATACACTCGCTGCCTCCCTGGCCTTCAGCTCCTGATTCCTGATCTTGTCTCTGTCTCCTGGGCTGATGAATTCCTTGCATAGCTTTCTGAGTGACATCATACCAATATAGTCTCATCCTATCTCTTTTGGCAACAAGAAATGGAAACCTACTCAGATTAGGTCAATAAGAGGGTTTTGTTTTGTTTTGTTTTTTTGTTTTGTTTTTTTGTTTATTTATTGCAGTAACATTGGTTTATAACATTGTATAAATTTCAGGAGGGTTTTGATTATAAAGATACATAGATCTCTAGGAGGATGATGTAGTCCATGCAGAAATAGAAGTACAATGATGTACACCTGAAATTTTTACAATGTTATAAACCAATGTTACTGCAATAAACAAAAAATTAAAAAAAAAAAAAAAAAACATCTCTAGGAGGAAGATGAATACAGGAGCTCCTCTGGGCCTCATGCTCACAGCGACTGGAAAGCTGATGGGCACTCTCTTCTCTCTGTCAGGAGCCATACAGTCTCACATCTTTGGTCTCAGCATCTCTCTATCTCTCTTTTCTGTCAGCTTTATTCTCCTGGACCTCTCCACACAGCAGGGAACATGGCCTTCTGCAACTATAGGTCCAACTCAGAGAGCAAAGGGAATTTCCTTGTCCATTCCACATGGAAAATACCAGGGAAGGACTCTTACTGCCTGGGCTTGGGTCAAGACAGCCCCTAGAGGGCTCACTAGCCAGGGCAGGGTGAACTCTGATTGGCAAAGCCTGGGACTTGTGCCCAACCCTGTAACCAGGATCAGGGTGCTGTGACTGACAATCATATCAAAAACACAAGGTTGGAGCAGAAGAGGAGTTGCCAGAAAAAGAAGTGCTACTTGCTGGTTTCCTTTTGTCTTGCTTTCCATTTTCTCACAACCCAGCAGTGCCCAAATTAAATCTTCCAACAACACTGGCTCTCTCCCCATTGCCTGTAGAACTAAGTACTCATGTCAGCATTAGAGGCCCTCGACAAATTGATGCCTTCACTCCAGCCTTGTTTCTAGCCGAACACATTGTTTCTCAAATATAGCCTCTCTCTCCCTCACGGCTTTCAGAACTGCCATGTCCTAAGAAAAGGATTTTCAGATCTGTATCAAATGAGTATTTCCATTTTGAAGTCTCAAATTTCTTTT
Organism: Ceratotherium simum simum; assembly: GCF_057802395.1. Lineage (NCBI taxonomy): Eukaryota > Metazoa > Chordata > Mammalia > Perissodactyla > Rhinocerotidae > Ceratotherium > Ceratotherium simum. The sequence goes on from NC_141901.1 coordinate 39,687,923, forward strand.
TCTTAATTCTTTTACAAATCATATTTCTCTCTGCCTTGCACTACAATTATTTGTGTGTGGTCTACTCTCCACTTGAGAGCAGGGTCCATTCCCTACTCTCCTTGGCATCTGCCTGGTTTTGTACAGCTCCCAGTAGGCACAGAGGTATTGTATTCCTTTAACCAAATAGATTAAAGCAATATTTAAAGGATACCTACAGAAACACACCTACGTTTTTTAGGATTTTTGATTATTCAAGCCTGATTAATATTCCTTCGCCTATTGAAAACAGCATAGTAAAGATTCATATAAGCCAATTATTGAGTGAACTCTTTAAATATCTAAGATCATGAGCTTTCTAAACACCTGTCTGTGCTTCATAACACTTTGTAATAGACAGTCCATTTAGTTTCATATTTAAATTATTATCTGTTCATTAAATCAGATCTTTTAAGGAAGCTACTTAAAAATATCATTTTCCCCAGGCACATGCTCAAAGAGTCTTGGGAAGAACCCACAAATTTGTATTTTTAGTAACTGTCCCAGATCAGGGGCTGGCAAACTATAACCATGATCTAATCCAACCCAATGTCTGTTTTTATAAATAAAGTTTTATTGGAACACAGCCACAGCCACAGCCACATCCATTCATTTGCACATTGTATTTGGCTGCTTTCTCTCTATAATGGCAGAGTTGTGTAGTTGTGACAGAGACCATATGGCTGATGAAGCCTAAAATATTTAGTATCTGACCTTTTACAGAAAAGTTTGCCTACCCCTCTTTAGATGACTCTACTGACATACTGACCCAGGTACGTTTGTAGGTTTATTATGAGGATTAAATGACTTAATGTAAAGTCCTTAGAGCCGTGCTTGGAAATATTTACCTGCTTCCTAAATGCTAGCTATTTTTTTCTTTTCGTCTGCTAATGGGGTAAATTACATTAATAAATTTCCTAATTATACTATCTTTGTATTCCTCTAATAAACCCAACTTGATCATGATGTATCATGTGACTGTGTTTGATAATATTTACTTCAGGCATTGTAAGTTCTCTGTTTATAACTGACATTCACCCATGGATTTGCAAGTGTGTTTTGTCTTGTTTGGGTTTTGGTATTCTCCTTGTCTGATGTGAGTATTAAAGTTCAACTATCCTTTCAGAGTGACCTGAGAAACATTTTGCCTTTTTCTAAGCTCTGAAACAGAGTGTATAACACAGGAATTTTATTTTCCTTGACCATTTGGTAGCACTTGCCCCCAAAACCATATGCAATTCATGCCTTTATAAGGACAGATCTTTGGCCACTTTTCTCAATTCTTCTAAGGCTGTGGGTGTACTCAGGTTTGCTGCTGCATCTTAATAGAATTTTGATCATTTACACTTTCCTAGGAAAGGATTATTTTATTTACATTTTCAAATTTATTGGTGTGTAGTTGTACATCGTGTTTCCTTATAATTTTTTTAATATCTTTTCTTCATTATGTACCAATGTTCATTCCTAGTGACATTTATTATAGCTTTAATTTTTAGTCAGATATCAATATTTTTGCATTTGGTTGGCCTGTTTTTTAAAATTCAACTTTGATTTTGCTGATAAAATCTCCTTTTTAATTGTTATCTATAAATGTGTTAGGAATATGTTTGACTGCAATTAGCATAAAACTTGATTTTCAAAGGCTTAGGTAAGTGGGGGTTTATTTTATTCACATAACAAGTCAAGAGACAGCATCTGCTGGCATTTGTCCATCTGCACAGCACAGTCACGGGAACCCTGGCTCGCTCTCTCTATCTGCTCTGCCGTCCTCGGCATGTAGACTTCTGTCTTCGTGCTTGTTGCCTCGTGGTCCCAAGGTGGCTGTTGCTCCAGACCTCGTTCCACAATAAAGAGAGCACAGAGGAGAAGGACAAGGGGAAAGTCTTTCTCGTCGTGAGGCCTTGTCTTTTCAGGAGTGAAGAGCTTTCCTCCCACCAGCAGATTCCCCATTGTTCAGTGGTCAGCACCAGTGCAGCTGTAAGAAAGACCAAAACTAAGAATTGAGCTTTCTAAATTCTACAGCAGATGAAGCAAGGACGGGGAGGGAAGTGGGGCTGAGTGTGGAGTGAGCCGCCTACCAGATGGGCCACGTGGCCATTACTGTCTGTTTTTACCTGTTTTACATCCTCCCCTCTAATCTGTTAGGTCTACCCACCTTATGAAAATAACCACTATAGGAATAGTGGATTTGAAAATTTCTCCTTGAATTTCCAACAGTGTTTGTGTTTTGATTTTGTTTTGTTTTGCTTTATGACATTTATACCTTTCCAAACCATGTTGTTAGGTACATATTAATCTAAAATGTCTCTATTTGGCCTGCTTAATGTTTTCTATCTTAAATTTTATTTGATCTATTGTGACTATTGCCACACCTGCAATTGTTTTGTTGACATTATCCTCATCTATGGTTTTCCATCTGTTTCTTTTCCATCTTTCAAAGTCATAAGGTAAGGCATACAGCTGGCTTGACCTCCTCTGAGTCTTGGCTTTTTAACAGGGGGATAAAATGCATTCAAATGTGTTTCTTTTTTTTCACTCCTGACATCTTATTTAATGTTTTATATTTATGTTTCTTTTCTTATTTTTTCTTACCTTTTGTTTTATTACTAGAGGTTTTTTTTGCCTAAACTTTTCTAGTAGTTTTAAAGTTATACTACATTGTATTTCGATCCTACTGGTTACTAAAATTAAATTTTTACTTCAACATTTAAAGATAATCAGTATTTTTTTCTTCCTCTGAACAAAACAAGAACTTTAACATGTTTTTCCACAGTATTCTTAATCCCTCTCATGTTGTATTTATTATATATAAGAATATATATAATTATTAACATCTATATGAGTATCATGTATACAATAATAATAAAGTTATTGTATAGATCATGTTTATTAATTATCTAGACATAACCTAGCATGGAAGGGCCTCAATCACCTGCCCCTGGGCTGGGAGCCAGAATCTCTTGGGCAAGGGGAGAAGGTTCCTTCCCCAGGCCTGTAGTTAGAAACCTTACACAGCAGCATCACATTGGTGACAGTGGGTGATACATTTGGGTGGTCCTCCAATCCTGAAGTTCAATTTCTCTTCTGTCCCCTCATACCCCAGAGCCCATCCCCCACCCCCAGATTCAGACTCATTCATCATCCAACACATCAGGCTGGTGCAATGTCAGCCTGGAGAGTGGGACCCCAGGAGCACCGAGAACCTGACAGTGACCTGGCTGAGCAATGGTCTCCCCAGGGAGCTGGAGCAGAGAGAGACACTGGGACCGGCCCCCAACTCCGGGAATCTAAGCCTGAGCCTGCCCCTGAGCCAGTCGAATGGCCCACTCACCTGTGTGGTCAGCAACCCTCTGGACGAGAAGAATGCAACCTTACACCTGGAGAACATCTGTCCATGGGCAGGTGAGTGTGATCTTCTGGGAAGTGTGATGAAAATGGGCTAGCAGACAATGGAGGAGGGACAAGACTGGGTGGACTCAGGGAATATGGTGGGACTGGGGAACATTTTAAGGCAGTTTATGTGGTACAACCAAAAGGTCCCCACCCCAGTGAATGGCCACACACTCATTATAGTCTTTAAACTTGCAAGTTCAGAAAGTGGACCTATATATGGAGACTGCTGCATCGCCCAGAACATAAATATGAGACTAGCATGTGGGCACCACTTTCCCAGCCTTGAGGAGCCTGGAAGGCTAAATAAGCCATCAGAATCCAAGCAGGGGAGGAGAAGGACTTGAGGATTAAGGACTGATGATCCCTTGGCCCTGGAATGCCCTGTCCCCCAGATTCAGGACCCCTCCCTGGATGGGCTGGACATGCTTAGCGCATTCAGGCTGATAGATGCCCGTTTTTTGCTAGATGCCAGACATGCCCTTTCTGAGAAGATTACCACCTCTGAGTAGGTAAACCACAGTTCAACCCCCTCCTCTGAGCAGTGAGATCACCTGCAGTCACTACAACCAGTTACCACACTTCCCCCATCAGCCTAGGGGGTCACTCCGCAATATAAAGGGACTGTCCAGGGTAGGTTAGGACGTGGGAGCCCCTACTAAGGAGCCTCAGGCCCTGGTTTCATAAAATACCAAACTCACTACTTTCCCTAGGACTACATGGCAGGAACAACTGATGGACAAAGAAGGTGTAATGATGAGTTCAGCTGCCCCCTCCCACCCAAGTCACCTGAGCTCTGCTTGCTCACATGGGGCTCCGTCTGAACAGTCTCTTCCTTGTCACTTCCTCACTCACTCAGCCACTCAGCACTCAACCCTCACATTAGGACTGAGTGCCTACTATGTGCTGGGGGTGTCAGTGAGAAACAAAATAAGCTCCTGCCCTCAAGGAACTTACAGTGCAGTGGGGCATCACCACGTACCGGCTGTGTGACCCTAGACAAGTGACTTGATTTTGGGAGCCTTTCTGTAAGATGCTGAATAATTGTGTCTACCTCATACGGCTGTTATGAGAATTAAAGGGGGAATCTATGTAAAGTTATCAACACAGTGTATGACACATATTATGTCAATAATTATTAGAAAATACTTCAAAAAAGAAGAGGAGTAAATTTCTAACTATAAAGCCACATGTTACGTGCCGAAGTTGAGGCAAACACAAAGGAAATGGTTCAAGTACAAAACAGAAAGAAAGAAATTAAGAAACCGCTGCAGGAGTTGGGAAAGGCATCCCAGAGAAGGGAACACCTGAGTAGGGCCTTGAAGGATGAATAGGAGTTTTCTTATGGCAGTGTGAGAAACATACCCCAAAACAGAGAGCAGAACATGCCCTGAAGTCTGGTGACCCAAGATTCTTCCATTCCCTCTCCCTCTTGGAATGTATTTCTCTTCTGGGAGTCCAGGAAGAGAAAAGAGAGGCAGGCTGAGGGGATGAGCAATGGCACATCCAGCTAGTGGGACCCTCCAAGCTTCCTGTGCAGAGATCATATTGAAAGTCTGGCAGAGGAAACGTTAAAGTTACAGTGGCCAGTGTACAAGGAGACTAGAAAGGAGGAAACCTGTCATGGCTACAGCAAGGATGTACACTTGGGATACAGGTCCTGAGCCAGGGTAGTCCCACCTCCTCCCCCTACCTGCCCACCAGGCCTGACTGAGGCAGACCTGACCCCAGCCTTTGACCCCAGGTTCACTTCAGAACAATTGGCTTTGGAAAGGCATCCTTCCCACAGTTCTGATGGTGAGCCTGGGGGCTGGAGTGTGGATCTGGATGAGGAAGAAGATGAAGACTGAGAGAGGCAGGTGCTAGGGAGACCCTGAGGGGAGCACTGGGATCTGGGGCCCTAGGGGAGGGCCAGTGGATGTAGGAGACCCCAGGGAGGGAGCAGTACTGGGAAGGACAATGGGCAGATGGAGGCCGAGACCTCTCCTAAACTCTGCTTGAATTCTAGAAAGACATGGAGGAGGGCAGCTGCCATTCATACAGCTCCAAGTGTGTTCCAGTAGTCCACATGATCTAGGAGAAGATCTGGAAAAGCGCAGAGCCCCAGGGGGACGCCTAGACCACGAAGACGCTGGAGCCATGAGGGGCCTTGGCAAGATCTGCCCCACCGCACCCTTTACCCTAGATTCCCCAGATATCCCTCCTTAAGGTGGAGCTGGGTGTAGACCCCAAGTCTTTCTGACCCATCCCACTGAGACAGCAGAGCAGCATGAACTGCTCCCCTGGGCTCCCCACCAAAGTTTTCTCACTTCACAGATTGTGGGCAGTGACTCTGCTACTCGAATACCCAAGTATGAGAGGTGAACTTTTCAGCGGTCAGCCATATTTCTGACCTGTGACCCACTTAACCCCATTAGGGAACACCCATGGTTAGACAGGACCTGCATAGGGATGGTCAGGGGACAGAGATACTTTCCCAGAATAGGGAGGGTCCTGGTGCCCCTGAGAAGGATGGGTCTTTACTAGAGGACCTTCAGGATGTCACAGCCCAGCCCACTACCCAAGAATAGAGAAATGGATGGCCTTTGACTATGGACAGAGCAAGAGGCTGGCAGATATAAGATTCAGGGTCAGTTGTGCCTTAGAAGGGAAAGGTGGAAAGGGGGGGAAACATATTTTTAGCTCCATCATCTACCAGGCTTAATTCTAAGCACAGTAACTGGGCTATCTCAGGGTTTGTCAAATTCAAGGAATTCACAGACCCTTTTATTTTTATTACATAGTATATGCATACAGTATAGAAGTCAAAAGACATGTCTTGTTGAAATGATAATTTTCCATCATTGTTGCTATTGTAAATAGGGTCTTTTTCCCATTATATCTTCCAACTAGTTGATTAAAATAATACATACATAACATAATAATTAAGCCACATTATTAAATTTCTCTACTGTTTGTAACAGTTTTTCATTTGATTCTTTTGAATTTTTGGGTAAATAACCATATTATCAACAAATAATTATAATATTTGCTTCCTTCTTTCCAATTTTTATGCCTCATTCCCTTCTCTTGTCTAATTGCATTTGCTAATACCTCCAAAACCATTTTAAATAGTAGTGATGATAAGGAATGTCCTTGTATTGTTCCTAACTTTAATATAAACACTTCTAGTGTTTCTTCATTAAGCATGATGTTGTTATCTGGTTAAGGCATATATATTTTATCATGTTAAAAAAGAATGTATTTATTCCTATGTTATCAAGAGTGTTAACGAGAATAAAATGTTTAATTTTATCATTTCTCTCTTCATCTATGAAAATATCATATGGTTTTTCTTTTTCATCTAGTAATAATACATTAACAGATTTCCTAATATTGAACTATTTTTCCAATGTTGAATTGAATCCCACTTGATGTATTATTTTTTTAATGTGCTACTCTTTGATAATATTTATATTTGGGATTTTTGCATCATTATTCATGATGAAATTCTCCTGTATTTTTTTTCTGCTTTACTCTGTCAGTTTTGCATTTGTGTTATACTTATTAAAGATTCCTTTTATCCTCACTTCTTGTAATAATTCAATAAAAATTTGCCTTATAGTCAAAAAAATATTCCTTTTAAAGTAGAGAATTCCCATTCCCCAGTGTTGATTTAAACTATTTTTATTAGAAATTTACTTAAAGATGTATAAACATAAAAGTATATACAAATGTTTTATGCTTATAGCTTTTATACTATAAACCAAAAAATGTGTATAAAGTAAATAAAAACAAGGTAGTAAAACAAAAAGGAATGGTTAATCAAATTAATATTCACACCTATAACTTTAATGTTGTGGGTGTTTTTGTTTTTCTGAAACTAAATCATTAATGTTGAGATTACAGGAAAAAAAGTGTAGGTTCACATCAGGTTCTCTATATAATTTATTTTTTTAACTTTAATACAAAGAATGCTAGTTCATATACATTTATTATACAACACTTTATTAAAGTCTTTGTTTACCCGTTCAAGATAGTCAACTTCATTCTTAACGAAACCTCTGCTAGGTGACAATTGATAGATCTGTAAAATTGTTTTCTTCACCTGAAAAAAAATAATGTAATAGCGTTATTGAAATCTTCACTCAATACATATCTATCTACTTACTACTGAAATCCTAGATCGAAAAAATTCTTCATTGGATATTTGCTACCGTAGTGAGTATTTACTACACTACCACTAATGAACTTTCGTAAGTTGTTACTGCAAAGATAGAATCCCATACCTCTGCTTGCAGTCAGACATGCTCCTGACAGCTACAGAGCCGGAAGTTCTGAGCTTGACATGCCTGTTTGAGAACTGCTGAGAGCCAATTAGCCAGACGCCAATTCAGCAAATTGTCAAGTCATCAAAATGATCAAGTCTATCGATTTTCCAGAGACTTCTTTCTTTTAACTATGTATAAAGCATAAAGCAATTCATATTGGATAGAACAGTTTAACAGCTTTTGAAGATTTCTGTCATTTTCATTGACAGGTTTTCATTCTTTCCACCTAAGATCACCTAAAGCAATGTTCAATTTTTCTCTACTCAGGTCCTTGGTAGGAAAAAGAAAGAGAAGTCGGTTCATAAGACAGCCTGAATTGGCGATTCTTGAAAGGGGGAAATTAGGAGGCAGTGAGATGAGGAGACTGACAGGCAGAGAAAGGGGGAGACTGAGGGCCAGGGAGGCAATCTGAACCCAGAACCCTGGAGTCTTTGCTTCCCAAAGTTCTCATAGGCCCTGTTAATCCATCTGATTCAAATAGTTATAAACTTGATCAGTAATTGATAGAAGTAAATATTTTATCAATTTAGCAAATTCAGCAAATTGATTGTCCAGTGATTTGCTCATTTAGGAAATGGATTCTTCTGTGAACTGTTTTTCAGCAAGCTAGTTTTAGATGAATTGACCTTTGAGCAAATTACCGTGAGCCTTACTGCTTAATGGGTAAGAAATTTGGCTCTGGGGCCAAGCTGCTGGCATTAAGCCCTCAGTCAACTTACTGGCAGGGACTTGACCTCCCAGTGCCTCAGTCTCCTATCTATAAAAGGGAATAATCAAAGGCTTCCCTCACAGAGTCACTGGAAAAGTCAGTGAGTTAACACACTCACAGCACTCAGAGAAGCGCTGGCATCGCCAGTGCTCAGTGCATGTTATTACTGTCCTTCTGCCCTGCCCCACCTGATGACCCAACCTACTACCTGTCTCCTCCACGTGAACCACACACTGGACAGCCCCCGTCAGGGCCACACTCTGTGTCATCATCTGGTCCTTCTGTGAAGATGCTTTAACACAAAAGCAAGCAGAGCCCTGAAAATGCCTTTGTTATAAGGTGGTCACCTACAGGATCCAGAACACACACACGTTAATGTTCAGATTATTATCAAAATGAAAGCATGACATACAAACATTCTAATGGAGCACTTGCAGGCTCCTGAGACTGCCAAGCACACCACTTTGGGCAACACCACTCTTGGAGCAATGGACCCAGACAGGAAAGGCAGCAGACAAAAGAGCAGGAGGGGCGGGTGAAGCCTGTGAACCACAAGGATGTCACACCACATGGCTGGCCCAGGATGATGGGAGGAGTTGAAAAAGAAAGGAATCCCATAGGGCATTCCTCGTGGAACAGGAATACCCCACTCAGTGGAGACTGTTTCTGTGTGGTTTTCACAGAACTGGAGCAGACAGAGCAGACAGGATTCTCTAATTCCTGTTGCCCAAAGCTCATGCTCTCTTCCTACTCTTCCCAGGCTACTATGAGACCAAACAAAGAAGACAAGCCATTGTATCTAGTTCTCTGATTTCTGTGCTAAGAATTCAGTGTCCTGACAGAAAGCGAAGTCAAAAGGAGTATAATACACATGTTTGTTGAGGCAAACAGCAAAATAAACAGGATGACCTCAATCAAAGACAAAAAAGCAAAAAAAAAAAACCAACATGAGACCTACGCAAATAATTGGTCCTCCAAAACAACATAAAGGAACAACAGTTTACAAAAAACTGATGAAAACAGAGGTGAAAGATGAACTAAGATATCAGAATACGACTGGGGGAAGAGCTAAGAAAATAATCAAAGAGAAAAGTGATTTTTTTGCAGAATTTAAAAATGCAAAGAATAGAATCAACAGTACGGGAAACCCTGTCAATGATGTGGAAGACAGGATGAGAAAATAATATAAAACCAAGAGGGAAGCAATTAGAACAAAGAAGAGCAATGTGGACTGACAATGGAGATCAAATGTATAGATAAGTAGTGTCCTCCAGGAAGAGAGAGAAGGAATGGAGAGGCAAAAATACCATCATCAACACCATCCATTTCCAGCCCCCAGGCCATCCATCTTCTCACTAACTGACCCGGCTTTGTTCAGTTGTCAAGAAAAGATAGCTGGTATCAGGGACGAGGTGGGGGGATTCCCCTGATCTCATGGTAAGCATGTGACCCTATTCTGGCCAATGATTTGTGAGAAAAGTTCACTGGGAGCTTCTGAGAATGACTTCCACCCTGACAAGAGGAAGGAGGGTGAGGAGAAGCTCCTGCCCCACGCTGCCACTGGCTGTTGCCTCTGAATGTGCCCGTGTGAGACTGTGTTGCTTGAGACTATTGGAGCCATCTCAGAGCAGAGGGGAGGTCAGGAGAAGGCAATGTCTGACCCAGAGCCCTGGCATCCCTGACCCTGGTCCAAACCCAGCCACAGTTTATCTCTGAGCTTGGAAATTACCAGGGGATCAGCACAAGTGATGTTACAGATGTGGGAAGGAGCAGCGAGTAGACAGGTGGAAGGGAATGGTTTTGGCATTTGGTATCTGCTAGTCATAGAGTGCAAAGAAGGAGTGGGTAGAGATTAAGTGGAACATGGTGATTGAAATCAGGTTTTGGACTTCTTGTTCAAGATGTTCATGAACCAAGTAGATGCATGTGTCCCCTCTCCTTCACCAGAACCTTAAAATTACACTAAATTTATTTTGATTAAGTGTGTAAATCACAACACCAAAGAGAGATAGGGAGGTAACTAATCAGCAGACCAGAGATGCCTGGAGTTTCAGAGAGAGAAGGAAGAGGGCTGCCTAGTGGGGCAGAGCCAGACCCCAGACCAATTACACCAGAATCTCTGGGCTAGTGCCCAGGGAACAGTATTGTTTTAATGACCCGGGTGAGCCCAATGTTCAGCCAAGTTTGAGAACCACTGACCTAGGACACACATAGGGGCACAGCAGGGGACAGAGCTGTATTCCCAGAGGAACTCGCAGGGACTCTGAACTCAGAGGGCCAGGTGGGATGGAGGGTGGGGTGAGAATGGGGCTGAAACAGGGAGAATACTGGGAGGTCTGTGCACGGAACAGTTAACCCCCAACCCTCTGTCAAGCTCCAGGCACAGAATGTCCAGGAGCCAGGCATTTCCTTCCTAGACATCAGCGAAGGAGAGCTCTTCTAAAACCACAACCGAAAACAAAACACCCTGAATGCACTGTCTGGAGAGATCTCGGGCAGCTTGTATGGGTAGAGGAGCCTCAGCAAAGCCCTCCTCGTTCTGACACTTAGGGGTTCCCCAGCATAAAAACCAGCCCCCTGCCCCCACCCTAAGGTGGAGCCTGATTGCCCACAGAGCTACTTGGCTCATTTATAAATATAAGAGGAAAACCAAGAACACCAGAATCAGCCCCCAGTACCTAGACCCTGGCTGTAAGGCTGTCCCTGAGCCAACATCAGCCTCACCTGTGTGGTCAGCAAACATGTGGACCACGAAACTGCCACCAATGACATCAGGGAAGTCTGTCAGGATCAAGAAAGTGCCCTGCAGGGTGAGTGTGCCCAGCTACTGAGACTCCTTTCCCAGGAGATTGGTGGTGCAGTGGTTGCTGCTCACCATCCCCAGGAAATGTGATATCCTACATCTCCAGCCCTTGGGACAATACCAGGTGAGATGAATCAGAGACAGCAAAGGTTGGCATGTGACCCAGGAAACACTGAGGGATGGTGGAATCGGGGCATTTCGGGAGAGCAAAGAACAGCTATCCAGGCACTGATGTTTCTCTCTGCTCTGCTCTAAATCCCACTTGAAGGGCCATTGAATGTACAAGGAATCATATTTGTAATAAGTGACTTCAAGACGGAAACTTGAAGGTCAAGAAGGCAGGTTTTGACTCAATATTGGAGGAGAACTTTCTGTAGTCAGAGTCATCCAAAAATGGAATAGAGGCTCTGGGACACAGTGAGGTCCCTTTCACTGGTGGAATGTAACCTAGGTAAAGTCACTTGGTGGGTTGTTATAAAGTGTAGGATGGAATAGGACTCCACGGTGAGTTTGCTTCCAACATGGACAGTTCTTAGATTCTAGGAATTTCTCTGTGGCAAAATCACATAGGATTATTCCAAACCCCAGAGTCCCAGTTTCCCCAGAACCATCAGGTGGAGGAGAGTGCCTGCACTGAGCCAGCCCACTGCAGGGAGCGGGGCCAGTCCAGGATCCATCACCCTGAAGCCTCTCACTCTCCGCACCAATCTTGACCCAACAGGGACTAGAACTCTATTCTTCTCCCCATTACTGTGAACGATATCGTCAAAAGACCTTTGCTCCTTGGGCTCCGTGGGAAGCTGGGAGCTCAGCTCACAAGAAAGGTTTCCAGCAGAAGAAGGGAAGTGAGAGGAGCCCAAGCAGCCTAGACAACTGGATTGGGAGCTTATTTCTTCTCTTGTGCTTTGTCGAGTTTTCTAAATCATAAATGGATGCTTTCTATATTCTGCCAAGTTTTAAAACACATTTGTTAGCAAAAAACTTGCTTATTTTTTGAGATTTGAAGGAATCCACCTGAGGGAACATGCGGCTCTTGTGCCCTTAAAAAGAAAATACTTATATAAGCATTACAATGTTTTCTGTGTTAATTTTTGAGGTCTATACACACATGTAAATTAATTTTAGCAATTCATATTTTTCCAGAAATTGTCCGTTTCATGAAGATTTTTAAATTGAATAGTTGTTAATTACGTACTACATTCTCTTAGAGTTTTTTCTAATTGTCATTGTTGTTTTGCTGTTTTAAATATGAGAGGATTGGGCCGCCCCGTGGCTTAGCGGTTGAGTGCGCGCGCTCCGCTGCTGGCGGCCCGGGTTCGGATCCCCGGCGCGCACCGACGCGCCGCTTCTCTGGCCATGCTGAGGCCGCGTCCCACATGCAGCAACTGGAGGGATGTGCAGCTATGACACACAACTATCTACTGGGGCTTTGGGGGGAAAATAAATAAATAAATAAAATCTTTAAAAATAAATACATAAATAAGTAAATAAATAAATATGACAGGATGTTACTGAAAGGCTAAGTGATAAATTAGGTGAAGATTCCAGCCCTGAGAGCTACAGAATCCCATTATTCAGTTCATGGCTTTTCTTTTTGGGTCTGTTTGCAAAAGCAGTTTGGTGGTTCAGCTGGTAGAATGTGGTATTGAGGGGGTGTCTTCTCCCTCCACTCCCTCCTCTACGACTTGGAAAAAGAGATAAGTGTGGGTATTTATTTGCTTGTTTTTTTGGTTTTTGGAGACCAAATAAAACATCACATACCTGGATCACAGGAGAGGTATCAAGATTCCAGCTCAAACACCAAGGCAAGACTTAATCTCACAACTGAACATGACCAAAGGAAAACATGTCAATCTGAAGGAGGTTAATAAGAAATGGAGCATAAAGAGAGGTGAGGGACAGAGACAACTGAAGTTATGTCAGGCTGGCAGGAGAATCCCATGCACCAGGCAGGTACATCCTACCATGGAGATGAAGAGCTTAGATGAGAAAGCCATTGGCATCCACACCAGCAGCACCTACTCACCTGCCCTGACTCAGGGCTCCCTGAGCAGCCCAGTGACACCTTATTTCCCGTGTGGCCTGTCTCTGGGAGACGACACACCAGTCAGTTATCCGGCCCAGTTAGCAAGTGTGCTTCTTAGTCTAAATTAATAAATCAGCATTCTGGTTTTGTCTTTCAGTGTCTTTTGACATTTGTTGGCAAGATTTTGCATCCCCAAGGCAAATCACACAGGGCAATGGATGAAATAGGGCTTCTGGGCTCAGGCTCAGAATCTGTGTGTCAGACTCTGAACTTTGGTGAAGACATCAAGGTAATTCCGACCTGTGGGGTCTCGTCATTCACTCGTTCTTTCACTCAACCAACATTTCCTGCACTGTGTGCTGAGCACACACCGAGAACTATCTTGGAGATAAACTCTCAGTCTCTCCTTGCCATGTACATTCCCATTTGAATTTTATGAAGACTCCACATAGACCAAAGGTTTCAGTTCTCAACCCTGATCATGCATCAGAATCACCTATTGAGTTTTTTAAAATTTGGATGATATCCAGTTTGGGGATAGGGTACAAGCTTCTCTTCTTAGAAGCTCTCCAGTTGATCTGATAAACAGCCAGGATTGTGAATTGAGTCATGGGGAGTGTCCATTTGAATCAATTAGACCAAAATTGTCACTTTGCCTGTACTGTGTAGACAGATCCAGAGATATTTGGGATTATTTCAATAAAGATTGTGAAGGCATCAATTCAACACAACGGAAAGAGAAAATGAGCATAAATACTATAACAAGTTTAATAGATGATAAGCTTCCTGTTGACACACTATGGCTTTATCTATCTGAACACAGCTCTGCTCATGTCACTGCCCTGATCAAAAATTTTAATAGGTAATCTTTTTTCTGATAAACTTTATAGAGAATACATACTCTCCGATAACTCATTTAATATTTCAGGGACAATTTCCCACTTAAATATATACAGATGTAATTTATACCTCTTATCACATCTGTAGTATTCCATCATGTGGATGGACTATACTCTATTTAACAGTATATAGTTCTCAAGAGCAAGGGCTTTAGAATCCACCACCAAAATTTAATCACAGCTCTGTCATTTATTAGTTACCTGGAGCAAGTTCATTCACTCATCAGTGTTTCAGTTTCCTGAGAATAATAATGGTACTTGCATAATAGGATTTGCAGTTTACACTCTAAGCCCTGAATTCCCACTTGTCTTTAAACTACAGCCCAGATTAAATGCACCCTAACTCACAACACTTTGAAGTACTATGAAGAAAAATAGAGCCTGGAGGAGGGAGGATGGCACCTGGAGGAGTTTGCAGCTTTAAGTAAGGAGGTCAGGGTAGACCTTACCGAGAAGATAACGTTTCTACAAAAACCTGAAGGAGGTCAGGAAATGAGACGTGCAAATACCTGGAGGAAGAGAATTCTAGGCAGAACAAAGGCCCTGAGGCAGGAGCATGCATGGTGTATTGAAGGAAAGGCGACAACCCAGTGTCCTAGAGTGAATTAAGGAAGGAGGGGAACATCAGGTTCCCATCTGACCGAGAGATAAGGTCAGATGGTACAAGGCCTTGCAGATAAAGTGGACCCATGGGGGAGTTCTGAGCTAAGGAGTAATGTGATGCAACGTAGGTTTTGAAAAGATCACTCTGGACATTTTGAAAACGGATATTAAGGGATTAAGACAAAAGTAGGATGACTGAGGCTACTGCAATAGTCCAGGTGAGAATTGATGGGCCCATTGGACCAGGTGGTGGTCAGAGGTATATTGTTATGAATATATATAGGCAAATAAATATGTGAATATATATATTGAATGAAAAGATATCAATATTTGCTGATAGAGTGTGGGGTATGAGAAAAAGAATGCAGTCAAGGATGACACCAAGGTTTTGTGGCCAGAACAAATGGAAGGATTGAGGTGACATTTTTTGCGATGTGAAACTGTATGGGCAGCATGTTAGGGGAGTTTGAATTTAGATATGTCCAGCCGGAGATGCCTGTTATACATGCAGGTGGAGATGTCAAATAAACAGTTGGATATTTATAACGTGGAGTCCAGGGGAGGGATCACATCTGTAAGTCCCTTCTCCACGTAAAGTCATATAGTCACAGGTTCCGGGGATTAGTGCACTGCTATAACATGAAAAGAGAATGAGTGTAGATAGTGAAGAGAGCTGGTCTGGGTAGGTCTGGGTATGAACCTTGGGATATTCCAAAACTTAGAGGTTGGAGAGATGGGAAAGAAACTGATAAAAGAAACTAAGGAGCAACCACTGAGTAGGAGGAAAAGAATGGTGAGTGGGGAATGCAAGGTTGAAGACAGTGTTTCAAGGAAGTATAGGTGCATTGCAGCAGAGAGGTCATGGGAGATGATTACTGAGAATTGACCACTGGATTCAAGAACATGGAGTTTCCTGATGACCTGGACAAGAGCAGATTCAATGGAGCGGTGGGAGCAATGCATAACAAGAGAAAATTCGAGAGAAAGAGATTTCTTCAAATAAGGTATAGAAATGGTCAATGGGCACCTGAAAAGACATTCAACATCATTAATCATAAAGAAATGCAATTCATAACCACAATGAGATACAACTTCACCCACATTAGGATAACTACAATCAAAAAAAAAAAAGGTAGAGTTGGAGAGGATGTGGAGAAATCCTCATACATTGCGGGCAGAAATGTAAAATGGTGCAGCTGCAGGTGGAAGATAGGACTAAAAGAATGAGAGGAGGATGGAATATAAGGATTATGGAGGATAACCCAGTGGAAGATGGTAACTGGTTGTGTGACTAGGATGAGGGAGAAAAAGGCAAAATGAGTGAAATTACGATCTCTTGTGGACCCAAATCATGCCTAAATCACTAAAACTTGGGAGAACTTGTGTGAGGTACTTAACATTTGTGGATTTTATTTTTCCATCTGTACAATGGGGATTTCTGCCTCAAAGAATGGTTGAAGGTCTAAATGAGAAACTTATGTAAAACCTATTGAATGAAGTTACGAATAATAATCATGAAGGGAGCTAGTTTGAGGATGGGGATGCTGAAATCCACAACACACCTTGTACTAGAGGAAAGAACTCCTACAAGACTCAAGAGGGGGAAGCATCTCTTCATCTTTTCTGCTCTGGAGTGCAAGGTCTCTCATTCAACGTCTCCCGCCCATCAAGGCCTCATTGTCCACTTAAGGGAGAATTTCTCTTTCAACCGTCAACTGATCCATCCAACATCAGGATGAGCTCATCCCAAGTTGGGGCACCTGAGTCAGAATACCAGGATGCTTGGAGATCAACAAATGGAGGATATTCCCATCGGAATATTCCAGGATTCCAACATCTTCCATGACCATGTGGTAAAGGGTAAGATGTGAGTGCTGGAATCATCCAGGGTTGGATTTAAGGCTTTGTTCTGCCACCAACTAGTTTAGGACATTGGTTACTTGTCCTGCAAAATAGTGGTAATAATACCTACCCTAGAGAGATCTTGAAAGAATTGGAAGAAATAATATTTTAAAATTCCTGCGACAAAATGCTAGCCCTGGCGGTTTAGTGGTTAAGATTCAGTGCTCTCAGCACCATGGCCCGGACTTGTTTTATGGTCAGGAACCCACACACCTGTCTGTCAGTTGTCATACTGTGGCGGCTGCATGTTACTGTGAGGGTGAAAGCTATGTCACCAGTATTTCAAATACAAGCAGGGTCACCTATGGTGGACAAGTTTCAGTGGGTTTTCAAGACTAAGACAGACTAGGAAGAAGGACCTGGCCACCTACTGCCAAAAAAAATGAAGTGAGATGGAGAATTGCCTGATACAGCGCCACGAGGTGAGAGTGGCTCAAAGAGACCAGGCCGGGTTTTGCTCTGCCATACACAAGGTATCTAGGAGTCAGAATCCCTTCAATGGCACTAATAACAAAGGACAAATCCTGGTTCATTATAGGCTTCGAAAGCCCAATTCCATGGCTTTTTTTTTTTTAATTCCCTGCTTTAGGTGGGATGGGAAGGGTTAATGGGTGGTCACTGCTCCTGGGCTGATGGACATTGACACTCAACCATGACCAGTCACCTGGGATGCCAGTGAGGAGATGTCATCTTTTTCTCTCTCAGCTTTCTGCTCAGCCTTAGGGAAAAGAGGTCAGAAACAGCCTTATCGTTTATTATTGTATCCCCCTACTCCTCCTTTATCCAGGCACCATCCAGAAAGCTCCTAGCATTGCTTCATAACGCTCAAGCCTTTACTCAGAACTCTGCTTTCTGAGGTCAGGGATAAAGCAGCTGAGCTGAGCTCAGCTAAGATGGGAGGGGAACAAAGAGACCCAGCTGGACACCTAGTCCAGTAGATAAGGCATCACAGTTCATAGTACCAGTGAGTCTATCTCTGACCCAAGAGCTGGGATACAAGGCAGGAAGCAGAGGCTTTGAGGAGGTGAGGACCCCCATGGAGGGAGAAGCTCCCACATACCCCAGTGTAGGCTGCATCAGGCCCCCAGGAAATGTGAGGCTGGAGGTGGGATGGCAAGTCCCCACCTCAGATCTCTGGGCCAGGCAGAGTCATGAGAGGTCTTTGGCAGGGCCACGGGAGGTCATCATGTCCATCCTTGCTTCCACGTGGACCCACTACCACAAAGACCTTCAGCAACCTCTGTGTTCTTGGTCTCAGTCTGATGAGCGCCTGTGGGAGGATGGGTTACCCAGACCCTCCACAGAGACAGGTGCTTGTCTTCTTGGTCCTGGCCTCCTACAGCCCCAACACCTTCCTGAGGGAGCCCCAGGTTAGTCCTGCAGGGAAGACTCATGACTGACTAATCCAGGGCAGACTGTAGCAGTGGCCTTAGTTACGTCCAAGTTATTCGAAAAAGTCAGTTGTGGGAGAGACCATTTCCAAACCTTTGGGAACCAGACAGGATCCATGTAACACGTGGCTTAGAAGGGAGCTTTGGGCAGTATGGTAATATTTCAACAGGCAGGGATGGGAGCAAGGAGCAAGGAGAGGGAACTGTCATTCTAGATGGAGGGAGCCAAGTGAGCAAAGAGGAGCTGACCTAGGGTCTGAGACCAGCATGGTTGTGGGGATCTGAGGGTCAACAGAAGAGTCTAGAGAGGGCTGATTCAGACCTTCCCACAAGGTTCACCCTTCACACACCACAGCAGCCCCACCAAGGCAGGTGTGAGGGCACTGCACATCTAATCTAACCACCAAGTTCCCCTAATCAGGACGGGGGAAGAGCTGAAGCTCTTTTCCTAAGAATTCAACTCCCAACTTTGTGAGTCTGGGGTCATTCTCTGAGAAACAGAAGACTTGAAAGGGCCTGAAATAGTACAAATTTCTCTTCCCACTCCAGAAGAAGGTGAGTTTGAGACCCATGGGCTGACACTCAGGTCAAGGTTTAGGTTTGCACAGGTGCCCAAGAACAAGGGCTCTGGCCAGTATATAATGTACACTAGACACTCTCCCCAACACACACACACACACTACCCAACACCCTCAAGGGAGCCCAGCCCCACATAAGGTGCAAAGGGAGCCTCAGGCCAGTCCCTTTGTGGGCTGCCACCCACCATCCTGCCTCTATTGATCTGCAACTCAGCATCCAGCACCAAGGGCCTCACTCCCTCCTTTGTGGCATGGTCGACACCTCTACACAGTCCCAATGTTTTGGTTCGTGTTCTCAGAAAGACACACAGCAGAGGCTGTGGGGATTAACATGTGCACAGTCAGCAGGGTCCCCTTTGGGAAGCCTCAGGAGGAGACGGTTCAGGAGCCGAGTCTATGACAGAGGAAGAACACTCGTCCTGCAGGGGTGAGGGTCATGAGTGGGAGGGCAGCTTGGGGAGGTGTCAGAAGAAGTGACAGGGCCACATGTGCCCAGGGAGTTGAGGACATGAGGGTCAGAGTAACGCAGACCAGGGGCAGCTTGAGCTGGACCAGAGCTGGAAGAGGCGGGTGTCTACAGGGATCAAGCTCAGCATGGAGGTGTCCCAGGAATGGTGATTCCCCTTCTTTCTCCAATTAAATTATCTTCATGGCCTGGCCTGGCTTCTGGACCTCACTGTAGACAGTAGTGAGAGGCTCCTTTTCTTCTAGATGTCGGTCACACATACCCTAGGAATGCAAGACAGAGGGTTTCTAGAACAGCTGAGGGATAGAGAGGCCCCAGAGGGACCCACAAGGAACCAATGCTGCTGACATGAACTCCACGTGAATTCCCCCAAAGTGCCCAGCACTACACTGGCCCCAGTTGTAAAGTTTCTTAGTAAATACCGGTGACTATCTGGAAAGAGTTAAAGAGACATCTGGCCAGAAATGCCCAGACCCATTCACAGAGGGACCCGGGAGAGCACAGGTTGGGCACTGCTCCCAGCTCTCATGTAGTCCCTGCCCCCTTGAGACTAGTGCTGGCTCAGCTCAGCACACTGGATGTCACCATCCTGGTTCCTGTGTTCCTCCTGCAATTCTGCACCTGAGTCACACACAGAGTGGAGCTTGAATCCGGGTCTTGGAAACCTGTACCCTCCCCTACTGCTATGAACCCCAAGGCCATGTCTACACACCATCCCCTCCTCAGGGACATTCCCTGAGCAGCAAAAAGCAGGAGAGAGGGAACTGAGGGCCCATTGGAGGAGAGGAGGTATCTGAGCCAGAAAGGAGAAGTGCAACTTGCCTCCTCCAGTCTCCATTGTCCTCTTCCCAAGTGTCTTCCAAAGGCACAGTCCAGCCCCGAGGATCAACAGCACAGCCACGATGGTTCCTAAGATGGCTTGCAGGGGGCCAGCGATGGCCTGTCCACGTGAATCTGCTTCCCTCACACAGAGAGAGTGAAGAAGGTTAAGGCAAGAGAGAATCTGAGACATCCATTGCCAGGAGAGATAGAGAGAGGAGATGGAGAAGGCTAAAGGTCCTGGTTCAGAGGCTGAAGAGGAGGAGCACGGAGGTTCATTCATTGAACCAGTTCCCGAGCTCCTGCTTGGTGCCAGGGATATTGAGACAAACAAGACTTGGTCCACACCCTTGGAGCTCATCATCAAGCAGGGAAGACTGAGAAAATAACAAAGTCTGCTAGCCAGAGGGATCGCCGTGCAACAGAGGTTTACACCTTGTACACAGGTCTTCAGGGAGGGCCTCCCAGAGGCGGTGATGGGTAACCTGAGTCTTTAGGGAGGAATAGGACTTTACCAGATATTCAGGGTGGGTGCAGCATTCTAGGAAGGGTGAGCATCACATTCAGGAAATGGCTGTGTCAGCAAACCAGCCCATTGGAGTTGCCAGGACCCCACTGCAGCAGACAGGAGGGGCTGGACAAGGAAGGTCAGAGGGAGGCAGGAGTCTGTGTTCAGAGGGTCTTGTGGCTCCTGCTGAGTGTTGAACTTTTTCTGAGGTTTGGTACGGGGGCGGTGAGGGGAGGGTAACAGGGGGTTTTATGTGATGCTGACACATCAGGTCCCTCCAGCAGCTCATAGAGGATAGGTTAGAGGGGTGAGGCTGCACAAGGGGGCACCAGGTAATTCATTCATTCAATGAAACACTGTGAACAAACTGTGCCACAAGCTGTAGTTGGCACAGGGATTCAGAAGAGAACAAGACGTGGTCTCTGCCCTCATGGTGTTCCAAGCCACGGAGGAAACAAGCATTACCACTTAGTAGGGGGCCAGGGACCCTCCTTAAAGGTGACGCCTGAGGGCAGCATGGCTACAGCCCCTGCAGGGCCCTGTGCAAAATAAGCATGAGGAGCTCTTTGTTGAAAAATTGTTAGAAATGTCATGATGGCCACTGCAGAGCTTCAAACCCAGCATGGGGCCTGTGTGACAACATGGGTCACGTGTTACTGAAGTCAGCCGTCCCTGAGGGAAATCTTTCAATAAGAATAAGGCAAGAAATGAAGGGGAAAGGTGGGAGGAATGATGGTAGAGGAAACGGCATATCCAGAGGCTCAAATATGGCAATAGCAGAATGCGTTCAGAAACTCAAGCAAGTGGTGCGGTGTTAAGTGTGTCACTGAGGCCAAAACCATGGGCAGAGGAGTGTCTGAGCCCTGAATCCTACAGGGAGTCTCTGAGATCAGATCCTATGTCAGATCCTACAGATCCAACACAGACAAGTGACACAATCCAGTTGCTTTTCCAAAAGACCACTCTGGACTCACTGTGGATGATGGGTGCGGCGGGGAGAGGGACTAGACAGCTGCCTACCAGCAGGGGCACCAGGGGAGAGGCACAGACATGAGAGACATTTAAAAGCAGGATCAAGTTGGATGTGTCTCCCAGACTCCTGTATAGAGTGACCAGGTGGAGGTGGTGCTGATGAACACGGTGGGGAGAAAAGCCCAGAGTCCTCAGACTCCAGTGCTCCCTGAGCTCCAAGAGTGCCCCTCCCTTCTGGGAGGTTACACTCACCATGGGCACAGACCTCCCCAACAGCGGAGGTGACAGTTTTCTGGTCCACAGAGTTGCTGACCACAGAGGCGAGGCTGGCACTGGGCTGGCTCAGAGGCAGGCTCACAGTCAGGTTCCAGGAGTTGGGGGCTGGTCTCGGTGTCCCTTTCTGTCCCAGCTTGAGGCCCTTGCTCTCCCAGGTCACATTCAGGTCTTTTTGGACCTCCACAGCCCTGCACTCCAGGGTGACA
This sequence comes from Ceratotherium simum simum, assembly GCF_057802395.1. Classification (NCBI taxonomy): domain Eukaryota; kingdom Metazoa; phylum Chordata; class Mammalia; order Perissodactyla; family Rhinocerotidae; genus Ceratotherium; species Ceratotherium simum. Next base: position 39,709,799 of record NC_141901.1, read on the forward strand.
TTGCACCAGCCTGCTGTGATGGACTGTGACCGGACCAGGATCTTGGGACAGGGCACAGGCTCTGGGGTGAGAGGAACTAGAGAATAGAGCCTCACATGAGTGGAGAACATTACAGTTTGCACGTTCTCATCCATTATCTCACATGAAGCTCTGGTTTCCTCCCTCTATGGAAGGTGAGACATTTTATAGATGAAATATTATTTCCCCAAAGCTAAATATATAGTGACAGACAAGAAGGAAGGGAGCCACTGACTTAAGCCTTATGTGATTTCACTAGACTGAGCAAGTCTTAAAAATCTCCCACAAGAAAATAAAGCCTGCACTCCACCTACCGGAGGCCCACTTTTTTAGAAATTGGGTCTTTCCTAGAAGGAGAAGAAGTCGAGAATGAAGGACTTGGCCTGGTCCAGGGCCCTCACCCTGCTTCTCCTGCTGAGATGATGCCTGGGCCTGCAGAGCCCACGGTGAAGAGCCAGCTCTGGGAGTCCAGAGAAAGAACCCACTTGCCCAAAAGTGGAGACATTTGTGGGAGATGCCACATTTGTGGTAGCAACTAGAAATGACAGCCCCGAGTGTGGTTAGAACATGCCACTGGACTTGTGGTACAGAGAGGAAGAGAAGTGACAGATTTACAAGCCAGTTATTGAAATCCCTTGGGGACCTAAAGCTGTCAAAGCCACTCTCTCCATAGCAGGGTGTTTCTCTATGCAGAGGAACTGTAGGGAAAGAAAGGGTTACTAAATGAGGTTCTTAAGAAGTGTGGCAGGGCAAACTTTCTCCTATATCTATGGAGTCTCCTTGGGCTGGATTTTGTGAGTGAGGCTGGCCTCAGGCTGGGGCTGAGTAAGAACAGGGACAGGGAGAATGGACTACACAAGGATTTCTAAATTATGGTGGGCAGAATAGTGCCCCCCCCAAAGATGTCCACCTCCTAATCCTCAGAACCTGTGAATATGTTATGTTAATGGCAAAGGGGAATTGAGGTAATAGAATTAAGCTTGCTAATCAGCTGACATTAAAATAGTGAGATTATTCTGGATTCTCCGGATGGGACCAATGTAATCACAAGGGTCCTTAAAAGTGGAAGAAGGAGGGAGAGGAGTTCAGAGGGCTGCACTGTGAGGAGGACTCGCCCCACCATTGCTGGCTGTGAAGACAGAGGAACATGGCCAAGAGCTAGGAATACAGGCAGCCATCAGGAGATGGAAAAGGCAAGAAAATGTTTCTCCCCTGGCTCTTCCAGAAAGGAACCCGGCCCTGCCAACACCTTGACTTTAGCCCAGTGAGACCCATGTCTGACTTCTGACCTACATACAGCACAGTAAGGCAATAAATGTGTGTTGAGTTAAGCTACTAAGTTTGTAGTACAGTAATCCCTCCTCATCCATGGTTTCCCTTTCTGCCGTTTTGGTTATCCAAGGTCAACAATGGTCTGAAAATATTAAATGGAAAATTCCAGAACAAAACAATTCACGTTATAAATTGCATGCTGTTCCGAGTAGTGTGTGGAAATCTCAAATCATCCCACTCCATCCCACCCGGGACCTGAATCATCCCTTTGTCCAGTGTATCCAAGCTGTATAGGCTACTGGCCCATTAGTCACTCGGTAGCTGGCTCGATTATCAGGTCGACTATGGAGGTATCTCAGTGCTTGTGCTCAAGTAACCCTTATTTTACTTAATAAGGGCCCCAAAGAGCAAGAGTGGCAATGGTGGCCATTCAGATATGCGAAAGAGAAGTCATAAAATGCTTCGTTTAAGTGCAAATGTGAAAGTTCTTGACTTAATAAGGAAAGAGGGGCTGGCCCACCATGGCGTAGCAGTTAAGTGTGCGCGCTCTGCTGCTGGCGGCCCGGATTCAGATCCCAGGCGAGCACCGATGCACCACTTGTCAGGCATGTTGTGGCGGCATCCCATATAACGTGGAAGAAGATAGGCACACATGCAAGCCCAGGGCCAGTCTTCCTCAGCAAAAAGAGGAGGATTGGCATGCTTGTTAGCTCAGGGCTGATCTTCCTCACAAAAATCATCATAATAATAATAAATAAGGAAAGAAAAAAAATTGTATGCCAAGGTTGCAAAGATCTACAGTATCTGTTATTACAGTATATTGTTATAATTATTCTATTATACTATTATCTATTGTCCATCTCTTACTTGCCTAATTTATAAATTAAACTTTATTATAGGTATGTATGAATAGGAAAAACATAGTATCTATAGGGTTCAGTACTATTTACTGTTTCAGGCATCCACTGGGGGTCTTGGAATGTATGCCCCTAGGATAAGGAGAGACTACTGTAATTTGTTACAGCAGCAATAGAAAACAAATACAGAAATTAAGTAAACTCAATGCTATAAACAATAAGTGTTATGACAAAAATTTCATTTCCCCCAAATTTCCATTTTCCTCTCCCAAAACACTGAAGTGATTTTATCCCTGGTATGAATCTCAGCTCTGGCCCCCATTTGTGGTGAACCCACTTATCCTAATTTCAGGGAGAAAATAGAGCCTAAAGGCTGGCGTGTGGAAGGAGTCCTGCAAAATGCAGCCTATGTGACACTCCTAGGTACAAAAGAAGGACATAGCCATGGGACTGAGGTGAGGGTGTGTCACGTACCATAGACAGTGAGGTGGAAAATCTGGCTAGATTCATCTCCTCCGGTGAAGATGGCTCGAGCTCGGTAATACCCACTGTCCTCTTGGGTCAAGTTCTCGATCCTCAGGGACGTCATGTTGGGCACATGGACCCTCTGCTTGTACTTGTCCTGGAGGTTGACCCAGGTTGGAGCCCCTTCTGACCCATTATGGACCCGCAGCATGACTGTGTATTTTAAGTCAGGGCCAAAGCCCCACGAGATCTCCTCCAGCTCTGCTGCTGGCACACTGATCACATGAAACAACACAGAACCTCCTCGGATCCCCTTCAGTGAAACATGGGCTCCAGAATGCTGACCTCCAGAACCGTGTGCTCCAGAACTCTTGACCCCAGGGCTGCAAACACCTAGGGCATTGGAAACAGGAACCCTGAGCATTTTTCAATCAAGAATAAAAGAGAGAAACACAGAACCCATCTTTTTAATGAAATCCACCCAATATACTCCCTTGATTCTTGAAAGGCAGCTTAGGACAATGAATTTGAAGGAATTCTGGAACCAAGTCCTGGTTGTAGTGGAGTGTAACCTTGAACAGGTTACATAAACCTGCTAACCTGCAGTTTCCTTACCTGCCTCAAAATGATAGCATGAATTAAATGAGATCAAGGATCAAAAGCACCAGCACATTTTCTGCCACACACTAAGTGCACATCTGTAGGAGGTAGCTTCCAAAGTGGGTCCAAAGATCCCTCCCTCCTCATGTTTACACCCTTTGTAATCCCCTCCCCTGGAGTGTGGTCTGTACCTAGTGACTTGCTCTGAGGAACAGGATACTGCAAAGGTGATGGGATGTCACTTAGCGATGGGAGGTTACACAAGACTGTGACCCATCTTGCTCGCACTCTCTCTCCCTCCATCTGATGAAGCCAGCTGCCACGCTGTCAGCTGCCCTGTGGAGAGGCCCACATAGCGAGGAACTGAGGGCAGCCTCCAACCAACAGCCAGGGAGGAACTCAGGCCCTCGGTCCAACAGCCACAGGAACTGCATCCTGCCAGTAATCAGACGAGTGAGCTTGGAAGTGGATTCTTCCCCGCTGAGACTTGAGCTGACTGCAGCCCCAGCCAAGACCTTGCTTTCAGTCTGAGAGACCCTGAGTCAGAGGACCCAGCTACACCACTCCTGGATCCTGACCCTCAGAAGCTGTGAGACTGTACATGGTGTTGTTTTAAGGCACCAAGTTTTCGAGTAACAGGTTACACAGCAATAGATAACTAATACAGTAATGAAGGTTCTGTCCCTTCTCTCTCCTTCTAGGCAGTGTAGTAGTCAGGATGGGCTAGGCTGTGCTGAGGTAACAAATAATTATAATACCTCAGAGTCTTAGAACAAGGGGAATTCATATCCCACACCATATGTCCCATGAGAGAGGGAGGAAAGGGGCCTGTCACACGTGGCAGAGGCTCCACCACCTTGTAGCTGCACCACACAAAACCCACAGCGTCCTAACAGCCTCTCAATCCCACTTCAAAGTGTGTTTTTATTGAGATGGGTTGAGGTGTCAGACTGGGTGATCTAATGTAATAGAGCGGTCTAAAGCTTGGACTTTAGAGTCAGTGAGACTTAAGTTGAGGCCAGGTCCTCCATTTTCTGGCTGTGTGGACTTGAGCTATTATTTAACCTCTCTGCCTTCAGCCTTCTCATCTGTGAAATGGAAATAATAACAGTGCTTACCTCATGGAAGTATTCTGGGGATTTAAGAAGATAAAAGCTTTCAGCACAGTGTTCAATAATTGTTCCATAAATGTGTTCCACCTCATTATGGTGATGATTATTCTTGACCAAGCCTACTTGGGATCAGAACCAGATATTCCCAGGTCCCAGGGTGGTGCCCTTTCCTCTCCACCAGCTTCCCCTCTCAGGGGTCTCCTCCTGGGTACACGGATGGGCTCAGACACCCATGGGTGCAATCCCATAGGTGGCTGTAGGGAGTCGAAGTCTAGTCAGGGACTTCTTGTTTACCAAAGCCCTGAGATTGAAAGGAAATTTATTGCTGTGTCCCCAGCAGCTGGCTTCCATGGCCACTGTCAACTCCCTTGTTACCATATACCTGAGGTCATCCGTGCTGCTGAGGAGAGAGGTAAAGATGGAGGGAACGGCAGGCTACATGTTATCCCAAGCATGGGTTAAAAAATTTTATATTATCAACTCTATTTGGTGTGGGCATTTTCCCCTTTCTTTAGTGAGTTGCTTTGTAATTGTAAAAGTATTGTGTGTTCATAAAAATCTATTATATGGATTACGGAGTTGATTCAAGTAAAAGTTCGAAGAGTGCCTCCTCCCAGTGCTAAGCACTGTTATTGACATGTAGCCTTCCAGAGTTTTCTCTATGTAGCCACAAATGCCACAAACTCTGTAAACAAGGGCATCTGTTTATACATTCATTCCAGCATTCCTGATGGCCTGTATGGGCATGGTCTCCGACTCTTCCTTTGAACAGGTTCTAGCAGCCTCCTGGTTCCCTCATTTAAACAAGGAGTGAAATAAAAGTATTCTGTAATACCTCAATCAATCACGGCATTCAGAGTTAATCACATGTTGAAATATGCAATTATAGGTACAGCAATGGACACTAACCAGAAGTGCTCTATTTAATCTGGCGCTCAAAGGAACAGCCCTGTCCCAATGGGGAAACGTGCAGGTGGACTTATTGAGAGACAGCATTGCAGTCTCCAGTGTGGCCCCTTCCTAAGGGATTTTCACCAGTAATTCTGACCAAACAACGTTTGTCTGTTTCCCACCAGCGTTGGTAAGAGCAGTTCAGAACCAAGTGAACAGAGAGAAAGAAGCTGGTATTTTCTGCTAAACAGACAGAAACTGAAAAGCTCTGGCCGAGGTTCTCAGGTAGCTGCTTCTGAACAGCACACCTGTAGCGTGCTTCCCTGAGCAGGGTTTGCAGACCAAGTTTCCACACACTGGGGGAAGGAGATGATATCCTTCCAGGTGGTCTGGAGACCCCTCTCAGGAACAGAGACAGAGAAAACAGGGGGCCAGGCTGGATCCCAAAGATAAGTCTTGAAGAGGAGGATGACCTCCTTCCTTGAAGGGCTGAGGAAGTGACCACAGGGACTGCCAGAGGTCTTCTCTTTGAAGGTGCCCTAAATGGGCTCATCAGCTGGCAGTCCCTGTCAGGACACAGGAATAGGGCAGGAAAGGATGAAGAGACAGAGCAGAGACCTGGAAGTAGCCACAGGAGAGTCCTTTTTCTGGGTGGAGGCACCAAATCCCAGAATGTCATAGCCGGGAGGGACCTTAGAGGGGATCTGCCCAGGTCCCTCCTTTCACAGAGGAGGAGGTTCCCTGGTTGGTGACCTTGTCCTGGGTCACACAGGGCAGAGCTAGACTCTGGGTCTCCTCTCTTCCCTCCCAGTGCTTCTCCCCTGCAGGGAGCTGCCCATCAGCTCTCCCACCCTTACTCTGCCCTCCCCAGGGCTCCTCCCTCCCAGCACTGTTGTCTGATCACTGATGGGATCAGGTCCTGGAGTCTCATCCTCCAATTTCCCTCTCCTGGGAAAGAGGAAGCAAGCAGTTAGAGGGCTTAGCAGAGCAGGGACTTCTGGCTAGGAGAGAGTTAAACAGCAGCCCAGCTCACCTCCCCACTTTCTAGAAAGGAGGGAACCAGGGATAGAGGAGGCTCAGCCCTAAGGCTGCAGGGCGGGATCTGCCCCAGAATCTGGGTGGTGAGCACCAACTGTGAGCAAGATGGAAGAAGACTTAGAAAGAGAAGGAAGGCAGCAAGAGCTCTCTGATTTACAAAAGATATAATCCTGAAGAAGAAAATAAAGCCTGGGGAGGACATGACAGTAAACAAGATAGAGTTAAAATTCATTTAAATAAGATACCATTTAACACTGAAATATCATCACAAAATTTTCTCCATTTTTGTGACCTTTCCATCTTTTTTCTTCCTCCCTCCCCCCCCCCTTTCTCTCCACTGCTTTCTCTCTCTCTCTCACTCTCTCTTTCTTCCTTATATAACCTTACAACCCCAGGGCCTATGGAGAAAACTCTAAATAATTTAACATATTTCTCCATTTAAATAAATTTGAAGAAGTGGAGAAAGCCTACATTTTACCCTGGACACAAAGTTACCTAGTTAGAGGGGTCTAATGCAAAGCTCACTGTTAATTCAAGACATCCTGTGTACAAATGCTCTCTAATCCACTATTTCATGTAATTCCCTGCAACTTCACATAGTGGCTGGGATATTAGAACAAAAAAAATCAACAATGAGAGCTTTCACAGCTTACACCTGAATTCATAATTCACTAGTTATTATTATTTTCCCATTAATTCTTCATTTACTTTCGTTACATGTAAACATAAAACCTCCGATAAAGTCCTAGATGAGATATTTGGCCTTCCTTAGGACAGTCTTTATTTTAGTTTCCTTTTTGCTTGACCCTCCCCCCTCGCTACCTCCCCTTCCTCTCTCTCCTCCCCAGGTTCACCCTCTCTGGGAACCCACAATAGCAGTCTACGTTTCCTTCCACATTTTCTCCATTTGTAAACATGACGGTACACAGACACCCTTAAATTTTGAAGGCTCCTGTTCATTTACAAAATTACAATTTCACTTATATTCAGTCTCCTGCATCTTGCTCATGGAAATCCAAGCATCCGAGTCATGGAAATTGGAAATCCCACTCAGACAACCGGTACATTCGTTTTTTATCCCTCATATTAGTCCATGATAAAGACACTCCTCAATTTGTTCAATCATTCCCAAACTGATGGTACCTCCTTTGTTTCCAGGGGTTTTCTCTAAAACAGTGCTTTCAGTCTGGGGTCTGCAGGACCTGAGCAGCATTTGGCAGTGGAGGGAGATGCAACCCACAGGCAGGAAAAAGGGGCCCCCCTAGAGGATTCACTTTACACAAAGATAAATACTTCTCAACTTTTTAAGATGAAAAATAACACTGTGGTGGAAAGCAAAATTCACAAGTAATTTTAAGTTAAATGTGAGAATTCCAGGGACTCTCTCTCTGTGCTTGGAGCTGAGCCCCTAACCTGGACGAAGAGCAATCCTTCACTCTCCATTTTCAGTGGAGAAGCCCAAGAAGCCCAGAATAGAGTTGATTCCTCCAGCTCAGACACGGGGGTGCCACGTCAGCCCCCTCCTCCACATGACAGCTGCAGAGGCTGTGAGGGCCCCTATGAGTTCCAGGCCAGGGGTACCCTGTTCCCAACCCCTCTGTCCCCAGGAGTGGTTTCTTTGTCTATCTCCATCCCTCTCCCCAGGCAGCTCCAGGCTCTCCTGGCTTCACTGCTATTGCAGCAGAAGTGGCCTCACCTCCTTGTTAATGAGCCCTTAATGAAGCCCCGCCACCCATGGCTCAGGGTTCCCAGCCTCCCCACAACCAACAGGCCATTTGTTCTTTCTCTTCACCCCTGGACTCTAAACCAAATGCAGTGCATTTGCTAAATTGCAAGAGTTGTATTGCCTTTTCATTCACCAAAGACATCAGACAGGGGAAGGAGACTCTGCCTCCCTGCTCCACCAAACTGCCCTCCCTCCCAGGAGCCCCGGAAACTCACTGAGGAGGAGACTGGTGAATCCCAGGAGCCGGTAGGCCCAGCAGAGGTGGGGGTCTTCTGAGCAGGGCCCCATCACAGGCTACCAACCAGCGTGTTCAGCTGCAGAGGAAACATCTAGGTGGCAGAGACAAAAGCAGAGGAAAAGCTTCACTCAGACAAGCCCCTTAGACTCTTCTCCACCTCAAGGGCGGAGCTAAATATTAGTCCTGGGATCTCAGCCCAATAGTTAGAGTAAGCCATTCAGATCTTTCATATCATCCCCAGCACCTACAGGAGGACCTCGATAATAATTGCAGAATAAATTATAAACAGCCTAATTCTATGACGTGCCTGGGACTGTGTTGGATAGGCCCCCTCACTGGGAGAAAATCAGCTCAGTGATCTCACACTTTCCACCCCTACATGCAATTGAAACCCTTACCTGTTTCTCTGGTTAACAGCCTGCCCCAGAGAGCCCTGCCCGCCAATCCCAGCCTGTGGTCAGCTCAGAGGTCACACTATTACAGCCAGGCAGGGATAAGCCTCTCCTGTCCTTTGTCCCTACGAAATTTAATGAATCAAATTTCCATTCAGATTTTCCACAAATTTCAACTGTCAGTTGCGTAAATAAGAAGCTGTGAGCAAGACAACAAAGCTCTTTGTGGGAAATGTCATACCCCTACACCCCCAATGTCAATATTGGCATTTACCTAATGCTGGAACCTATATGGCTTTCTCAGCTGCCACTAGTGCTAGTAATGCTCCCTACACACAGAACAAAGCAACCCCCACAGAGACTGATAGGCTCTTAGCTACATCACAACCAAGTGTTTCCCTCTAAGCCTCTGCCAGCCCTGCTCCTGCCATCACAAAGGGGCAGGGATGGAGACCTACACACTCCTCCTGGCCACACCTCAGCTGCCTCAGAGTCACCGCCCCCTACTGAGGGTCTGGCCCTGGACTCTTCTCCCCAGACTGAGTACACTGCAACATCCGAGAACTTGTTTCCCATAACCTAGGGGAGCAGCACCATCTTCCTAACTCCAGGCCAGTGCCTCCTTTTCCTCCCCATTGAGGCTTCCCCCTCAGCTGCCCAGGTACAGCAACCCAAGGCTGGATCTGCAGGACTGGCCCCATGACCATGCACTCAAGGTAGTCAGGGCACTGTATACTAAACCCATTTTATGGATGTGAAACCCGAGTCCTAAGGGGTTGTACAACCTGCAAAATGTCCACAGCAAATCAAGGGTCAGGGTCTGGACTCTTAACAACAAACTCAGGAAAATAATCCCCAACATCACAGCTGCAGTCCATTCCTGCTGTGTGGCCTCAAGCAAGTCACCTGAGTCCAGTCTGTGCATCCCCTAAACTGCTCTGCAGCATCCCACACAAGAGAATATTCAACACTGGCTTGATTCCCCCCAAACTCACCTAGTAATGGGGAAATTACTTCAAAAGGCAGTCCATGAGTCCTATACTCAGAACCTTCTTGTGGAGTCAAAATCTGGGCAGCTCATCCACTGGTCACTCTCAGGGTGATGGGGAGCAAGTCTCATATGTCTCCCTCCCCTATGTCCCTACACCTCTTGTGAGAGAACTCTTCTTGTGAGAACTGTTTCGTTATAAAATCATTTGCTTAAGAGGGGAGTGGGGAGGAGGAGCCTAGAGAGCGGGAACCAGCAATGTGGGTGCAGGCCAGGGACACTGCAGAGTCAGACACTAGACTTTTTCATGCTGGGAAAATGCCAGGGACTTTATAGAAATCAAGATGTGTAACTTCATTTCTATATCGCAGCCATCCTGTGCCAAGGCATAACACACAAACAAGCACACACGCCAGCCACAAAACCTGTGGTAAGAGTGTACTACACACAACTACCTGATGCCAGGAATGTTTTGGGAATAAAGGAAGGCACAGCTGGATCTACAGCAGCACAATGTGTGGGGCAGGAAGGACCAGATACGAGAAAAAGGTAGATTTCAGTGAGCTGAGCAACAGGAAGAACATGAGAGCTGAGAGGTGACCAGGAGAATGTAAGTTCCATTGAATTCACAGAAATCGTAGGGAATTCTCTGGACCTCCAAGGGACTTGGTGTGTGGTCATATCTATTTTATTTGAATTCCAAAAGGGCAGGACACCCAGTTGAGAGAGTGTCATGTGAAGAATATATTTATTGAATATCTACTCTATGCCAGAGGCTTTACATGTGTTTTTTCAACTAATCCACAATATACATTTAATTAAATCTTCAAAACACCATATTATCTAAGCATTACATGCACTAATAAAGGAGCATCCAGAAAGTCCAAAGAGCTTAAATAACTTATCCAAGGTCATTTTTTAAATAAATGGCTAAGTGCTCACAAGCTGACAACATCATCTCAGCAATAGATAAGCCCAGGAGGAAAAGGAGAGTGTAGATTCTGAGAAATTCGAGTCATGACTGTGAAAGATCCTGGAAAGAGAGAGATTGGCTGCTTTATAATGTGAGGGGAAACGCTTTCCCCAGGAGGAGGGCTAGGTGTTTAGGTAAAGAAAAGTTGGAGGAGAGGATATGAATTATGCTCTTTTCCCTGACCACCCTGCCTGGGTGAAAGAGAAGAGCCACCAACCCGGCCATGAATGGTTTGCAGCAGAGCAGCAGGGCAGCCCCAGAGCTGAACTGGAGAGAGGAGGAGACAGCAGCAGGTGCAGACCAGTCACTGCTATCCGTTTATTCATCCTTCTCTCTTCTTCTATAATTCAACTAATTATTTGCTGATAAAATAATATTATAATCAGTATTTTCATTAAAAATAAATAGAACTAGAACTTTAGAGTGTCATAACAAGATAATGTTTGATTTCAAGGGGTTATTCAGGGAGAAGTATGTAAATGTTGAACAATTTTAGCCATAATTAGAAAGCAATTAATAAATTACAAAATATGTTAAAATGTGAAAGATGAAAAGGTCAGAGTAAAGACCTTCAAAAATTCTCTCCTTCATAAAAGCAGTGAGAAAACTGGCCTGCTTTTGAGAGACCCTTCTCAGAATACTGGAATTTAACTAATGGTTTCCAGGAAGCTGAGGAGCATTTATTCAAGAAAAATGGCTTAACATCAATAAGAACAGGGAGCTTTGTGGTGTTTTAATTTTCCCTAGTCACTACTCTGCTCTCCAGCAGTGCTGTACACTGGAAAAATAAATGTCTGTGTTCTTGGTGAATACCAGCGGCCTTGCAGCCACCAGAAACAACCCATTCAAAGCCCCATTCCCAGGAAATTGTTATTATTTGACATGTCTGGGGGTACCCCTGAAGACCCCAATGGTAACAGAGTCTGTAATTGATTTAACTTGGAGTTCTCCCACTGTGAACAGCCCTTTACTCAGCAGACTTTGACAAAAGCAATTGCAGGCAATTGTTTGACTTCAGGACTGCCTGAAGTAGTGGACAACAGTTAATTCAAATAGGCTAATTATAACCTTATAACGGAAACTTGGGGAGGGAGATATCCATACAGGCTTTGAAAAGCTCTGACTGGAGGATTGCTGGAATTTAGAAGTTTAAGCACATGCGTGTGGCTGTGGGCATGCTCAGAAAAGGCCTGAGAAGGCCTTCATCCCCACCTGTAGCTAACATTGGGGCTCTGTGCAAGCAGGAGTTGAAGACTAAACGCACAGTTGTCAAATGCCTGGATGAGTATGGAAAAAAAGACCAACATGCACACAGAGACCTTTCCTCAGCAAAGACTGGGAGACTTATTGGTCCCAGGCATTTAAGGAAATATCTGCACAACATTAGCTGACTACTAGGCCAAATGAGTAGAAACATCAGTAGCCACACACAACAAAGAATGCATATGAGCAAAATTAGTTCAGAAATACAACTAAACAAACAAGAAAAACTACAACATACAGAAACAATGACAAGCTCTGGAAAGGGAAAGAATCTGATTTTCAGAGTTGCCATATTATACTATTTTAAATGACCAGTTTTAAACAAAAGGATATAAGGTATGAAAAGAAACAAGAATATATGATACATTCACAAGGGGAAAAAACAACTTCCCTGGAGAAGCACAATAATTCCACTTACTTGACCAAGACTTTAAGTCAGTTGTTTGAAATATGTTCAAAAAACTAAGGGAAATCAAGTATGAAGAACTCAAGTAAACTATAGGATCAATGTATCAAATAGAGAATGTCAATAAAGTTATAGAAATTGTAACAAAGAATCAAGTAGAAATTCTGTAGTTGAAGAATACAATAACTGAAGTAAAAAATGCACTGGAAGAGCTCAACAGCAGATATGAGCAGACAGAAAAATATTCAGTGAACTTGAAGATATATAAATTTGGATTATCCAGTCTGAGGAATAGATACGCACCACTTATCAAGCCATGCTGTGGTGGCATCCCATATAAACTAGAGGAAGCTGGGCACGGATGTTAGCCCAGGGCCAATCTTCCTCAGCAAAAAAAAGAGGAAGACTGGCAACAGATGTTAGCCCAGGGCTAATCTTCCTCAACAAAAACAAAAAAGTTAAAGACAAGAAAGAATCTTAGAAGCTGAAAGAGAAAAACAACTTATTCTGTACAAGGAAACCACCACAAGACTATCAGCAGATTTTGCACCAGAAACTTTGCAAGCCCGAATGGACTGGCATGATATATTCAAAGTGCTGAAAGAAAAAACTACCACCCAAGGGGCCAGCCCAGTAGCATGGCAGTTATGTTCGTGCTCTTAGTTTTGGCAGCCTAGGTTTCTCAGGTTCAGATCCCAAGCACGGACCCGCACACCATTTATCAAGCCTTGTCGTGGTGGCGTCCCATATAAAGTAGAGGAAGATGGGCACGGATGTTAGCCTACAGCCAATCTTTCTAGGTAAAAAGAGGAGGATTAGCAACACATGTTAGCTCAGGGCTAATCTTCCTCACAAAAAAAAAAAAAAACTGCCACCCAAGAATATTCTACCCAGTAAAGTTGATGTTCAGAATTAAAGGAGAAATAAAGCATTTTCCACAGAAGAAAAAGCTAAAGGAGCTCATCACCTCTGTCTATAAATGTTAAAGGAACTTCTTTAAGCAGAAATGAAAGAGCAGTCTTTTGTAATAGTAAAGTACAAATATGAAAGTATAAATCTCACTGATAAAGGTAAATATATAGTAAGATTCAAATAATCTAAGCTTGTAAAGGTGGTGGGTTGATCACTTGTAAAGGTTGAAAGACAAAAGTAGTAAAAATAACTATAAATACCATAATTTCTTAATGGCAACAAAAGAAAAAAGATGTAAATATTCATATCAAAAACAGAAAATGTGGAAGGGGGCAGTAAAATGTGGAGCTTTAGAGCATTCAAACTTAAGATGTTATAAACTTAAAATAGGCTGTAACAAATATAAGTTATTTTATGTAATCCTCATGGTAAACACAAAGAAAAAACACATAGTACATGCACAGAAGATAAAGGAATCTAAGCATACCACTACAGAAAGTCATAAAATCACAAAAGAGAAAAGAGAAGAAAGGCACAAAGAAATTACAAAACAGCCAGAAAACAATTAACACAATGGCAATAAGCAAATACCTATCAATAATTACTTTAAAAGTAAATGGAATAAATTATCCAATCAAATGACATAGACTGGCTGAATGGACTAAAAAACTAGACCTATCTATATGCTGCATATAAGACACTCTCTTCAGAGGTAAGGACACCGACAGACTGAATGTGAAGGGATGTAAAAAGACATTCCATGCAAAGGGAAACCAAAAGAAACCTGGGTTAACTGCACTTATATTAGACAAAATAGACTTTAAGACAAAGAATGTCATAACAGACTATGGTCATTACATAACGATAAAGAGGTCAATTCAACAAGAAGATAGAACACTTGTAAATATTTACACATCCAACATAGGAACGCCTAAATATATATAGCAAATATTACCCAACCTAAAGGGAGAAATAGATAGCAATACAATAATAGTAGGGGACTTTAATACCCCCACTTTCATCAATGGATAGACCAACCACATAGAAAGTAAATAAGGAAACCTTGGTTTTAAAGGACAGGTTAAAGCAAACGGACTTAACAGGTGTATACAGAGCATCCCATCCAACAGCAACAGAATAAATATTCTTTTCAAGTGCACAAGGAATATTCTCCAGAATAGATCATATGTTAGGCTACAGTACAAGTCTTAATAAATTTAAGAGGATGGAATTCATATCAAGCATGTTTGCTAACAACAATGTTATGAAACTAGAAATCAATTACAAGAAGAAAATTGGAAAATTCACATATATGTGGAGACTAAACAACATGCTACTAAACAACCAATGGATCAAAGAAGAAATCAAAAGATACCTTGATACAAATAAAAAATGGAAATACAACATAGCAAAACTTACAGGATGCAGGAAAAGCATCTAAGAGGGAAGTTCATAGTGATAAACACTTACATTAAGAAACAAGACAAATCTCAAATAAACAGCCTAACTTTACAGATAAAAGAACTAGAAAAAGAAGAACAAATGAAGTCCAAAGTTAGTAGAAAGAAGGAAATAACAAACATCACAGTGGAAATAAATGAAATAGAGACTAAAAGACAATAAAAAAGATAAATGAAACTAAGAGATGGTTTTTTGAAAAGATAAGCAAAATAGAAAAAGTGTTAGCTAGACTTACCAAGAAAAAAAGCAAAAGGACTCAAATAAATAAAATCAGAAATGAAATAGCCAACAATACAACTGATCCCACAGGAATACAAAGGATCATAAGAGACTACTATAAACAATTATAGACCAAAAAACTGGACAGCCTAGAAGACATGAATAAATTCCTAAAAACATATAACCTACCAAGACTGAGTCAGGCTGAAATAGAAAATCTGAACAGACCTATTACTAGTAAGATGATTGCATGAGTAATCAAATCCTCCCAACAACAACAACAAAAAAGGCCCAGGGCTACATTCACCCTTCACCAGTGAATTGTAGGAAACTTTTAGAGAAGAATTAATACCAATGCTTCTCAAACTCTTCCAGAAAAATAGAAAAAGAGAGGACACTTCCAAACTCATTTTACAGGGCCAGCATTACCCAAAACCAAACCAGATAAGCCACTACAAGAAAAAGAAATTACAGGCCGATATTGCTGATGAAGATACATGCAAAAATCCTCAATAAAATATTAGCAAACAGAATTCAACAATACATTAAATGGATCTTGCCCTTTAATCAATTGGGATTTATTCCATGGATGCAAGGATAGCTCAACATCCACAAATCAATCAATATGATACACCACATTAACAAAACAAAGGATAAAATCACATGATCAACTCAATAGATGCACAAAAAGCATTTGACAAAATAAAATATCCATTTGGGATTAAAACTCTCAACACTGTAGGTATAGACAGAACATACCTCAAGATAAGAAAGGCTATGTATAACAAGCCCACAGCTAACGTCATGCTAAAAAAAAGCTGAAAACCTTTCCTCTAAGATCAGGAATAACACAAGGATGTTTACTTTTGCCACTTTTACTCAACATAGTATTAGGAGGCCTAGCAAGAGCAATTAGGCAAGAAAAAGAAATTAAAAGACATTCAAATCAGAAAGGAAGAAGTAAAACTGTCACTATTTGCAGATGACATGATACTATGCATAGAAAACCCTAAAGACTCCACCAAAAAACTGTTAGAACTAATAAACGAATGCAGTCAAGTTGTCGGATACAAAAATAATATACAAAAAATATTTGCGTTTCTATACATTAATAACAAACTATTGGAAAGGGAAATTCAGAAAACAATCCAATTTACAATTGCATAAAAAAGAATAAAATACCTAGGAATAAGTTTGCCAAGGTGGTGAAAGACCTGTAAACTGAAAAAAATAAGACATTGATGAAAGAAATTGAAGAAGACACAAATGAATGGAAAGATATTCCACACATATGGATTAGAAGAATTAATATTGTTAAAATGTCCATACTACCCAAAGCCATCTATAGATTCAATGCAATCTTTATATAAATTCAAATCACATTTCTCACAGAAATAGAAAAGACAATCTTAAAATTTGTAGGGAAACATAAGACTCCGAATAATCAAAGCAACCTTGAGAAACAAGAAGGCAGCTGGAGGCATCATACTTCCTGATGTCAAGCTACACTACAAAGCTTTAATGATAAACACACATAGATCCATGGAGGAGAATAGACAGCCCAGAAATAAACGCACAAAAATATGATCAATTACTTTACAAAAAAGGAGCCAAGAATATACAATGAGGAAGGAGTCTCTTCAATAAATGCTGCTGGGAAAACTGGATAGCCACATGTGAAAGAATGAAACTGGACCACTATCTTACACCATTCACAAAAATTAATTGAAAATAAATTAAAGACTTGTACATAAATCTTGAAACCATAAAATTCCAGGAAGAAAACATAGGCAGTTAGCAAAAGACATTGGTCTTAGTGATGATTTTTTGGATTTGACACCAAAAGGAAAGGCAAAAAAGCAAAAATAAACAAGGGGGACTACATCAGAGTAATAAGCTTCTGCATAGCAAAGGAATAAGTCAGAGGGACAAGGTCAAATACCGTATGATTTCCTTCATTAAGTAGTAGATAATAACAACAATAAACAAACACATAGGGACAGAGATTGGATTGGTGGTTACCAGAGGGGAAGGGGGGAGGGAGGAGGGTGAAAGGGATAATTCGGTACATGTGTGTGGTGATGGGTTGTAATTAGTATTTTGGTGGTGAACATGATGTAGTCCATGCAGAAATAGAAGTACAATGATGTACACCTGAAATTTTTACAATGTTATAAACCAATGTTACTGCAATAAACAAAAAGTAACTGCTTAAAAAAAAAAAAACAAAAAAAAAAAAAAAAAAAAAAAAAAAAAAAAAAAAAAAAAAAGAAAATATCAACAAAATGAAAGGGCAATCGACAGAATGGGAGAAACTTTTGCAAATCATATAT
Source organism: Ceratotherium simum simum (assembly GCF_057802395.1). Classification (NCBI taxonomy): domain Eukaryota; kingdom Metazoa; phylum Chordata; class Mammalia; order Perissodactyla; family Rhinocerotidae; genus Ceratotherium; species Ceratotherium simum. The sequence goes on from NC_141901.1 coordinate 39,726,963, forward strand.
CTGATAAGGAGTTAATATCAAAAATATGTAAACAACTCATACAACTCAATAGCAAAAAGACACAAACAATCTGAATAAAAAATGGGCAGGGGAAATAAATAGACATTTTTCCAAAGAAGAAATACAAATGGCCAACAGGCACATGAAAAGATGCTCAACATCACTAATTATTAGGAAAATGCAAATCAAAAGCACAATGAGATATCACCTCATAACTGTTAAAATGGATATTATCAAAAAAGACAAGAAATAAAAAGTGTTTGTGAGGATGTAGAGAGAAGGGAAGTTTGTGCACTGTTGGTGGGAATGTAAATTGGTACAGCCACCATGGAAAATAGTATGGAGGTTCCTCAAAAAATTAAGAATAAAACTACCATATGATCCAGCAATTCCATTTTTGGATATTTATCCAAGGGAAAAGAAAACACTAACTCAGAAAGACATATGCACCTCCATGTTCATTGTAACATTATTTACAATAACCAAGACATGGAGCAACCTAAGTGTCTCTCAATGATGAATGAATAAGGACAATATGGTGTATATATGCAATGGAATATTACTCAGCCATTAAAAAATTTTGTCATATGTGAAAACATAGATGGACATTTAGGGCATTATGCTAAGTGAAATGTCAGACAGAGAAGGACAAATACTGTATGATCTCACTAATATGTAGAAATGTGTTTTTAAAAAAAGTGAACTTGTTACTACAAAGAACAGATTGGTGGTTGCCAGAGGCAGGGTTTGGGAGGTGGTGACACAGGTGAAGGCAATCAAAAGGTAAAAACTAAGTATAGAATAAATAAGTCTGGGGATGTAATGCACAGCACAGTGAATATAGTTAATACTACTGTATTGTATACTTGAAAGTTGCTAAGAGAGTAGATCTTAAAAGTTCTCATCACAAAAAAAGATTTGTAACTATGTGTGGTGATGGAAGTTAGATTTATAGTGGGTATCATTTTGCAATATATACAAATATTGTATCATTATGGTATATACCTTTAACTAATAGAATGTTATACGTCAATTATATCTCAATTAAAAAAACACAAAGACAAACAGATTCTTGAAAGGAGAAATACAGAAGTTACTCATGACATACAAGGGATCCCCAAGGAGATTAACAGGTGATTAAGAAACCATAGAGGTCAGAAGACATTGGGATGACATACAGGAAGTTTTGAGAGAACAAAACTGTAAAACTTGAATTTACTATGCAGTAAAACTATCCCTCAAAAATGAAGGAGAAATTAAGACATAGTCAGATAAACAAAAACTGAGAATTTGTCACTAGCAGATCTGCCCTATAATAATTACTAAAGGGAGTTATTCAGGCTGAAATGAAAGAACACTAGTCAGTAAATAGAATGCATAGGAACAAATAAATAGCACCAGTAAAGGTCATTAAATAGATAAAAAAGAAAACATGAACAGTTTTTTGTGGTGGTTGTCGTTTGTGTTAGTTTTTTCTCTTAACTTACATAAAATAAATTTGCATAGTGCAAAAATTATAAATCTGAGTTAATGGGCACACAAGGTGAAAGATGGAATTTATATTATAATAACAGAACAAATCAGGATGAAACATAGCTATATAGGATCAAAGGTTAGTTTACTATTTAAATTAAATTGGTGTTAATCTAGTTGGGATTGCAGGATCAGGAAATTAATTTCATCCATGCAAATAAAAAATATTATGAGGAAATACTGTGAACAATTGTATGAAAAAAATTACATAGATTATGGACAAATTTCTACAAACACACAACTATCACAAGTCACTTAAGAATAAATTGAAAATTTAGATAAATCTATGACAAGTAAAGAGAATGAATTAGTAATCAAAACATTTCCTCAAAGTAAAGCCAGAATGGCTTCATCTTGAATTGTACCAGACGTTTAAAGGAGAACTAATGTCAATCCTTCACAAATGCTTCCAAAAAATATAATGGGAAATGACACTTAGGCACTTACCAACTCATTCTGTGAATCCAGAATTACCATGACATCAAAATAAGACAATGACATCACAAGAAAATACAGACCAATATCCTTATGACTATACATGCAAAAATCTTCCACAAATTACTAGCAAACTGAAACCACCAGCATATAAAAAAGGATTATGCAAGATGACCAAATGAGATTCATCCCAAACATGCAAGTTGGTTCAATATAAGAAAATTAAGCAATATAATATGAGATATTAGGAGATTAAAGGGGGAAAAAAAACACACGATCACCGAGGTAGAGGAAAAAAGAGTATTCGACAAAATTTAACACCCTCTCATGAAAAAGAACCACTCAACAAGTAGGAATTGAGGAGAACTTCCTCAATCTGATGAAGATATTTGTGAAAAATCCATAGCTCACTTATTAATTAATAGTGCAAAACTGAAAGCTTTCCCCATAAGATTAAAAAAAAAAAAATCTGAGTGTCTGATCTTATCACTTGTATTCAACACTATGCCATAGTTTCTAGCCAGAACAATTAGATAAGAAAAAGAATAAAATTTGCTCATATTAGAAAGGAAGATTTAAAATGGCCTCCATTTGAAAGTGACATGATTTTATACACAGAACATCCAAAAGAATCTATAAGAAACTATTAGACCAAACAAAGAAGTTCAGTAAAGTTTCAGGACACAAGATAAACATGCAAAAATTGGTTATATTTGTATATGCCACCAACATACACTTCAAAAATAATTCAAGAAAACAACTTCATTACAATAGAATCAAAAAGAAAAAGAATACTTAGCAATAAATTTAACAAAAGAAGTGCATGACTAGTATACTGAAAACTGCAAACATTCCTGAAAGAAATTAAAGAGCACCTAAATAAATGGAAAGACATAGCATGTACATGATTTAGTGACTTAATATTGCTAAGTTGGCAACACTCTCCTAAGTGAACTGCATATTCCATGCGGTCCCCATCAAAATTCCATTTGGATTTTTTTGGCAGAATTTGATAAGCCAATCCTAAAATTCAGATGGAAATAAAGAAAACCCAGAATACCCAAAACACTCTTGAAAAAGAGGAATAAAGTTGGAAAACTCACGCTTCATGGTTTCAAAATTTACTACAAACCTAAGTAATCAAGACAATGTAGTACAGACATGAGGATAGATCATTGCAATAAAACTTGAAAGAACAGAAATAAACCCACACATCAATGGTCAACTGATTTTCAACAAAGGTCCAAGACAAGTCAATGGGGGAAAGAACAATATTTCCAACAAATGGTGCTGGGAAAACTGGATATCCACATGCAAAAGAATGAAGTTGCACCCTTACCTGAGACCATAAACAAAAATTAACTCAACGTTAATAAAGACCTAAGTATGGGAGCTAAACTCTTTGAAGAAGTAAAGGTGAAAATATTCATGACATTGGATTAGGCAATAGTTTCTTAGATATGACACCTAAAGTACAAGCAACCAAATTAAGAATAGATAAATAGGACTTCAATAAAAATAAAACATTTTGTGCTTCAAAGGACACTATCATGAGCCAGCCCCTTTGCCCAGTGGTTAAGTTCAGCTCACTCCACTTCAGTGGTCCGGGTTCGGTTCCCAAGCGTGAACCTACATCACTCATCTGTTAGTGGCCATGTTGTGGTGGTGACTCACATAAAGAGGAAGATTGGCAGTGGGTGTTAACTCAGGGCAAATCTTCCTCAGCAAAACCAGAACAAAAAGGGACCAACCCCGGTGGCCTAGTGGGTTAAGTTCAGCATGCTCCGCTGTCTGCCTGAGTTCACTTCTTGGGCGCGGACCTATAGCATTCATCAAAAGAGGAAGATTGGCGACAGACGTTAGCTCAGGATGAACTTTCTTGAGAAACAAAAAAAAAAATGACACTATCAAACAAGTGAAATACAGGGGCCACCTGGTGGCACAGTGGTTAATTTCACGCACTCGGTTTCAGTGGCGCAGGATTTACAGGTTCAGATCCCAGGTGTGGGCCAACACACCGCTTGTCAAGCCATGCTGCAGCGGCATCCCATATAAAGTAGAGGAAGATGGGCACAGATGGTAGCCAGGGCCAATCTTCCTCAGCAAAAAGAGGAGAATTGGCAAAGAATGTTAGTTCAGGGCTAATCTTACTCACACACATACAAAAAAAGTGAAATACAATCTAGAGAATGGGACAAAATATTTGCAAGTCATATATCTGATAAGGGTCTATCCAGAATACATAGATACCTAATATCTAATAACCCTGATGGTCTAGTGGTTATGATTCAGCACTATCACCTCAGGAGCCCAGATTCATTTCACAGTCAGGGAACCATACCACTTATTTGTCAGTTGTCATACTGTGGTGGCTGCATGTTGGGGTGATGCTGAAAGCTACGCCACCAGTATTTCAAATACTAGCAGGGTCACCATGGTGGAGAGGTTTCAGTGGAGCTTCCATATTAAGACAGACTAGGAAGAAGGACCTGGCCACCCACTTCTGAAAAAATTGGCCATGAAAACCCTATGAATAGCAGTGGAACACTGTCTGATATAGTGCTGGATGACAAGAGGATGGTGCAAAAAGAATGGGCAAGGCTCAACTCTGTTGTACACAGGATTGCTAGGAGTCTGAATTGACTTGACAGCACTAACTACAAATCCAAAATACATAAGAGACTCTTGCATCTTAATAATAAAAAGACAAATTACCCAATTTGCTAAAATTGTTAAAGGATTCAAATAGACTCTTCTCCAAAAAATATACAAATGGCCAATAAACACATGGAAAGATGTCCCACACCATTAGTCATTAGGGAAATGCAAATCAAAACTACATTGAAGTAATATTTCATACCCACTTGAAATATTCTATTTGTATTTTTTAATCAAAAAGTTGGACAATGACAAGTGTTGACAAGATGTGGAGACATTGAAACCTTCACTCAACTCCTGGTGGGAATGTAAAATGGTGCAGCCAATTTGGAAAACAGCTTATCATTCCCACAAAAAGTTCATCAGCTACTGTATGACCCAGCATTTTACTCCTGGGTAGACTCCCAAGAAAATTGAAAACATGTTCACATAAAAACTTGGCATTGCTTATGATAGTCAAAAAGTACAAATAACTGAAATGTTCATCACAGATAAATGGATAGTCGAAATGTGGTATATACATACAATCAAATATTTAATCTCATTTTCTATTTTCTGCTTGTGTTGAGGTTGGTTTGCTCTACTTTTCCTAGTCTCTTAAATTGGAAGTTTAGGTTATTGACTTAAGATCTTTCTTCTCTTATTAAAAGATAGCTATATATATTTATATATATAGGCATTTATAGCTATGAATTTTCCTTTAAGTACTGCTTTCAATATATCCCATTAGTTTGGGGATGTTATGTTTCCAGTGTTTTCCTTCTCAAAGTAGATCCTAATTCCCTTGTGATGTCTTCTTTTACTCTTTGGTTGCTGAAGAGTATGTTATTTAATCTCCATGTGTCTGTAAGTTTGCCAAATTTCCTTTTGTTGATTTCTAATTTCATTTCATTGAGGTTGCAGAACACACTTTGTATAATTTCCATCTTTTTAAGTTTAATGAAGCTTGTTTTAGGGCCTAACATATTGTGTTTTCTGTAGGATGTTCCATGTATGCTTGAGAAGAATGTGTAAACCACTAAATAGTCAGCAGTTCAATAGATGGAGTGTGGAGTGTTCAATAGATGTCTGTTACTTCTAACGGTTTTTGTCTTATCAAGGTAACATTGGTTTAAAACATTATAAAGATTTCATGTGTACATCATTATAATTCAACTTCTGTATACACTACATTATGTTCACCACCAAAAATTTAGTTTCCTTCTGACACTGTACAAGTGTGCCTCTTTATTTCATTTACCCTCCCCCCTTTCCCCTCTAGTGACCACCAATCTGTTCTCTGTATCTATGTGTTTGTTTGTTGTTATTGTTTTTTATCTTCCACAAATGAGTGAAATCAAACAGTATTTGTCTTTGTCTGTCTGACTTATTTTGCTTAGCCTAATACCCTCAAGGTCCATTCATGTTGTCGCGAATGGCAAGATTTCAACTTTTTTATGGCTGAGTAGTATTCCATTGTATACCACATCTTCTTTATCCATTCATCTATCGACGGGCACTTAGGCTCTTTCTGTGTCTTGGCTATTGTAAATAATGCTTCAATGAACACAGATGCATATATCTTTTTGCATTGGTGTTTTCATATTCTTTGGATAAATATCCAGAAGTGGCATAGCTGGATCACATAGTAGTTCTATTCTTAATTTTTCGAGGAATCTCCATACTGTTTTCCATAGTGGCTGCACCACTTTACATTCCCACCAGCAGGATATGAGGGTTCCCTTTTCTTCACATCCTCTCCAACACTTGTTATTTCTTGTCTTTAATAATAGCCATTCTGATGAGCATGTGGTGTTATCTCATTGTGGTCTGATTTGTATTTCCCTAATAATTAATGATGTTGAACATCTTTTCATGTGCATGTTGGCCATCTGTATGTCTTCTTTGGAAAAATGTCTATTCATCCTCTTCCCATTTTCTAATTCTATTATTTGTTTTGTTGTTGCTGAGTTGTATGAGTTAAATGTTAGATATTAACCTCTTATCAGATATCAGATTTGCAAATATCTTCTCCCAATTGGTAGGTTGTCTTTTTGTTTTGTTGATGGTTTCTTTTGCTATGTAGAAGCTTTTTAGTTTGATGTAGACTCCTTTGTTTAGTTTTGCTTTTGTTTCCCTTGCCTGAGGAAACATATTCAAAAAACTACTGCTAGGACAGATGTCAAAGAGAATACTGCCTCTGTTTTCTTCTAGGAGTTTTATGGTTTCAGGTGTTATATGCACATCTTTAATTCATTTTGAGTTAATTTTTATATGTGGTATAAAATAGTGGTCTAGATTCATTCTTTTGCATGTGACTGTCCACTAATTGATTTTTATGCTCTATTATCTTCTATTTCCTTGATGATCTTATCTCTAGATTTTCAATACATTGCTAAAATTGGGGTATTGAATTCTCTGACTATTATCATTGAATTGTGTATTTCTACCTTCTCTTCTGTCATTTTTTGCCTCCCGTATTTTGGGAATCTGTTTGTAGGTTCATATAGGTTTATAATTGTTATATCTTCTTGATGGATAGACCGCATTGTCATTACGAAATATACATCTTTGTCTCTAGTAACAATTGTTGTCCTAAAGTCTATTTTATCTGAAATTAGTATATTCACTCTAGCTCTTTTAGCCATTGTTTGCATGGCATATCTTTTACCATCTTTGTGTTTTCAGCCTTTTTGCATCTTTGGATGTAAAGCATATGCCCTGTAGGCAGCATACATATGGATCATGTTTTTTATTTTATTTATTCTGTCAATCTTTGCCTTTTAACTAGAACTACTAATCTGTTTACATTGAATTTAATTATTAACATAACATTTAGCTCTGTCATTTGTAAGGTTTACACCTGCCATTTTTCTATTAATTGTCTATATGTCTTAAATATTTTTTGTTACCCTATTCTGCCATTCCTAAATTCCTCATGATAAAGTTATTTTCTATTGTACCATATTATTTTCTTGTCATTTCTGTTACTATATATCTTTTCATTATTTTCTAATTGTTCTGGAGATTACAATTTACATATTAATTTATAGATATTTAGTTTGTATTAATACCAACTTAATATATATGTATTTATACTATTATAACATATATAATATCTATACAGGAGAATTCAATTAAATAGACTGAATTTAAGATCAACATATCAAACTTAATAGGCCATAATACGTCAGTTGTACCAACAGAAATATAATTGAAGGAAAAAAGTTATCATTTGCAAGAGTAAAATAATGCCTGGAATTAAATGTAATAAATGGTTTGCCTTAACTGAAACCTGCCTTTCCACTTGCAGATCATTATCTCCCCCTGAACTTCCCTGAACCTCTCAAGAAGAGGACAATCACTTTATCACACCACATACCTTAGGGTAGAGAGGTGGTCAAGCCTTCCTTGCTTCTCTCTCTGGTAGCCAGGTCACAACTCCTCCACCACATCTTCATCCCCCACTCCTTTGAGGATATATCTGGCTATATTACACACTAACTGCCACATCACAGTCATCTATCAACCATCCTCTGATTTCCTCTCACCAAAGACAGGATCAGATATTTTCCTGAGCCAAATTCCTTCACTCACTCAGCATGGTATCAGTACGCATGTGTATCAATTAGGATGCTTGAATTCCAGAATTGAATGCCTCACTTGTGATACAGCAGTCAAGAAGCCACCACCAGCACCATTGGCTTCAGAGCCATGTCTAATCTGCTAGATACACATTAGTAAAAAATCAATATCCAACAATTTTTCTCCCAATATCCATGGATATGGTGCTGCAGAAAATCCAGTCCCTCTATGACTGGTCTTAACACAGAAACAGCAGAAAAAGCAAAGGAGTAGCTTCTATCTCACTGCCACCCTCCAATTCACATCTGAAAATAACATTCACATCACATCCAGAGTCCTAGCTGCAAGAGAGCCTGGGAAATGTGGGTTAGCTCTCCTGCTCCTGCAGTACAGGAATCCCACTGAGTGCCTACATGCCATAACCACCACAATTTCTCCACTGTCCTGCTAAAATTCCATGGATCGACTCATAAACACCCTGGCCAGCCTCCTAAATGCACTTTTTCACTGTCATTCAGTCTCACATACATAGTAAATTATAGGCTTTGGATCAATCTAACTGTCCTCAATCTCTGCAAAACACTCTCGCTGCCTGACAAAATCACTAGCCTCCCAGACAACACCATTATAAACTCACGATATCTAGCCTCAAACAATCTTTAACACCACTCAGTAATCAGTAATGTGCATGACAGCTATTTAAATATAAATAATGTAAATTTATAATAGCTTATATATTTACATTTATATAAATAACATAAATTTATAATATCTAGCATGTATTGAGTTCTTGCTTTGTGACATACATTGTTATAATCATTCTGAATGCTTTAACTCACTTAATCCTCATAAATACTCAGTGAGATAGGTATCATTCTCCCCACATTCCGGATTAGAAAACTGAGACATAGAAAGACTAAGTAATTTGTTCAAATCCATATAGATGGGACTTGAACCAGGATTCAAATACAGGTGGTTTGGCTCCAAAGACCACCTTTTTTCATCCTTCTGCTGGCTGCCTCTCACATTCAAAAACATCCATCAGCAATGGACCAAATTGTTTCCCCCCCAAAATTCATGTGCTGAAGCTCTAACTGCCAATGCGATGGTATTTGGAGATGGGACCTTTGCAAGGATTTTAAGTTTAGATGAGGCCCATGAGGGTTGGACCCTCATGGAGAGATTACTGCCATGAGACATATCTCTCTCTCTCTCTCTCTCTGACAAATGAGGACACAGGGGGAAAGGTGACCATTTGTAAGCCAGGAAGTGGTCTTTCACCAGAACCCAATCACGCTGGCACTCTGATCTGAGACTTCTAGTCTCCAGAAGTGTGAGAAAATTAATTTCTGTTGGTTAAGTCACCATCTATATTATCTTGTTATGTCAGATGAGCAGACTAAGACACCATCCTACCTTATCACTCTTGTCAAATGACAGGGCCTCCTATATCTCAGGGAAAAGTAGAGAGCAGAAAGGGAGGATTTCAACCTCCTACCACCAAAACTTTAACTGACCTGCATTTATTTATGTCGGTCCTAACTTGCTCTCTTGCCCCCATGGAAGACATTGAGCTCCCAGTGTCTAAAGTTAGTACCTTTACTGCACTAAAGTCCCTTCTCCACCCACCTCTCTCAGACCCTGGCTTTCTAATGTATTTCCTTGTTCTTTGGTATGATCCACTGATCCATCTCCGCACACTCCTTTCCTGCAGCCCTTAAATTTCTCAGTACTCTCTCTTCTTAACATTCCCCTTAACCTCACACCCCCAACTATTGTCCTATTTACCCCTCTTCCACATCACAGTCACACTTCTACACTTCCTCCAAGACACTCCCTCCTCACCTTCCTCTCCTAGCACTCAGAACATCTTCAGGCGATCTCTCCAGCAGGTGATATTATTGACCTCTCTCGCCTTATTAAAACACTCTCTTCCCTCAGTTTTCTTGATATCACACTCTGCTGATCTCCCTTTCCCACATGACATCCTCCTCAGCCTCTTTTCCTGGTTCCTCTTCCTTTATGTACATTCTTCCCTCAAATGTCGGTGACTCCAAGGATTTTGTCATAGCCCCCTTTCATCTCATTTTTCATTCTCTCACTGGGACATCTACTTGGTGGGCTCCAATTATCATTCACATACTGCTAATGTCGAAGTCTATATCCCCACCCCACACCATCTGCTTAGCATCAGACCCTGCATTCAACTCAACAGGTATCTCCACTGGGGGCTCACACTCAGCATGTCCAATGCTTCATTCATTATCTTCATTTCCATCCTATTTATGTGTTCCCACTCTAAATCATTGGCACAATCCAGACTCTTGGACATTTACCTTGGCTCCTACCTGTCCCTCCACCCCCTTGGGTGGTGGATCAAGTACCTACAACATGTCAGGTCCTGTGCTAAGCACCTCACACGCAATGATTTTATTTTATTGTTACAATCTTAAGAGGTTAAAAGAAAATAGTGAAACTTTAGCTGTTTCTAGCACTTATTGGTAAGGAAATTGAATCAGAATTCCCTAACTATAGCAGGCAGTAATATTATTATTAACTACATTTCAAACAATCTATGGGAGAAGTGCACAACCTGAATTTAAAAATGTTTCATATTTTCAATATAAACCAAATGGTAAGGGGGATGGGTCAGGAACTGGAGGTGAGTACACAAGATAACACCTACAGAGCCTAACAGGGCTCAATGCCACCAGTGCCCTGCCACACCCTCTAATCCACTTCGTAGAGCTTGACTATCTTAATCTTCACTTCTGCACACTCCTTCAAGAACCTCAATACATTCCCCACAACCTGGAATCCAAACTTTTTAACCTGGTGTTCAAGTCTATCATTAGTATATAGAAGCATGACAATTTTTTCCTCTTTGGTTTCTTTCCTGTAATCTTGCTAAACTCAATTATTAGTTCTAGAGGATGTTCTATGTAGACAACCATGTTCTCTACAAATAATGATAGGTTTCCCCTGCCTCTGTCCCAATTTGTGTACCTTTTATTTCTCTTGCTTGGCATAATGCACTGGCTAGGACTTCCAGTACAACGTTGAATAAAACTGCTGAAACTGGACATCTTTTCTTATTTCCAATACCAGGGAAAAACATTCAGTTTTTCCCTGTTAAGACTGACTTAACTGTGGCTCTTGGGAATATACCCTTTTTCAGATTTAACAGTTTCGTTGGTTTCTGCTCTTATCTTTATTATTTCCTTCTTCCTGCTTGTTCTAAGTGTTTTTAACTTTCAAGTTTCAGAACATGAGAGCTATTTATGATATATTTCTTCTTTTCTAATATAAGCCTTTAATCCTACAATTTTTCTATAAGCACTACTTTAGCTTCAGCCCACAAATTTTGATATGTTGTATTTTCATTTTCATTTAGTTCAGTTATTTCCTAATTTCCTTGGAGACTTCCTCTTTGACCCACAGAATATTTACAATTGTCTTGTATAATTTCTAAGTGTTTCGAGACGTTTCTGTTCTCTTTCTATTACTCATTTCTAGTCTAATTCCATTATGGTCAGACAATATACTTCATATTTTTCAAATCTTTTACTTTATTTTTTTTATTTATTATTTTGTGTGTGTGTGTGAGGAGATCAGCCCTGTGCTAACACCTGCCAATCGTCCTCTTTTTTTTTTTTTTTGCTGCAGAAGACTGGCACTGGGCCAACATTCGTGCCCATCTTCCTCCACTTTATATGGGACACCACCACAGCATGGCTTGCCAAGCAGTGCGGCAGTGCACGCCCGGGATCCGAACTGGTGAACCCCAGGCCGCTGCAGTGGAGCACGCAGACTTAACCACTTGTGCCACCGGGCTGGCCCTCAAATCTTTTAAATTTGTCAACGTTTGTTTTATGACCCATGATAGAACCTATCTTGCTGAATTTTCAGTCTGCTTTGAAAAAAATGCATAGTGTGCTGTTGTTTGGTGGAATGTTCTAAAATGTCAATTAAGTCAAATTGGTTGGTGGTGGTGTTCGCTTCTACACTCTTGCTGATTTGCTACCTACTACTTCCGCTTCTGGGGGAGGAGTTTAACCGTCTAAGACTATAGTAGTGCATTTGTCTGTTTCTCCTTTTACTTCTGTCATTTTTTACTTCATGTGTTTTGAAGCTCTGTTGTTAGGTGCATACACATTTAGGATTGTTATCTCTTCCTTGTCAATGGACCCCTTCATCATTATGTGATACTGTGATATAATAGAAACATATATTTGGTCTTCCTCTCCATTTCTGGCACAGAGCTCCCAAAGCCCTAAAAATTTCCTGTGGTGAGAGAGATAAAGGTGTCTTTTGTTATGTTAATAAGGTGACTTTTGGAATGCACCTAGGATGGGGGCCTGCTGCCAGTGGGGCCAACCAGGTGATTAGAGGTTGGAACTTTTCGTTCCACCTCCCACCTCTGGAGAGGGGAGAGGAGCTAGATATTGAGTTCAATCACCAATGGTCAATGATTTAATCAATCATGCCTATGTAATAAGGCCTCCATATAAACCTAAAAGGACAGAATTCAAAGAGCTTCCAGGCTGTTGAACAGGTGGAGATTTAGGGCAAGTGACACACTCAGAGAGTTCATAGAAGCTCCATGCCCTTTCTCCACACCTTGCCCTATGCATCTCTTCCATCTGGCTGTTCCTGAGTTATATCCTTTTATAATAAACTGGTAATCTAGTAAAATGTATCTATGACTTCTGTGAGCCAATCTAGAAATTGATAGAACCCAAGGAGAGGGTCATGGGAACCTCTGATTTATAGCCAGGCAGTCAGCAGTACAGGTAACAATCCAGGCTTGCAACCGGTGTCTGAAATGGAGGCGGGACAGTCTGGTAGGACTGAATTCTTGAATGGTGGAATCTGATGCTACATTCATGTAGATATTGTCAGAATTGAGTTGAATTGTAAAACACACAGCTAATGCCCAAGAATTGCTTGTTGGCATGGGGAAACACCCCCACAGACACACACATTGAAGTTGGTACCAGAACCCGATTACATCTCCATCATTACTTCTGGGAATTTTTATCCTCTGAAGTCTACTTTCTCTATTAATTAGCCATTCCAGCTTTCTTTGAATTAGTGTCTGCACATTATATCTGTTTCTCTTCTCTTACTCTTAACCCAGGTGTATTACTAATTTTAAGGACAAGCCAGATGGAGAATGTTGTTTCCTGAGTGATCACAGTCCTTTAGGCCTATGTCCAATTGTCTGCTCCCACAACTGAGGTGTCCCCTCGGCCATCCTCTGCCTCTTCCTGTTCCTCCCCACCAGGGTCCTTGTTAAAGACCCACACAAATTGCATCACCACATTATCCATGCAGGCCTTTGGTTTTCCTGACTGCTGATTTTTCTGAGATCCCCTCTCTCAACCCTCTTTTCTTCCTAGCTCTCTCATTCTCACTTACTGTCACACTGAGTATCATGTTTTTCTTGCTATCACAGAAACCATGCAGCCTGAGACAGTTCCCAGGGCCCCACCTACTCCTATCTCCATCCCCCAGTGGGGCTGAATCAAGTGTGACGATGATAACGGTTTCCTTCAGGCTAAAGTTCCAGAACTGGACACAAGAGGGAGAAGATATGTGGGGAAGACACCACTGGGTGAGGACTGGAGGGTTCCCCTCACCACTCCAGCCCCTGTTGAGGTCCTAAGAACAAGAACAGTGACAACAATTTATAGTGGTGTCTCTCAACAGAGTTGATTTCCCTTTCGTGAATTAAAAAAAAAAAATGCTATAAAAAAATGAGTCAAGGGGACAATGGTGAAAGGAGAGAAAGACTGTCAAATATGGACAAGTATCCACCAACAGCCATGGTCCACATATGGCAGGAGAGTTATTGACAGCACAGGCCAAGAACAGATGAGGGAGGACATGGGACACTAGAGGTGCAAACTCCCAGAAGAGACAGTTCCCACTTTAAATATTCACTTTCTTTTATTCTAGATATAAAATGTTGAACATGTTAAGTTCCACAAAAGCTGGCTCTGCTTCTGCCTCTTATCCCCTCAGACACATTGTTTTCCCCTCAGACACATTGTTTTATCATTTATTCCCTCCCCAGTCTTATGATAACTTCTCCCTCTCTCCTGAAGCTGTTCTCTCATCCTAAAAATATGACTGAACCTCTTCCACTAAAGAAAATCAAAAACCTACTAAATCTTATGACCTCTCTCTTGATCCGTCTCTTTCTTGCTCATCACCAGCAAGCTTCTTGAAGAAAAATCTGCATTTTCTGTTTCCACTTATTCAGTTCTTACCCACGTCTCTCCCTGGCTCTCACTGGGCTCACTAGTGTAATGAGGTAGGAAAGTCTCACTCACCAGAACTCCCAAAGGGGATGCTGATGAGGGCTGGAAGCCTGTTGAAGCTGCTCCCGGAGAACGAATTAAACTAAGGGACAATGGCTTATATACCCAGAGGACATTTGAGGGCAGGAGAGTGGTCATGTGTGAGGACCTCGGGTGTTAGAAGGAGGCGGTGATGTAGGCAATGGCAAAGGGGAAATTCCGTGTGTTGCCAATGAGATTTGATACCTCCCCTGGATACACCAAATCTATCATTATATCAACAAACTCGTACTTTGTAGAGCAGAACCAAGAGATCAGGTTTGAATGCAGGCATGAAGGGGTTAATGTGGGAGGGAAAGGAAGTGGGAGGACCATGAGATGGTAAAGTTGTATATTTCAGAAGGCACAGGGGGACTTGTATTGTGTCAAACTCCAAAAAGGCTCTAACCTAATTCAATCAGTTCTTTGAGGACAAGATTAGCAGATACCATGTACTCGCTCATCCGACACCAGTCAAGGCACTGATGGAGAATGCCTTCCCATACTGCAGAGGAAGAAAAGCTAAGAACAATGTTTTCCAGATTCCTGGAATATTCCTGGACTAAGGTCCCAGCAACTGTTTTTACATACACAGGAATTTTGTTTGAGACTGAGTTACACTAGGTCAA
Source organism: Ceratotherium simum simum (assembly GCF_057802395.1). Lineage (NCBI taxonomy): Eukaryota > Metazoa > Chordata > Mammalia > Perissodactyla > Rhinocerotidae > Ceratotherium > Ceratotherium simum. The sequence continues at coordinate 39,742,126 of NC_141901.1, forward strand.
GGCAGGGTGCAGGGCATCTGTTTTGCTGGCATGGAATGCTGGCAGAGATAGAAACATTACAGATTAGCAGCTCCTGATCCTGCAGCTTTCTGTTCATGGCAGAGGCAGCAGCTCTTTTACCAGCCAAGTTCTGCAGTGTGGTTCTAGAAGTCATTTCTGGGACCTGACTTGAGTTTGTTTCTTCAGCCCTATTAAAACATTGTTGAGTTAATAGAGAACCTTTATTAAATATTTTCTGTCTTACAGTAGCTGAAGATAATAATGAGTCTACAACTAAAAACTTGACAAATCCAATAAATATGAAAAATAGTTCCCGGCAAGAGAATCTAAAGGAAAATAGAATATGGAATTCTCTATCTGACGCGAGTGAGTGGGAAAGCCAGGAGGATGTAGTGTATTTTATTTCATTGATTTTCTATAACCTCAACAGAGAAAATAAAAACAGCTGCATGGTTCTGTGTGAGACAATTTTGAAATATCTCCTTTTTGTGAGGCTGGCCAGCCCAAGAAACACTATTCTGGGGGTGAGGGGCCTCCAGTGTTGGGTGATGGTAGCTCATGTGCTCAGGTCACTCAAACCAGCTTCTGTGCCCATGGCAATGAGGTGGGAGCCCTGCACTGAACTAAGTTCTAAAGGCTGCAGGATGGGAGAAGTCTGACATGGATAAATGTGGACACTGCTTAATCTGTCCTTGCTGAATCTACACAACAGACATTCCCACAGTCTCCAGTCAGTAAGGGACACCCAGAGGGCTAAATCATCATCAACGCCTCTACTTGTCTAGCACTTCCCGGTTTACAAAGCACTTCCACCTGTGAGAGACAAGTATCATTAGGATTACCTTCCTATTTTACAGACAAGGAAACTGAGGATCCAAAGATGTTCATCAATAAACCCAAGGTCAGGAAGCCCGTAGGCGGCAGAGCCAGGCCTAGAACCAGGTCTCTGGACTTTCAGACCAGTAGTCTTTCCAGATCCAAGTCCCTCTCAGGGAAGTGAATCTGCCACACTAAGATCTCTTCAGACCTTGAGAAGCAACACTGAGGGGGAGGGAGGCCAGGCCTGTCCCCCAGCGGCATCTCACCTCCCTCACATCACCCCCAGGCAGGGGAACCAAGGCCTGCGTCTGCATCTCACAGCCTCTGAGAACCAAGGCGGCCCCTGGCCAACCACACCGCCTCCCCCTGCACTCAGTGCTTCAGAAATGGGCCTGCGCCTCCAGCCCAGCCCACGCTTGCAAAGGCTGCTGGCCTGAAGCCTCAACTGGTCTCCCAGCAAGGCCTGGGACCCTCATATCCATGAGCTGAAGACTGGTGAACCCTCATCCCTCCCTGGGGCAGTGGACACTGTCCTCCTAGGGAGTGTCTCAGTCCGGCTTTCACAAGGTCTTTTCATTTTAGTCTTAACCATCCCAACAGTCACACCAACTACATTACCTTTTAAACCTGGAGAAGCCCCACTGGTGGAGACTGCTCCCATTCCCACCTGGGCCCTGCTCCCTTGCAGGGCTCCCGACTAACCTCAGTTTGTCGGTGACATTCACCCCAACCACATCAATCGGCCCCTTTCTGCTGGACTTCCTTTATCACAAAGTTTCCCTCATGGGTCTTGGCTGAACAGGTTCCCAGCATCTCTCTTCTGTCCATCCGGGGAGGACAGATCACGACACCCAGTACAACCTTCCACACACCCCAGGGGCTCAGGCCACACCACTCCACCCCACAGGGCAGAGGGTGGGCTTTCCGGATCCAACATACAGACCCTGAGAATGTGCCCTCAGACCTTTGAGACCCCCTCCCAATGGGGACACAGACGGGAGGGAGAGCCCCAGCAGGAGCAGTTAACTGGAAAACACCTCCCCATTTATAGGAGTCAATCTTCTGCCCCTGTGGAGCTAAGAAAGAACACCCCATCAGCCTCCAGTCTGTGAGCCTTCTCCTGCTCCCTGGAGTAAGACCCTCCCTCCTGTCCCCTGTCACATGTTTGCTGACCCTTCCAGAAGCAGCTCAAAAGGCGACCACTGGGAGCCTGCCCTGTCCTGTCTCAGATGGAATTAGGTGCTCTCTGTGCTGGGTTCTCACAGCACTTTACCAAGTTGTCAGCCATTTGTCACATCAACAGACATCACAGGCTCTTGCCCTCCCCCTTCTGATGCAGGACCCAGGTCGTGTGAACAGCTGAGGCAAGGAGGTCCCTCAGGCTGGTGCAAGTGCAGGTTGGCACCTGAGAGTGGGTGTCTCATTGTCTCAACCCTCCCTGTGAGGACCCTGGGGTGTCACATATGCTCTCGAACAAGACAAGCAGCTCTCAGCTAAACTACCCATGGCAGCCATCACTGGTTTCCATTCAGCAAATATTTACTGAGCACACCTGTGCCTTGGCACTGCCAGGGCCTTCCCTTCCCGTCCCGGTCACCATCTGCTTCACTGAACCCCGAGGTGGCTTCACAGGAACAGGAGGTCACCCAGCACCTCCTCTTCTGACAGACACTCGGCCCCTGAGGACCCACAACACAGCATTCTGTGGAAAAATAAAGCTGATTTTCCCTCTGCTAGCTGTCCCAACGGACCCTGAGCAGTGACGTGTGTGCTGTCCTTCCCTAGCTAACACCACAGCCCACCCTGTCCTGGGTGGGTGCCCCACCTCCCTAGGATCCAGGCAGGACTCCATCATGGGTTGGGCCCAAAGACAACTCCCAGTGTCCGCCATCTTGCTTTCCAGGGAGGACGGTGTATGCATCTTTTACTACTCAAATTCAGTTATTTGCCCTCAATAACAAAATAGAAGAAGGGGGAAAAAATAGAAACTTAAATTGTGCAGCAATTCTACTCTAGTAGTATTCACTCTATTCAAAAGCTGAAGGACTTGGAGTGACATTGAGATGGAAGCTGTAAATACATGGGTTCCCTTGGTGTCCCTTGGTCCGTTTCTCTGCTCACACCAGCCTTTCCTGGTGGGCAGTGCTGTGCTGGTAACTGCCTAACAGCTGCCTCCTCAGGAGGAAGAAGCCTTGGTCTCTCGCATTTGACAATTTCTGTGGTGTAAATACTCCCACTAGGGCTCATTTCAAACCACCAACATGATCACACTGAACACAGAGTTGGGAAAAGATGCATGAAACCAGCTCTCACAAGCCAGTTCTTCCTAGCTCCAGCACACCACTGTCTGTGGGAAAATCTGGTGTTTCAATATGAAGGACTCGTGTTTCCTACAGCATGGCCCCTAATATCAGCCAACTGTTCCATCGGAAAGAAAAGGCATCTCTTCCAGACCAGGAGGAAACACCTGCTGAGGGTGGTAGGTCAGCCTCCAATACAGCAGCATCCTAAGGGATTCACAGGAGTAGTGTTAACTGTATTTGATTTCCACCTTAAAATCTAATTTTCCCCTTCAACAACCAAAGCTAAGGCTTGGCTACTCCTCAGCGACCCTCCTCCTTCACTAGACAGTCCTGGCCCAAACTCAGGTGGGGACCCTACATCCTGTCTACCTCCCCATGAGATGGTATCCTGAGGGCAAAGAATGACTTTTTCCGTGGGAGCCCAGCATGCTTGGAAACAAGACTCTGGAGACAAACTGAAGTTGATTTCATTCCTGCTTCTACCACTAAGCTGTGTAATCATGGGCAGATCCTCAATGGCCTCATCTGTAAAATGGGACATTACCTATTTCACAGGGTTGTTGGGAGGACTAAATAAATATAGTACAAGAAGCAGCCAGCACAGAGCACCACCAACAGTCACAACACCACTACCTCCCTACTTCATCTCCCCAGGGGAGTGGGACCTGAGCCATAGTCAGACAATGTCGCCACCTAGTGGCTGTGCTCAGAATCGCCCAAGGCCTGCAGGTGTTCCTGGATTTGAGGAAAACTGCATAGAGAAGAGAAGAGAGTTTTCACAGATTATCTTGAACAGACATTTCTTTTGCTGTTTGTCCTAAGGACCATTTTCACAGGCTTTAATTTTTTTAAATAATTTTCCCACTTTCACTGGGGGGTAGGTCAACTGGTATCATGCCAGAAGTCAATCAATCCTTCCAACACAATTTTGATTTCTTTTATCAATAGGCCTTTATACTACCATCTGTGCTATAGTTATTACTTAGCTAGTCCAGCATAAGCCATAGACTCTCACTCTTTTTTCCTTGACTAATAATTAACTGTTTCATATTTTGGAAGCCAAATGACATTTCCTTTGGTGGCTTTTATTTCAACTACTCTTACTTCTAAAGATGCTTGTGATAATTTCCTGACCCCTTTGTGCCATTAAAGACTACTCATTTCCAAAGAAGCAGGACTATAATGAGGCCTGTGGATTTGGGTGGAATCTGTGTCTATGGATGAGAAATCTCACTCTCAATTCCCAGCACTTGAAAAAGTGCTACCACCTCAAGTAGCACCAAGCAGAACTAGTGCCCAGATCTTAGTTTCTAATACTGTTCCCCATAAGAAGAACTAGAGCTCTTTGGAGAAATGGCTGAACCTACAAATCCAGCAGTTCCACTTCTGGGTGTATAACTGAAGGAAATGAAATCAGGATCTTGAAGAGAATCTGTCTGCCACTCCCATGGTCATTGCAGCATTATTTACAGTAGCCAAGACATGGAAACACCCAAGTGTCCACTGAAAATGAGTAGATAAAGAAAATGTGCTGTGTGCATATACAGTGGAATATTACTCATCCATAAAAAGAAAAAAATTTGCCTTCTGTGACAACACGTATGGGCCTTGAAGGCCGTATGCTAGGTGAAATAAGTCAGACAGAGAAAGGCAAATACTCTGTGTTCTCACTTATACGTGGAATCTAAAAAAGCTGAACTCATAGCAATAGAGAGTAGACCGGTGGTTGCCAGGACTGGGGACTGGGGGAGACGGGGAGATGTTGGTCAAAGACTACAAACTTCCAGTTATAAAATGAAAATGTTCTGGGGATCTAGTGTACAGCATGGTGACTATAATTAACAACACTGTATTATAGACTTGAAAGTTAAGAGAGTAGATCCTAAATGTTATCAACACCAGTGCAAAAAAATGGTAATTATGTGAGGTGATAGAGCTGTTAACTATCCTCATTGTGGTAATTATTGTGCAATATACACCTGGGTCAAATCATCATGTTGTACATCTTAAGCTTCCATATGTTATATGTCAGTAATATCTCAGTAAAGCTGGGGGAGAAGAATGTTTATGGTGGTTAGCTTTGTGAGGTGAGATAACAAGTGATTTTTGTTCTTCTGTGCAATTTTCTATGTTTTCCAAATTTTGTGAAATCAACATGGATTATTATCAGAAACAAAAAAAAAAACCCTTATTATTAAAAATTTCTATGCCCATTGGCCAATCAGGCAAGGAGAATGTGTGCTGAGATTCAAGTAGAGAGTGGGGATGGGAGGGAGCAGGGGGCAGGGAGAGAGAGGGACTAAAGTCTCTCACCCAGCAGTCATGGACTCCTTATGCACCAGTGGTTCCCCTGCCAGACCCTGATGCTCCAAATCAGCCTCATCCTAGGTGAGTAGCAGAACAGGCTGGGCCGCTCCAGGGAGGGTGTGGTGGGATGCTGAGGAGTCAGGTGTGAGGGGGACGGGTGGGCAGCTGGAGCTTGCATGGTGTTAACGTCCTGATTCCTCAAGTTTCTTTGAGGTTGATTGGGAGGGAAAGGGGTCTAGGGCTTTTCTGGGACGCCCTCAGGAAATTCCTCAGAACATGAAAACGTCATCAAACCTCTACTTCAAAAGGCAATTATTTGCCCTGCCGTGTTGGGCTGCTGCCGCGGAGATGTCAGAACAGTGACTCATTGTCCACCTTCCTGTTTGGCGGGAACCATCTCCACAATCTCAGGTCCTTGTCTCCATTCCCCAGTCTCCTTCCTTCTTTTCCTCCCCGGCAGAGGAGGGCATGTGTGGTGAGTGAGGGGCCAGGACAGCTTCCTACTGCCCCATCATTAGGGACAGCTGAGCTGTGGCACCATCTGCAGAGGCAGGGGAGGCGGAGGCAGCCAGGGGGAGTGGGACCTTCCCCTCTCACTCTGCTGGTGACCGATGTGTGTGGTTACAAGTTGTTTCCAAGCTCTCCATGGGGGCGGGGGTTATGCTGCAGGTGCTGCCTCATGGGAACCAGGCTCTGACTTGGTGGCCTGGTGCCCCGCCCTTGTCCCCAAAACATCCTTGTGGTGGAAAGAGGGGCTGAATTCTGCAGTCAGACCCAAGGTTCACAAATTCTGGGCCTACCACATATTGGCCATAAAATTTTGAACAAATTGTGTATATCCTGGAAAAGTCGCTTTATCTTCCTGAACTTCAATTTCCTCACCTGTAAAATGGATAGAATAATACCTAAGTGGAGGTGTTATTTGGGAGATTAAACGAATTAGTGCACTTTCCAGCTAGTGTCTGACACAGGGACACAGATTACTCATGTATTTAGCATACATTTCTTACTTGATGAAAAACTTGTAAATAGACACTGTAAAAGAAACAAAAATGATGTTGTTTCCTTTTTCATAATTGACAGTTTTATTGTGACCCAAACGTTTAATAACAGGAAAGCTTTTTCTCTGGGAAGTGAGGTACTTGTGGTGACACAGAGATTGCACACTGTCCTATGCTCCCCACTCCCCTTCCGCCTCCTACACAATGGGGAACATTGTGAGAATCTTTAAAAAAAAAGTCCATTCCCCCTTAATAATCAACGAGAGAAATACTACCACAATTGTTGATAAATGAGCAGAGGATATTAACAGATGAAGCATAAAGAAAAAATAGATAAGATGAAAGGTAGTCATCCTCACAGGTAATCCAAGAAATGCAAATTAAGAAAACTGGATATCATATTTTGCCTATCAAATTAGCACAGGTGTTTTTGTTAAAGTCAATATTCTGTTGGGCAATGGGACAGTGCAACAGGCACTCTTACCTATTATAGGCAGCTTTTTAAATGAGTAAAAAGCTTCTTAGAGTTCATTTGATGTCTCACAAACATTTAAACATTTAAAATATTTGTACCTTTTCCTCGGTAATTCCACTTCTGGGATTCACCCCAAGGAAAACCTCCATGCAGAAGAAGCTTATGCACAAAGACATTCATTTTGGTCTATTTATAGCAATGAAAGAATTGGAACCCAATGAGAGGGTAAATGACATAGGGGCAAGTTACAGCATTAAGGAGGTGACGATAACTGCTCTAGGTAGGCAGTATTGGCTGGCTGACTGAGAAGATGAAGAGGACCTGGCCAGAAGGAAGACAGGAATGAACACGTGTTGAGCGTCTACCATATGCAAGATCTGTACTGGGAGCATCACATACGTTCTCTCATTTCAGCCTCGCATCACCGCCTGTTTTCTGAGGGGCTGAGAAGGATAAGGAGGCAGGGAGGCCAAGACAGTGGAAGACCCCTTGCTAATCACCAGGCACTGCGACGTATGACAGGAATCTGGCTTTCTATGTAGCCCCATTAAGTAGATGACACTACCCTAGTTTTACATTTGAGGAAACCAAGGCTCAGAGAGGCCAATTAATTCGCCTGAGATCTCAGAACTACTAAGTCTCACACTAGGATCACCCAGACCTCTGAATTCTTAACTAAGGGGATAGGGGAGCCTCTGCTATTTGAAGGAAATTCCTCTCACCACTTCTCTCCCTCCCTATCCCGGCCTCTAGGAAAATTATTCTGTTTATATTTCTCAATAGGCAAACAGGGGCTCCCTCAGTGCCTTCCCCCATCTGAATTCTCTTTCCTTTTTCTACTCAACAAAGACTATCATTTCCTGGTTAGGGTCACAGAATCTGGGGGTCAGTGAGCAGTTTAAGGAGTCCCACTGTTTTTTTTTTCTCTTGAGATGTAGTTACACCTAGGCTGGCTCCTCTGTGCTCCCAGACCACTTCCACTGCTCTGCCATTATAGCATTTGTCGACATTCTCAGCGAGCTGTGTACATGACAGGATGAGGGGTGCACAGGAAGCCACCTCTGCCCCCAGCGGCCCTCTCTTTGTGTGCTGTTGGTTGCCAGACAACCACTGAGGGTGGTAAGTCCCTCACAGAAGGAAATGCAGTTGTTTGTGCCTCAATCAAGCTGGCATCAGTCTTACCTGAATTCTGAGCTGATTTAGAGCAGCCATTACCAGGCTGCCTGGAGTCTCATGACAGGGGAGGACAGGGAGGTGGGAGGGTCCCAGTGGCTCTAGCCACAATGTCCGTTCCATCCCTTGAACACTGACAAAACAAAAACTCTTTGCTGTAAACACATCTTGGATTAAAGCAGATTCAGGCAGCTCTGAGTTCATGATTAACTCAATTTTATGAAGAATCAACGTGGACTGAGCTAGTGAAGTCTTGTCCTTTTGCTAAAAGAATAATTTTTAAAATGTTCAAAGGATATGGCACAATATCATCATATTTAATTTGAGTTCCTTACAAATTCATGAGGGAAAAATTTTATGGAAGTATATTTGCGTGTGTCCTCAAGGAGGGCACAGGATGTGTTGGTATATGAGAGATGGAAACGGCTGTAACTGCACTGCCCTTACCTAGTCTTTCAGTCATTATTGGATTTTGTCCTTTTCCTGTATGTTTTATGTGTTCCAGAAGTGCACTAGGAAGAGAACTGGAAGTCAGGAAACTGGATCTTGTAAAGACAGTGGCGCCAACTTCCCTGTAGTGATTTTTCTCAGTTTTCTTGTAAATTGGAACTGCGTCTCCCTGTTCATAGTGAAGAAACTTTTCTGTAGCCTGTGAGACATAGCTTAATAAATTTCTTTAAATATAAAAAGGAAAGAGAGAGAGACAGAGAGAAAACAGGAATCAGGCAGCTCGAGACCACACAGATATGCAGATCTAGCTTCACTGTTTTGTGAGGCCCAGTCATCTCTCTGCATTAAATTGTTGGTCTTTGGAAATTCCCTCATTCCTATCTTTTCCTGAACATTGGCCACTTGTCATCTCTTTAATGATTTAGGTCTGTCGATGTAAATAATCCATGATCAATCTATAAATCAAAATTGGGGTGAGTTTATTGTGAGTCAGGTTTGAGCACTAGAGCCCGGGGCCTTCCTTCTGCTAGAAGGAAGGGCACCAAAGAAGTGGGATCTACAGAGTGGTTATACACCATCTTGGAACAAGGAGCATACATCACATATGACAGGAATATCTCTTTTACCACTGTCATGAGAGCTTAGCTGGCACAGCAGGTCAGTGGTCAGCTGGTCAGTGGTCACAAGGTGAGTACAGCAGGTCAGTACTTAATCTTTACTTCCCAAGAAGAGATGCTTATCTTTAAAGAAATGCTGAGGTGGGGAGAAGCTACATCCCTATCTTTAAGGGCATCATTCCTGTCTTTGGGACATAGTAAATGTTTAAAGCAGGCATACAATGCATGCTCAATAGGCCATGTCAGGCCCTTTTGGAAAAACAAGGCCAGGCAGAATTAGTTTTAAACCACATGGCTTCCTCATACGCTCCAATATATTCTATTTCTTTTCATTTATTCATCAGGTCCCTGTTCAAAAAACCAACATTGCTTTGGGGGAATAAACTGTCCCCTACTTTAAATTGTTTTGTCTGATACAGATAACCTTTACCCCCTATTTACTGCCACAAGCACACAAGCATGATTGAGTGGTTCCAATCTTTCAAAAACCCTCCCTTGAAAGCCTAAATGTCCAAAAGAAGAAATGAAAAAGCAGGAAATAACCACCTATACAAAGGAAGTTAAACGAAAACTATTTTTCTCAACTTTATACAAATATATGGAAAACTGAGGTGAAATGGGTCATTTTCTAGGAGAATATAATTTACCAATACTGACCCCAGAAGAGAAAGAAAGTCTAAACAGATAAATTACCTGCTATGGAAAAACACACTCCTGTGTCTCTCCTTTACTCTCACATAACTGCCACACTACTTCTGACACTACATGTGTGTGTACTTCTCCCCACGTGGAGCAATCTTGTGATTTCTCAGACGCCAGCTGGGTGTCCTACAATTTAACTCAGTTCTAATACTATCTAACTGCAGTTTGTGTCAGATCCCACAGGTTTAGGGTTCAGTCCCACAAGACTATCATCCCCCCACTTCAGACACCACTCACGAGTCCAGGTTGTTACCAGCTGGCTTCAGATTGACTGGCTAAAATTCAGAGTTTCCCATGACCTTCTGTCAGGTTTAATTAATTTCCTAGAGCAGCTACGGAACAGTGGGAAAACAGTTTACTTACTAGATTATTGGTTTATTATGAAAAGATATAACTCATGAAGAGCCAGATGGAAGAGACGCGCAGGACAAGGCATGTGAGAAGGTGTGTAGAGCTTCCATGCCCTCTCCAGGTGGGCCACCCTCCCAGCACCTCCTTGTGTTCACCAACCCAGAAGCTCTCCTAACACCACCCTTTTGGGTTTTTATGGAGACTTCATTACATAGGCGTGATTGATTGGGGTTACCAGAGGATAGGGGAGGAGGAAGAGACAGTAATTATTTAGTGGGTACAGAGTGTTTTTCTGGGAAGATGAAAAATGTTTTGAAAGGAGAGAGAGGTGGCAGTTGCACAACATTGTGAATACACCAAATGCCACTCAAAAATATACACTTTATACTGTTAATTGTATGTATGAGAATTTCACATCAATGACCAAAAAAAACACATGCACCTAAGAGTAGCTGGTATAATTCTTGAAATACCACAAAGAAGAACAAAAACTTAAAAAGCCGCCAAAGGTATAATACAATGAAAGGAAAAACAATGACACTTCTTGTCTGCAATACTGGAATCTTGATGACAGTGAAAGGACACTATGTGCTACTTAAAGGAAAGGACAGCAATTGACAAATCCTCACAAATCAGCTAGATGGCACTTACTGTCAGGGTAAGAGAAAATAGTAGCTCTGGAGTAAGCATGCAGAGACTATATCACCCACAGAGTCCATTTGAGGAAAATCCTCAAAAAAAATTCTCCATCAAATAACAAATTCATCGTAACAGAGATCTCCAGAGTACGGAGAGAAAGAGTCCACAGTGGTCACCAGGAAACACACAACAATTGTAATTAAACACAAGGGATGATGGTAATGTGACTGGGAATTCGTGATAAGTGAAAAGTAAAAATTCTCGAAGTAAAGTCATATCTTCGGATAAAATCTAATAATTCCTAGAAATAGAATACTTGATTATTTCAGTAAAACCTCTAAGTTGGAAGGCTGTTACAGGGAGACGGGTAGGAATATTACAAGACTGTGAGGTGGGCAGAGAACGTGGGCTAGTGAACATTTTGCGTCTTCATCCTACTTGGGGTGGTGGCGAGCGGTGGGAAACAGAGGGCAGAGGGGTATAATTTGAATGTTTTAAGATAATAGCAGAGAAATATATGTATTACAAGGGTAAGTACTAATGGAATGGTGAAGCACAAAAGAATTTTGGAACTACTAAGGAGGAGAAGAAAAGAAAAGGAGGCAGCCTGGCCTCATCTCTCAGCAGGGCTGTCACAGTAACCCACTCTGCCCTCCCTGAAACTCTCCTTCTTTGGCTTTTGTGAACTGTGCTAACCGGGTTTTCCCCACTGGCTGCTCCTTCTCCATCTCTCTACATGGTGGTTAGAGCTGTGCCATCTTTTCTTCCCTAGCTATAATCTCGCCTAGGTGACTTTAGCTAATCCCATGGCTTTAAGTGCATGACTGGGCTGAGGGCCACATCTCCAGCCCTGACCTTCCCCTGAGCTTCCGACCCATACCTTATGGCCTATTTAACATCTGTTCTTGGAAGCCAAAGTTAATATGTCTAAAACCGGATTCTTGCTTTATGCCTCCCCTCACCCCAAACCTGCTCCTCTCTAGGCTTTAATAATAATTACAGCTCAATAAATGTCACACCATCTACCCACTTGCTTAAGCCAAAAACCTAGAAGTCAGCCTAGGTTCTTCTTTTCTGTGACTCTGACATCCCATTCATCGGCAGTCCCTGTCAGGTCGGCCTCCCAATTTGTCCTGAATTTCTCAACTTCTTCCCATCCCCCTGCCACCATCCTTCTCTCACTTAACCTGTTGCAAGAGCCTCCTAACTGGAATCCCTTTTCCTACTCTTGCCCTCCTATCAACCATTCTCCAGATGGTATCTAGTCTAGAGTGATCATAAAAAATGTAAATCACATGATACCACTCTGCTAAAAACCGTCCAGCAGCTTCCTGTTGCACTCAGACTACACCCAAACTACCTATCCTCCCTGCAAAGCCTTCCCTGCCTCCCAGTCTCCTGTCCTCAGATCTCTTCTTCACTTGTTCTGCTCCAGCCATGGGGCTTCCTTCTGTCCCACATGCAAGCCAAGATCATTTCTGCACTGGAAACTTTCTATATGCGCTTTCCTCTGCCTGGAATAATTCATTCTGTCCTGTCATCATTCAGGACTCACCTTAATTGTCACTCCCTCCTAGGGGACTTTCTTGATGAAGCACCCACACCGTACATCTCCACCAAACCACCACTATTCTATCACATTATCCTAAGTGTCAGTCAGGGTTCATGGTTACAAGCAAGAGAAATCAACTGACAACTCATCTGATGGCCCATCCTCCCACCTGCCTCGTCTATGTGAACCATCCATTGGGCAGTCCCCATCAGGACCACGCTCCATGTCATCCTCTGGTCCTCCTGTGAAGATACTTTAAGACAAAAGCAAGCAGAGCCCTGAAATGACTTTGTTATAAGGTTGTCACCTTATAACATATAAGGTTATATGTTATATATAATAAGGTTATATAACATATAACCTTATATAAGGTTGTCACAGGATCCAGAACACGTACACGTTAATGTTCAGATTATTATCAAAATGAAACCATGACATATAAACCTTCTAATGGAGCAATTACAGGCCCCTGAGACTGCCAAGCACACCACTTTGGGCAACACCACTCCTGGAGCAGCAGACCCAGACAGGAAAGGCAGCAACAAAAGAGAAGGAGGGGCGGGTGAAGCCTGTGAACCACAGGGATGTCACACCACATGGCTGGCCCAGGATGATGGCAGGAAGGGGAAAGGAATGGAATCCCATAGGGTATTCCTCGTGGAACAGGAAGACACCACTCAGTGGAGACTGTTTCTGTGTGGTTTTCACAAAACTGGAGCAGACAGAGCAGACGGGATTCTCTAATTCCTGTTGCCCAAGGCTCATGCTCTCTTCCTAACCTTCCCAGGCTACTGTGAGACCAAACAAAGAAGACAAGCCATTATATCAGTTCTTTACTCCTGTGCTAAGAGTTCAGTGTCCTGACAGAAAGCAAAGTCCAAAGGAGTATAATACACATGTTTGTTGAGGCAAACAGCAAAATAAATAGGAAACCTCAATCAAACATGAAAAAGCAAAAAAAAAAAACACCAACATGAGACCTACACAAATAATTGGTTCGCCAAAACAAAATAAAGGAACAATAGTTTGAAAAAACTGATGAAAACAGAGATGAAAAATGAACTAAGATATCAGAATATGATTGGGGGAGGGGCTAAGAAAATAATTGAGGGGAAAAGTAATTCTTTTGCAGTATTTAAAAATGCAAAGACTTGCCAACCAATTCGACAATCTGGAAGAAATGGATAAATTCTTAGAATCATACAACCTTCCAAAACTGGACCAAGAAGAAGTAGAGAATTTGAATAGACCAATCACCAGTAAGGAGATCGAAACAGTAATCAAAAACCTCCCCAAAAATAAAAGTCCAGGACCAGATGGCTTCCCTGGTGAATTCTACCAAACATTCAAAGAAGACTTAATACCTATCCTTCTCAAACTCTTCCAAAAAATTGAGGAGGGGGAAGCTCCTAACTCATTCTACGGCCGACATTACCCTGATACCAAAACCAGACAAGGACAACACAAAAAAAGAAAATTACAGGCCAATATCACTGATGAACATCGATGCGAAAATCCTCAACAAAATACTAGCAAATCGCATACAACAATACGTTAAAAAGATTATACACCACGATCAAGTGGGATTTATTCCAGGTATGCAGGGATGGTTTAACATTCGCAAATCAATCAACGTAATACACCACATTAATAAAATGAAGAACAAAAATCACATGATCATCTCAATAGATGCAGAGAAAGCATTTGACAAGATACAGCATCCATTTATGATAAAAACGCTGAATAAAATGGGGATAGAAGGAAAGTACCTCAACATAATAAAGACCATATATGAGAAACCCACAGCTAATATCATCCTCAATGGTGAAAAACTGAAAGCTATCCCTCTAAGAACAGGAACCAGACAAGGATGCCCACTGTCACCACTCCTATTTAACATAGTACTGGAAGTCCTAGCCAGAGCAATCAGGCAAGAGAAAGAAATAAAAGGGATCCAAAGTGGAAAGGAAGAAGTGAAACTGTCACTATTTGCAGATGACATGATTTTATATATAGAAAACCCTAAAGAATCCACCAGAAAACTTTTAGAAGTAATAAACGAATATGGTAAAGTTGCAGGATACAAAATCAACATACAAAAATCAATTGCATTTCTGTACACTAACAACGAAGTAGCAGAAAGAGAAATTAAGAATACCATCCCATTTACAATTGCAACAAAAAGAATAAAATACCTAGGAATAAACTTAACCAAAGAGGTGAAAGATCTGTACACCGAAAACTATAAAACATTGCTGAAAGAAATTGAAGAAGACACAAAGAAATGGAAAGATATTCCGTGCTCTTGGATTGGAAGAATTAACATAGTTAAGATGTCCATACTTCCTAAAGCCATCTATAGATTCAATGCAATCCCTATCAAAGTTCCAACAACATTTTTCACAGAAATAGAACAAAGAATCCTAAAATTTCTATGGAACAACAAAAGACCCAGAATAGCTAAAGGAATCCTGAGAAAAAAGAACAAAGCTGGAGGTATCACACTCCCTGATTTCAAAATATACTACAAAGCTATAGTAACCAAAACAGCATGGTACTGGCACAAAAACAGACACACAGATCAATGGAATAGAATCGAAAGCCCAGAAATAAACCCACACATCTATGGACAGCTAATCTTTGACAAAGGAGCCAAAAACATACAATGGGGAAAAGAAAGTCTCTTCAACAAATGGTGTTGGGAAAACTGGATAGCCACATGCAAAAAAATGAAAGTAGACCCTTACCTTACACCATGCACAAAAATTAGCTCCAAATGGATTAAAGACTTGAATGTAAGACCTGAAACTATGAAACTTCTAGAAGAAAACATAGGCAGTACGCTCTTCGACATCGGTCTTAGCAACATCTTTTCAAACACCACATCTGACCGGGCAAGAGAAACAATAGAAAAAATAAACAAATGGGACTACATCAAACTAAAAAGCTTCTGCACAGCAAAGGAAACCATCAACAAAACGAAAAGACAACCTAACAATTGGGAGAAGATATTTGCAAACCATACATCTGATAAGGGCTTAATCTCCAAAATATATAAAGAACTCATGCATCTCAACAACAAAAAAACTAACAACCCAATTAAAAAATGGGCAAAAGACCTGAACAGACATTTCTCCAAAGAAGATATACAGATGGCCAACAGACACATGAAAAGATGTTCAAAATCACTAACTATCAGGGAAATGCAAATCAAAACTACAATGAGATATCACCTCACGCCCGTCAGAATGGCTATAATTAACAAGACAGGAAACAATATGTGTTGGAGAGGATGTGGAGAAAAGGGAAGTCTCATACACTGCTGGTGGGAGTGCAAACTGGTGCAGCCACTATGGAAAACAGTATGGAGATTCCTCAAAAAATCAAGGATAGAACTACCATATGATCCAGCTATTCCACTGCTGGGTATTTATCCAAAGAACTTGAAAACACCAATTTGCAAAGGTACATGCACCCCTGTGTTCATTCCCGCGTTATTCACAATAGCCAAGACTTGGAAGCAACCTAAGTGCCCATCAAGGGACGAATGGATAAAGAAGCTGTGGTATATATACACAATGGAATACTACTCAGCCATAAGAAACGATGAAATCCAGCCATTTGTGACAACATGGATGGACATTGAGGGTATAATGCAAAGTGAAATAAGTCAGAGGGAGAAGGTCAAATACCGTATGATTTCCTTCATTAAGTAGTAGATAATAACAACAATAAACAAACACATAGGGACAGAGATTGGATTGGTGGTTACCAGAGGGGAAGGGGGGAGGGAGGAGGGTGAAAGGGATAATTTGGTACACGTGTGTGGTGATGGGTTGTAATTAGTATTTTGGTGGTGAACATGATGTAGTCCATGCAGAAATAGAAGTACAATGATGTACACCTGAAATTTTTACAATGTCATAAACCAATGTTACTGCAATAAACAAAAAATTTAAAAAATAATAATAAAAAAATGCAAAGACTAGAATCAACACTACAGGAAACCATATCAACAACGTGGAAGACAGTATAAGAAAATAATATAAAAACCAAGAGGGAAGCAATTAGAACAAAGAAGAGCAATGTGGACTCACAATGGAGATCAAATGTATAGATAAGTAGTGTCCTCCGGGAAGGGAAAGAAGGAATGGAGAGGGAAAAATACCATCATCAACACCATCCATTTCCAGTCCCCAGGCCATCCATCTTCTCACTAACAGACCCAGCTTGGTTCAGCTGTCAAGAAGAGATACCTGGTATCAGGGATGAGGTGGGGGGATTCCTCTGATCTCATGCTGGGCACATGACCCTATTCTGGCCAATGATACATAAGAAAAGTTCACTGGGGGCTTCTGAGAATGACTTCCATCCTGACAAGAGGAAGGAGGGTGAGGAGAAGCTCCTGCCTCATGCTGCCACTGGCTGTTGCCTCTGAACGTGCCTGTGTGAGACTCTGTTGCTTGAGACCGTTGGAGCCATCTCAGAGCAGAGAGGAGGTCAGGAGATGGCAGAATCTGACCCAGAGCCCGGGCATCCCTGACCCTGGTCCAAACCCAGCCACAGTATATCTCTGAGCTTGGAAATTACCAGGAGATCGGCACGAGTGACGTTACAGATGTGGGAAGGAGCAGCGAGTAGACAGGTGAAAGGGAATGATTTTGGAGTTTGCTCGTTTCTTTCTATCTGCTAAGTTATAGAGTGCAAAGAAGGAGGGGGAGAGATACAGTTGGACACGGTGATTGAAATTAGGTTTTGGACTTCTTGTTTAAGGTGATCATGAACCAAGTAGATGCATGTGTCTCCTCTCCTTCCCCAGAATCTTAAAACTATACTAAATTTATTTTGATTAAGTGTATAAATCTCAACATCAAAGAGAGACAGGGAGGTAACTAAGCAGCAGACCAGAGATGCCTGGAGTTTCAGAGAGAGAAGGAAGAGGGCTACCTAGTGGGGCAGACCCAGAACACAGAACAATTATACCAGAACCTCTGGGCTAGTGCCCAGGGAACAGTATTATTTTAATGATCCAGGCAAGCCCAATGTGCAGCCAAGTTTGAGAACCACTGACCTAGGATATACACATAGGGGCGCAGCAGGGGACAGAGCTGTATGCCCAGAGGAAGCCGCAGTGTCTCTGAACTCAGAGGGCCAGGTGGGATGGAGGGTGGGGTGAGAATGGGGCTGAAACAGGGAGAATACTGGGAGGTCTGTGCATGAAATAGTCAACCCCCAACCCTCTCTCCAGCTCCAGGCAAAGAATGTCTAGGAGCCAGGCATTTCCTTCTCAGACATCAACAAAGGAGAGCTCTTCTAAAACCACAACCAAAACCAAAACACCCTGAATGCACTATCTGGAGAGAATTCGGGCAGCTTGTGTGGGTACAGGAGACTCAGCAAAGCCCTCATCATTCGAACACTTAGGGGTTCCCCATCATAAAACCCAGCTCCCTGCCCCCACCCTAAGGTGGAACCTGATTGCCCACTGCTCATTTAGAAATATAAGAGGAAAACCAAGGACACCAGGATCAGCCCCGATGACCTGGACACTGGTTGTGAGGCTGTCCCTGAACAAGCCCAACATCAGCCTCACCCGTGTGGTCAGCAACCATGTGGACCACAAAAATGCCACCAACGACATTGGGGAAGTCTGTCAGGATCAAGAAAGTGCCCAGCAGGGTGAGTGTGCCCAGCTCCTGACACTCCTTTCCCAGGAGATTGGGGGTGCGGTGGTTCCTGCTCACATCCCCAGGAAATGTGATATCCTACATCTCCAGGTGAGATGAATCAGAGACAGTGAAGGCTAGCATGTGACCCAGGAAACTGCGGGAAAAGGGTGGAATAGGGGCTTTTAGAAAGAGCAAAGAACAGCGATCCAAGCACTGATGTTTCTCTCTGCTCTGCTGTAAGTCCCACTTGAAGAACCATCGAGTGGACAAGGAATCATACTTGTAATAAGTGACCTCAAGACGGAAACTTGAAGATAAAGAAAGGCAGGTTTTGACTCAATGTTGGAGGAGAATTTTCTGTAGTCAGAGTCATCCAAAAATGGAATAGAAGCTTTGGGACACAGTGAGGTCCCTGTCACTGGTGGAATGTGACCACAGGCAAAGTCACTTGGTGGGTTGTTATAAAGTGCAGGATGGGAATAAGACTCCACAGTGAGTTTGCTTCCAACATGGACAGTCTTAGATTCTAGGAAATTCTCTGTGGCAAAATCACATAGGATTATTCCAAACCCCAGAGTTCCAGTTTCCCCAGAAACTCTCACCTGGAGATGTAGGATATCAGGTGGGGAGAGTGCCTGCACTGAGTCAGCCCACTGCAGAGAGCGTGGCCAGTCTGGGATCCATCACCCAGAAGCCTCTCACTCTCTGCTCTGTTCCTGACCCAACAGGAAGTAGAACTCTATTCTTATTCCCAGTGCTGTGGACGATCCTGGCAAAAGGCCTTTGCTCCTCGGGCTCCTTGGGAAGCCGGGAGTTCAACTCACAAGAGGGGTTTTGAGCAGAAGAAGGAAAGTGAGAGGTGCTCAAGCAGGGTAGACAACTGGATTGGGACCTTCTTTCTTCTCTTGTGCTTTGTCACGTTTTCTAAATCATAAATGGATACTTTCTATGTTCTTCCGAGTTTTAAAACATATTTGTTAGCACAAAACTTTGTTATTTTTTGTGCTTTAAAGGAATCCACCTGTAATAGCATGTGGCTCTTGTGCCCTCAAAGAGAAAATACTTCTCTAAGTTTTATAGCATTTTCTGTGTTGATTTTTGAGGTTTATACACACATGTAAATCAATTTTAGCAATTCATATTTTTCTAGAAATTGCCTGTTTCACGAAGATTTTTAAAGTGAATAGTTGTTAATTACATACTACATTTTCTTAGAGTTCTTTCTAGTGGTTATTGTTGTTTTGCTACTTTAAATATGAGAGGATGTTACCGAAAGGCTAAGTGATAAATTAGGTGAAGTTTCTGGACATGAGAGCTACGGAATCCCATTATTCAGTTCTTGGCTTTTGTTTTTGAGTCTGTTTGCAAAAGCAGTTTGGTGGTTCAGCTGCTGGAATGTGGTGTATTGAGGGGGTGTCCTCTCCCTCCACTCCCTCGACTATGACTTGGAAAAAAGAGATAAGTGTGAGTATTTATTTGTTTATTTGGTTTTTGGAGACCAAATAAAACATCACATACCTGGAATACAGGAGAGGTATCAAGATTCCAGCTCAAACACCAAGGCAGGACTTACTCTCACAAATGAACATGACCAAAGGAAAACATGTCAATCTGAAGCAGGTTAATAAGAAATGGAGCAGAAAGAGAGATGAGGGACAGAGACAAGTGAAGCTCTGTCAGGTTGGCAGGAGAATCCCGTGCACCAGGCAGGTACATCCTACCACGGAGACAAAGAGCTCAGACAAGAAAGCCATTGGCATCCACACCAGCAGCATCTACTCACCTGCCCTGACTCAGGGCTCCCTGAGCAGCCCAGTGACACCTTATTTCCCATGTGGCCTGTCTCTGGGAGAGGACACACTGGTCGGGCTCACAGGACTATCCAGCCCAGTTAGCAGGTGTGCTTCTTACTGTAAATTAATAAAGCAGCATTCTGGTTTTGTCTATCAGTGTCTTTTGACATTTCTTAGCAAGATTTTGCATCCCCAAGGCAAATCACACAGGGCAATGGATAAATTGGAGCTTCTGGGCTCGGTCTCAGAATCTGTGTGTCAGAGTCTGAACCTTGGTGAACACATCAAAGTAATTCCAATGTGGATTCTAGTCATTCACTCATTCTTTCACTCAACCAACATTTGCTGCACTGTGTGCAGAGCACACACCAAGAACCATCTTGGAAGACAAACTTCAGTCTCTTCTTGCCACGTACATTCCCATTTGAATTTTATGAAGACTCCACATAGACCAAAGGATTCAGTTGTCTGCCACGATCATATATCAGAATCACCTATTGGGTTTTTTAAATACAGATGACACCCAGTTTGGGGATAGGGTCCAAGCTTCTCTTCTTAAAAGCTCTTCAACTGCTCTGATGAACAGCCACAGTTGTGAGCCCGAGTCATGAGGCGTGTCCGTTTGAATCAATTAGATCAAAATTGTCACTTTGCCTGTACTGTGTAGACAAATCCAGAGATATTTGGGATTATTTCAATAAAGATTCTGAAGGCATCAATTCCATACAACAGAAAGTGAAAACGAGCATAAATACTTTAATGAGTTTCCAAGATGATAAGCTTCCTGTTGGCACATATGTGGCTTTATCTATCTGAAATACAGCTCTGCTCATGTCACTGCCCTGCTCAAAACTTTTAATAGATAATCTTTTTTCTGATAAGCATTATAGAGAATACATACTGTCCCATAACTCATTTAATATTTCAGGGACAATTCCCCACCTAAATATATACAGATGTAATTTATCCTTCTTATCACATCTGTAGTATTCCATCATGTGGATGGGCTATACTCTGTTTAACAGTATACACTTTTCAAGAGCAGGGTCTTTAGAGTACAATACCAAAATTTTTTGTTTTGTAGAGGAAAATTACTTTTATTTTATTGTTATTTTTTTAAACAACTTTATTTTTTCAGCTTTATTGAGGTATAATTAACAAATAAAAATTGCATATATTTAAAGTATACAATGTGTCTTTTTTATTGCAGTCACATTGGTTTATAACGTTGTACAAATTTCAGGTGTACATCATTATACTTCTATTTCTGCATAGATTACATCATGTTCACCACCTAAATACTACTTGCAATCCATCACCACACACATGTGCCGAATCATCCCTTTTGCCCCCCTCCTTGCCCGTTCCCCTCTGGTAACCACCAATCCAATCTCTGTCTCTATGTGTCTGTTTGTTGTTGTTTTTAATCTTCTACTTATGATTGAGATCATACCCAATATCAAAATTTAATCCCAGCTCTACCACTTATTAGTTCTGTGACCTGGAGCAAGTTCATTAACGTATCAGTGTTGCAGTTTCCTGAGAATAATAATGGAACTTGCATAACAGGATTTGCAGTTGACATTTTGAAGCCTCACTTCCCATTTGTCTTTAACTACAGCCCAGATTAAGTGCACCCTGACTTACAACATTTTGAAGTGCTATGAAGGAAAATAGAGCATGGAGGAGGGAGGATGGCACCTGGAGGAGTTTTTGGCTTTAAGAAGGGAGGTCAGGGTAGACCGTATTTCTACAAACACCTGAAGGAGGTCAGGAAAATAAGATGTACAAATACCTGGAGGAAGAGAATTCTAGGCAGAGCAAAGGCCCTGAGGCGGGAGAATGCATGGTGTATTGAAGGAACGGCAAAAGCCCAGTGTCCTATGAGGGAGGAGGGGAGCACAAGAGATAAGGGCAGATGGTACAGGGCCTTGCAGATAAAGTGGACCCATGGGGGAGTTCTGAGCTAAGGAGAAATGGGATGCAACTTAGGTTTTGAAAAGATCAGCCTGGATGACATTTTGAAAACAGATATTAAGGAATTAAGAAAAAAGTAGGGAGACTGAGGCTACTGCAATAGTCCAGGTGAGAAATGACGGTCCCATTGGACCACGTGGTGGTGAGAGGAATATTGTTATGAATATATATATGAAAGTAAATATGTAAATATATATATTGAGTGAAAAGATATCAGTATTTTCTGATCGAGTGTGGGGTATGAGAAAAAGAATGCAGTCAAGGATGACACCAAGGTTTTGTGGCCAGAACAAATGGAAGGATTGAGGTGACATTTTTTGAGATGGGAAACTGCATAGGCAGCATGTCTTGGGGGTTTGAATTTAGACATGTCAAGCTGGACATGCCCGTTATACATGCACGTGGAGATGTCAGGTAAACAGTTGGATATTTATAATGTGGAGTCCAGGGGAGGGATCGCATCTGTTAAGTCCTTTTTGCCACTCAAGGTCATATAGTCACACGTTCCGGGGATTAGTGCACGGCCATAACATCAGAAGAGAATGAGTGTAGATAGTGAAGAGAGGTGGTCTGGATATGAACCCTGGGATATTCCAAAACCTAGAGGTTGAAGAGATGGGAAAGAAACTGATAAAGGAAACTAAGGAGCAACCACTGAGTAGGAGGAAAAGAATGGTGAGTGGGGAATGCAAGGTGAAGACAGTGTTTCAAGGAAGTATAGGTCCATTGCAGCTGAGAGGTCATGGGAGATGAGGACTGAGAATTGACTACTGGATTTAACAACATGGAGTTTCCTGATGACCTGGACAAGAGTAGATTCAACAGAGTGGTGTGGGCAGTGCATGATGAGAGAGAATTCGAGAGAATGAGATTTCTTCAAATAAGGTATACAAATGGTCAATGTGCACCCGAAAAGACGTTCAACATCATCAATCATTAAAGAAATACAATTCATAACCACAATGAGATACAACTTCACCCACGTTAGGATGAGTATAATCCAAAAATAGGTAGAGTTGGAGAGCATGTAGAGAAATCCTAATACAAGGCTGGCAGAAATGTAAAATGGTGCAGCTGCCAGTGGAAGATAAGAATAAAAGAATGAGAGGAGGATGGAATACAAGAAGGATTAGGAAGGATAACCCAATAGAAGATGGTACCTGGTTGTGTGTCTGGAACGAGGGAGAAGAAGACTAAATGAGTGAAATAATGATCCCCTGCGGACCCAAATCATGCCTACATCACTTAAACTCGGGAGAAGTTGTGTGAGGTACTTATCTCTAGATTTTACTTTTCCATCTGTACAGTGGGGATTTCTGCCTCCTAGAATGGTTGAAGGTCTAAATGAGAAACTTATAAAACTTATTGAATGAAGTTATGAATAATAATGCAAAAGGGAGCTGGTTTGAGGATGGGGATGCTGAAATCCACAACACACCTTATACGAGAAGGAAGAATTCCCACAAGAACCAAGAGGGAGAAGCATCTCTTCATCTTATCTTTGCTGGAGTGCAAGGTCTCTCATTCCACTTATCCCACCCACCAAGGCCCCATTGTCCACTTAAGGGAGAATTTGTCTTTCAACCCTCAACTGCTCCATCCATCATCAGGATGAGCTCATCCTGAGTTGGGGAACCTGAGTCAGAATACCAAGATCTTTGGGAGAGGAACGAATGGAGGATATTCCCATTGGAATATTCCAGGATTCCAAGTTGTTCAATGACCGTGTGGAAAAGGTAAGATGTGAATGCTGGACACATCCAGTGTCAGATTTAAGGCTTTGCTTTGCCACCAGCTAGTTTAGGAAGTTGGTTACTTGTCCTGCAAAATGGGGATAATAATAACTACCCTAGAGAGTTCTTGAAAGAATTAGAACAAATAATATTTGTAAAATTCCTAGGACAAAATGCTAGTCCTGGTGGATTAGTGGCTGAGATTCAGCACTCTCAACACCGCGGCCCACATTTGTTTTATAGTCAGGAAATCACACCACCTCTCTGTCGGTATTCCTACTGTCGTGGCTCCGTGTCACGCTGTGAGTGAAAGCTATGTCACCGGTATTTCAAATACCAGCAGGGTCACCCATGGTGGGCAAGGTTCAGTGGGTCTTCCAGACTAAGACAGATTAGGGAGAAGGACCTGGCCACCCACTCCTGAAATAAGTGGCCATGAAAACCCTATGAATAGCAGTGGAGCATAGCCTGATACAGCACCACAAGATGAGAGGATGGCGCAAAAAGACCAGGCAGGGTTCTGCTCTGCCATACACAAGGTCTTTAGGAGTCAGAGTAGACTCAAAGGCACTAATAACAAAGGACAAAACCTAGTGCATTACAGGCTTTGAAAGCCCAGTTCCCTTCCTTTTTTTTTTTTAATTCCCTACTTTAGGTGGGATGGGAAGGGTTAATGGGTGGCCACTGCTCCTGGGCTGATGGGCATTGACACCCAGCCATGACAAGTGACCTGGGATGCCAGTGAGGAGATGTTATCTTTTTCTCTCTCAGCTTTCTGCTCAGCCTGAGGGAAAAGTGGTCAGAAACAGCCTTATTATGGATCCCCCTACTCCTCCCTTATCCATGCACCATCCAGCAGGCTCTTAGATGCTCAAGGCTGTAGCTCAAAATTTTGCTTTCTGAGGTCAGGGATGAAGCAGCTGAGCTGAGCTGAGCTGAGCTGAGCTGGGAGGGGAACAAAGAGACCAGAAATCTAGGCCAGCAGACAAGGTGCCACAGTTCATAGTACCAGGGAGTCCATCTGTGACCCAAGATGGACTTGGGTCCATCTTGCTGCCATCCAAGGCAGCAGGCAGAGGCTTTGAGGAGGTGAGGACCCCCGTGGAGGGAGAAGCTCCCACACACCACAGTGCAGGCTGCGTCAGGTCCTCAGGCCATGTGAGGCTGGAGGTGGAGTGGGCAAGTCCCCACCTCAGATCTCTGGGCCAGGGAGAGTCACAAGAGGTCATCAGCAGGGTCACGGGTGGTCATCATGTCCATCCTTGATTCAACTTGGACCCACCACCAGAAAGACCTTCAGCAGCCTCTGTGCTCTTGGTCTCAGTCTGCTGAGCCCATGTGGGAGGAAATGTGGCCCAGACCCTTCACACAGAGAGGGGCTTGTCTTCTTGGTCCTGACCTCCTACAACCCCAAAACACTCCTGAGGGAACCCCAGGTTAGTCCAGCAGGGAAGAGTCATGACTAATCCAGGGCAGACTGTGGCAGTGGCCTTAGTTATGTCCAATGTATTCAAAAAAGTCAGACGTGGGGGAGACCATTTCCAAACCTGTGGGAACCACATAGGATCCATGGAACGTGTGAGTTGGAAGGGGGCCTTAGGCAGGATGGTGGTATTTCCACAGGGAGGGATGGGAGCAAGGAACAGGAAGAGGGAACTGTCATTCTAGTCGGAGGGAGGCGAGTGAGCAAAGAGGAGTTGACCTAGGGTCTGAGGCAAGCATGGTTGTGGGGGGCTGATGGTCAGCAGAAGAGTCTGGAGAGGGCTGATTCAGACCTTTGCGCAAGCTTCACCTCTCACACCCCACAACAGCTCCACCAACGCAGATGAGAGAACATGGCACATCCATTCTAAACACCAGGTACCCCTACCCAAGTCAGGGGAAGAGCTGAAGAAGTTTTCCAAAGAATTCAACTTCCAACTTTGGGCCTCTAGGGTCATTTTCTGAGAATCAGAAGACTTGAAAGGGTCTGAAATAGTACAAATTCCTCTTCCCACTCCACAAGAAGGAGAGTTTGGGACCCATGGGCTGACACTCAGGCCGAGGTCCTGGTTAGCACAAGTGCCCAAGAACAAGGGCTCTGGCCAGTATATAATGTACACTAGACACTCTCCCCAACACACACACACACACACATACACACACACACATACAGAGTGCCCAGCACCCCCAAGGGAGCCCTACATAAGGTGCAAAGGGAGCCTCAGGTCAATCCCTTTGTGGGCTCCCACCCACCCATGCTGCCTCCATTGAACCCAAACTCAGCATCCAGCACCAAGGGCCTCACTCCCTCCTTTGTGGCATGGTCGACACCTCTACACAGTCACCATGTTTGGGCTCATGTTTTCAGGAAGACACACAGCAGAGGCTGTGGGGATTAACACGCGCACAGTCAAGAGTGTCCCCTGTGGGAGGTTTCAGAAGGAGAGGGGTCAGGAGCCAAGTCAATGACAGAGGAAGAGCACTCATCCTGCAGAAGTCAGGGTCATGAGTGGGAGGGCAGCTTGGGGAGGTGTCAGAGGAAGTGACAGGGCCACATGTGCCCAGGGAGTTGAGGACATGAGGGTCAGAGTAACGCAGACCAGGGGCAGCTGGAGCTGGACCAGAGCTGGAAGAGGTGGGTGTCTGCAGGGATCAAGCTCAGCATGGAGGTGTCCTAGGAATGCTGATTCTCCTGCTTTCTCCAATTAAATCATCTTCATGGCCTGGCCTGGCTTCTGGACCTCACTGTAGACAGTAGTGAGAGGCTCCTTTTCTTCTAGATGCCAGTCACCCATTCCCTAGGAATGCAAGACACAGGGTTCCTAGAACAGTTGAAGGATAGAGAGGCCCAGAGGGACCCACATGGAACCAATGCTGCTGACATGAACTCCACGTGAATTCCCCCAAAGTGCCAGCACCACACCGGCCCCAGTTGTAAAGTTTCTTAGTAAATACTGGTGACTATCTGGAAAGAGTTAAAGAGACAGCAGGGCCAGAAATGCCTAGACCCAGGCACAGAGGGACCTGGGAGAGCCCAAATTGGGCACTGCTCCCAGTTCTCACCTAGTCCCTGCCCTCTGGAGATTCCTGCTGGCTCAGCTCTGCATAATGGATGTAACCATCCTGGTTCCTGTGTTCCTCCTGCAATTCTGCACCTGAGTCATGCACAGAGTGGTGCTTGAATTGGGCCTTGGAAACCCGTACCCTACCCCACAGCTATGAACCCCAAGGTCATGCCTACACACCGTCCCGTCCTCAAGGACATTCCCTGAGCAGCAAAATGCAGGAGAAAGGGAGCCAAGGGCCCAGTAGGGGAGGGGAAGTATCTGGGTCAGGAAGGAGAAATGCAACCTGCCTCTTCCAGTCTCCATCATCTTCTTCCCAAGTCTCTTTCACAGGCACAG
Source organism: Ceratotherium simum simum (assembly GCF_057802395.1). Classification (NCBI taxonomy): domain Eukaryota; kingdom Metazoa; phylum Chordata; class Mammalia; order Perissodactyla; family Rhinocerotidae; genus Ceratotherium; species Ceratotherium simum. Next base: position 39,769,073 of record NC_141901.1, read on the forward strand.
TCCAGCCCCGAGGATCAACAGCACAGCCACGATGGTCCCTAGGACACCTCGCGGGGGGCCAGCAGTGGCCTGTCCACGTGAATCTGTGTCCTTCACATAGACTGCATAAGGAAGGCTACGGTCAGAGAGAACCTGAGACACCCATTGCCAGGAGAGATAGAGAGAGAAGGTGGACAAGTCTGAAGAGTCCTGGTTCAGAGGCTGAAGAGAAGGAGCAAGGAGGTTCATTCATTGAACCACCCCTGAGCTCCTGCTTGTGCCAGGGAGATCGAGATGAACAAGATTTGGTCCACACCCTTGGAGATTATCACACAGGGCTGTAGACTGAGAAAATAACAAAGTCAGCCAGCCAGAGGGATCACAAGGCAATAGAGGTTACACCTTGCACACAGGTCTTCAGGGAGGGCCTCCCAGAGGAGGTGATGGGTAACCTGAGTCTTGAGGGAGGAATAGGAGTTTACCAGATATTCAGGGTAGGCACGGCATTCCAGGAGGGAGGAGCACCATGTTCAGGAAATGGCTGTGTCAGAAAGCCAGCCCATTGGAGTTGCCAGAATCCCACTGCAGCAGACAGGAGAGGGACAGGACAGGGAGGAGCCGGGCAAGGAAGGTCAGAGGGAGGCAGGAGTCTGTTTTCAGAGGGTCTTGTGGGTCATGCTGAGTGTTGAACTCTATCTGAGGCTCCACTATGGGGGGTGAGGGGAGGGTAACAGGGGGTTTTATGTGATGCTGATATATCAGGTCCCTCCAGCAGCTCATGGAGGATAGGTTAGGGGGTGAGGCTGCACACAGGGGCACCAGGTCATTCATTCATTCAATAAAACACTGTGAACAAACTGTGCCACAAGCTGCGGTTGGCACAGGGATTCAAAGGAGAACAAGACACGGCCCCTGCCCTCACGGTGTTCCAAGCTTCCGAGGAGACAAGCACATAAAGAGAGCATTGCCACTCAGTGGGGGGCCAGGGACCCTCCTTAAAGGTGATGCCTGAGGGCAGGATGGCTACAGTCCCTGCAGGGAGCTTTGCAAAATGAGAATGAGGAGCCCTTTGTTCAAAAATTGTTAGAAATGTCAAGATGGCCACTGCAGAGCTTTAAACCCAGCACAGGGCCCTATGTGACAACATGGGGCACACATTACTGAAGTCAGCCATGCCTGAGGGAAACCCTTCAATAAGAAGAAGGCAAGAAATGAAGGGAAAAGGTGGGAGTAATGACGGGAGAGGAAACAGCATATCCAGAGGCTGAAATCTGGCAATAACAGAACACATTGGGGAACACCAAGCAAGCAGTGTGGTGTGAACTGTGTCACTGAGGCCAAACCATGGGCAGAGGAGCGTCTGAGCCCTGAATCCCACAGGGAATCACTGGAGGCCAGATCCCGTAGGCCACACAGCAAATGGCACAATCCAACTTCTTTTCCAAAAGACCACTCTGCACTCACTGTGGGTGATGGGTGGGGAGGGGAGAGGGACTGGATCGCTGCTGCCTACCAGCAGGGGCACGCGGGGAGAGGCACAGATGTGAGAGACATTTAAAAGCAGGAACAAGTTGGATGTGCCTCCCAGACTCCTGTGTGGGGTGACCAGGTGGAGGTGGTGCTGAGGAACACAGGGAGGAGAAAAGCCCATAGTCCTCAGACCCCAGTGTTCCCTGAGCTCTGAGACCGCACCCCTCCTCTGGCAGGTTACACTCACCATGGGCACAGACCTCCCCAAGGGCTAAAGTGACAGTATTCTGGTCCTCAGTGTTGCTGACCACACAGGTGAGGCTGGCATTGGGCTGGCTCAAAGGCAGGCTCACAGTCAGGTTCCAGGAGTTGGGGGCTGGTCCCAGTGTCTCTCTCTGGTCCAGCTCCCTGGGGAGGTCCTTGCTCTCCCAGGTCACATTCAGGGCCTCTGTGACCTCCACAGCCCTGCACTCCAAGGTGATGTTGCACCAGCCTGCTGTGATCGACCGTGACCGGACCAGGATCTGGGGACGGGGCACGGCATCTGGGGTGGGAGGGGCAAGAGAGTGGAGCCTCACATGAGTGGAGAACATTACAGTTTGCATATTCTCATCCATTATCTCACTGAAGCTCTGGTTTCCTCCCTCTATGGAAGATGAGACATTTCATAGATGAAATAGTATTTCCCCAAAGCTAAATATATAGAGAGAGACAGGATGGATGGGAGCCACTGAGTTAAGCCTTATGTGATGTCACTAGACTGACAAGTCTTAAAAATCTCCCACAAGCAAATAAAGCCTGCACTCCACCTACCCATGGCCCGTTATTTTTAGAAATTGGGTCTTTCCTAGAAGGAGAAGTCAGGAATGAAGGACTTGTCCTGGTCCAGGGCCCTCATCCTGCTTCTCCTGCAGAGATGATACCTGGGCCTACACAGCGCACAGTGAAGATGGACATCCAGCCAGCTCTGGGAGTCCAGAGAAAGGCCCCTTGTGCCCAAAAGTGGAGACGATTGTGGGAGATGCAGTGGTAGTGACTAGGAATGACAACCCCGAGTCTGGTTAGAACGTGCCACTGAACTTGTGGTACAGAGAGGAAGAGAAGTGACAGATTTACAAACCAGTCATAGAAATCCCATGGAGACCTAAAGCTATCAAAGCCACTCTCTCCGTAGCAGGGTATTTCTCTATGCAGAGGAACTGTAGGGAAAGAAAGAGTTGCTAACTGAGGTTCTGAAGAAGTGTGGCAGGGTAAACTTTCTCCTACATCTATGGAGGCTCTTCAGGCTGGATTTTGTGAGTGAGAATTGCCTCAGTCAGGGGCTGAGTAAGAACAGAGCAGACAGGAAGGATGGACTGCACAAGGATTTCTAAATTATGGTAGGCAGAATAGTGCCCCCCGAAAGATGTCCACCTCCTAATCCTCAGAACCTGTGAATATGTTAGGTTAATGGCAAAGGGGAATTGAGGTAATAGATAGAATTAAGATTGCTAATCAAGAGTGACATCAGCATCATGGTGGAGTGAGCTTTCCCATAAACTATTCACCCAATAAGATACAACAAAAGGGACAGTCGCAGACCAACAAGGGACTCTTACAGGGCAAAAAGGAGGATCAGAAAGACCCCCACTGCTGCACATCTGAGAGTGGCCATGCTGGGGCCCCGGGAGGAAGTGGGGAGAGATAAGGAGAAATCTTCTCCCTCCCCATCAGATTGGTGATTGAGTCCATGAGGCTCCCAGAGAGGGGGGAGGGGCGGCCCTCTGCGGGGAAACCATAGCTCTTCAGGCTCTCTCAGGCAGTGGAAAACTCCCACACAGAGGACTCAAACTGCTGCAGGGGTGCCATCAACATTTGAGCACACCAGGAGAGCGGATAACGAGGGGCTAGTGAGAAGCCCCCCACTCCAGGGACCCAGCCAGTAAAAGAGAGAGCCGCCACCTTCCCCCACCCCCTGCATGCCCAACACTGCAGCTCAGCCGACCAGACAGAGCCGTCAGGGCAGATGGCAGGCAGGCCCACGGCCACGTTGCAGCAGGGGCGGAGCGCAGGGGGCTCAGATTACACAGCCTTTAACCCCTACACAGTGGCAGCAGGTGGAAACTGCAACCACCTATTTCCAGGATGAGGAAGATTGCTAATCAGCTGACATTAAAATAGTGAGATTATTCTGGATTATCTGGATGGGACCAATGTAATCACAAGGGTCCTTAAAAGTGGAAGAAGGAAGGAGTTCAGAGTGATGCACTGTGAGGAGGACTCGTCCCACCATTGCTGGCTGTGAAGGCAGAGCAAGGTGGCCGAGAGCTAGGAATGCAGGCAGCCACCAGGCGGTGGAAAAGGCAAGAAAATGTTTTCCCCCTGACTCCTCCAGAAAGGAACATGGCCCTGCCAACACCTTGACTTTAGCCCAGTGAGACCCGTGTCTGACTTCTGCCCTACATACAGCACAGTAAGGTAATAAATTTGTGTTGAGTTAAGCTGCTAAATTTGTAGTACAGTAATCCCTCCTCATCCATGGTTTCCCTTTCTGCAGCTTCAGTTACCCATGGTCAACCATGGTCCGAGAATATTACATGGAAAATTCCAGAAATAAACAATTCACGTTATAAGTTGCATGCTGTTCTGAGTAGCATGTTGAAATCTCGAATCATCCCACTCCATCCCACCCGGAACCTGAATCATCCCTTCTTCCAGTGTATCCAAGCTTTATAGGCTACCGGCCCATTAGTCACTTAGTAGCCGGCTCAGTTATCAGGTCAACTGTGGCGGTACCGCAGTGCTTGTGCTCAAGTAACCCTTATTTTACTTCATAATGGCCCCAAAGAGCAAGAGTAGCAATGCTGGCCATTCACATATGCCAAAGAGAAGTCATAAATTGCTTCCTTTAAGTGCAAAGTTGAAAGTTCTTGACTTAATAAGGAAAGAAAAAAAATTGTATGCCAAGGTTGCTAAGATCTACAGTTTCTTTTATTATAGTGTATTGTTATAATTGTTCTATTTTATTATTATTTATTGTCCATCTCTTACTGTGCCTAATTTATAAATTAAACTTTATGATAGGTACGTATGAATAGTAAAAAATGTAGTATATATAGGGTTCAGTACTATCTACGGTTTCAGGCATCCACTAGAGGTCTTGGAACATATCCTCCTTGGATAAGGGGGGACTACTGTAATTTGTTATAGCAGCAATAGAAAAGAAATACAGAAATTAAGTAAACTTAATCCTATAAAGAATAATAAGTGTTACAACAAAAATTCCATATCCCCCAAATTTCCATTTTCCTCTCCCAAAACACTGAAGTGATTTTATCCCTGGTATGAATCTCAGTTCTGCTCTCCATTTGTGGTGAACCCACTTATCCTAATTTCAAGGGGGAAAATAGAGCCTAAAGGCTGGTGTCTGGAAGGAGTCCTGCAAAATGCAGCCTATGTGACACTCCTAGGTACAAAAGAGGAACATAGCCATGGGACTGAGATGAGGGGGTGTCACATACCATGGACAGTGAGGTGGAAAATCTGGCTAGATTCCAGTCCTCCAGTGAAGCTGGCTCGACCTCGGTAGTACCCCTTGTCCTCTCGGGTCAAGTTCTCAATCCTCAGGGATGTCATGTTGGGCACATGGACCCTCTGCTTGTACTTGTCCTGGAGGTTGACCCAGGTTGGAGCCACTTCTGACCCATTATGGACTCGCAGCATGACTGTGTATTTTAAGTCAGGTCCAAAGCCCCATGAGATCTCCTCCAGCTCAGCTCCTGACACCTTGATAACATGAAACAACACGGAACCTCCTCGGATCCCTTTCAGAGGAACATGGGCTCCAGAATACTGACCTCCAGAACCATGTGCTCCAGAACCCTTGACCCCAGTGCTGCAGACACCTAGGGCATTGGAAACAGGAACCGTGAGTATTTTTTCGTCAAGAATAAAACAGAGAACCACAGAACCCATCTTTTTAATGAAATCCATCCAATATACTCCCTTGATTCTTGGAAGGCAGCCTAGTACAATGAATTTGAAGCAAATCTGGAATCAAGTCCTTGTCCTAGTGGAGTGTAACCTCGAACAGGTTACTTAAAGTTGCTAACCTGCAATTTCCTTACCTGTGTCCAATGATAGTATGAATTAAATGAGATCAAGGATCAAAAGCACCAGCACATTTTATGGCACATATTAAGTGCATATCTGCAGGAGGCAGCTTCCAAACTGGGTCCAAAGACCCCTCCCTCCTATGTTTACGTCATTTGTAACCCCTCCCCTGGAGTGTGGTCTGTACCTAGTGACTTGCTCTGAGGAACAGGATACAGCAAACGTGATGGGATGTCACTTAGGGATGGGAGGTTACACAAGACTATGACGCATCTTGCTCACACTCTCTCCCTCCCTGAATCTGATGAAACCAGCGGCCATGCTGTCAGCTGCCTTGTGGAGAGGCCCACATGGTGAGGAACCGAGGGCAGCCCCGGCCAACAGCCAGGGAGGAACTGAGGCCCTCGGTCCAGCAGCCACAGGAACTGCATCCTATCAGCAATCACACGAGCGAACTTGGAAGTGGATTCTTCCCCACTGAGTCTTGAGCTAACTGTGGCCCCAGCCAAGACCTTGAATTCAGTCTGAGAGACCCTGAGCCAGAGGACCCAGCTAAACCACCCCTGGATACTGACCCTCAGAAGCTGTGAGACTGTACATGGTGTGTTTTAAGAAACTAAGTTTTCAAGTAACAGGTTACACAGCAATAGATAACTAATACAGTAATCAAGGTTGCTCTTCCTTCCCCCTCCTTCTAGGCAGTGTCGTCAGGATGCGCTAAGCTGTGCTGAGGTAACAAATAATTACAATACCTCAGGGTCTTAGAACAAGGGGAGTTTATATCCCACACCACATGTCCCATGAGAGAGGGAGGCAGGGGGCTTGTCACACGTGGTGGAGGCTCCACCACCTTGTAGCTTCACCACATGAAACCACAGCGTCCTCACAGCCTCTCAGTCCCACTTCAAAGTGTGTTTTTATTGAGATGGGCTGAGGTGTCAGACTGGGTGATCTAGTGTAACAGAGTGGTCTAAAGCTTGGACTTTGGAATCAACGAGACTTAGGTTGAGGCCAGGTCCTCCATTTTCTGGCTCTGTGAACTTGAGCTGTTATTTAACCTCTCTGCCTTCAGCCTTCTCATCTGTGAAATGGAAATAATAACAGTGCTTACCTCATAGAATTATTGTGGGGATTTAAGAAGATAAAAGCTTTCAGCACAGTGTTCAATAATTGTTCCATAAATGTGTTCCTTCTCATTATGATGATGATTATTCTTGACCAAGCCTACCTGGGATCAGAACCAGATATTCCCAGGTTCCAGGGTGGTGCCCTTTCCTCTCCACCAGCTGCCCCTCTCAGGGGTCTCTTCCTGGGTACAAGGATGGGCTCAGACAACAATGGGTGCAATCCCATAGGTGTCTGGATGGAGTCGAAGTCCAGCCAGGGCCTTCTTGTTTACCAAAGCCCTAAGATTGAAAGGAAATTTATTGCTGTGTCCCCAGCAGCTGGCTTCCATGGCCACTGTCAACTCCCTTGTTACCAAGTACCTGAGGACATCCATGCTGCTGGGGAGACTGGTAAAGATGGAGGGAATGACAGGCTACATGTTATCCCAAGCATGGGTTAAAAAATTTTATATTATCGACTCTATTTGGTGTGGGCATTTTCCCCTTTCTTTAGTGAGTTTCTTTGTAATTGTAAAAGTATTATGTGTTCATAAAAATCTATTATATGGATTATGGAGTTGATTCAAGTAAAAGTTCGATGAGTGCCTCCTCCCAGAGGTAAGCACTGTTATTAACATGTAGCCTTCCAGACCTTACTCTACATAGCCACAAATGCCATAAACTCTGTAAACAAGGACATCTGTTTGTACATTCATTCCAGCATTCCTGATGGCTGTATGGGTGTGGTCACTGACTCTCTTTGAGTTGGTTCTAACAGCCTCCTGGTTCCCTCATCTAAATAATGAGTGAAATAAAAGTATTCTTTAACACCTCAGTCAATCATGGCATTCAGAGTTAATCACCTATTGAAATATGCAATTATGGGTACAGCAATGAACACTAACCAGAAGTGCTCTATTTAACCTGGATCTCAAAGAAACAGCCCTGTTCCAAGGGGGAAATGTGCAGGTGGCCTTATTGAGAGACAGCATTTCAGTCTCCAGTGTGGCCCCTTCCTAAGAGATTTTCACCAGTAATTCTGGTCAAACAACGTTTGTCTATCTCCCACCAACGTTGGGAAGAGTGGTTCAGAATCAGGTGAACAGAGAGAAAGAAGCTGGTATTTTCTGCTAAACAGACAGAAACTGAAATGTTCTGGCCTAGGTTCTCAGGTAGCTGCTTCTGAACAGCACAGCTATAGCATGCTTTCCTGAGCAGAGTTTGCAGACCAAGTTAACACACTGGGGGAAGGAGATGATGTCCTTTCAGGTGATCTGGAGACCCCTCTCAGGAGCAGAGACAGAGAAAACAGGAGGCCAGGCTGGATCCCAAAGACAAGGCTTGAAGAGGAGGATGGCCTCCCTCCTTGGAGGGTTGAGGAAGTGACCACGGGGACTGCCAGGGGTCTTCTCTTTGAAGGCGCCCTAAACAGGCTCCCAGCTGGCAGTTCCTTTCAGGCCACAGGTAAGGACAGGACAGGATAAAGAGACAGAGCAGAGGCCTTAAAGTAGCCACAGGAGAGTCGTGTCTGGGTAGAGGCAGGAATCCCAGAACTTCATAGCTGGGAGGGACATTAGAGGGGATCTGCCCAGGCTGCTCTTTTCGCAGAGGAGGAGGCTCCCTGGTGAGTGAAGTTGTTCTGGGTTGGGTGTCCTATCTCTGCGCTCAGTGCTTCTCCCCTGCAGGGAGCTGCCCATCAGCTCTCCCACCCTTTCCCTGCCCTCCCCAGGGCTCCTCCCTCCCAGCACTGTTGTCTGATCACCAGGATGAGCAGGTCCTGGAGTCTCATCCTCCAACTTCCCTCTCCTGGGAAAGGGGAAGCAAGTACTTAGAGGGCTTAGCAGAGCAGGGACTTCTGGCTAGGGGATGGTTAAGCGCAGCCCAGGTAGACTCCTCGCTTTATAGAAAGGAGGGAACCAGGGATAGAGGAGGCTCAGCCCTAAGGCTGCAGGGCGGGATCTACCCCAGAGGCTGGATGGTGAACACCAGCTGTTAGGAAGATGGAAGAAGACTTAGCAAGAGAAGGAAGGCAACAAGATCTCTCTAATCTACAAAAGATCTAATCCTGAAGAAGAAAATAAAGCCAGGGGAGGCCATGGTAGTAAATGAGATAGAGTTAAAATTCATTTAAATAATATAAAGTTTAAGACTCAAATATCATCATAAAATGTCCATTTTTCTGACCCTTCTTCCTTTTTTCTTCCTCCCTCCCTCTCTCTCGCTCTCTCTCTCTCATTCTCTTCATCCCTCTCTCTCTCTCTCACTCTCTTTCTTTCTTCCTTATATAATCTTACAACCTCAGAGCTATGGAGAAAACTCTATATAATTTAACATATTTCTCCATTTAAATAAAATTGAAGAACTGGAGAAACCCTACATTTTACCCTGGACACAAAGTTACCTAAAGGGGTCTAATGCAAAGCTCATTGTTAATTCAAGACATCCTGTGTACAAATGCTCTCTAATCCACTACTTCATAAAATTCCTTGCAACTTCATGTGGTGGCTGAGCTATTAGAACAAAAAAATACAACAATGACGGCTTTTACAGCTTTCACCTGATTCACTAGTTATTATTATTTTCCCATTAATTCTTCATTTAATTTTGTTATACATAAACATAAAATCTCCGGTAAAGTCATAGATGAGATATTCCGCCTTCCTTAGGAAGTCTTTCTTTCAGTTCCCTTTTTGCTTAACCCTCCCCCCTCTCTACTTCCCCCCTTCTCTCTCTCCTGCCCAAGTTCACCCTCTCTGGGAACCCACCCTAGCAGTCTAATGTTTCCTTTCACATTTCCTCCATTTATAAACATGTAGAGACACAGTTACCCTTAAATTTTGAAGGCTCCTCTTCATTAACAAAATTAAAATTTCATTGTATTCAGTCTCCTGCATCTTGCTCATGGAAATCCATGCATCCTACTCATGGAAACTGGAAATCCCACTCGTACAACAGGTACATATGTTTTTTATCCCCCATATTATTCCAGGATAAAGACACTCCTCAATTTGTTCAATCATTCCCGAACTGATGGGTACCTCCTTTGTTTCCAGGGGTTTTCTCTAAAACAGTGCTTTCAGTCTGGGGTCTCCAGGACCTGAGCAGCATTTGGTTGTGGAGTGAGATGTAACCCACAGGCATGAAAAAGGGGCCCCCCTAGAGGGCCTGCTTTACACAAAGATAAATACTTCTTAACTTTTTAAGATGAAAACTGATACTGTGGTGGAATGCAAAATTCACAAGTAATTTTAAGGTAAATGTGAGAATTCCACAGAATCTCTCTCTGTGCTTGGAGCTGAGCCCCTAACCCGGGTGGGGAGCATTCTTTCACTCTCCGTTTTCAGTGGAGAAGCTTAAGAAGCCCAGACTAGAGTTGATTCCTCCAGCTCAGACATGGGGGTGCCAGGTCAGCCCCTGCTCCACATGACAGCTGCAGAGGTGGTCAGGTCCCCTCAGAGTTCCAGGCCAGGGGTACCCCGTTCCTAACCCCTCAGTACCCAGGAGGAGCTTCTTTTTCTCCATCCCTCTCCCCAGGCAGCTCCAGGCTCTCCTGGCTTCACTGCGGTTGCACCTGAAGTGGCCTCACTTCCCTGTTAATGGTTCCCTTAATGCAGCCCAGCCACCCAGAGTCAGGGTTCCCAGCCTCCCCACAGCCAAAAGGCCATTTGTTCTTTTTCTTCACCCCTGGACTTTAAACCAAATTCAGTGCATTAGCCAAATTATAAGAGCTGTTTTGCCTTTTCATTCACCAAAGACATCAGACAGGGGAAGGAGACCCTGCCCCCCTGCTCCACCCTAGTGCCCTCCCTCCTAGGAGCCCTGGCAACCTACTGAGGAGAAGGCTGGTGAATCCCAGGAGCCAGGAGGCCCAGCAGAGGTGGGGGTCTTCTGAGCAGGGCCCCATCGCAGGCTGCCTGCCAGCCTGTTCAGCTGCCGAGGAAACATCGAGGACGCAGAGACAAAAGCAGAGGAAAAGCTTCACTCACACAAGCTCCTTAGACTCTTGCCCACCCCAAGGGAGGAGCTAAATATTAGTCCTGGGATCTCAGCCCAATAGTTGGAGTAAGCCATTCAGATCTTTCATATCATCCCCAGCACCTACAGGAGGACCTCGATAATAATTGCAGAATAAATTATAAACAGCCTCACTCTATGATGTTCCTGGCACTGTGTTGGAGAGGCCCCCTCCCTGGGCCCGAATCAGCTCAGTGATCTCACACTTTCCACCCCTACACCCACTCAAAACCTTTACCTGCTTCTCTGGTTAACAGCCTGCCCCAGAGAGCCCTGCCTGCCAATGCCAGCCTGTGGTCAGCTCAGAGGTCACTCTATTACAGCCAGGCAGGGATAAGCCTCTCCTCTCCTCTGTCCCCACACCATTTAATGAAACAAATTTACGTTCAGATTTTCCACAAATTTCATCTGTCAGTTGCCCAAGTAAGAAGCTGTGAGAAAGACACCAAATTCTTTGTGGGAAATGTCATATCACTACACCCCCAACGCAAATATTGGCATACCTGTTGCTGGCACCTATATGGCTTTCTCAGCTCCTGCTAGTGTTAGTAACACTCCCTACACAGAGAGAAAAGCAACCCCCACAGAAATTGGTGGGCTCTTAGCTGCATCACAACCAAGCATTTCCCTCTAAGCCTCTGCCAGCTCTGCTCCTGCCACCACAGAGGAGGCAGACCTACACACTCCTCCTGGCCACACTTCAGCTGCCTCAGACTCACCAACCCCTACTGAGGGTCAGGCCCTGGACTCTTCTCCCCAGACTGACTACTGTGGAACATCCGAGAACTCGTGCCTCCCATAACCTAGGGGAGCGGCACCATCTTCCTAACTCCAGGCCAGTGCCTCCTTCTCCTCCCCATTGAGGCTTCCCCCTCAGCTGCCCAGGTAGAACACCGCAAGGATGGAGCTACGGGACTGGCCCCATGACCAGGAACTCAAGATAGTCAGCGTACTTCACCATAAACCCATTTTGTAGATATGAAACCCAAGTCCGAAGGGGTTGTACAAACTGCAAAAGGTCCACAGCAAATCAAGGGTCAGGGTTTAGACTCTTAACAACAAACTCGGGAAGAAAATCCCCAACATCACAGCGGCTGTCCAATCCTACTGTGTGGCCTCAAGCCTCAAGCAAGTCACCTGAGTCCAGTCTGTGTGTCCCCTAAACTGCTCTGCAGCTTCCCACAGAGAATATTCAACACTGGCTTGATTCCCCGCCAACCCCACCTAGTAATGGGGGAATTACTTCAAAAGGCAGTCCGTGAGTCCTATACTCAGAACCTTCTTGTGGAGTCAAAATCCTGGCAGCTCATCCACTGGTCACTCTCAGGGTGATGGGGAGCAAGTCTCATATGTCTCCCTCCCCTATGTCCCTACACCTCTTGTGAGAGCACTCTTCCTATGAGAACTGTTTGGTTATAAAATCATTTGCTTAAGAGGGGAGTGGGGAGGAGGATCCTAGAGAGCGGGAACCAGCAATGTGGGTGCAGGCCAGGGACACTGCAGAGAGTCAGACACTAGACTTTTTCATGCTGGGAAAATGCCAGGGACTTTATAGAAATCCAGATATCTAACCTCATTTCTACATCCCAGCCATCCTGTGCCAAGGCATAACACACAAACAAGCACACATGCCAGCCACAAAACCTTTGGTATGTGTGTACTACACACAACTACCTGATGCCGGGAATGTTTTGAGAATTAAAGGAAGGCACACCTGGATCTACAGCAGCATAATGAGTGTGTCAGGAAGGGCCAGATACGAGAAAAATGTAGAGTTCGGTGAGCTGAGCAACAGGAAGAACAAGAGATCTGAGAGGTGACCAGGAGAACGTAAGTTCCATTGAATACACAGAAATTGTAGGGAATTCTCTGGACCTCCAATGGACTTGGTGGGTGGTCATGTCTATTTTATTTGAATTCCAAAAGGGCAGGACACCCAGTTGAGAGAGTGTCATGTGAAGAATATATTTATTGAATATCTACTCTATGCCAGAGGCTTTACATGTGTTCTTTCAATTAATCCTCAATATATGTTTAATTAAATCTTCAAAACACCATATTATCTAAGCATTACATGCACTAATGAAGGAGCATCCTGAAAGTCCAAAGAGATTAAATAACTTGTCCAAGGTCATATTTTATATAAAGAACTAAGTGCTCACAAGCTGACAGCATCATCCCAGCCACGGATAAGCCCAGGAGGTATAAAGGAGAGTGTAGATTCTGAGAAATTCGAGTCATGACTGTGAAAGACCCTGGAAAGAGAGAGGTTGGCTGCTTTATGATGTGAAGGGTAACAGTATCCCCAGGAGGAGGGCTAGGTGTTTAGGTAAAGAAAAGTTGGAGGAGAGGATATGAATTATGCTCTTTTCCCTGACCACCCTGCCTGGGTGAAAGAGAAGAGCCGCCAACCCAGCCATGAATGGTTTGCAGCAGAGCAGCAGGGCAGCCCCAGAGCTGAACTGGAGAGAGGAGGAGACAGCAGCAGGTGCAGACCAGTCACTGCTATCCGTTTATTCATCCTTCTCTCTTCCTCTGTAATTCAACTAATTATTTGCTGATAAAATAATATATAATTAGTATTTTTATTAAAAATAAATAGAACTAGAACTTTAGTGTGTCATAACAGGATAATGTTTGATTTCAACGGGTTATTCAGGGAGAAGTACGTAAATGCTGAATAACTTTAGCCATAATTAGAGAGCAATTAATAAATTACAAAGTATGCTAAAATGTGAAAGATGAAAAGGTCAGAGTAAAGACCTTCAAAAATTCTTTCCTTCATAAAAGCAGTAAGAAAACTGGCCTACTTTTTAGAGAACCTTCTCAGAATATGAGAATTTAACTAATGGCTTGCAGTAAACTGAGGAAAATTTATTCAAGAAAAATGGCTTAACATCAATAAGAACAGGGAGCTTTGTGGTGTTTTAATTTTCCCTAGTCACTACTCTGCTCTCCAGCAGTGCTGTACACTTGAAAAATAAATGCCTGTATTCTTGGTGAACACCAGCAACCTTGTAGCCACCAGAAACAACTCTTTCAAAGCCCCATTGCCAGGAAATTGTTATGATTTGACATGTCAGGGAGTACCCCTGAATACTCCACTTGTAACAGAGACTCTATTTGACTTACCTTGGAGCTCTCTCACTGTGAACAGCCCTTTACCCAGCAGACTTTAACAAAAGCAATTACAGGCAATTGTTTAACTTCAGGACTGCCTGAAGTAGTGGATAACAGTTAATTCAAATAGGCTAATTATAACCTTATAAGGGAAACTTGGGGAGGGAGATATCCATACAGGCTTTGAAAAGCTCTGACTGGAGGATTGCTGGAATTTAGAAAGTTAAGCACATGCGTGTGGCTGTGGGCATGCTCAGAAAAGGCCTGAGAAGGCCTTCATCCCCTCCTGTAGCTAACACTGGGGCTCTGTGCAAGCAGGAGTTGAAGACTAAACGCACAGTTGTCAAATGCCTGGATGAGTATGGAAGAAAAGACCAACATGCACACAGAGACCTTTCTTCAGCAAAGACTGGGAGACTTATTGGTCCCAGGCATTTAAGGAAATCTCTGCACAACATTGGTTGACTACTAGGCCAAATGAGTAGAAACATTAGTAACCACACACAACAAAGAATGCAAATGAGCAAAATTAGTTCAGAAATACAACTGAAAAAAAACAAGAAAAACTACAATGTACAGAAACAACAACAAGCTCTGGAAAGGGAAAGAATCTGATTTTCAGAGTTGCCACATTATACTATTTTAAATGACCAGTTTTAAACAAAAGGATAGGGCCGGCCCCGTGGCTTAGCGGTTAAGTGCACGCGCTCCGCTGCTGGCGGCCCGGGTTCGGATCCCGGGTGTGCACCGACGCACCGCTTCTCCGGCCATGCTGAGGCCGCGTCCCACATACAGCAACTAGAAGGTTGTGCAGCTATGACAAACTATCTGCTGGGACTTTGGGGGGAAAAATAAATAAATAAAATCTTTAAACAAAAGGATATAAGGTATGAAAAGAAACAAGAATACATGATACATTCACAAGGGGACAAAGCAATTTCCCTGGAGAAGCACAATCATTGCACTTACTTAACAAAGACTTTAAATCAGCTGTTTTAAATATGTTCAAAAAATTAAAGGAAATCATGTATGAAGAACTAAAGTAAACTATAAGATCAATGTATCAAATAGAGAATGTCAATAAAGATATAGATATTGTAACAAAGAATCAAGTAGAAATTCTGGAGTTGAAGAATACAATAACTGAAGTGAAAAATGCACTGGAAGAGCTCAATAGCAGATATGAGCAGACAGGAAAATAATCAATGAACTTTAAGATATATAAATTTAGATTATCCAGTCTGAGGAATAGAAAGAAAAAATAATGAAGAACAATAAAAAGACATTCAGAGATCTATTGCACGTCATCAAGCATAACACCAAATAATTAATGGATTTCTAGAAATAGAGGAGAAAGAGAAAGGAGCAGAAAAACTATGTGAAGAAATATTGCCAGTAAATTTCCCAAATTTTATTTTTTTTAAAACCTTCTAAAATACAGTCAAGAAGCTCAATGAGCTCCAAGTAGGTTAAACTCAAAGAGATCTACATCTAGGTGGATCAGAATCAGATTATCAAAAAATAAAAATAGGTGCAGTTCAAGATAGGCATGTAAGAGCAAGCTGAAGTCATATCCTCCTAGGGACACAACAAATCTACATCTACATGCAAAACAATTTCCTCTGAAAAAGAATCAAAAACTAGCTGAGTGGCTCCTACACATCGGAGGAAGAAGAAAAATATCCACATACAAGTGGGTGGGAGAGACTGAGTCACAATTTCACCATAAACCCACCCCTGATGACACAACTCACAATCAGGAGGGAACTCACAACTCTGAACTTCTCCGTGAAGAGGGAAGGGTTTGAACTCCCCTCTGGAACCCCAACTTTTAAGACCTGAACCTGACAGACAAGCCCCAAAATACCTAACTTTGAAAGCCGACAGGACTAGCATCCATGAGTCCCACAAGGTTATAGCAAACCGGGAAACAGTTCTTAAAGGGCTTGTGCGTGAGGACTCACACCTCCCAGGGACCAGCACAGAGGCAAGCGATTGAAAAGTGCTCGGACTTCCTATGAAAGAGGCTTATTTGCTTAACTTAAAGCTTTAGTCTGAGGGACAAGCGTATAATTTAACATGCTTCTACGAACTACTGAAATACCTTCAAAGATAGAGGGCAGCAGGTGTCATTTTTGTGCTCTCTTCCACCTCACTCAAGGTTGCCTGTATCTCCCAGAAAGGAGATTGTACACTAATCTGGCACCACAATTTTTGCAGCTGCCACCCAGGAGACACCTCTAGATCAGCTGCCTCTGGTGGCCAGTAAGACTTACTCTTATGGGTCCCACAGGACTATAACAAATGTAGAAAGAATTCTTAACCAGTTACCATCGTCAGTGCAAAGTAGAGAGGAAATAGACTGAGGCCTCCAGTCTTTCTGTGAGAGAAGCTTGTTAGCTTATCTTCATAGCTGCAGACTGAAGGGCAGGCTTCTAATTAAACACACTTCTAAGAGCAAACTATAATTTCTCCAGAGAGCTTTGAGGGCCGCTGTTATCTTTGCACTCCACTGTACCATGCTCCAGAGCTATGGTACCTCCTGGAGGGGAGCTTTTACATGCATCTGTTCTCAGCTTTTACATCTGGTGCCCTCGTCATTGTTGCTGCTGCCCAAGGTACACCCCTTAATCAGCTTGCTCCAGTGGCAAGTGGGGCTTCCATTCATGGGTCTAATAGGACTGTAACAAAGAGAGAGAGAGTTCTTGGCCTACTACCAACACAGAGTACAGCACAGAGATAGCAGACTGAAAGACACCTATTCGCTATCATTGGAGTTTCAGCCAGAGGGGTAGGCTTCAGGTTTGGCACACATCTAGAGGCCTACTAAGGTGCTCTCCATGGATGGAGGCTGGATGGTGCCAGCTTTGCATTCTCCCTCTGTCTCACTCCAGGTCTCCAATGTCTCCTGGGGGGAGATTCTGCACTCATTTGGCACCTAATCTTTGCAGCTCCTACTCAAGGGATGCCTCTTGATCACTAGCTGCTGGTGAACAGAAGGCCATGTGGTTGTAGGTCCCACAGGGCTACTGAAAATGGGAAAATAATTCTTAACCTGCTATATACCCCAAGGCACAGAACAGAGACAGCAGATTGAAATGCACTCCCAGTTTTTCCATGGAAAAAGCCTATTAGCTTATCTTCATAGCTATGGCCTGAGGGGCAGTCTTCTATTTAAACAAACACTTGGGGATGACTGCAATCCTCTCAAGAGACCAGGGAGGCTGAAGGGTGCCATCTTCATGCTCTCCCTCTGCCCCAACCAGGGTGTTAGTGTCTCCAAAATAGAAGCTTGTGTACACATCTGGCACTGTGGCTATTGTGTCTGCTGCCCAGAGGATATGTTCATTGATAGCCTGGCTCTGGTGGCCAGCAGGGCTTGTGTTTACAGGTTCAATGGTAGCAAAGAAAGAAATAGTTCCTAACTGGCTATCACACCAGGGCTCAGTGAAGAGAGAGCAGACAGAAATTCCCATCTCCCAGTCTTCTCCTGAAAAAGGCATATTTGCATACTTTAAAAGCAGTTGCCTGAGAGGTAGGCTTCCAATGAGCCTCAATCTAGGTGCTGGTTGAGATCCTTCCCTTTGGGACACTGACAGACTTGGCACACACTCAGCTACTGGGAGCCACTAAAAATACAGTAGGCTGCTTGGACAATTACAAAGGTTTGAGAGACAACCAAGAGCTATGGCAGGGTTGAATGATAAAGTTCATCTCTTACTCAAGGCCACTCCTTTAAGACTGGGAGAAGTGGCTGTTTTATCTTATGCATAGAAACCAACATAGAGAATCAAGAAAAATGAAGAAACAAAGGAATATGTTCCAAATGGAAGAATGAGACGAAATTTCAGAAAAAAATCTTAATGAAATGCAGATGAATGATATAACTGATACAAAGTTCAAAATGACGGTCATAAACAGTCACTGAGCTCAAGGGAAGAATAGATTAACAAAATGAGAATTTCAACAAAGTGATAGAAGGTATAAGAAAGCACCAAATAGAAGTTATGGAGATGAAGAACACAGTAGCTAAACAGAAAAATACAATAGAACAGTTCAATAGCAGACTAGGTGAAGCAGAAGAAAGGATCAGTGAACTCAAACACAGGGCACTGGAACTCACCCAGTCAGAGCACCAATAAGAAAAAGAATGAAAGAGTAAAAATAGCTAAGGGGCTTATGAGACAACTTCAAGTAGACCAACACTCACAGTATAGAGATCCCAAAAGGAGAAGAGAGAGAGATGGGGGCAGAAAACTTATTTGAAGAAATGATAGCTGAAAACTTCCCATACCTGGGGAAGGAAACAGACATCCAGATCCAGGAAGCCTATAGAGTGCTGAAAAAGATGAATCCAAAGAGACCCACACTAAGACACATCATAATTAAAGTGTCAAACATTTAAGACACATCATATTTAAAGTGCCAAAAGTTAAAGACCAGAGGGGCCAATCCAGTGGCATAGCAGTTGGTTTCACAGGCTCTGCTTTGGCAGCTCAGAGTCTGCAGGTTCGGATCCCTGGCGTGGACCTGCACACTGCTTATCAAGCCATGCTGTGACAGCATCCCATATAAAGTAGATGAAGATGGGCATGGATATTAGCTCAGGGCCAATTATCCTCAGCAAAAAAAGAGGAGACTGGCACCAGATGTTAACTCAGGGCTAATCTTCCTCAACGACAACAACAGAAAGTTAAACAAAAGAAAGAATCTTAAAATAAAAAAGAAAAAAACAACATATTCTGTACAAGGAGACCCCCACAAGACTGTCAGCAGTTAGCCCAGGGCCAATCTTCCTCAGCTAAAAGAAGAGTAGCAACAGATGTTAGCTAAGGGCTAATCTTCTTCACAAAAAAAAAAAAAAAACTGCCACCCAAGAATACTCTACCTGGTAAAGGGTAAAGTTGATAGTCAAAATTAAAGGAGAAATACAGAGTTTTCCACAGAAGAAAAAGCTAAAGGAGTTCATCACCTCTGTCGAGAAATGTTAAAGGAACTTCTTTAAGCAGAAATGAAAGGGAAGTCTTTTGTAACAGAAAGTATATGAAATTATAAATCTCACTGATAAAGCTAAATATATAGTAAGATTCAGATAATCTAATCTTGTAAAGGGGGTGGGTTAACCACTTATAAAGCTAATAAAAAGGTTGAAAGTCAGAAGTAGTAACAATAACTGTAAATACAATGGATGAAACATGTAAATATTCATATCAAAAAGAGAATATGTGGAAGGGGGCAGTAAAATGTGGAGCTTTAGAACATTCAAACTTAAGATGTTATAAACTTAAAATAGACTGTAACAAATATAAGTCATTACATAATCCTCATGGTAACCACAAAGTAAAAACATGTAGTATATACACAAAAGATAAAGGAATCTAAGCATACCACTACAGAAGGTCATCAAATCATGAAAGAGGAAAGAAATTACAAAACAACCAGAAAACAATTAACAGAATGGCAACAAGTACATATCTATCAATAATTACTTTAAAAGTAAATGGAATAAATTCTCCAATCAAATGACATAAAGTGGCTGAATGGATTAAAAAACTAGACCTATCTATATGCTGCATACAAAAGACTCACTTCAGAGGTAAGAATACCCACAGACTGAAAGTGAAGGGATGTAAAAAGATATTCCATGCAAAGGGAAACCAAAAGAAAGCTGGCTTAACTATACTTATATCAGACAAAATAGACTTTAAGACAAAGAATGTCATAAGAGACTAAGAACGTCATTATGTAACGATAAAGAGATCAATTCAACAAGAGGATAGAACATTTGTAAGTATTTATGCACCCAACAGAGGAGCACGTAAATATATAAAGCAAATACTAACTGACCTAAAGGGAGAAATAGACAGCAATACAATAATAATAGGGGACTTTAATATCCCACTTTCATCAATGGATAGATCAACCATATAGAAAGTAAATAAGGAAACATTGGTCTTAAAGGACACATTAAAGCAAATGGACTTAACAGACATACACAGAACATCCCATCCAACAGCAACAGAATAAACATTCTTTTCAAGTGCACAAGGAACATTCTCCAGAATAGATCATATGTTAGGCTACAGTACAAGTCCAATAAATTTAAGAGGATGGAAGTCATATCAAGCATCCTTGTTAACAACAATGTTATGAAACTAGAAATCAATTACAAGAAGAAAATTGGAAAACTCACAAATATGTGGAGACTAAACAACAGGCTACTAAACAACCAACGGATCAAAGAAGAAATCAAAAGATACTTTGACACAAATGAAAATGGAAATACAACATACCAAAACTTATGGGATGCAGCAAAAGTATCTAAGAGGGAAGTTCATAGTGATAATTGCTTACATTAAGAAACAAGAGGGGGCTGCCCCATGGCTTAGTGGTTAAGTGCGCACACTCTGCTGCTGGCAGCCTGGGTTTGGAGCCCAGGTGTGCACCGATGCACCACTTGTCAGGCCATGCTGTGGCAGCATCCTGTATAAAGTGGAGGAAGATGGGCACAGATGTTAGCTCAGGGCCAGTCTTCCTCAGCAAAAAAAAGAGGAAGGATTGGCATGGATGTTATCTCAGGGCTGATCTTCCTTACAAAAAAAAAGAAAGAAACAAGAAAAATCTCAAAAAAACAGCCTAACCTTACAGATAAAAGGACTAGAAAAAGAAGAACAAACGAAGTCCAAACTTAGTAGAAGGAAGGAAATAACAAAGATCAGAGGGGAAATAAATGAAATAGAGACTAAAGGAAAATAAAAAATATAAATGAAACTAAGAGCAGGATTTTTGAAAAGATAAACAAAATAGAGAAAGTGTTAGCTAGACTCACCAAGGAAAAAAGGAAGAGGACTCAAATAAATAAAATCAGAAATGAAATAGCCAACAATACAACTGATCCCACAGGAATACAAAGGATCATAAGAGGCTACTATGAACAATTATACACCCAAAAACTGGACAGCCTAGAAGAAATGGATAAATTCCTAGAAACATACAACCTACTAAGACTGAATCATGCTGAAATAGAAAATCTGAACAGACCGATTACTAGTAAGTTGATTGAATGAGTAATCAAAAACTTCCCAACAATAAAAAGGTCCAGGACTAGATTCACCCTTCACAAGTATTCTAGGAAACATTTAGAGAAGAATTAATACCAATCCTTCTCAAACTCTTCCAGAAAAATAGAAAAGGAGAGAACACCTCCAAACTCGTTTTACAAGGCCAGCATTACCCAAAACCAAACCAGATAAGCCACTACAAGAAAAAAAACTACAGGCTAATATTGCTGATGAACATACACGCAAAAATCCTCAATAAAAAATTAGCGAACAGAATTCAACAATACATTAAATGGATCTTACTCTTTGATCAATTGGGATTTATTCCATGGATGCAAGGATGGCTCAACATCCACAAATCAAACAATGCAATATACCACATTAACAAAACAAAGGATAAAAATCACATGATCAACTCAATAGATGCATAAAAAGCATTTGAAAAAATAAAATATCCATTTAGGATTAAAACTCCCAACAATGTGGGTATAGAGAGAACATACCTCAAAATAATAAAGGCCATGTATAACAAGCCCACAGCTAACATCATGCTCAAAAAAACCTGAAAAGTTTTCCTCCAGTATCAGGAATAAGACAAAGATGCTTACATTTGCCACTTTTACTCAACATAGTATTAGGAGTCCTAGCAAGAGCAATTAGGCAAGAAAAAGAAATTAAAAGACATTCAAATCAGAAAGGAAGAAGTAAAACTGTCACTATTTGCAGATGACATGATACTATACAGAGAAAATCCTAAAGACTCCACCAAAAAACTGTTAGAACTAATAAACGAATGCACTAAAGTTGTAGGATACAAAAATAATATACAAAAAACATTTGCACTTCTCTACATTAATAACAAACTATGAGAAAGGGAAATTCAGAAAACAATCCAATTTACAATTGCATCAAAAAGAATAAAATACCTAGGAATAAGGTTGCCAAGGAGGTGAAAGAACTGTAAACTGAAAACCATGAGACAATGATGAAAGAAATTGAAAAAGACACAAATGAATGGAAAGATATTCCATGCTCATGGATTAGAAGAATTAACGTTGTTAAAACATCCATGCTACCCAAAGCCATCTATAGATTCAATGCAATCTTTATCTAAATTCCAATCACATTTCTCACAGAAATAGAAAAAACAATCTTAAAATTTGTAGGGAACAACAAGACTCTGAATAATCAAAGCAATCTTGAGAAACAAGAAGAAAAGCTAGAGGCATCATGCTTCCTGATGTCAAGCTACACTACAAAGCTTTAATGATAAAAACACTATGGTACTGGCATAAAAACAGACACATATATCCATGGAGGAGTATAGAGAGCACAGAAATAAAGCCACAAAATATGATCAATTACTTTACAAAAAAGGAGCCAAGAATATACAATGGGGAAAGAGTCCATTCAATAAATGCTGTTGGGAAAACTGGACAGCCACATGTGAAAGAATGAAACTGGACCACTATCTTACACCATACATGAAAACTAACTCAAAATGAATTAAAGATTTGTATGTAAGTCTTGAAACCATAAAATTCCTAGAAGAAAACATAGGCAGTTAGTGACATGACATTGGCGTTAGTGATGATTTTTTGGATTTGACACCAAAAAGAAAGACAACAAAAGGAAAAATAAACAAGTGGGACTACATCAAACTAATAAGCTTCTGCACAGCAAGGGAAACTGTCAACAAAACGGAAAGGCAACCTACAGAATGAGAGAAACTTTTGCAAATCATATATCTGATAAGGGGTTAATATTGAAAATATGTAAAGAACTCATACAACTCAACAGCAAAAAGACACAATCTGAACAAAAATTGGGCAGAGGAAATAAACAGACATTTTTCCAAAGAAGAAATACAAATGGCTAACAGGTACATGAGAAGATGGTCAACATCACCAGTTATTAAGGAAATGCAAATCAAAAGCACAATGAGATATCACCTCACAACTGTTAAAATGGATATTATCAAAAAGACAAGAAATAACAAGTGTTGGTGAAGATACAGAGAAAAGGGAACCCTGTGTGCAGTGCTGGTGGGAATGCAAATTGGTACAGCCACAATGGAAAATAGTATGGAGGTTACTCGAAATATTAAGAATAAAACTACAATACGATCCAGCAATTCCATTTTTGGGTATTTATCCAAAGGAAAAGGAAACCCTAAATCAAAAGATATATGCACCTCCATGTTCATTGCAGCATTATTTACAATAACCAAGACATGAAAGCAACCTAAGAGTCCCTTATTGATGAATGGATAAATAAAATGTGGTGTATATACGCAATAGAATATATTCGGCCATTGAAAATTTTTGCCATATGCAACAACATAGATGGACCTTGAGGGCATTATGCTAAGCGAAATGTCAGACAGAGAAAGACAAATACTTTATGATCTCACTTATATGTAGAATGTTAAAAAAAAAAAAAGTGAACTCATTACTACAAAGAACAGATTGGTGGTTGCCAGAGGCAGGGTCTGGGAGGTGGGTGAAACAGGTGAAGGCGATCAAAAGGTAAAAACTAAATGTAAAATAAATAAGTCTGGGGATGTAATGTACAGCACGGTGAATATAGTTAATAATACTGTATTGTGTATTTGAAAGTTGCTAAGAGAGTAGATCTTAAAAGTTCTCATCACAAAAAAATATTTGTAACTAAGTGTGGTGATGGAAGTTAATTAGACTTATAGTGGTGATCATTTTGCAATATATGTAAATATTGTGTCATTATGGTGTATACCTTTATCTAATAGAATGTTATATGTCAATTATATCCCAATTTAAAAAGACACAAAGACAAACAGAGATCTTTGAAAGCAGAAATTTAGAAGTTACTCATCACATACAAGGGACCCCCAATGAGATTAACAGCTGATTTAAGAAACCATAGAGCTCAGAAGGCACTGGGATGACATATTTGAAGTATTGAGAGAAAAAAACTGTCAAACTTGAATTTACTATCCAACAAAACTATCCCTCAAAAATGAAGGAGAAATTAAGACATAGATAAACAAAAACTGAGAATTTGTCACTAGCAGACCTGCCCTATAACAGATACTGAAGGAAGTCATTCAGGCTGAAATGAAAGGACACTTGTCAGTAAATAGAATGCATAGGAACAAATAAATAGCACCAGTAAAGGCCATTAAATATATAAAAAAGAAAACATGGACAGGTTTTTTGTGGTTGTTGTGTTTGTATTAGTTTTTTCTCCTAACTGACAAAAGAAATTCTCATAATGCAAAAATTATAAATCTGCATTAATGGGCACATAAGGTAGAAGATAGAATTGGTAGTATAATAACAGCACAAATCAGGATGAAACATAGCTATATAGGATCAAAGTTTAGTTTACTCTTTAAACTAAATTGGCATCAAGAGCCTACTGCCTGGGCCGGCCCCGTGGCTTGGCGGTTGGGTGCGAGCGCTCCACTGCTGGCGGCCCGGGGTTCGGATCCTGGGCGCGCACCGACGCACCGCTTCTCCGGCCATGCTGAGGCCGAGTCCCACATGCAGCGGCTGGAAGGATGTGCAACTATGACATACAACTATCTACTGGGGCTTTGGGGAAAAAAAATAAATAAATAAAATTATAAAAAAAAAAAAGAAAGAGCCTACTGCCTATATTTTCTTCTAGGAATTTTACAGTTTCAGGTCTTACATTCACGTCTTTAATTCATTTTGAGTTAATTTTTATGTACAGTGTAAAATAGTGGTCTGGTTTCATTCTTTTGCATGTGACTGTCCGCTAATTGATTTTTATGCTCTATTGTCTTCTATTTCCTCAGTGATCTTCTCTCTATATTTTCTCTCCACTACTAAGATTGGGATATTGAATTCTACAACTACTATTGTTGAACTGTGTATTTCTACCTTCTATTCTGTCATTTTTTGCCTCCTGTATTTTGGGGCTCTGTTTGTGTGTTCATATAGGTTTATAACTGTTATGTCTTCTTGATGGATAGACCGTATTGTCATTACAAAATATACTTCTTTGTCTCTAGTAACAATTTTTGTCATAAGTCTATATTATCTGAAATTAGTATATCCACTCTAGCCCTTTTAGCTATTGTTTGCATGGCATAAATTTTCCCATCTTTTTGTTTTCAGCCTATTTGCATCTTTGGATGTAAAGCATGTACCCTGTTGGCAGCATATAGATGGATCATGTTTTTTATTTTATTTATCCTGTCAATCTTTGCGTTTTAATTAGAACTATTAATCTGTTTATATTGAATTTAATTATTAACATAAAATTCAGCTCTGCCATTTGTAAGGTTTACATCGGCCATTTTTCTATTAATTGTCTATATGTCTTATGTATTTTTTGTGTCCCTATTCTGCCATTGCTAAAGTCTTCATGATAAAGAGTTATTTTCTATTGTACTATTTTATTTTTTTGTTATTTCTTTTACCATATATTTTTTCATTATTTTCTGACTGTTCTGGAGATTACAATTTAAATATTAACTTATAAATATTTAGTTTGTATTAATACCAACTTAATATATGTATGTTAATACTATTATAAGGTATATAATATTTATACATGAGAATTCAATTAAATAGACTGAATTTAAGACCAACATATCAAAGTTAATAGGCCATAATACATCAGTTGTACCAAACAGAAATATAATTGAAGGAAAAATGTTATAATTCCCGAGTAAAATAATGCCTGCAATTAAATGTAATAAATGGTTTCCCTTAACTGAAACTTGCCTCTCCCCTTGCAGATCATTATCTCCCCCTGAACTCCCCTGAACCTCTCAAGAAGAGGATGATCACTTTATCACACCACATACCTTAGGGTAGAGAGGTGGTCATGCCTTACTTGCTTCTCCCTCTTGTAGCCAGCTCACAATTCCTCCACCACATATTCAATCCCCATTCCTTTGAGGATATATCTGGCAATATTACATACTAACCGCCACAGCACAGTCATCTATCAACTATCCTTCCAATAACCTCTCATCAAAGAGAGGATCAGATTTTCCTGAGCCAAATTCCTGCACTCACTCAGCATGGCATCAGTACCGATGTGTATCAATTAGGATACTTGGCTGCCAGCAATAGAATACCTCAGCTGTGACACAGCAATCAAGAAGCCACCACCAGCACCGTTGGCTGAAGAGCAATGTCTAACCTGCTAGATACACATTAGTAAAAAATCAATATCCAACAACTTGTCTCCCAGTACCCATGGATGTGGTGCTGCAGAAAATCCAGTGACTCCATGACTGGCATTAACAAATAAACAGCATAAATAGCAAAGGGGTGGCTTCTCTCTCACTTCCACCCTGCTAGCCGACCTCTGAAAATAACACTCACATCACATCCAGAACCATAGCTGCAAGACAGTCTGGGAAATGCGAGTTAGCCCGCCTGCTCCTGCAGTACAGGAATCCCACTGAGTGCCTGTATACCGTATCCACCACAATTTCTTCACTGCCCTGTTAAAATTCCATGAGTCAACTCATAAACACTCTGGCCAGTCTCCTAAATGCGTTATTCTCACTGTCACTCAGTCCCACTTAAGTAGTAAATTATAAACCTTGGATGGATCTAATTGTCCTTCCACTCTGCACAACACTCTCACTGCCTGACAAAATCACTAGCCTCCCAGACAACACCATTAGAAATTCACAATATCTGGCCTCAAACAATCTTTAACACCACTCAGTAATCAGTAATGTGCATGATGGCTATTTAAATATAAATAATATAAATTTATAATAGCTTATATGTTTATATTTACACAAATAATATAAATTTATATCTAGCGTGTATTGAGTTCTTGCTATGTGACGTACACTGTTATAATCATTCTGAATGCTTTAACTCACTTAATTCTCATAAATACTCAGTGAGATAGGTATCATTATCCCCACGTTCCAGGTTAGAAAACTGAGACATGGAAAGACTAAGTCATTTGTTCAAGTCCACATAGATGGGACGTATTAGAACTAGCATTCAAATACAGGTGGTTTGGCTCCAAAGACCACCTTATTTCATCATTCTACTGGCTGCCTCTCACATTCAAAAACAACCATCAGCTATGGACCAAATGGTTTCCTCCCCAAAATTCATGTCTTGAAGCTCTAACTGCCACTGCAATGGTATTTGGAGATGGGGCCTTTGCAAGGATTTTAAGTTTAGATGAGGTCCATGAGGGTTGGACCTTCACGGTGAGATTACCACTGTGACACAGATCTCTCTCTCTCTTTCTCTCTCTCTGTCTCTCTGTCTCTCTCACGTGAGGACACATGGAAAAGGTGATCATTTGTAACCAGGAAGTGATTGTAAGCCAGGAAGTGAACTTCCACCAGAACCCAATCATACTGGCATGCTGATCTATGACTTCTAGCCTCCAGAAGTGTGAGAAAATTAATTTATGTTGGTTAAGCCACCAACTATATTATCTTGCTATGGCAGATGAGCAGACTAAGATACCATCCTACCTTATCACTCTTATCAAGTGACAGGGCCTCCTATTTCTCAGGGAAAAGTAGAGAGCAGAAAGGAATGATCTCAACTGCCTACCACCAAACTTTTAACTGACCTGCATTTGTTTATGTCTGCCTTAACCTTCTGTCTTGCCCCAGTGGAAGACATTGAGCTCCCAGTGTCTAAAGTTATTACCTTCACTGCACTTCAAGTCCCTTCTCCTCCCACCTCTCTGGGAACCTGGCTTTCTAATGTATTTCCTCTTTCTTTGGTATGTTCCACTGATCCATCTCTGCACACTCCTTTTGTGCATCCCTCAGATGTTCTCAGTACTCTCTCTTCTTAACATCCCACTTAACCTCACACCCCCAACTATTGTCCTATTTCTCCCTCTTCCACATAACAGTCACACTTCTACACTTTCTCCAAGACGCTCCATCCTCTTCCTCCTCTAGCACTCATAACATCATCGGGTGACCTCTCCAGCAGATGACATTATTGACCCCTCTCTCCTTCTTAAAACACCCTCTTCCCTCAGTTTCCTTGATATCACACTCTCCCTTTCCCACCTGACGTCCTCCTCAGTGTCTTTTCCTGGCTCCTCTTCCTCTACATCCATTCTTCCCTCAAATGTTGGTGACTCCAAGGGTTTTGTCATAGGCCCCTTTATCACATGTTTCATTCTCTCACTAGGACATCTACTCTGTGGGCTGCAATCATCATTCACATACCGCTAATGTCCAAGTTTATACCCTCACCCCACACCATCTGCTTAGCATCAGACCCTGCATTCAACTCAACAGGTATCTCCACTGCGGGCTCACACTCAACACGTCCAATGCTTCATTCGTTATCTTCATTTCCACCCTATTTATGTGTTCCCACTCTCAGTCAATGGTACACTCCAGACTCCTGGACGATTTCCTTAGCTCCTTCCTGTCCCTCCACCCCCTTGGGTGGTGGATCAAGTACCTACAACATGTCAGGTCCTGTGCTAAGCACCTCACACGCAATGATTTTATTTCATTGTCACAATCTTAAGAGGTTAAAAGAAAATAGTGAAACTTTAGCTGTTTCTAGCACTTATTGGTAAGGAAATTGAATCAGAATTCCCTAACTATAGCAGGCGGTAATGTTATTATTAACTACATTTCAAACAATCTATGGGAGAAGTGCACAACTTGAATTAAAAAATGTTTCATATTTTCAATTTAGACCAAATGGTAAGGGAGATGGCTCAGGAACTGGAGGTGAGTACACAAGATAACACCTACAGAGCCTAACAGGGCTCAATGCCACCAGTGACCTGCCACACCCTCTAATCCACTTCGTAGAGCTTGACTATCTTAATCTTCCCCTCTGCACACTCCTTCAAGAACCTCAATACATTCCTCACAACCTGGAATCCAAACTTTTTAACCTGGTGTTCAAGTCTTTCATTAGTATATAGAAGCATGACAATTTTTTCCTCTTTGGTTTCTTTCCTATAATCTTGCTAAACTCAATTAGTTCTAGAGGATTTTCTATGTAGACAACCATGTTCTCTACAAATAATGATAGGTTTCCCCTGCCTCTGTCCCAATTTGTGTACATTTTATTTCTCTTTCTTGCCATAATGCACTGGCTAGGACGTCCAGTACAAAGTTGAAGGAAAACTGCTGAAACTGGACATCTTTTCTTATTTCCAATACCAGGGAAAAAGCATTCAGTTTTTCCTCACTAAGACTGACTTGACTGTGGGTGTTGGGAATATACCCTTTTTCAGATTTATCAGTTTCATTGGTTTCTGCTCTTATCTTCATTATTTCCTTCTTCCTGCTTGTTCTAGGTGTTTTTAACTTTCAACTTTCAGAATATGAGAGCTTATTTATGATATATTTCTTCTTTTCTAATATAAGCCTTTAATCCTACAATTTTTCTATAAGCACTACTTTAGCTTCAGCCCACAAATTTTGATATGTTGTATTTTCATTTTCATTTAGTTCAGCTATTTCCTAATTTCCTTGGAGACTTCCTCTTTGACCCACAGAATATTTACAATTGTCTTGTATAATTTCTAAGGGTTTCAAGATGTTTCTGTTCTCTTTCTATTACTCATTTCTAGTCTAATTCCATTATGGTCAGACAATATACTTCATATTTTTCAAATCTTTTAAATTTCTCAAGGTTTGTTTTATGACCCAGGATAGAACCTATCTTGCTGAATTTTCTGTGTGCTTTGAAAAAAATGCATAGTCTGCACCACACATAGTTGTTTGGTGGAATGTTCTAAAACATGAATTAAGTCAACTTGGTTGCTGGTGGTGTTCACTTCATCTACGTTCTTGTTGATTTGCTACCTACAACTTCCACCTCTGGGAGAGGAGTATAACAGTCTCTGACAACAATAGTGGATTTGTCTTTTTCTCCTTTCAGTTCTGTCATTTTCTACTTCATGTTTTTTGAAGCTCTGTTGTTAGATGTATACACATTGAGGATTGTTATCTCCTCATTGTAAATTGACCCCTTCACCATTATGTGATACTGCGATATAATAGAAATATATATTTGGTTTTCCTCCGCATTTCTGGCACAGAGCTCCCAAAGGCCTAAGAATTTGCTGTGGTGAGAGAGATAAAGGTGGTTTTTGTTATGTTAATGAGGTGACTTTGGAATGCACCTAGAATGGCAGTTGGATGCCAGTGGGGTCAGCCCTGTGATTAGAGGGTTGGAACTTTCAGTTCTACCTCCCAACCTCTGGGGAGGGGAGAGGGGCTAGATATTGAGTTCAATCACCAATGGTCAATGATTTAATCAATCATGCCTATGTAATAAGGCCTCCATATAAACCTAAAAGGACAGAATTCAAAGAGCTTCCAGGCTGTTGAACAGGTGGAGATTTAGGGCGAGTGACGCACTCAGAGAGTTCATAGAAGCTCCATGCCCTTTCTCCACACCTTGCCCTCATCTCTTCCATCTGGCTGTTCCTGAGTTATATCCTTTTATAATAAACTGGTAATCTGCGAAATTATATCTGTGACTTCTGTGTGCCACTCTAGAAATTGATAGAACACAAGGAGAGGATCATGTGAACCTCTGATTTATAGCCAGCCAGTCAGCAGTACAGGTAACAACCCAGGCTTGCAACTGTTGTGTGTAATGGAGGGGGGACAGTCTGGTAGGACTTAATTCTTGAATGGTGGAATCTGATGCTATCTTCATGTAGATAGTGTCAGAATTGAGTTGAATTGTAAAACACACAGCTAACTCCCAAGAATTGTTTGTTGGCATGGGGAAACACCCCCAACAGACACACACATTGAAGTTGGTACCAGAACCCAATTACATATCCATCATTATTTCTGGGAATTTTTATCCTCTGAAGTCTACTTTCTCTATTAATTAGCCATTCCAGCTTTCTTTGAATTAGTGTTTGCATATTATATCTGACTCTCTTCTCTTACTTTTAACCCACGTGTGTTATTAATTTTAAGGACAAGACAGATGGAGAATGTTGTTTCCTGAGTGATCACAGTCCTTTAGGCCTATGTCCAATTGTCTGCTCCCACAACTGAGGTGTCCCCTCGGCCATCCTCTGCCTCTTCCTGTTCCTCCCCACCAGGGTCCTTGTTAAAGACCCACACAAATTGCATCACCACATTTTCCATGCAGGCCTTTGGTTTTCCTGACTGCTGATTTTTCTGAGATCCCCTCTCTCAACCCTCTTTTCTTCCTAGCTCTCTCATTCTCACTTACTGTCACACTGAGTATCATGTTTTTCTTGCTATCACAGAAACCATGCAGCCTGAGACAGTTCCCAGGGCCCCACCTACTCCTATCTCCATCCCCCAGTGGGGCTGAATCAAGTGTGACGATGATAACGGTTTCCTTCAGGCTAAAGTTCCAGAACTGGACACAAGAGGGAGAAGATATGTGGGGAAGACACCACTGGGTGAGGACTGGAGGGTTCCCCTCACCACTCCAGCCCCTGCTGAGGTCCTAAGGACAAGAACAATGACAAAAATTTATAGTGGTGTCTCTCGTCAGAATCGATTTACCTTTCATGAATTAAAGAAAAAATGCTATAAAAAATGAGTCAAGGGGACTGGATGGTGAAAGGAGAGAAAGATTGCCAAATATGGACAAGCATCCACAAACAGCCATGGTTCACATGTGGCAGGAGAGTCATTGACAGCACAGGCCAAGAGCAGGTGAGGGAGGACATGGGACACTAGAGGTGCAAACTCCCTGAAGAGACGGTTTTCATTTTAAATATTCACTTTCTTTTATTCTAGGTATAAAAGTATGAAGATCTTAAGTTCCACAAAAGCTGGCTCTGCTTCTGCCTCTTATCCCCTCAGATACGTTGTTTTATCAGTTATTCCCTCCCCAGTCTTATGCCAACTTCTCCCTCTCTCCTGAGTCTGTTCTCTCATCCTAAAAATATGACTGATCCTCTTCCACTAAAGAAAATCAAAAACTTTCTAAATGTTACAACCTCTCTGATCCATCTCCTTCTTTCTCGTCACAGGCAAGCTTCTTGAAGAAAAATCTACATTTTCTGATTCCACTTCTTCAGTTCCTACCCACGTCTCTCCCTGGCTCTCACTGTGCTCGTTGGTGTAATAAGGAAGGAAAGTCTCACTCACCAGAATTCCCCAGGGGCATGCTGATGAGTTCTGGAAGCCTGACAAGGTTGCTCTCTCAGAGAATCAATTAGAGTGAGGGGCAGTGGCTTATAACCCCAGAGGACATTACAGGGCAGGAGAGGGGACACGCGTGAAGACCTCAGGCTTTAGAGGGAGGCAGTGATGAAGGTGATGGCAAAGAGGGAAAAGCCTGTGTGTTGCCAATGAGATTTGATACCTCCCTGGGATAGAACAAAATCTACCATTATCTCAACAAACAAACTCGTTCATGGCTCAACTGGATTTTTTTCACGGAAACCAGGGTAGAGCAGAACCAAGAGAGCAGGTGTGAATGCAAGCAGGAAGGGGTTAATGTGGGAGTGAAAGGAAGTGGGGGGACTATGAGATGGTAAAGTTGTATATTTCAGAAGGCACAGGGGGACTAGTATTGTGTCAAACCCTGGAAAAGGGGCAAACCAAGTTCAATGACTTATTTGAGGACAAGATTGGCAGATACCATGAACTGGCTCATCCAACACCCATTAAGTCCCTGGTGGAGGATGCCTTCCTGTACTGCAGGGGATGAAAGCCAAGAACTACATTTTCCAGATTCCTCATGACTAAGGTCCCAGCAATTGTTTTTACATACACAAGAATTTTGTTTGAGACTCAGTTACACTGGGTCTAGGCAGGGTGCAGAGCATCTGTTTTGCTGGCAAGGAACACTGGCAGATACAGAAACGTTGCAGACCAGCAGGTTCTGATCCTGCAGTCTCCTGTTCATGGCAGAGGCAGCAGTTCTCTTAGCAGCCAAATTCTGCAGTGTGGTTCTGGAAGTCATTTCTGGAATCTGACTTGAGTTTGTTTCTTCAGCCTAATAAAAACATTGTTGAGTTAATAGATACACTTTATTAAACTTTTTCCATCTTACAGTAGCTGAAGAGAATAATGAGTCTACAACTAAAAACTTGACAAATACAACAAATATTATCAAAAATAGTTCCTGGCAAGAGAATCTAAAGGAAAATAGAATATGGAATTCTCTATCTGACAAGGGTGGGTGGGAAAGCCAGAAGGATGTAGTGTATTTTATTTCATTGATTTTCTATACTCTCAAAAGAGAAAATAAAAACAGCTGCACGGTTCTGTGTGAGACAGTTTTGAAATGTCTCCATTTTGTGAGGCTGGACAGCCTAAGAAACACTATTCTGGGGGTAAGGGGGCTCCAATGTTGGGGATGGTAGCTCCTGTGCTCAGGTCACTCAAACCACCCTCTGTGTCCACAGCAATGAAGTGGGAGCCCTGCCGTGAACTAAGTTCTAAAGGCTTCAGGTTGGGAGAAGCCTGACTGATGGATAAATGGGGTCACTGCTTAACCTGTTCCTGCTGAATCTCCACGACAGACAAACCCCTGGTCTCCAGTCAGTGAGGGACACCCAGAGGGCTAAATCATCATCAACACCTCCTCTTGTCTACCACTTTCCAGTTTACAAAGCACTTCCACCTGTGAGAGACAGCTATCTTTAGGATTACCTTCCCATTTTACAAACGAGGAAACTGAAGATCCAAGGAGGTTGGTGAAGAAACCCAAGGTCTGAAAGTCAGTAGGTGGCAGAGCCAGGCCTAGAACCAGGTCTCCAGCCTTTCAGACCAATGTTCTTTCTAGATCCAAGACCCTCTCAGGGAAGTGAATCTCTCACACTAAGATGTCTTCAGACCTTAAGAAGCCACACTGAGTGTGAGGGAGGCCTGTCCCAGAGCAGCCTTTCACATCCCTCACCCCACACCCAGGCAGGGGAACCAAGGTCTGTGTCTGCATCTCACAGCCTCTGAGAACCAAGGCAGCCCCTGGCCAACCACAGCCGCCTCCCCCTGTACTCAGTGCATCACAAATGGGCCTGCGCCTCCAGCCCAGCCCACACCTGCAAAGGCTGCTGGCCTGAGAAGCCTGAGCTGGTCTCCCAGCAGGGCCCGGGACTCTCACATCTGTGAGCTGGAGGCTGGTGAACCCCCCTCCCTCCCTGCGACAGTGGACACTGTCGTCCTAGGGAGTGTCTCAGTCTGGCTTTCACGAGGTCTTTTCATTTTACTCTTAACCATCCCGTCAGTCATGCCAACTACATTACCTTGTAAACCTGGAGAAGCCCTACTGGTACAGACTGCTCCCACCCCAGCCTGGGCCCAGCTCCCTTGCAGGGCTCCCGACTAACCTCAGTTTGTCAGTGACATTCACCCCAACCACATCAGTCAGGCCCTCTCTGCTGGACTTCCTTTATCACAAGGTTTCCCTCACTGGTCTTGGCTTGATGGGTTCCCAGCATCTCTATTCCATCCAGTGGGGGAGGACAGAACACGACACCCAGCATAAACTTCTGCCCACCCCAGGGGCTCAGGCCACCCACTCCACCCCACAGGGCAGTGGGTAGGCTCTGCAGATCCCACACGCAGACCCTCTGACCTTTGAGACCCCATCCCTATGAGAACACAGAGGGGAGGGAGAGCCCCAGTGGGAGCAGTTAACTGGGAAAAGACCTCCCCATTTATAGGGGTAACTCTTCTTCCCCTATGAACATAAGAAAGGATGCCCCATGTGCCACCAGTCTGTGAGCCAGCTCCCGCTCCCAGGAGTAAGACCCTTCCCTCCTGTCCTCAGTCACATGTCTGCTGACCCTTCCACAGCAGCTCTAATGGCCCCCCTGGGGGCGTGCCATGTCTTGTCTCAGATGGAATTAGGTGCTCTTTGTGCTGGGCTCTCACAGCACTTTAGTAAGTTGTCAATCATTTGTGACATCAACAGGTATCACTTGCTCTTGCTCTCCCCCGTCTGATGCAGGACACAGACCCTGTGAACAGGTGAGGCAAGGAGGCCACTCACGCTGGTGCAAGTGCAGGTCAGCACCTGAGAGTGGGTGTCTCATTGTCTCAATCCTGCCTGTGAGGACCCTGGAGTGTCACATATGCTCTCGATCAAGACAAGCAGCTCTCAGCTAAACTACGCACAGCGGCCATCACTGATTTCCATTCAGCAAATGTTTAGGGAGCACACCTGAGTCATGGCAGGGCCAGGGACTTCCCTTTCCGTCCTGGTCACCATCTGCTGCTTCACTGATTCCCAAGGTGGCTTCACAGGACTAGTGCTGGCTCACCCAGCACCTCCTCTTCCGACAGACACTCGGCCCCTGAGGACCCACACCACAACGTTCTGTGGGAAAACAAAGGCGAGCTCCTCTCTGCTAGTGGTCCCCATGGACCTTGAGCAGTCACGTGTGTGCTTTCCTTCCCCAGCTAGCACCACAGCCCACCCCGTCCTGGGTGGGTGCCACACCTCCCTAGGACTCAGGCATGACTCCATCATGGGTTGGGCCCAAAGACAAATTCCAGTGTCAGCCATCTTGCTTTCCAGTGGAGACAGCGTATACATCTTTTACTACTCAAATTCAGTTATTTGCCCTCAATAACAAAATAGAAGAAAGAGAAAAAGAAATAGAAACTTAAATTGTGCAGCAATTCTACTCTAGTAGTATTTACTTTATTCAAAAGCTGAAGGACTTGGAGTGAGCTTGACATGGAAGCTGTAGATCCACGGGTTCCCTTGGGATCCCTTGGTCCATCTCTCTGTTCCCAGCAGCATTTCCCAGTCGGCAGTGGTGTGCTGGTAACTGCCTAACAGCTGGCTCCTCAGGAGGAAAAAGCCCTGGTCTCTAGCATTTGATAATTTCTGTGGTGTAAATACTCCTACTAGGGCTCATTTCAAACTACCAGCATGTTGACACTGCACACAGAGTTGGGAAAAGATGCATGAAATCAGCTCTCACAAGCCAGTTCCAGCTGGCTCCAGCACACCACTGTCTGGGGGGAATCTGAGGTTTCAATATGCAGGACACGTTTCATACAGCATGGCCCCTAATACCAGCCAACCTTTTCATCAGGAAGAAAAGGCATCTCTTCCAGAGCAGAAGGAAAAACTTGTTGAGGGTGGTAGGTCAGCCTGCAATACAGCAGCATCCTAAGGGATTCACAGGAGTAGTGTTAACTGTATTTGAGTTCCAACTTAAAACCGAATTCTCCCCTCCAATAACCAAGCTAAGGCTTTGGTACTCCTCAGCAACCCTCCTCCTTCACTAGACAGTCCTGGCCCAAACTTAAGTGGGGACCCCACATCCCGTCTACCTCCCCATGAGGCTGTATATCCTAAGGGCACAGAATGACTTTTACCGTGGGATCCAAGCACGCTTGGAAACAAGACTCTGGAGACAAACTGATGTTGATTCCATTCCTGCTTCTACCACTAGCTGTGTAATCATAGGCAGATCCTCAGTGGGCTCATCTGTAAAATGGGATTTTACCTACTTCACAGGGTTGTTGGGAGGACTAAATAAATATAGTACAAAGAGCAGCCAGCACAGAGCACCACCAACAGGCACAACATCACTACCTCCCTCCTTCGTCTCCCCAGGGGAGTGGGGCATGAGCGATAGTCAGACAATGTTGCCACTTCCAGTGGCTGAGCTCAGAATCGCCCAAAGGCCTGCAGGTCTTTCTGGATTTGAGGAAAACTGCATAGAGAAGAGAAGGGAGTTTTCATAGATTATCTTGAACAGACATTTCTTTTGCTGTTTGTCCTAAGGACCATTTTCATAGGCTTTAATTTTTTTTTTAATAATTTTACCAGTTTCACTGGGGGGTAGGTCAACTGGTATCATGCCAGAAGTCAATCAATCCTTCCAATACAATTTTGATTGCTTTTATCAATAGGCCTTAATAATACCATCTGTGCTATAGCTATTACTTAGCTAGTCCAGCAATAAGCCACAGACTCTCACTCTGTTTTCCTTGCCTAACAATCAACTTTTCCACATTTTGGGAGCCAAATGACATTTCCTTTAGTGGCTTTTATTTTAACTACTCTTACTTCTAAAGATGTTTGTGATAATTTCCTGATACATTTGTGCCATTAAAGACTACTCATTTCCAAAGGAACAGGACTATAATGAGGCCTGTGGATTTGGGTGGAATCTGTGTCTATGGATGAGAAATCTCACTCTCAATTCCTGACACTTGAAAAAGTGCTACCACCTCAAGTAGCACCAAGCAGAACTAGTGCCCAGATCTTAGTTTCTACTACTGTTCCCCATAAGAAGAACTAGAGGTCTTTGGAGAATTGGCTGAGCCTACAAATCCAGCAATTTCATGGCTGGGTATATAACTGAAGGAAATGAAATCAGGATCTTGAAGAGGGTCTGTCCACCACCCTCATGTTCATTGCAGCATTATTTACAGTAGCCAAGACATCAAAACACCCAAGTGTCCACAGATGAATGAGTGGATAAAGAAAATATGGCATGTGTATATACAGTGGAATATTATTCAGCCATAAAAAGAAAAAAATTTTGCCTTTTGTGACAACATGTGCGGACCTTGAGGGCCGTATGCTAGGTGAAATAACTCAGACAGAGAAAGACAAATACTCTATGTTCTTACTTATATATGGAATCTAAAAAAGCTGAACTCATAGGCATAGAGAGTAGACTGGTACTTGCCAGGGCTGGGGACTGGGGGAGACGGGGAGACGTTGGTCAAAGACTACAAACTTCCAGTTATAAAATGACAAAGTTCTGGGATTTAGTGTACAGCATGGTGACTATAATTAACAACACTGTATTATACACTTGAAATTTGCTAAGAGAGTAGATCCTAAAAGTTATCATCACACATGCAAAAAAATGGAAATTATGGGAGGGGATGGAGATGTTAACTATCCTCATTGTGGTAACCATTTTACAATATATACGTGTGTCAAATCGTCATGTTGTACATCTTAAACTTACATATGCTATATGTCAATAATCTCAGTAAAGCTGGGGGAGAAGAATGTTTATGGTGGTTAGCTTTGTGAGGTGTGATAAGTGATTTTTATTCTTCTGTGCAATTTTCTTGTTTACCAATTTTTGTGAAATCAATATGGGTTATTATCAGAAACAAAAAACCCTTATTATTAAAAATTCATGCATCATTTGGCTCATCAGGCAAGGAGAGTGTGTGCTGAGAGGATTCAAGAAGAGAGTGGGGATGGGAAGGGGTGGAGTCAGGGAGATGAGTAGCCAGGGACTAACCTCCCTCACCCAGCAGTCATGGACTCCCTACGCAGCAGCTGGTTCCCCTGCCAGACCCTGATGCTCCAAATCAGCCTCATTCTAGGTGAGTAGCAGAACAGGTGGGGCTGCTCCAGGGAGGGTTTGGCGGGAGGCTGAGGAGTCAGGCGTGAGGGGGACTGATGGGCAGCTGGGGCTTGCCTGGTGTTAACATCCTGATTCCTCAAGTTTTTTTGAGGTTGATTGGGAGGGAAAGGGGTCTAGGGCTTTTCTGGGATGCCCTCAGGAAATTCCTCAGAAGATGAAACCTCCATCAGACCTCTACTTCAAAAGGCAATTATTTGCCCTGCTGTGTTGGGCTGCTGCCGCTGAGATGTCAGAGCACTGACTCATTGTCCACCTTCCTGTTTGGTGGGAACAATCTCTACAATCTCAGGTCCTTCTCTCCGTCCCCTACCCATGGCTCAGCCTACTTCCTTCTTCTACTCCCCGGCAGAGGAGGGCATGTGTGGTGAGTGAGGGGCCAGGACAGCTTCCCACTGCCCCATCATTGGGGACAGCTGAGCGGTGGCACCATCTGCAGAGGCAGGGGAGGCGGGGAAAGTGGGCCCTTCCCCCCTCACTCTGCTGGTGACCTTTCTGTGTGGTTACAAGTTGTTTCCAAGCTCTCCATGGGGGCGGGGGTTATGCTGCAGGTGCTGCCTCATGGGAAGCAGGCTCTGACTTGGTGGCCTGGTGCCCCGCACTTGTCCCCAAAACGTCCTTGTGGTGGAAAGAGGGACTGAGCTCTGCTGTCAGACCCACTGGGTTACAAATT
Organism: Ceratotherium simum simum; assembly: GCF_057802395.1. NCBI lineage: Eukaryota > Metazoa > Chordata > Mammalia > Perissodactyla > Rhinocerotidae > Ceratotherium > Ceratotherium simum. Next base: position 39,807,892 of record NC_141901.1, read on the forward strand.
CTGGGCCTACCACATATTGGCCATAAAATTTTGGACAAATTATATATAGCCTGGAAAAGTGGCTTTATCTTTCTGAGCTTCAATTTCCTCAATTATATTCTACCTCAATGGGTAGAATAATACCTAACTCGAGGTGTTATTTGGGACATTAAATGAATTAGTGCACTTTTCAGCCAGTATCTGACACAGGGACACAGATTACTCATGTATGTAGCATTATACGTTGCTTACTTGATGAAAAACTTGCCAATAGACACTGTGAAAAAAAAAATGATGTTCTTTCCTTGTTTTATAATTGATAGTTTTATCATGATCCAATGATTTAAAAACAGGGAAGGTTTTTCTCCAGGAAGTGAGGTACTTGTGGTGATGCAGAGATTGCACACTTTCCTATGCTCCCCACTCCTCCTCTACCTCCTACACAATGGGGAACATTGTAGGAATCTTTAAAACAAAGTCCATTCCCCCTTACAAGTCAACGAGAGAAATACTACCACAATTGTTGATTAATGAGAGGATATGAAAAGATGAAACATAAAGAAAAAATAGATAAGATAAATAAGATGAAAGATAGTCATCCTCACAGGTAATCAAACATGCAAATTAAGAAAATTGGATATCATATTTTGCCTATCAAATTAGCACGGTGTATTTTTAATGTGAATACTCAGTACAGTAGGAGACAGTGCGACAGGCACTCTCATATATTATAGGCAGTTTTTTAAATGAATAAAAAGCTTCTTGGTAGTTCATTTGATGTCTCAGAAACATTTGAACATTTAAAATATTTGTACCTTTTCCTCGGTAATTCCACTTCTGGGATTTACCCCAAGGAAAAATCCTTCATGCAGAAGAAACTTATGCACAAAGACATTGATTTTGGTCTCTTTATAGCAATGAAAAAATTGGAACCCAATAAAGATAAATGACATAGGGGCAAGTTACAGCACTAAGGAGGTGACGATGACTGCTCTAGGTAGGCAGTGTTGGCTGAGCGACCGAGAAGATGAAGAGGACTTGGTCAGAAGGAAGACAGGAATGAATACGTATTGAGCATCCACCAGATGCAAGATCTATACTCGGAGCATCACATGCGTTCTCTCATTTCAGCCTCATATTACCACATGTTTCCTGAGGGGCTGGAAAGGATAAGGAGGCAGGGAGACCAAGACAATGGAAGAGCCCTTGCTAATCACTAGGCACTGTGACATACGACAGGAATCTGGCTTTCTGTGTGGCCTCATTGAGTAGACGACACTACCCTCGTTTTACATTTGAGGAAACCAAGGCTCAGAGAGGCCAATTAACTTGCCTGAGATCTCAGAACTACTAACTCTCACACTAGGATTCTAGTGCCTCCAAGGCCACATTCCACCTCAGACTGCAGAGAGCTGGGGACTCAGGCTGCATTGTCCTCCTCTCCTAACCCTCCCCCACCCTCACTCCCACACCCAGACCTCTGAATTCTTAACTAAGGGAATAGGGGAACCTCTGCTATTTGAAAGAAATTTCTCTCACGTCTTCTGTCCCTCCCTACCCCAGCCTCTAGGAAAATTATTCTATTTACGTTTCTCAATAGGGAAACAGCTGCTCCCTTAGTGCCTTCCCCTATCCGAATTCTCTTTCCTTTTTCTACTCAACAAAGGCTATCATTTCCTAGTTAGGGTCACGGAGTCTGTGGGGTCAGTGAGCAGTTTAGGGAGTCCTGCTGGGGTTTTTTTAATTGAGATGTAGTTACATCTAGGCTGGCTCCTCTGTGCTCCCAGACCACTTCCAGTGCTCTGCCATTATAGCATTTGTCGACATTCTCAGGGACTTGTGTACATGGCAGGGTGAGGGGTGCACAGGAAGCCGCCTCTGCCCCCAGCGGCCCTCTCTTTGTGTGCTATTGGTTGCCACATAACCGCTGAGGGTGGTAAGTCCCTCAGAGAAGGAAATGCAACTGTTCCTGCCTCGCCCAAGTAGGCATTAGCCTTATCTGAATTCTGAGCAGATTTAGAGCAGCCATTACCAGGCTGCATAGAGTCTCATATGACAAGAGAGGGCAGAGAGGTGGGAGGGTCCTAGTGGCTCTAGCCACAATGTCCTTTCTAGCCCTTAAACACTGACAAAACAAAAACTCTTTGTTGTAAACACATCTTGGATTAAAGCAGATTCAGGCAGCTCTGAGTTCATGATTAACTCATTTTTATTAAGAATCAAAGTTGAATGAGCTAGTGAACTCTTGTTCTTTTTCTAAAAGAGTAATTTTTAATATGTTCAAACAATATGGCATCATATCATCATATTTAATTTGAGTTCCTTACAAATTCACGAGGGAAAAATTTTGAGGAAGTATATTTGCGTGTGTCCTCAAGGAGGGCACAAGATGTGTTGGTATATGAGAGATGGAAATGGCTGTAACTGCACTGCCCTTACCTAGTCTTTCAGTCATTATTGGGTTTGGTCCTTTTCCTGTATGTTTTACGTGTTCCAGACGTGTACTAGGAAGAGAACTGGAAATCAGGAACCTGGATCTTATAAAGACAGTGGCACCAACTTCCCTGTATTGATTTTTCTCAGTTTTCTTGTAAATTGGAACTGCATCTCCCTGTTCATAGTAAAGAATCTTTTCTGCAGCCTGTGAGAAATAGCTTAATAAATTTCTTTAAATATACAAGGGAAAGAGAGAGTGGGAGAGAGAGAAAACAGAAGTCAGGTGGCTCGAGACCACACAGATACACAGATCTAGCTTCACTGCTGTGTGAAGGTCTGGCAGCTCTCTTCATTAAATTGTTGGTCTTGGGAAATTCCCTCATTCCTGTCTTTTCCTGGACCCTGGCCACTTGTCTTCTCTTTAACAATTTAGGTCTGTCATCACAAATAATCCATGATCAATCTAAATCAAAGTTGGGGTGAGTTTATTATGAGACAGGTTTGAGAACTACAGCCTGGGGCCTTCCTTCCCCAAGGACGGAAGGGGACCAAAGAAGTGGGGTGTACAGAGTGGTTATGTACTGTGTTGGAACAAGGAGCATGCATCACATACGACAGGAATATCTCCTTTACTACTATCATCAGAGATTAGCTGGCACAGCAATTCAGTGGGCAGCAGGTCAGTGGTCACAAGGTGAATACAGCAGGTCAGTACTTAATCCTTAGTTCCCAGGAAGAGATGTTTATCCTTAAAGAAATGTCAATATGGGGGAAGTTACATCTCTATCTTTAAGGGCATCATTCCTGACTTTGGGACATTGTAAATGTTTAAGGCAGATGTACAATGCATGCTCAACAGGCCACGTCAGGCCCTTTTGGAAAAACAAGTTCAGGCCAAATTAGTTTTAAACCAAATGGCTTCCTCATATACTCCAATATATACTATTGCTTTTCATTTATTCCTCATTTTCCTCATTTTGATCTATAATCTTTCAGTAGAAAGCACTGATGATCAAAATATTGTCCCTTGGCACCAAGATGGTAGGTGCCCGCCCTGGGTCCATCATGTCCCTCAGTGCTGGGCTTTATCTCATTTATTTGCCCAGTTATCCACATTGGGGCAAAATAGTCAGAGAAGCATAGAGGTATATATTAACAGAGGAAGCATTTTATAGGTTCTATAATTTTTCAATTAATGTATATTGTCGCACAAACATTGTACATGTGCTTTTACGTGACTCTTCATACTCACATTGTTTACAATTATAGAATGGTATGATAACAATGATGACAATTCAATTATATGAAAAGATTAGTTTTAAAATGAGTTCTTTGGGGGGCCAGCCCAATGGCATAGTGGTTAAGTTCACGTGCTCTGTTTTGGTGGCCCAGGGTTCTCAGATTCAGATCCTGGGTGCAGATCTACAAACCGCTTATCAAGCCATGCTGTGGCAGATGTCCCACATATAAGGTAGAGGAGGATGGGCACGGATGTTAGCCCAGGGCCAGTCTTCCTCAGCGAAAAAAGGAGGATTGGCAACAGATGTTAGCTCAGAGCTAATCTTCCTCACCAAAAAAAAAAAAAAAAAAAGAACTCTTTGGCATAGTCTTTATCAGAAAAGGAAATTCATCCAGGTTTGTAAGATTGATCGTCTATCTCAAGTCACTGAGCAATCATTACTCTAGGCTGCATGCCACTCTTAACAACACTGAGTAAAGAAACTAGGTAATAGTTTGAATATTATGACTAATACAAGAATTCCAAGGAGTACAGAAATAGGAATTGCAGTCTGGATCAAAAAAGAGAACCAATACCGGAAGGGGCCAACCAAACAAATCAAGACTGGGTGTAGAATCACTTAAGGCCTTTGGCTTTTTTTTTTTTTCATGTGCTTTAGCAGAGATGACACATTGGAAGATTCATCACGTATAAAAACACAGCATTCAGTTTGATTGTACATGTATCACCTCAGGATGCAGTTAGAATATCTAAAGCCATTCTATTTGGAAGGACAGAATTTCTCATTAAAGACATTTTAGTATTTAATAAGGCTATTTCTGCTTGACAATCATTAAGGGCTTGTTGAATAAATTTAGTCAGGGCTTCTATATGTGGTATGACATCTTCTATCCCCAAGGAAGGAACAAATATAGCCACTAGGTGACCATACCAGTGGAACACTGAATGAGCCCACCTGGCCTTAAAGAGAGGAAGATTGGCAACAGATGTTAGCTCAGGGTGAATCCTTCCCTGCATCCAAGGGAAGCTCAGGGTGCAGTATTTTAGCCATCTGGGCAGTAGCCAAGGCCAGAGATTTGTTCCACATAACAATTGGCTTCCATTCAGAGCCGCCTGATAAATGCCTGGTCTTCAAGACCTGTCTGTGCCAAATCAATCACTTTCTTTAAGTATGATACTATTCTGGAAACCTTAAATGGAACAATTATAAAATAGGTATATGATTTAAGCATTACAAAGGTTTAAATGAGGAGATATAAGGTTGGGAATACAGGCGTGGTCCAGAGTCTTGGAAAAGCTGTCTACAACAGATGCTGTTTTCTTCTCATCCTAGTTTGGAGATATTTGCATCAGTCAGTTGACGTCAGGTACCAGAAACAGGAACTGAAACCCACTCAGGTGGAGAAGCTTTTTTCTCTTTTTTAAAAGAGAAATATGAATCCATGAGTCTACACCTTTTGATTCTGAAGCACATGAATTGATCAAAAGTACCTGGTATGGTCGTTTCAAACAGGGCTGCAAAGCGTCTTTTATCTGGTATCTTTTCCAGTAAACAAAATCTCCAGGTTGAAATCCATGATCCTTAAGGTCTTCATCTCCCAGGAGCTCACTGTGAAAAGAATCAGCTACCAACATCTCATTTCTTTAAGTGTCTCAATGAGACCTTGACAATAATGTAAGATATCTCCTTTAAGCAAAGTTTGTTCATACATTCCTTCTTCTAACTGCATAGACTGTCCAGTTATTATCTTCAGAGGGGACAGCTGATGTTTACCAGACAGTGTAGATCTAAGATTGAGGAGCACTTAGTGGAAGGGCTTTTGGCCATGAGACATTAATGCTTCTGAAAGCTTTGCCAATTGAGTTTTCATTGTACTGTTAGTTAAAATGTTACATTATTGGCCAAATGTTGCAAGTAGATTTAATTATTTGTCTGGTGAAATAAGTTCCCTGATCACTGTGTAACTCAGTACGAATTCCTCAAACAGGAATTATCCTTTACAATAAGAATTTAACTAAAGCCATCGCTCTTCTGCAAGGAAAGGCCTCAACCCAATGTGAGAACACACAGATCTTTATAAGATATATTTATCCTTGAGATGGTGGCAACTGAACAAGCCCAATTGCCATACCTCAAAGGGCCCCTCAGGAGGGGACAGTGGCCTTGTGAACCATGAAATAATTTCCCTAGATTGTATTTTGGACTTATAGCACGAGTATAGGCTTTATGAGCCACCATGGGAGAAAGTTTCCAAAAATATTGTTTTCCCCATAAAATCATCCCTTCACTTGCCCAATGGGTTAATTGCAGTATATGCTGGAACAGTGGCAATTGTGCTCCAGTAGGCACTATGGTTTCTTGTTTTTTATTGAGCCCAAAACACCTCTGCATGGTGGTATCAAAAATTCCCCCTTTTTGTTGCCACCTTTGTTTCTCTTCTTCCATGGTAATTTCTTGAGCTTGTAGAAGGAAAACATTTACTGGGTTAGCAGAGTAGAAATAAAAAGTAGTGGGCATTCTCAAGGCTGGACAGCATATCCAGTTTGATAATGTCCTTGCTTAATTAACATTTAAGACCAATCTGTAAACTAAATTAGATAACAGAATGCAACCGTAGTTGTTTTCTTCCTGTGGTGCTGGAAGCAAGGTAGCAGGGTTAAGATAGTGAATAATATTTACCTATGCAATATAACCTAAGAAAGTTTATCATCATTTACTTGACAATGCTTCCCATGCAGTTTAGCATACCAAACAAGCCTAATTAGTTTAGTATCTCCCTCTTTATGGGAAGAGAGAACAAATTTCTTTGAGCTGTCCCGGGGGCCCTCTAAAAATTCTCAGAGAAATTTTTTTAAGTCAGAAGAAAGACTTCATTTAAGACATGAATTTTGGGGAGCTTGTTGAAAATATCAAAAGGTTTTAAAACACTTGGTCAAACAAGATCAAGTGTTTGCTGATCTTGTGGCACTGTGAAACAGTGGTCACTGTGAAAAATGCTTAGTTATCTTTTTTTTTATTTTTTTTATTGTGGTAACATTGGTTTATAACATTACATAAATTTCAGATGTACATCATTATATTTCAATTTCTGTATAGATTACATCATGTTCACCACTCAAAGACTAATAACAATCCATCACCACACACGTACCTAATCATCCCTTTCACCCTCCTCCCTCCCCCCTTCCCCTCTGGTAACCACCAATCCAATCTCTGTCTCTATGTGTTTGTTTGTTGTTGTTATTATCTACTACTTAATGAGGGAAATCATACGGTATTTGACCTTGTCCCTCTGACTTATTTCACTTTGCATAATACCCTCAATGTCTATCCATGTTGTCACAAATGGCCGGATTTCATCATTTCCTATGGCTGAGTAGTATTCCATTGTGTACATATACCACATTTTCTTTATCCATTCATCCCTTGATGGGCACTTAGGTTGCCTCCAATTCTTGGCTAATGTGTATAACGCTGCAATGAACACAGGGGTGCATGTATCTTTACACGTTGGTGTTTTCAAGTTCTTGGGATAAATAACTGCTGGATATTTACTGGTGTTTTCATGTTCTTTGGATAAATAACTGCTGGGTATTTATCCAAAGAACATGAAAACACAAATGCGTAAAGATACATGCACCCTTGTGTTCATTGCAGTGTTATTCACGTTAGCCAAGACTTGGAAGCAACCTAAGTGCCCATCAAGGGACAAATGGATAAAGAAGATGTGGTATATGTACACAATGGAATACTACTCAGCCATAGGAAACGATGAAATCTGGCCATTTTTGACAACATGGATGGACATTGAGGGTATTATGCTAAGTGAAATATGTCAAAGGGACAAAGTCAAATACTGTATGATCTCACTCATAAGTATAAGATAAAAACAACAAAAAACAATCACACAGAGACAGAGATTGGATTGGTGGTTACCAGAGGGGAAGGGGGGAGGGAGGAGGGTGAAAGGGATAATTCGGCACATGTGTGTGGTGATGGGTTGTAATTAGTATTTGGGTGGTGAACATGATGTAATCTATGCAGAAATAGAAGTATAATGATGTACACCTGAAATTTATACAATGTTATAAACCAATGTTACTGCAATAAACAAAAAATTTAATAAATAAATAAATAAATACCCAGCAGTTGAATAGCTTCATGATATGGTAGTTCTATCCTTAATTTTTTGAGGAATCTCCATACTGTTTTCCATAGTGGCTGCACCACTTTGCACTCCCAACAGCAGTGTATGAGAGTTCCCTTCTCTCCACAACCTCTCCAACACTTGTTGTTTCCTGTCTTGTTAATTATAGCCATTCTGATAGGTGTGAGGTGATATCTCATTGTAGTTTTGATTTTCATTTCCCTGATAGTTAATGATGTTGAACATCTTTTCATGTGCCTGTTGGTCATCTGTATATCTTCCTTGGAGAAATGTCTGTTCAGATCTTTTGCCCATTTTTTAATTGGGTTGTTAGCTTTATTGTTGTTGAGATGTATGAGTTCTTTATATATTTTTGATATTAATTCCTTATCAGATATATGGTTTGCAAATATCTTCTCCCAATTGTTAGACTGTCTTTTCATTTTGTTGATGGTTTCCTTTGCTGTGCAGAAGCTTTTTAGTTTGATGTAGTCCCATTTGTTTATTTTTTCTATTGTTTCTCTTGCCCGGTCAGACATGGTACTCAAAAATATGTTGCTAAGACCAATGTTGAAGAGCATACTGCTTATATTTTCTTCTAGAAGTTTCATGGCTTCAGGTCTTAAATTCACATCTTTAATCCATTTTGAGTTAATTTTTGTTTATGGTGTAAGATAATTGTCTACTTTCATTCTTTTGCATGTGGCTGTCCAGGTTTCCCAACAACATTTATTGAAGAGACTTTCCTTTCTCCATTGTATGTTCTTTGCTCCCTTGTTGAAAATTAGCTGCCCATAGATGTGTGGGTTTATTTCTGGGCTCTTGATTCTGTTCCATTGATCTGTGTGTCTGTTTTTATGCCAGTACCATGCTCTTTTGGTTACTACAGCTTTGTAGTATATTTTCAAATCAGGGAGTATGATAGCTCCAGCTATGTTCTTTCTTCTCAAGATTCTTTTGGCTATTTGGGGTCTTTTGTTGTTCCTAGTTATCCATTTAACCAAAGTTAGACTCACTCAAAAGTAAAGAAAAACTTTTATAATCTTTTTATTTAGAGCAGACTAAAAGTCTAGGAAAATTATCCTTTTAAGAAAGGGAAAACCAGAGGAAAATCAAGATGGCAGCGTAAGCAGACTCTGAACTCACAGCCTCCCATGGACACAGCCAATTTACAACTACTTGTGGAAAATTACCCCTGAGACAGAACTGAAAACTGGATAAGAAGATCTCCTGCAAAAACGGACAATCCTAATTGAGGTGGAAGAGGCAGAGACTCCCTACTGGAGAGGAAAAACGCCGCCCTCACAAGCTGCCAGCTTCACGGCCGCCGGGGAGCAGCCCACAGGTAGGCAGCCCTCCCTGGAGGCGCGGGGCCCTGAGCCGGGGAGCACCCCCGCTGTGGGCATTTTGTGGACCCGGCACAATCAAGACAAGTAGCATAATATCTGACTTTGCCTGCTACTAAAACATTGGGGAGTACCCCCAGAAAAGCTGGTTCACAAAGAAACTAAAACCGGCTCTTAAAGGGCCCACGCACAAACTCACCCGTTTCAGAAAGCAACCTAAAATCACCAGAAAGAATGGTGCACAGTGCTGTGGTGAAAAGAGACTCACCTAATAGGCCCTGAGTGCATCTCAGTGAGAGGTGAGACCTCTCCAGGGACTGGGACATTGGCGGTGGCCATTGTTGTGGCCTGGTGTGGGCATGCTGACACAGACGCCATTGGAGTTCTCTCTGAGGCCTGCTAGCCCAGGGTCTGCCCCACCAGCTAGAACACCGATTTGATCCAGCTCAGCCAGGGCAGGCAGCCCACCCTAGAGACTGGCCCCACCCAACAACAAGCCCTCAGGCAACTTGTGGGCCTGCATAGATTGGTGACTGGATTCTCTGCAGCCTGGCAACTGAACCCACTTCAGTGGGGCAGGGCATGCACAAGGAGAGAGTGGAGAGTGTGGGGCGGTGGCGGAGTGTGTGGGGCTCCCGCCGTGGAGAGACTAGGTCTGCTTCAGGAGGTCGGGGCACGCACACGGGGCAGGACAGTGTTGACTGTGTGTGTGGACCTGTGGGCGGCAGGGCTTGTCAGCTGCAGAAGACTTGTGCTTCTCAAAGACCCACATAGGGGGTTTGCCCCACTTTCCAAAGCCTGAAACAATTGGGTGCTCCTGTGCCTGAGGCCAGCCCCACCCAGCTGCAATCCTCAGAGAGCTGACAAGAGACCTAATAGGCTAGAGGCTTATAGCAATTGTAAGGCCCTGAGCCTAACAACCTGCCACACTGGGGGCCTACTCACTTAAAAGAAAAACTGCAACACAAATGTGGTATTAGAACTTGCAGCCAACTGTGCTGGGGCTCCCCACACCTGATAAAGAGACTGAAGGGCCCACAACAACTACAAGCAGCTGAGCATTACAACAGCTGGCCAGGAGCATAACTCAGCCTCCCTGGGCGCCTACAGGGAGAGCAAACAGGCCACAACAGAAGGACACACGTAGCCCACATAGGGGTCACCCCTGGAACATTGAGAACTGAGGGAAGCACACTGGAAGCCTCCTAAGGCATCACTTACATAAAGTCACCTATACAAGAGCAGGAGACAGGGGAAAGCACAGGGAAAGAGGCAAAATGAGGAGGCAAAAGAATACATTCTAAGTAAGGGAACAGGATAAAACCCCAGAAAAGGAACTAAGTGAAACAGAAATAAGCAACCTCCCCAACAGAGAGTTCAAACTAAGAGTGTTAAGGATGCTCACTCATCTGGGGAGAAGAATAGATGAACTCAGTGAGAATGTCAACAAAGAAATGGAAGATATAAAGAATAACCAATCAGAAATGAAGAATACAATACTGGAAATGAAAAATTCATTAGAGGGACTCAAAAGCAGAGTAGAGGATACAGAAGAACGGATCTGCGAGCTGGACGAAAGACTAGAAGAAATTACCCAAGCTGAATAGGTAAAAGAGAAAAGAATTAAAAAGAATGAGGACAGTCTAAGGGACCTCTGGGACAACATCAAGTGCACTAACATCCGTGTTATAGGTGTCCTGGAAGGAGAAGAGTGAGACAAGGGGGCAGAGAATCTATTTCAAGAAATAATAGATGAAAACTTCCCTAACCTAAGGAAGGAAACAGACATCTAGGTACAGGAATCACAGAGAGCCCCAAACAAGATAAACCCAAAGAGGCCCACAACAAGAAACATCATAATCAAAATGTCTAGAATTAATGACAAAGAGAGAATTCTAAAAGCCGCAAGAGAAAATCAAGTTACATACAAAGGAAACCCCATAAGGCTATCAGCTGACTTCTCAGCAGAAACCTTACAGGCTAGAAGAGAGTGGCACGATGTATTTAAAGTGCTAAAAGGAAAAAACTTACAGCCAAGAATACTCTACCCAGCAAGGTTATTATTCAAAATGGAAGGAGAGATCAAAAATTTCCCAGACAAGCAAAAATTAAAGGAGTTTGTTAACAAGAAACCAGTGCTACAAGAAATGTTAAAGGGACTGATTTAAGGGGAAAAGAGAAGACCACAAAGAGGAAAAATTATCTGTTTCCATGATAAGAACATAATGGATACAAATGCACAAAAAAGAGGTTAGATATGATATCAAAAACATAAAAGGAGGGAGGAGGGGAGTTAAAGAGTACAGCTTTCAGACAGAGGTCAAACTAAAGTGACCATCAATTCTGCATAGAAGAAGAAAGGAACAGAGAAGGACTACTAAAACACTGAGAAAAAAAAAAGTTAAAAAATGGCAGTAAGTACATACTTATCAATAGCTACTTTATTTTTTTTTTTTATTTTTTTTTTTATTGCAGTAACATTGGTTTATAACATTGCAAAAATTTCAGGTGTACATCATTGTACTTCTATTTCTGCATGGACTACATCATGTTCACCACCAAAATACTAATTACAACCCATCACCACACACATGTACCGAATTATCCCTTTCACCCTCCACCCTCCCCCCTTCCCCTCTGGTAACCACCAATCAAATCTCTGTCCCTATGTGTTTGTTTATTGTTGTTATTATCTACTACTTAATGAAGGAAATCATACGGTATTTGGCCTTCTCCCTCTGACTTATTTCACTTTGCATTATACCCTCAATGTCCATCCATGTTGTCACAAATGGCTGGATTTCGTCGTTTCTTATGGCTGAGTAGTATTCCATTGTGTATATATACCACAGCTTCTTTATCCATTCGTCCCTTGATGGGCACTTAGGTTGCTTCCAAGTCTTGGCTATTGTGAATAAGGCTGCAATGAACACAGGGGTGCATGTACCTTTGCAAATTGGTGTTTTCAAGTTCTTTGGATAAATACCCAACAGTGGAATAGCTGGATCATATGGTAGTTCTATCCTTGATTTTTTGAGGAATCTCCATAGTGGCTGCACCAGTTTGCACTCCCACCAGCAGTGTATGAGAGTTTCAATAGCTACTTTAAACGTCAATGGACTAAATGCTCCAATTAAAAGGCATAGGGTGGCTGATTGGATAAAAAAACAAGACCCATATATATGCTGCATACAAGAGACACACTTCAGACCTAAAGACACTCACAAACTGAAAGTGAAGGGATGGAAAAGGATACTTCATGCAAATGGCAATGAAAAGAAAGCTGGGGTAGCAGTAGTCATATCAGACAAAATAGACTTTAAAACAAAAACTGTAAAAAGAGACAAAGAAGGGCATTACATAATGATCAAGGGAACAATCCAACAAGAGGATATAACACTTGTAAATATCTACACACCCAATGTAGGTACACCTAAATATATAAAGCAATTATTAACAGACATAAAAAGAGAAATAGACAGTAACACAATAATAGTAGGCGGCTTTAACACTCCACTTACACCAACGGGTAGATCATCCAAACAGAAGATCAATAAGGAAACATTGGCCTTAAATGACACACTAGAACAGATGGACCTAGTAGATATATACAGAGCATTCCATCCAAAAACCGAAGAATACACGTTCTTTTCAAATGCACATGGAACATTTCCAGGATTGATCACATATTAGGCCACAAAACAAGTCTCCATGAATTTAAGAAGAATGAAATAATACCAAGCATCTTTTCTGACCACAACGGTATGAAACTAGAAATCAACTATAGGAAGAAAATCAGAAAAGCCACAAATACGTGGAAATTAAACAAAATGCTACTGAACAACGACTGGGTCAATGAAGAAATCAAAAAATACCTGGAGACAAATGAAAATACGACATGCCAGAATTTATGGGATACAGCAAAAGCGGTTCTAAGAGGGAAGTTTATAGCAATACAGGCCTATCTCAACAAACAAGAAAAATCTCAAATAAACAATCTAATAATGGACCTAAAGGAACTGGAAAAAGAAGAACAAACAAAGCCCAAAATCAGTAGAAGAAGGGAAATAATAAAAATCAGAGCAGAAATAAATGAAATAGAGACCAAAAAAAAATAGAAAAAATTAATAAAACCAAGAGCTGGTTCTTTGAAAAGATCAACAAAATTGACAAACCTTTAGCTAGACTCACCAAGAAAAAAGAGAGAAGGCACAAATACGTAAAATCAGACATGAAAGAGGAGAAATTACAACAGACACCTCAGAAATACAAAAGATTATAAGAGAATACTATGAAAAGCTATATGCCAACCAATTCAACAATCTGGAAGAAATGGATAAATTCTTAGAATCATACAATCTTCCAAAACTGGATCAAGAAGAAGTAGAGAATTTGAATAGACCCATCACCAGTAAGGAGATCGAAACAGTAATCAAAAACCTCCCCAAAAGAAAAGTCCAGGACCAGATGGCTTCCCTGGTGAATTCTACCAAACAGTCAAAGAAGACTTAATACCTATCCTTCTCAAACTCTTCCAAAAAATTGAGGAGGGGGGGAAGCTCCCTAACTCATTCTATGAAGCCGACATTACCCTGATACCAAAACCAGACAAGGACAAAACAAAAAAAGAAAATTATAGGCCAATATCACTGATGAACATCGATGCAAAAATCCTCAACAAAATACTAGCAAATCGCATACAACAATACGTTAAAAAGATTATACACCATGATCAAGTGGGATTTATTCCAGGGATGCAAGGATGGTTTAACATTCGCAAATCAATCAACGTAATACACCACATTAATAAAATGAAGAATAAAAATCACATGATCCTCTCAATAGATGCAGAGAAAGCATTTGACAAGATACAGCATCCATTTATGATAAAAACTCTGAATAAAATGGGGATAGAAGGAAAGTACCTCAACATAATAAAGACCATATATGACAAACTCACAGCTAATATCATCCTCAATGGTGAAAAACTGAAAGCTATCCCTTAGGAACAGGAACAAGACAAGGATGCCCAATGTCACCACTCCTATTTAACATAGTACTGGAAGTCCTAGCCAGAGCAATCAGGCAAGAGAAAGAAATAAAAGGGATCCAAAGTGGAAAGGAAGAAGTGAAACTGTCACTATTTGCAGATGACATGATTTTATATACAGAAAACCCTAAAGAATCCACCAGAAAACTTTTAGAGTAATAAACGAATATGGTAAAGTTGCAGGATACAAAATCAACATACAAAAATCAGTTGCATTTCTATACAATAACAACGAAGTAGCAGAAAGAGAAATTAAGAATACAATCCCATTTACAATTGCAACAAAAAGAATAAAATACTTAGGAATAAACTTAACCAAAGAGGTGAAAGATCTGTACACTGAAAACTATAAAACATTGCTGAAAGAAATTGAAGAAGACACAAAGAAATGGAAAGATATTCCGTGCTCTTGGATTGGAAGAACTAACATAGTTAAGATGTCCATACTTCCTAAAGCAATCTATAGATTCAATGCAATCCATATCAAAGTTCCAACAACATTTTTAATGGAAATAGAGCAAAGAATCCTAAAATTTATATGGAACAACAAAAGACCCAGAATAGCTAAAGGATTCCTGAGAAAAAAGAACAAAGCTGGAGGTATCACACTCCCTGATTTCAAAATATACTACAAAGCTATAGTAACTAAAACAGCACGGTACTGGCACAAAAACAGACACACAGATCAATGGAATAGAATTGAAAGCCCAGAAATAAACCCACACACCTATGGACAGCTAATCTTTGACAAAGGAGCCAAGAACATACAATGGGGAAAAGAAAGTCTCTTCAACAAATGGTGTTGGGAAAACTGGATAGCCACATGCAAAAAAATGAAAGTAGACCCTTACCTTACACCATACACAAAAATTAGCTCCAAATGGATTAAAGACTTGAATGTAAGACCTGAAACTATGAAACTTCTAGAAGAAAACATAGGCAGTACGCTCTTCGACATCGGTCTTAGCAACATATTTTCAAGCACCATGTCTGACTGGGCAAGAGAAACAATAGAAAAAATAAACAAATGAGACTACATCAAACTAAAAAGCTTCTGCACAGCAAAGGAAACCATCAACAAAACAAAAAGACAACCTAACAATTGGGAGAAGATATTTGCAAACCATACATCTGATAAGGGCTTAATCTCCAAAATATATAAAGAACTCATACATCTCAACAACAAAAAACTACCAACCCAATTCAAAAATGGGCAAAAGACCTGAACACATATTTCTCCAAAGAAGATATACAGATGGCCAACAGACACATGAAAAGATGTTCAAAATCACTAACTATCAGGGAAATGCAAATCAAAACTACAATGAGATATCACCTCACACCCATCAGAATGGCTATAATTAACAAGACAGGAAACACCAAGTGTTGGAGAGGATGCGGAGAGAAGGGAACACTCATACACTGCTGGTGGGAGTGCATACTGGTGCAGCCACTATGGAAAACAGTATGGAGATTCCTCAAAAAATCAAGGATAGAACTACCATATGATCCAGCTATTCCACTGCTGGGTATTTATCCAAAGAACTTGAAAACACCAATGCGTAAAGATACATGCACCCCTGTGTTCATTGCAGCGTTATTCACAATAGCCAAGACTTGGAAGCAACCTAAGTGCCCATCAAGGGACGAATGGATAAAGAAGATGTGGTATACATACACAATGGAATACTACACAGCCATAAGAAACGATGAAATCCAGCCATTTGTGACAACATGGATGGACATTGAGGGTATTATGCAAAGTGAAATAAGTCAGAGGGAGAAGGTCAAATACCATATGATTGTCTTCATTAAGTAGTAGATAATAACAACAATAAACAAACACATAGAGACAGAGATTGGATTGGTGGTTACCAGAGGGGAAGGGGGGAGGGAGGAGGGTGAAAGGGATAATTCGGCACATGTGTGTGGTGATGGGTTGTAATTAGTATTTGGGTAGAGAACATGATGTAATCTATGCAGAAACAGAAGTATAATGATGTACACCTGAAATTTTTACAATGTTATAAACCAATGTTACTGCAATAAACAAAAAATGTTAAAATAAATAAATAAATAAAGCAGTAGCAGATGAGAGGATGAATTTGAGAGAGAACTGGGAAGCAGAAATCAGAGTGTAAGGGTAGGTGCAAAGGGGACAGTGGGAGAGAACAAAGAATCTGAGGTGATCCTTGTATTCTGATTTGATTGACTATATGAATGAGAGTGCTAGTTACCAGAACACAGTCTGAAGAGAAGGTGAGACAGGAGGGATGAGTTCATAGATGCCTATGAGACTTTCAGGAAGACATATTTTGTAAGCAGTTAGTGACCTCAGGCTGGAGATACAGAGTTGGTGGTACCCTTATCTAGTGGTAACCATGAGCATGGGTGAGGTAGTCCTGGGGTAGAATATAGAATAAATAACCCTGATCTGTTATTTCCTGGTGCCTACTGCAGTGTATGGTCATCATTTGGGGAGGGAACTGATGTAACACTCGTTGTCGGTAATCAATATTGGAGCTAGAAATAAAGGTTGGAAGAAAGTAGGATGGAGAAAATTTTGGTATTTTCAAGTTATCATTTTTCAGCTTTAGAGTTTTTTCCTATTGAGGAAAACAACCTTATACCTGTAGAGGAAAAAAATCTATTGAGAACCATATAATTTAAAAGCAAAGTAAGTGATTTTTTTTGTCAGAGAAAATATCTGTTCATATGTCTAAATTAAGAATTGTTCCTAGCACATAATGCTCGATAAGTATTTGATGGATGGGTGAATGTGGAATTCTAAATCATAGTCAATAAATATGGAGATAGTAAAAAAAAAAAAAAAAAAAAAGGAAAATCAAGCAGGCCCCGTGGCTTAGCAGTTAAGTGAGCACACTCTGCTACTGGCGGCCTGGGTTTGGATTCCGGGCACACACCAACGCACCGCTTCTCCGGCCATGCTGAGGCCACATGCCACATACAGCAACTAGAAGGATGTGCAACTATGACATACAACTACCTAGTGGGGCTTTGGGGGAAAAAAAGGGAGGAGGATTGGCAATAGATATTAGCTCAGAGCCAGTCTTCCTCAGCAAAAAGAGGAGGTTTAGCATGGATGTTAGCTCAGGGCTGATCTTCCTCACAAAAAAAAAAAAAAAGAAAGGGAAAACCAAATTCTAATTTTTATACCAGCTTACTTTTGATATTAAAACTTACTTAATTAAATTCATTTTAATCATAGCCAACTTGACCATGTACAAAATTCTTTCCTCAGAGTTCCTCCCCTCTATACCTTTCTTTTTACATTCAGAATTTATC
The DNA here is from genome assembly GCF_057802395.1 of Ceratotherium simum simum. NCBI lineage: Eukaryota > Metazoa > Chordata > Mammalia > Perissodactyla > Rhinocerotidae > Ceratotherium > Ceratotherium simum. The sequence continues at coordinate 39,825,397 of NC_141901.1, forward strand.
CCAGGCCTTCTTTCCTTCGTAGTACTGTAGGATAAATTTATCTTTCTTAACAAAAATTTTTCCATTCTTTATACCTTCTTTACTGAAAACATACATCTTACTTTCCTTGAATACAAAGATGTCTTCTTTATTAAATTTTAGTAGCTTTAATCACATATATTAGAATTTTTAACCTTTATAGACCTTAATTTTTAGTAAAAACTAAGAAGTAAGCAATTATAAACTGTCATTTACATTAACATACTGTGGCTTGGCAAATTTATAAATACTTTTTATAATTTCTAGAAACATGCTACTCCATAGTACAGTCTTTATTAAAATAAAAACATGTTTAGGGCCAGCCCCGTGGCTTAGCAGTTAAGCTCGCATGCTCCACTGCTGGCGGCCCGGGTTCAGATCCCAGGTGCGCACCGATGCACTGCTTGTCTGACCATGTTGAGGCCATGTCCCACATACAGCAACTAGAAGGATGTGCAGCTATGACATACAACTATCTACTGGGGCTTTGGGGGAAAAATAAATAAATAAAATTATAAAAAAAAAAAAAAGAGAGGAGGGTGTTTAATTTTAAAAAATATGTTTACTAATAGACCCAAACATCTTTTGGTTTCCCTGTAATAAGAAGCCAAAAGTAGATCAACCTATATTTAATAATTAATATCTAATATTTTGTCTTATTTGGAAATGATCTAGATAATCAATAAATTTTATCATTTAACTCAATTAGCAAAGCTCTAAGGTTTCAAGTTACCAAAAAGTTTTGAAATTATTTTAAGTATCTACACCATAACACATAATTATTGTTAAAAATTTCACCCCACATTTTTATCTTTTTCACATCTATTTAGTTTGCTCGTTTCCATGCTGATAGCTCTGAAAACATATTTATTTTAATCAAACCAACAAACTTAAATAAGCTTTCATTTACCAAATATTATTTTATATCATGTTAGTTTGAAAGACATTTGGGTTAGTTTCTATTGCATTTACAGAAGTGCTTACTTTAAGCCAATTAAATAGAGCACTTTAGAAATTATACCATCCAGAGGTAAAAATATCACACTTATATAACATACATATAGACACACATACACAATGACTCCACAGCTATTGTTTTGAAATTACTGCCATGAATCACGTACAGTAATATAAGGCTCACTAGTTATGAAAGAATAATTGAATTCAAATATACTTTTAAGCTTTTTTCACTAATATTTGTGAAGAAGACCCTCAAGATGCTAGATTTTGGGAAAGGGTGCTCTTATGCTGGTGTTTCTTGCCTTTTTTCCTTTTTTTCTTCAGTCTTAGGAATTGGTGATGGGATAGATAACAGTTCCTGGAGAGGTGATAAGCCTTTTGAAATGAGAAATGAGTGGAGTCTCTAGAGCTGCATTTCCAGTCTCGCAAGCAATTTTTTTTTAAGGACAGTTGCTCTTAATTCTTCAGAGATTGGGTTGCAAGTTAAGTGACATTGTATGTCGATCTACCTGTCCAACTACATCATCCCTAATTTTCTTCTTTCCCTCTGGGAGTTTAGTTTTATTTTAACTTAGGGGAAAAGGCCTAGAAAGAAAATTCTTATCAGGTTTTGAATATCAGCTTCCTGTTTGGCTGAATTTCTGACTGTAAGTTGCTAAATCTTTTCAAATATCTTGTCAGGTTTCAGCCAGGACAAACAGTAACTATCTGGTGGTATTGAACCATTCTGGTAACTTTTAACATAGCAGTTTCCCAGAAAGTCACTCAGAGTCCCGTTAAATCTGGGAGTAGTTTACAGGGGTGTCTGTAAAGCCATGGCCTAATACATTTTCCTCTAGGTAGCTTTTATAACTGAATTTTTATTAGCTTTTGGCAACAAAATTTTCAATAAGGTTATTTTCAAATTTGGAAGCCTTTGCTTTTAAGTGTACTTCTCAAATGATCTTATCTAATTGGAACATTCCTTCTAGTGTCCTTTTTTTTTTTTTTTACACTATTATGTTTTGATTCTAAGGGAAACAGCTTTAGTATTTTTTTTTTATGTGAGGAAGATCAGCCCTGAGCTAACATCCATGCTAATCCTCCTCTTTTTGCTGAGGAATACTGGCTCTGAGCTACCATCTATTGCCAATCCTCCTCCTTTATTTTTCCCCCAAAGCCCCACTAGATAGTTGTATGTCATAGTTGCACATCCTTCTAGTTGCTGTATGTGGGACGCGACCGCAGCATGGCCGGAGAAGCGGTGCGTCGGTGCACGACCGGGATCCGAACCTGGGCCGCCAGTAGCGGAGCACGTGCACTTAACCGCTAAGCCCCGGGGGTGGCCCTCTAGTGTCCCTTGCAATTCCTCTGAGGCTGGCAGCAGTTTGGTAGGACCCCAATGGAGTGCAACTTGCATTTCTGTCCGACCAGCTCTGACCAAAAAGTGGGGTGCAATTGTATTTTTGTCTGACCATATTTTGGGACTCCAACCTGATGATTATTAGGCCAAGCCCTCAGGACACAAAACAAGCTTGGTAAGTTTTTTTGCTATTCTTTGTAAATATTTACCCCTTCTGGAACATTTAGTCTTGAGCAACTGTGATGGATGGTGGCGAGCTCAACTCTTTAAAACTTTCTGTGTTACCTGGCTCTTAAAAAGGACCCCTACAGTGGCTACTGTAAATTTAAATTATCCTGGGTTATCTTGCCAGCTGTTTACCGTTATCCCCATTTTGTTAAGCACTTGAAATTTTCAGCATGAAGCCAGCCAGAGTTCCAAGAAGGTTTATAGAGTCTCAATTTCCCATTTTTCTTTTAGTTTAGTTTTACTATAAAGTCTGAACCATCTCTAGGGACAGTGTAGTAGGTCAGAAATGTGCTGCTTGTGAGTATTACTCCTGAAAGAAAGATCATGAACACTCTCTTATGTTCCTCAGTTTCTCCCACCAGCAGTCTAAAACTGCAGTTGGGGCTCAGAGCACTGGGAGACGACTACTAACATGCACGTCCCTGGATAAGCCTTTAATTAATTAACGTCAATGATAGTGGAGTTCCCTATGGGACCACTACATGTCACGAGGATTGATCCTCTGACACTTCCACGAGATTCTCAGTCTCCTGAGAATGCTTTTCAGCTGGAAGGAGCTGGTGTCCCTTCTCTTCACAGCTGAACAAGCTCAGACTCCCATTTCTCTATCAAGCAGTTTGTTCAGACTTTATAAACACAATAGTCTCCAATTTAAAGCCAAATTTAAAAAGTCAGCCTGCTCCATTCACTCCGAAGTTTCCCCAAGGCTCCCTTGGCCTAGGAAATTCCCACTAGGTTCCTCTTTCCTAGCAATTCCCCCTAGGTTCCTCTTACCCAGGGTATGACCGGTTCCCCCTTAAGACAGCTGGTCTTAAGGCTTGAAACAGCTCATAGGAACTCTGGACCATCTACTTAAAATAAGGAGGTCCAGGTTTCAGGAAAACTCACTGGGGTGACCTGAAAAATGCAGTGATCCAGGGAGCTCAATGGGCCCCTACTGCTACTAAATGCTGGTTCATTGTAGATTCCAGGTGGTCTCCAGTGGGTTTTTCTGAAATCCTCCCATGACTGTGCCAAGAAATGTTGATGCAAATAATCCATAATCAATCTATAAATCAAAATCAGGGTGAGTTTATTGTGAGCCAGATTTGAGCACTATAGCCTGGGGCCTTCCTTCCCCCAAGAAAGGAAGGGCACCAAAGAAGTAGGGTATACAGAGTGATTATATACTGTCTTGGAACAAGGAGAATACATCATATATGACAGGAATATCTCTTTTACTACTGTCATGAGAACTTAGCTGGCACAGCAGGTCAGTGGTCTGCAGGTCAGTGGTCACGAGGTGAACACAGCAGGTCAGTACTTAATCCTTAGTTCCTAAGAAAAGATGCTTATCCTTAAATGAATGCTGATATGGGGGGAAGTTACCTCTCTACCTTTAAGGGCATCATTCCTGTCTTTGGGACATAGTAAAGGTTTGTAGCAGAGGTACAACATATGCTCACCAGCCACGTCAGGCCCTTTTGGAAAAACAAGGTCAGGCTGAATTAGTTTTAAACCACATGGCTTCCTCATATGCTCCAATATATCCTATTGCTTTTCATTTACTCATCAGATCACTGTTTTAAAAACCAGACATTGCTTTGGGAGAACAAACTGTCTCCTACTTTAAAGTGTTTTGTCTGAAAGAGATAAACACCGCCCCTATTTATTGCCACGAGCACACAAGCGTGATTGAGTGGTTCCAATCTTTCAAAAACCCTCCCTTGAAAGCCTAAATGCCCAAAAGAAGAAATGAAAAAGCAGGAAATAACCACATATACAAAGGAAGTTAAACAAAAAACTATTTTGCTTAACTTTACACAATATATGGAAAACTGAGATGAAATGGATAATTTCTAGGAAAATATAATTTACCAATACTGACTCCAGAAGAGAAAGAAAATCTAAACAGATAAATTTAAATAGACACATTCCTGTGTTTCTCCTTTACTCTCACACAACTGCCACACTACTTCTGACACTAGATGTGTGTGTTCTTTTCCCCACATGGAGCAATTTTATGATTTCTCAGACACAAGCTGGGTGTTCTACAATTTCACTCAATTCTAACATTATTTACCTGCTGTTTGTGTCAGATCCCACAGGTTTAGGGTTCAGTCCCACAAGACTATCATCCCCTCACTTCAGACTCCAGTCACAAGTCCAGATTTTTACCAGCCGGCTTCTGACTGACTGGCTAAAATTCAGAGTTTCCCATGACCTTCGTCTCAGGTTTGATTAATTTGCTAGAGGAGCTCACAGCACAATGGGAAAACAGTTTACTTACTAGATTATTGGTTTATTATGAAAAGATATAACTCATGAAGAGCCAGATGGAAGAGACGCGCAGGACCAGGCATGTGGGAAGGGGTGTAGAGCTTCCACGCCCTCTCCAGGTGGGCCACCCTCCCAGCACCTCCTTGTGTTCACCAACCCAGAAGCTCTCCTAACACCACCCTTTTGGGTTTTTATGGAGACTTCATTACATAGGCGTGATTGATTGGGGGTTACCAGAGGATGGGGGAGGAGGAAGAGACAGTAATTATTTAGTGGGTACAGAGCGTTTTTCTGGGATGATGAAAATGTTTTGAAACAAGAGAGAGGTGGCAGTTGCACAACATTGTGAATACATGAAATGCCACTGAAAAAATACACTTTACAGTGTTACTTGTATGTATGAGAATTTCACTTCAATGAAAAAAAAAAGACCTGCACCTAAGAGTAACTGGTATAATTCTTGAAATACCACAAAGAAGAACAAAAATTAGAAAGCTTCCAAAGGAAAAATACTTTGAAAGGAAAAATAATCACACTTCTTGTCTGCAACACTGGAATCTTGATCACAGTGAAAGGACACTGTGTGCTACTTAAAGGAAAGGACAGCAATCGACAAATCCTCGCAAATCAGCTAGACGGCACTTACTGTCAGGATAAGAGAAAATGCACTGAAGTAAGGATGAAGAGAATGTCACCCACAGAGCCCATTTGAGGGAAATCCTCAAAAAGTTCTCCATCAAATAAGAAATTCATCATAACAGAGATCTCCAGAGTAAGGAAAGATAGAGTCAACAGTGGTCAACAGTGGTCAGCTGTTCACTAAAGAACAGTTTTCTTTAGTGAAAACTAAAGATTCTTGAAATAAAGTCATATGTTCGGAGAAAATCTAATAATGTCTAGAAATAGAACACTTGATTATTTCAGTAAAACCTCTATGTTGGAAGGCTGTTACAGGGAGAGGGGTAAGAATATTACAAGACAGTGAGGTGGGCAGAGTATGGGAGCTAGCGAATATTCTGCGATTTCATCCTACTTGGGGTGATGGTGAGCAGTGGGAAATAGAGGGCAGAGGGGTATAATTTGAATATTTTAATATAATAGCAGAGAAATGTATGTATCATGGGGGTAAGTACTAATGGAATAGTGAAGCACAAGAGAATTTTGGAACTACTAAGGAGGAGAAGAAAAGAAAAGGAGGCAGCCTGGCCTCACCTCTCAGCAGGGCCATCACAGTACCCACCCCTCCTTTCCTGAAACTCTTTCTTTGGCTTTTGTGACACTGCGCTCACCAGGTTTCCCCACTGGCTGCTCCTTCTCTATCTCTCTTCATGGTGGTTAGTGCTGTGCCATCTTTTCTTCCCTAGCTATAATCTCCCCATTGGTGATTTTAGCTAATCCCACGGCTTTCAGTAGCATGACTGGGCTGAGGGCCACATCTCCAGCCCTGACCTTCCCCTGAGCTGCAGACGCATACCCTATGGCCTGTTTAACATCTGTTAACATGTCTAAAACCAGATTCTTGCTTTATGCCTCCCCTCACCCCAAACCCCCTGCTCCTCCCTAAGCTTTAATAATAATTACAGCTCAAAAAATGTCACACCATCTACCCACTTGCTTAAGCCGAAAACCTGGAAGTCAGCGTATGTTCTTCTTTTCCTTGACTCTGACATCCAGTTCATCGCCAATCCCTGTCAGGTCTGCCTCCCAATTTTTCCTGAATCTCTCCACTTCTCCCCATCCCCCGCCACCATCCTTCTCTCACTTAACCTGTTGCAAGAACCTCCTAACTGGAATCCCTTTTCCTACTCTTGCCCTCCTATCAACCATTCTCCAGATGGTATCTAGTCTAGAGTGATCATTAAAAATGTAAATCACATGATACCCCTCTGCTAAAAACCATCTGGCAGCTTCCTGTTGCACTCAGTCTACATCTAAACTCCCTACCCTCCCTGCAAAGCCTTCCCTGCCTCCCAGTCTCCTGTCCTCAGCTCTCTTCTTCACTCCTTCTGCTCCAGCCATGGCGCTTCCTACTGTCGCACATGCAGGCCAAGATCATTTCTGCAGTGGAAACTTTGCACATGCGCTTTCTTCTGTCTGGAATAATTCATTCGGTCCAGTCATCATTTAGGACTCACCTTAATTGTCACCCCCTCATAGGAGACTTTCTTGATGAACCATTCACACCCTACATCTCCACCAAACCACCACTATTATCCTAAGTGTCAGTCAGGGTTCACGGTTACAAGCAAGAGAAATCAACTGACTAATTGAAGATGTATATATTAGAGGCTAGCTGGTAGCCCACAGACCTTCGAGGGGTCCAGATGACCAGGCTTTGAGACCACTCATGCAGAGCCACACCCTGAGTCATACCACCAGACCTGGTCCAGTAGAAGCTGGTCTGTTACTCCTGGCCCAGACATCACAGCTTACACCCCCACACTGCTGACTCTGGACACGAGTCCTGCCCCAGAACTGCTGCCACCGTTGCCTCAGGCAACTGCATGTGGCTGCTGCCATGACCGCCATTGTCAACAGCACAGATCCTGTGGGCCTCCTCCCTTCATGTCACTAGCTTGTGTTTGAAAGTCTGGGGTAGGTACATCTCACTGGAGGAGCCCAGGTCTTGTGCAGTCTCAGCAACAAAGGAGGCTGTGAAGGTATCTGGCATTTATAGTGGGAGATGGACTCTGCCTCATAAGGTAGAAAATTCCACAAATATGTGAAGGAATTTCAGATGCCAGGCAACAGATATGAAATCTCTGCCACACCCTTTTTATTTTCACCACAGCACTTATAATTTTGTGAAGGCATTTGTTTATCCCTGCTTTTTTCAGCAGTCTCCTTCACTAGAATGGAAGCTCCAGGAGAGCAGGGACCTGGTTTGCTTGTTCACCATTGTGTCCCCAGCAACCTCAATAGAGCCCAGCTCATTGAGGGTTTATTGAAAGAAGGAAGGCTAAGGGCACAGAGGGGTAAAAATTTGTATCAAATAAGTAGAATTTCAAGAAAGAGAGAGTAGTCATATGTCAAATGCGAGAAGTTGGTCCTGTAAGACTAGGAGTGACCAGTGACAATTGAATTTGTTAATTTTAGGGCATTATGAGTGACCCAATCAGGAGCAATTTCAGAGGAGTGATGGGCCAGAAGCCATACTGCAGTGGGTTGAGGGAAAAATGGCTGCAGCAGAGAAAGCTGAAATGATTTTCTTTGGTCTATACAAACTAACGGGAAAATTGAATTCTTGTTTATCAACTTTAATATTTTCAGTTTCTTTTTTCTCCAGTGAGACCAAGACCATGTGAGGTGCAAGCTGCAAACAAAAGAAACAGCCTGAGCCTGGGAGGATGACAGACACAGGCCTGAATCAAAACTGCCGTGTTCTAGGCAAGACCAATGCCTAAGCAAGTTACCTCTCAGTTTTGTGTCCTTGTCTGTAAAAATGGAGATAATTCCCCTTTTATAAATATAAAATTAATGTGATGTGAAAGAAAATAGTACATACAGCGTAATGTTTGCTCTGCTTCTTTCTTCAATCTCAGCTATTCTTTTACCAGGTTCCCACACAGCCAAAGACCCCAGCTTGTCCTGCACGTTGAAAAGGACTGTGGGGGGAATCTGTCCAGCTGCAACTGAACTCCTCCTTGTCTCCTACCATCCAAGAGACTGAGTGGATTTGGGATTCTGATGATGAGAAAAAAATGTATCTGGGGTCCTGGAAACCTAATACCCCTAATCCTGATTGGTATGACCTTGAAGAGAAATACAAGCACAGATTCAGCCTAACAGAGCTGGCTTTCTTGATCATCAGAAATCTCACGATGGAAATGAGTGGACTATATACAGCGAAAATCAAATTCCAGTCAGGAAAAGCCCAGGAGGAAGACTTTAGGCTCTGTTTATATGGTAAAGTGTGGGACCATGCCTCTACCAGGCATTCCAACAACCACTTTATCTAAAGTAAGTTAGCCTAAAATCAGGAAAAAAAAGAAAAAAAAAACAAAGAACTACTTTTTAGGAGTTTTTGCATTTCTTCCAATGCCCTAAAAATAAAATGAAATTTTAAAGATTACATCTCAGGAAAAACTAGCTAAAATTTCTTGAAATTTCTTATAAAGTATAAAATGTACATGAAATTGGGGGGGGTGGAGGCCACCCAAAAGGATAAAAAAAACTTTCTTCAATCCTAAAAATACTGCAAAATTATTAAAAATATGCAATTATATCAAAAATATCCTTATGGTTGGTTGAAAACTGATTTAAAAATTCTTAATGACCCAAAAAAGTTGGCAAAACCAAAACAGCAGAACTGAACACCAAAAAAGATGAAGAAAGAACACCAAGAAGGAGATTGAATGTTAGGGCTAGTCATTAAGTAAAATGCTTTTAGATCAGTTGACCTGAAGTCCAGCTAGACAGATCTCTGGACAAAGCTCTGTCCTGATCTGTCCAAGTCGAAGATGCAGGAGGAGACCCAGCCCCTGTGCCCTGGAGCTCCCAGGCCAATGAGGAGCCCAACAGCCTGTCCCAGGAAACAGACAGCCCTGGGCAGAGGCGCAGTGGAGAAAGCAGCAAAAAGAGACGAGAGTGAGCAGAGCCTGGGGGTATCCAACCTGCCAGGACTCTCTCCCCTTGGTCCTCTCTGCCTCCAGCCTCCATCTCCTCTGCTGGGTTATTACAGCAGCCTCCTAACTGGCCTCCTGGCCTCTGGTCTCTTTCCTCTTCCAAATCACCTCCAAGCCACTGATATTTGATCTTTTAAAAATGTTATTTTTTTAATTCCTCTTCCTGTTATTCCCCAAATAATGCTTCTTGTCCCCTTACCCGACAAGATAAATGGCACTCAGAAAAAGAAGTCCAACGCCACACAGGGTCTGGTTCCTGGCTGCCTCTCTAGCCTCGTTTCCCAACGCTTTCCTTCACGGGCCATGCTCCACATTTGCTACCCTCACCTCACCCATCTCGCCCTTTCTCTTCTCCTTGACATATGCTGGTGGGTCTCCAGGGAGTGTCCATCTCCCACACCTCCCCTGCACAACCGGCAAATCCTCACCTAGTGGGTGCGGGAGGGGGTGAGGGACTCCAACATAGGAGATGGGAAAGCTTAGAAGAAGAGACTGGGTTGACTGGGTTGACTGTCCATGCTGGGGTTTTCCGTCGTGAAGGGTGGAGAATACACCTGCTGCCTCCCTGGCCTCCAGCTCCTGATTCCTGATCTTGTCTCTCTGTCTCTTTGGCTGATAATTCCTTGCATAGCTTTCTGAGTGACATCATACCAATACAGGCTCATCCTATCTCTTTGGGCAGCAAGAAATGGAAACCCACTCAAATTAGGTCAATAAAGAGCGTTTTCATTGTAAAGATACATAGATCTCTAGGAGGAAGATAAATACAGGAATTCCTCGGGCGCTCATGCTCACAGGGACTGGAAAGCTGATGGGCACTCTCTTCTCTCTGTCAGGGCCCATATGGTCTCTCATCTTTGCTCTCAGTGTCTCTCTCTCTCTCTCTTTCCTGTCAGCTTTATTCTCCTGGGCTTCTCCACATGGAAGGGAACATGGCCTCTGAAGCTATGGGTCCCACTCAATCAGAAAACAAAGGGACTTTCCTGGTCCACTCCACCTGGAAAATTCCAGGGAAGGACTCTTACTGCCTGGGCTTGGGTCAAGACAGCCCCTAGATGGGTCACTGGCCAGAGGAATAGCATACTCTGATTAGCACGGCCTGGTACTTGTGCCCTCCCCTGTAACCAGGGTCAGGGTGCTGTGATTGACAATCATATCAAAAACACAAGGTTGGAGCAGAAAAGAAGTTGCCAGAAAGAGAAGTGTTACTAGCTGGTTTCCTTTTGTCTTCCTTTCCATTTCCTGACAACACACTAGTGCCCAAATTAAATCTTACAACAACACTTGCTCCCTCCTCATCGCCTGTAGAACTAAGTACTCATGTCAGCATTAGCGGCCCTCCACCAATTGATGCCTTCATTCTAGCCTTGTTTCTTGCCAAACACATTGTTCCTGAAATATAGCCTCTCTCTCCCTCACGGCTTTCAGAACTGCCAAGTCCTAAGAAAAGGATTTTCTGATCCGTATCAAATGAGTATTTCCATTTTGAAGTCTCAAACTTTTTCCTAATTCTTTTACGGACCGTGTTTCTCTCTGCCTTGCACTACAATTATTTGTGTGTGGTCTATTCTCCACTTGAGAGCAGGGTCCATGCCCTACTCTCCTTGGCATCTGCCCAGTGTTTCGTACAGCTCCCAGGAGGCATTCAGGAGGTACTATATTCCTTTAACCAAATAGATTAAAGCAATATCTAAAGGATACCTACAGAAATACATGTACTGTTTCTAGAATTTTTGATTGTTCAAGCCTGATTCCTTCACCTATTGAAAAAAGCCTAATAAAGATTCATATAAACCAATTATTGAGTGAATACTTTAAATGCCTAAGAGCATAAGCTTTCTAAACACCTGGCTGTGCTTCATAACACTTTGTAATAGACAGTCCATTTGGTTTTACATTTAAATTATTATCTGTTCATTAAATCAGATCTTTTAAGAAGCTACTTAAAAATATCATTTTCCCCAGACATATGTTCAAAGAGTCTTGGGAAAGGCCCACAAATTTGTATTTTTAATAACTGTCCCAGATCAGAGGCTGGCAAACTACTGCCATTGGTCAAATACAGCCCAATGTCTGTTTTTATAAACAAAGTTTTATTGTAACACAGCAACAGCCACAGCCACATCCATTCATTTACATGTTGTATTTGGCTGCTTTCTCCCTGTAATGGCAAAGTTGTGTAGTTGTGACAGAGACCATATGGCTGGTAAAACCTAAAATATTTACCATCTCGCCCTTTACAGAAAAGTTTGCCTACCCCTCCCTAGATGACTCCACTGACACAGCTGATCCATGTAAGTTTATAGGGTTATTATGAGGATTAAATGAGTTAATGTAAAGGCCTTGAAGCTGTGCCTGGAAATATATACCCGCTCCATAAATGCTAGCTACTTTTTTCTTTTCATCTGCTAATGGAGTAAATTACATTAATAAATTTCCTAGTTCTACTATCTTTCTATTCCTCTAATAAACCCAACTTGATCACGATGTATTGTGTGATTATATTTGCTAATATTTAATTCAGGAATTTTAAGTTATCTGTTTATAACTGACATTAAACCATGTGTATCCAAGCGTGTTTTGTTTTGTTTTGGTTTTGGTATTGAAGGAAGTAAAAATTATATTAAAAATTAAAAAGTTACTACCTTAGAGACGGGCACCTCCACACCCTAAGGATTCCTGGTATAAGGGGGAACGTTTATCGATCCTGACTGACTCTATTCATGGAAGACTTGCCCTAAACTGTTCGGGGAAAAATTGAGAACAAGAGAGTGCTCCAGAGGGGTAAGTTTGGGAGGGTCGGGGTGGAGGGGGTCCAGATGGGGACGCGTGTGTGTAACCTGATAATCGCTTCGCGCCATAGCAATTCGCGCCATAAAATGTAACTGTTTAAATGTTTTAAATTAGCCAATCATGTAAGACTGCGCCAACCTTTTCCCGCTTTGTGCTCCCAAACCCTATATAAGAATTTGCCCTTTAAGGTCCGGGGTCGACTCCTCTGTCTCCTGCGAGAGATACGTGTCGACCCGGAGCTCTGCTTAATAAACCTCTTGCGTTTGCATCAAGCTCGGTCTTCTGTGTCTGTGGGTCCGCGCCTTCCCGAGACTGGAGTTGGGATTTCCTTTTTTGGGATCCTACAGTATTCTCCTTGTCTGATGTGAGTATTAAAGTTCAACTATCCTTTCAGAATGACCTGAGAAACATTTTGTCTTTTTCTTTTGTTTTCTTAATTTTATTTATTTTATTTTTTCCCCCAAAGCCCCAGTAGATAGTTGTATGTCATAGCTGCACATCCTTCTAGTTGCTGTATGTGGGACGCAGCCTCAGCATGGCCAGACAAGCAGTGCGTCGGTGCCCTCCCGGGATCCGAACCCGGGCCGCCAGCAGCGGAGCGCGTGCACTTAACCGCTAAGCCACGGGGCGGCCCCTTTTTTGCCTTTTTCTAACCTCTGAAACAGTGTGTATGACGCAGGAATTTTCTTTCCCTGGGCCATTTGATAGCACTCACCCAAAAACCGTATGCACTTCATGCCCTTTATAAGGACAGATCTTTGGCCACTTTTCTAATTTCTTCTAAGACTATGGGTGTATTCGGAGTCATAGTTTCTTAATGGAAGTTTGATTATTTAAACTTTCCTACAAAAGCGTTATTTCATTTATATTTTTAAATTTATTGATGTGTAGTTGTACATGTTTCCTTATAATTTTTAACATCTTGCTTATAGTTATTCCCTGATTCCCATTCCTAGTGGCATTTATTATAGGTTTAATTTTTTAGTCAGATATCAGTATTTTTTCTTTTGATTGGCCTTCTTTTAAAAATTCAACTTTGATTTTGTGATCAAATCTCCTTTTTTATTGTTATCTAAAAATATGTTAGGAATGTGTTTGTAATTAGCATAGAACTTGATTTTCAAAGCCTTAAGCAAGTGGGAGGTTATTTTTCTCACGTAACAAGCAGTCAAGAGAGCATCTGCTGGTGTTGGTCCACCTGCTCAGCACTGTCACGGGGACCCGGGCTCGCTCTCTCTTTCTGCTCTGCCGTCCTCGGCACGTAGACTTCTGTCCTCGTGCTTGTTGTCTCGTGGTCCCGAGGTGGCTGTTGCTCCAGACCTCGTTCCACAATAAAGAGAGCACAGGGGCGAAGGACAAGGGGAACGTTGTTCTCGTCTTGAGGCCTTGTCTTTTCAGGAGTGAAGAACTTTCCTCCTGCCAGCAGATTCCCCGTTCTTCAGTGGTCAGCACCAGTGCAGCTGTAAGATAGACCGAAACTGGGAATTTAGCTTTCTAGATTCTACAGCAGACGAAGCAAAGACGGGGAGGGAAGTGGGGCTGAGTGTGGAGTGAGCCGCCTACCAGATGGGCCACGTGGTCATTACTGTCTGTTTTTACCTGTATTACATCCTCCCCTCTAATCTGTTAGGTCTACCCACCACAGGGAAATAGTCTACTATAGTAATAGTGGATTTGAAAATTTCTCCTTGAATTTCCAACAGTCTTTGTGTTTTGATTTTGTTTTGTTTTGCTTTATAACATTCATACATGTCCAAACCATGTTGTTAGGTACATATTAATCTAAAATGTCTCTATTTGGCCTGCTTAATGTTTTTTATCTCAAATTTTCTTTGGTCTCGAGTGACTATTGCCACACCTGCAATTGTTTTGTTGACATTTTCCTCATCTGTTGTTTTCCATCTCTTTCTTTTGAATCTTTCCAAGTCATTAGGTAATGCATACAGCTGGCTTTACCTCGTCTGAGTCTTGGCTTTTTAACAGGGGGATATAATGCATCCAAATGTATCTCATGTTTTTTACAGATATAGATCTACTCCTGGCGTCTTATTTAATGTTTTTTATTCTCCATTTTTTTCTTGCCTTTTGTTTGATTACTAGAGTTTTCTTAGACCCACACTTTTCTAGTAGTTTGGAAGTTATACCATCTTGTATTTTTATCCCAGTGGTTACTAAAATTAAATTTTTACTTCAACATTTAAAGATAACCAGTATTTTTGTCTTTCTCTGAACAAAACAAGAACGTTAACATGTTTTTCCACTGTGTTCTCAATACCTCCCATGTTGTAGTTATTATATATAAGAATATATAATTACTATCATCTATATGATTATAATTTATACATATAATTATATAGTTATCATATATATCACATTTATTTAATTATCTAGACTTAACTGAGCATGGAAGAGATCAACCATCTCCCCCTTGGGGCAGTCAGAACCCCTTGGGCAGGTGGAGAAGTTTCTTTCCCGAGGCCTGTAGTTAGAAACCTCACACAGCTGCATCACATTGGTGAGAGTGGGTGATATATTTGAGGGGGCGTCCAATCCTGAAGTTCCATTTCTCTTTTGTGCCCTCTTACCCCAGAGCCCATGCCCCACCACCAGATTCAGACTCATTCATCATCCAACACATCAGGCTGGTGCGACGTCAGCCTGGAGTGTGGGACCCCAGGAGCCACAGAGAACCTGACAGTGACCTGGCTGAGCAAGAGCCTCCCCAGGGAGCTGGAGGAGAGAGAAAGAGAGAGAGAGAGAGAGAGAGAGAGAGAGAGAGAGAGACTGGGGCCAGCCCCCAACTCCAGGAATCTAAGCCTGAGCCTGGCCCTGAGCCAGTTGAATGGCCACCTCACCTGTGTGGTCAGCAACCCTGTGGACGAGAAGAACACAACCTTACACCTGGTGAACATCTGTCCATGTGCAGGTGAGTGTGATCTGCTGGGAAGGATGATGAAAATGGTCTAGCAGACAATGGGGGAGGGACAAGACTGGGTAGACTCAGGGAATATGGTGAGACTGGGGAACATTTTAAGGCAGTTTATGTGGTGCAAACGAAAGGTCCCCACCCCAGTGAACGGCCACACCCTCATTATAGTCTTTAAACTTGCAAGTCCAGAAATTGGACCAATATATGGAGACTGCTGCATCACCCAGGACATAAATATGGGACTGGAATGTTGGCACCTCCTTTCCCAGCATTAAGGAGCCCAAAAGACTAAATTAGTCATCAGAATCCGAGGAAGGGAGCAGAAGGACTTGAGGATTAAGGACTGATGATCCCTTAGCCCTAGAATATTGTGTCCCCTGGACTCAGGCCCCCTCTCTGGGTGGGCTGGACATGCTTAGCACATTCAGGCTGATAGATGCTCGTTTCTTGCTGGATGCCAGACATGCCCTTTCTGAGAAGATTACCACTTCTGGGTAGGTAAACCACAGTTCAACCCTCCTCTGAGAAGTGAGAGCACCTGCAGTCACTACAACCAGTTACCACACTTCCCCTTCAGCCTAGGGGGTCACCCCAATATATAAAGGGACTATCCAGGGTAGGTTAGTAGGTGGGAGCCCCTACAAAGGAGTCTCAAGCCCTGGTTTCATAAAATACCAAACCCCATACTTTCCCTATAACTACAAGTCAGGAACAACTGACTTGGACAAAGGAAGTGTAACGATGAGTTCACCTGCCCCCTCCCACCCAAGTCCCCTGAGCTCTGCTTGCTCACATGGGGCTCCATCTGAACAGTCTCTTCCCTGTCATTTCACTCACTCAGCCACTCAGCATTCAACCCTCACACTAGGACTGAGTGCCTACTATGTGCTGGGGGATGTCAGTGAGAGATAAGATAAGCCCCTGCACTCAAGGAACTTACAGGGCAGTAGGGCATCACCACATACCAGCTGTGTGACCCTGGACAGGTCATTTGATTGTTGGAGCCTTTCTGTAAGATGCGTAATAGTTGTATCTACTTCATAGGGCAGTTGTGAGAATTAAAAGGGGAATCTATGTAAAGTTATCAACACAGTAAATGGCACATACTATGTCAATAATTATTAGAAAATAGTTCAAAGAAAAGGAGGAGTAAATTTCTAACTATAAAGCCACATATTAAGTGCTGAAGTTGAGGCAAATAAAAAGGATAAGGTTCAAGTACACAAAAGAAAGAGAGAAACTGAGGAACTGCTGCAGGAGTTAGGAAAGGCATCCCAAAGAAGGGAACACCTGAGTTGGGCCTTGAAGGATGAATAGGAGTTTTCTTGTGGCAGTGTGAGAATGATACCCCAAACAGAGAGCAGAACATGTCCTGAAGTTGGAGACACCAGATTCTTCCATTCCCACTCCCTTTTGGAATGTATTTCTCTTCTGGGAGTCCAACAAGAGAAAACAGACATGGGCTGAGGGGATGAGCAATGGCACATCCAGCCAGTGGGAGCCTCTGAATTTCCTGTGTAGAGATAAGACAGAAAGGCTGGCAGAGGAAACATTAAAGCGACAGTGGCCAGTGTGCAGGGAGACTGGAAAGGAGACCTTTCAGTGCTGCATCAAGGATGTACACTTGGGATACAGGGCCTGAGCCAGGGTGGTCCCGCCTCCTCTCCCCTCCTGCCCACTAGGCCTGACTGAGGCAGAGCTGACACCAGCCTTCGACCCCAGGTTCACTTCAGAGCAAATGGCTTTGGAAAGGCATCCTTCCCACAGTTCTGATGGTGGACCTGGGGGCTGGAGTGTGGATCTGAATGAGGAAGAAGATGAAGACTGGGAGAGGCAGGTGCTAGGGAGACCCTGAGGGGAGCGCAGATCGGGGAGCTGGAGGAGACCCCAGGGAGGGGGAAGGGCTGAGCAGAACAATGGGCAGATAGAGGCTCATTGACATCTCTTGTGAATCATCCCTGTAAGGTTGGGGTAGAGCAATGCTGAGGGTGGGAACTGAGTGCATGCCCAGGAAGGAAGGGTGAGGGGTAGCAGGGACAGGGCAGGGGTCCAGGACCTGAGCTTACAGCCTGGGGAGCAAGAGCTGCCCTCACCCAAGGGCTGATGAGGGCTCACCTCAATTCCATACACTCTCATTGAGTGCCTGCTATGTTGAGGTGGGTCCACTCTCCTGCCTGAGCTGCCGAGATCAGCAGCTGCTCCCCGGGCCCTTCCCACAGAGGAATCTGCTGACCTACAGACTGTTGGGAACCACAGCCATGACTCTCCCTACTTGTTGATCAGCCTCCTGAGACACACTAAGGTGGGTCTAGGGCAATCAAATCAGGTCGACCAACGTGTGCTCAGAGGCCGTGAGTCCCGGGAAGTCCAGGGTACTCTGTACCTTGTCAGGGTCTGAGTCCAGTGCTTGCTTTGGACAATATGGTTGCTGTGCCCGGGCACTCACAGGATGCTGGGAACTGAGGTGCAATGGGAGGAAACCAACAATGGGGAGGATACCTCGATTGTGTGTCCACAATCTCGTCAGATCCTCACTGCCATCCAGGGAGGAGGGGTGCAGAGCAGGAGAGGCAAGAATGTAAATGAGCAGGTGTCTGCTAGACCCTGCTATCTGTATAGGACCCAAAGGAAGTAAAAGTAGGGGAGACTAGCACAACTTGGAGGAGGGGCAGACCCAAGGATCTGAGGAGTGTCAGGAAGTCTTCTCCTCCCCACAGTCCCTCTCCTTCCTACCTGCCTGAGATCCTACAATGAATGCCACCTCTTTGGATAAAGGCGTTGTTGCCCCACTGATGAGATGCCCCTGGGAGAGCATCTCATGTGGCCACTGGCCCTTAGATGGACACTGGTGCTATGGTCACAGATGGAATGATTCCACCAAGGAGGAAGACCTGGAGACAGGACAACTGGAGGAGGAGAGAACACTTAAGGGACTTCCCCAGAAGCAATGGTTCTCAAACCAAGCTCGCATCAGAAATCCCTGGAGGGCTTAGTAAAATAAAACGAAGGTTGCTGGGCCCACTCCCAGATTTCTGATTCAGAGGGTCTAGGGAGAACCAAGCATTTGCTCTTTTCTAACAAGTTCCCAAAAGATGCCGACACTCCTGGTCCCACACTTTGAGAACTACGGGGCTAAAGAGTGAGCAGAGGGAAAGCAAGTAGAGCTGCTGCTTGGACGTCCAGGACTAGCCAGTGTCCGAGGCCTCTCCTCAGTCGTCCTTTAACTTCTCTAAAGAGGGAGCAACTCTGATCACTGTGCCACTGACCATCAGGATCTTAGAAATCCCTGCTCTGGTCCCAGCAGTTTATGTTGGGGAAAGTGGGACCCAGAAGGAACACTGGGGCTGGGGCAGAGAACCGTGGAAAGCACAAGGTAGAACAGGGGTGTCCTCAATCCCAGTCCAGTGCTCTGTGCACTGTCCCCAACTGCCTCAGTGCCTGCCACATTGTGACTTCCCATCTCAGCCCCTCTGAGTTATGTCCCCATCTGACCTGGGCCTCAGGGGACTCAGGAAATAGCTCCTTCAGACCCAAACCCCGATACCCCCTACCAGAGAAGCACGGGAGGGGAGCAATGTGTGGATTTGGGATAGAGAAACAAATCAGGCCACATCTGATCCAGACACGCATCTCTGCCCTGAAGCCCCCTGCCGCTGTAGTCCCTGCGCTTGGGGTGCTCCCAGTCTGATGGGGAAAATGAATTCCCTGCCAGCACAAGCACAGAAGAGAGATGCGGGTAGCATGAAGGAGCAGAGTCCAGAGAAACGGGTGTGAAACCCAGCTCTGATACTGGCTTCTTGATCGACCTTAGAAAAGTTACTTTACTCCCTGGGCCTCAGTTTCTTCTTTTATAAAATGAGGATATACAGTGATAACACCTTACATTTATCTCTTGCTTTGCAGTTTTTAAAAGTGCTTTCGCAATGAGAGCAATCAAGGTGATTTACAAATTTGTCCAACAAATATTTACTGAGTGTCTGTTGTGTTCACAGAATTGCTCTGATCTGGGCTACACAATTCAAGAGAACAACAAAAATCCTTGGCCTCATACAATATGCATTCTAGGTTGAGGGAGAGGAGAATGACAAATAAAATAAGTGAAATATGAAGAGTTAGACTATGATAAAGCAGGGAAGGGGGACGGAGGGATTGCGCATGATTTTAACTAAGGCTGTCAGGGGAACCTCACCAAGAAGAAAGACCCTGAAAGGGATGAAGCAGTGAGGAAAGTGGAGGTCCTGGAGACAGGTGGGAGGAGAGGGGTAGCATCCTGGTTCTAGGACAGAGCAGGTGCAAAGATTCTGCCGTGTTCAAGGGAGAGGTCTCTGCCAAATCTGTATTTTGGGGAGTTGTCAGGGTCGAGAGCCAGAACTACCTGTCTCCTGAAGACAAGAAGCACATGAAGAGATGCAGCTTGAATGACTCCTGTTCCCAATTCTTAGAAATTGACCAAGACCACTCCTAAACTCTGCTTGAATTCTAGAAAGACATGGAGAAGGGCAGCTGCCATTCATATAGCCCCGGGCATGCTCTGGCAGTCCACGCTATCTACGAGAAGATCCAGAAATGCCCAGAGGCCCAGGGAGACGCCTAGACCATGAAGACACTGGGGCAGTGAGGGGCCTTGGCAAGATATGCCCCACCCCACCCTTCACTCCAGGGTCCCCAGATATCCCTCCTTAAGGTGGAGCTTGGCCTAGACCCATCCCACTGAGACAGCAGAGCAGCATGAACTGCTCCCCGGGGCTCCCCACCAAAGTTTTCTCACTTCACAGATTGTGGGCAGTGACTCTGCTACTCGAATATCCAAGTATGAGAGGTGAACTTTTCAGTGGTCAGCCAGATTTCTGACCTGTGACCCACTTATCCCCCTTAGAGAACACCCATTGTTAGGCAGGACTTGTGTAGGGATGGTCAGGGGACAGAGATGCTTTCCAGGACAGGGAAAGGCCTGGTGCCCCTGAGAGGGATGGGCCTTGGGTGGAGCACCTTCAGGATGTCACAGCCCAGCCCACTACCCAAGAATAGAGAAACAGATGGCCTTTGACTATGGACAGAGCAAGAGGTGGCAGATATAAGATTCAGGGTCAATTGTGCCTTAGAAGGGAAAGGTGGAAAGGGAGGGAAACATTTTTTGAGCTCCATCACCTACCAGGCTTAATTCTAAGCACAGCAACTGGACTATCTCAGGGTTTCGCAAATTCAAGTAATTCACAGACCCTTTTATTTTTATTACGTGATATATGTACTCAGTATAAAAGTCAAAAGGCTTGTCTTGTTGAAATGATAATGTTTCATCATTTTGTTGCTGTTGTAAACAGAGTCTTGTTCCCATTATATCTTCCAACTAGTTGATTAAAATAATATATGCATAGCATATATTAATTAAGCCGTGTTACTAAATTTCTCTACTGCTCGTAATAATTTTTCATTTGATCCCTTTGAATTTCTGGGTAAATAACCATATTATCAACAAATAATTAGAATATTTGCTTCCTTCTTTCCAATTTTTATGCCTCATTCCCTTCTCTTGTCTAATTGCATTGGCTAATACCTCCAAAACCATGTTAAATAGCAGTGATGATAAAAGATATCCTTGTATTGTTCCTAACTTTAGTACAGATGCTTCTAGTGTTTCTCCATTAAGTGTGATATTGTTGTTTTGTTAAGGCATATATGTTTTATCATGTTAAGAAAGTATGTATTTATTTCTATTTTATCAAGAATTTTACTGAGAATAAAATGTTAAATTTTATTGTTTCTCTTTTCATCTGTGAAAATATCATATGGTTTTTCTTTTTCATCTATTAATAATACATTAACAGATTTCCTAATATTAAACTATTTTTGCATTATTGGAATAAATCCCATGTGATGTATTATTCTTTTAATGTCCTACTCTTTGATAATATTTTTATTTGGGATTTTTGCATAATTATTCATAAATGAAATTCTCTGTATTTTTTTTATGCTTTACTTTGTCAGTTTGGTATTTGTCTTATACTTATTAAAGATCCCTTTTATCCTCACTTCTTGTAATAATTCA
The DNA here is from genome assembly GCF_057802395.1 of Ceratotherium simum simum. Classification (NCBI taxonomy): domain Eukaryota; kingdom Metazoa; phylum Chordata; class Mammalia; order Perissodactyla; family Rhinocerotidae; genus Ceratotherium; species Ceratotherium simum. The sequence continues at coordinate 39,846,597 of NC_141901.1, forward strand.
ATAAAAATTTGCTTTATAGTCCAAAAAAGATTCCTTTTAAAGAAAAGAATTCCCATTCCCCAGTGTTGATTTAAATTATTTTTATTATAAATTTACTTAAAGATGTATAAACATGAAACTATATATAAACATGTTGTGCTGATAACTTTTATACTATAAACCAAAAAATGTGTATAAGGTAAATAAAATCAAAGCAATAAAACAATAAAGCAATGGTTAATCAAACTAATATTCAAACCTACAACTTTAATGTAATGGATGTTTTTGTTTTCCTGAAACTAAATCATTAATGTTGGGATTATAGGAAAAAACTGTAGATTCACATGAGGTTCTATGTTAAATTTATTTTTTTAACTTTAATACAAAGAATGCTAGTTCATCTACATTTATTGTACAACACTGGATTAAAGTGTTTGTTTACCAGTTCAAGATAGTCAACTTCATCCTTTTTTGTGAGTGTGTGTGAGGAAGAGTGGCTTTGAGCTAACATCCATTGTCAATCCTCCTCTTCTTTGTTGAGGAAGATTAGCCCTGAGCTAACATCTGTGTCCATCCTCCTCTGTTTTTGTATGTGAGTTGTATGTGTATTTTGTATGTGGGATGTATTTGGTATGTGGGATGTGTGTGATTTTGTATGTGGGATCACAGCATGTCTTGATGAGCGGTGTGTAAGTTGGCGCCCGGGGTTCTAACTTGCAGACCCCTGGCCCCTGAAGCAGAGTGCGCGAACCCAGCCACAACACCACAGGGCCAGTCCCAGTCAACTTCATTCTTAACAAAAACTCTGCCAGGTGACAATTGATAGATCTGTAAAATTGTTTTATTCACCTGAAAAAAAATTAACATTACAGCATTATTGAAATCTTCACTCAATACATATCTGTCTACTTACTATTGAAATCACGGATCAAAAAAATTCTTCATTGGATATTTGCTACCGTAGTGAGTATTTACCACGTTACCGCTAATGAACTTGTGTAAGTTGTTACTACAAAGATAGAATCCCATGCCTCTGCTTGCAGTCAGATATGCCCCTGACAGCTACAGAGCAGGAACTTTTGAGCTTGACATGCCTGTTTGAGAAGCGCTGAGGGCCAATTAGCCAGATGCCAATTCAGTGAATGGTCAAGTCATCAAAATGATCAAACCTATCCACTTACCAGAAAGTTTTTTCTCTTAACTATGTATAAAGCTTAAAGCAATTCATGTTGGATAGAACAATTTAACAGCTTTTGAAGATTTCTGTCATTTTCATTGACAGATTTCATTATTTCATTATCCCTCCTAAATCTCAAAGGATTTCCTAAAGGATTTCATTATTTCCTCCTAAAAACACATAAAACAATGTTCGATTTTTCTCTACTCAGCTCCTTGCTAGGAGAAAGAAAGAGAAGTCAGTTTACAACATAGCCTGACTTGGCGATTCCTGAAAGGGGGAAATTGGGGGGCAGAGACATGAGGAGACTGACAGGTAGAGAAAGGGAGAGACTGAGGTTCAGGAAGGCAATCTGAACCCAGAACCCTGGAGACTTTGCTTCCTGAAGTTCTCATGGGCCCTATTGATCCATTCAATTCAAATAGTTATAAATTTTATCAATAATTGATAGAAATAAATATTTTATCAATTTAACGACTCAGCAAATTGTCTAGTGATTTGCTCATTTAGGAAATGGATTCTTCTGTAAACTGTTTTTCAGGAAACTAGTTTTAGATGAATTGACCTTTGGGCAAATTGATGTGAGCCTTACTGCTTAACGGGTAAAAAATTTGGCTCTGGGGCCAAGCTGCCTACATTAAGCCCTCAGTCCACTTACTGGCTGCGTACTCTTGAGAAGGGACTTGACCTCCCAGTGCCTCAGTCTCCCATCTGTAAAAGGGGAGTAATAAAAGGCTTCCTTCAGACATTTGTTGGAAGAGTCAGTGAGTTAACACACTCATAGCACTCAGAGCAGCGCTGGCATCGCCAGTGCTCAGTGCATGTTATTACTGTCCTTCTGCCCTGCCCCATCTAATGGTCCATCCTCCCACCTGTCTCCTCTACGTGAACCACACACTGGGCAGTCCCCATCAGGACCACGCTCTGTGTCATCATCTGGTCCTCCTGTGAAGATGCTTTAACACAAAAGCAAGCAGAGCCCTGAAAATATCTTTGTTATAAGGTGGTCACCTACAGGATCCAGAACACGCACACGTTAATGTTCAGATTATTATCAAAATGAAAGCATTGCATATAAACATTCCAATGGAACGCTTGCAGGTGCCTGAGATTACCAAGCACAGCAATTTGGGAAACCCCATTGTAGCAACAGACCCAGACAGGGAAGGCAGCAGACAAAAGAGCAGGAGGGGCAGGGGTTAGGGGAAAGCCTGTGAACCACAAGGATGTCACACCACACGGCTGGCCCAGACTGATGGGAGGAGGGGAAAAGGAATGGAATCCCACAGGGCATTCCTCGTGGAACAGGAAGACCCCACTCAGTGGAGACTGTTTCTATGTGATTATCACAGAATTGGAGCAGAGGGAGCAGACAGGATTCTCTAACTCTTGTTGCCCAAAGTTCTTGCTCTCTTCCTACACTTCCCAGGCTACTGTGAGACCAAACAAAGAAGACAAGCCATTGTATCTAGTTCTCTGACTTCTGTGCTAAGAGTTCAGTGTCTTGACAGAAAGCAAAGTCAAAAGCAATCCAAACACCCATGTTTGCTGAGGCAAACAGCAAAACAAATAGAAAGACCTCAATCAAAGACGAAAAAGCAGAAAAAAAACAAAATCCAACATGAGACCTACACGGGTAATTGGTCCTCCAAAATAAAGGAAAGGAACAACAGTTTGCAAAAGACTGATGAAACCAGAGATGAAAGATAACTAAGAGATCAGAATAAGATTAGAGGGAAGGGCTAAGAAAATAATCAAGGGGAAAAGTAATTCTTTTGCAGAATTTAAAAATGCAAAGTGATGAATAAATGACAAGCAATAGGATGTATTGGAGCATATGAGGAAGACATTTGGTTTAAAACTAATTTGACCTGAACTTGTTTTTTCACAAAGGCCTGATGTGGCCTGTTGAGCATGCATTGTACATCTGCTTTAAACATTTACAATGTTCCAAAGCTGAGAATGATGCCCTTAAAGATAGGGAGGTGGACACTAATCAACACTACAGGAAACCATATCAACGATGTGGAAGACAGAACGAGAAAATAATATAAAAAACAAGAGGGAAGCAAGTAGAACAAAGAAGAGCAATGTAGACTGACAATGGAGATCAAATGTACAGATAACTAGTGTACTCCAAGGAGAGATAGAAGGAATGGAGAGGGGAAAATACTGTGAGCAACACCATTCAGTTCATCCCCCCAAGCCACCTCTCTTCTCACTAACGGAGCCTATCCGTTCAACTGTCAGGAAGAGATATCCTATCTCAGGGAGACGGTGGGGGGATTCCCCTGATCTCATGGTGAGCATGTGACCCTATTCTGGCCAATGATATGTAAGAAAAGTTCACTGGGGGCTTCTGAGAATGACTTCCATCCCCACAAGAGGAAGGAGAGTGAGGAGAAGCTCCTGCCCCACGCTGCCACTGGCTCTTGCCTCTGAATGTGCCCGTGTGAGACTGTGGTGCTTAAGACTGTTGCAGCCATCTCAGAGCAGAGGGGAGGTCAGGAGATGGCAGAATCTGACCCAGAGCCTGGGCATCCCTGACCCTGGTCCAAACCCAGCCACAGTATATCTCTGAGCTTGGAAATTACCAGGGGATCAGCACGAGTGATGTTACAGATGTGGGAAGGAGCAGCGAGTAGACAGGTGAAAGGGAACGGTTTTGGAGTTTGCTCATTTGTTTGTATCTGCTAAGTTATAGAGTGCAAAGAAGGAGGGGGAGAGATACAGTTGGACACGGTGATTGAAATTAGGTTTTGGACTTCTTGTTCAAGGTGTTCATGAAACAAGTGGATGCATATGTCTCCTCTCCTTCCCCTGTACCTTAAAACTATACTAAATTTATTTTGATTAAGTGTATAAATCACAACATCAAAGAGAGACAGGGAGGTAACTAATCAGCAGACCAGAGATGCCTGGAGTTTCAGAGAGAGAAGGAAGAGGGCTACCTAGTGGGGCAGAGCCAGACCCCAGACCAATTACATGAGAATCTCTGGGCTAGTGCCCAGGGAACAGTCTTGTTTTAATGACCCGGGTAAGCCCAATGTCAGCCAAGTTTGAGAACCACTGACCTAGGATACACACATAGGGGCACAGCAGGGGACAGAGCTGTATGCCCAGAGGAACTCAAAGGGACTCTGAACTCAGAGGGCCAGGTAGGATGGAGGGTGGGGTGAGAATGGGGCTGAAACACGGAGAATACTGGGAGGTCTGTGCATGGAACAGTCAACCCCCAACCCTCTGTCCAGCTCCAGGCAAAGAACGCCTAGGAGCCAGGCATTTCCTTCTCAGACACCAACAAAGGAGAGCTCTTCAAAAACCACAACCAAAACCAAAAAACCCTGAAAGCACTGTCTGGAGAGAACTCGGGCAGCTTGTGTGGGTACAGGAGCCTCAGCAAAGCCCTCCGCATTCTGACGTTTAGGGGTTCCCCAGCATAAAACCCAGCTCTCCGCCCCCACACTAAGGTTGAGCTTGATTTCCCACAGAGCTTCGTGGCTCATTTATAAATATAAGAGGAAAACCAAGGACACCAGGACCAGCCGCCTGTACCCGGGCCCTGGCTGTGAGGCTGCCCCTGAGCCAACATCAGCCTCACCTGTGTGGTCAGCAACCACATGGACCACAAAACTGCCACCAGTGACATCAGGGAAATCTGTCAGGATCAAGAAAGTGCCCAGCAGGGTGAGTGTGCCCAGTTCCTGAGACTCCTTTCCCAGGATATTGGGGGTACGGTGGTGGTTGCTCACCATCCCCAGGAAATGTGACATCCAACATCTCCAGCCCTTGGGCAATACCAGGTGAGATGAATCAGAGACAGTGAAAGTTGGCATGTGATCCAGGAAACTGTGTGAGTTGGGTGGAATAGGGGCTTTTAGAAAGAGTAAAGAACAGCTATCCAGGCACTGATGTTTCTCTCTGCTCTGCTCTAAGTCCCACTAGGAGAACCATCCAGTGGACAAGGAATCATATTTGTAATAAGCGACCTCAAGACAGAAACTTGAAGATAAAGAAATGGAGGTTTTGACTCAATATTAGAGGAGAGATTTCTGTAGTCAGAGTCATACAAAAATGGAATAGAAGCTTTGGGACACAGTGAGGTCCCTGTCACTGGTGGAATGTGACCACAGGCAAAGTCACTTGGTGGGTTGTTATAAAGTGTAGGACGGAATAGAACTCCACGGTGAGTTTGCTTCCAACACGGACATTCTTAGATTCTAGGAAACTCTCTGTGGCAAAATCACATAGGATTATTCCAAACCCCAGAGTCCCAGTTTCCTCAGAACCATCAGGTGGAGGAGAGTGCCTGCACTGAGCCAGCCCACTGCAAGGAGCGTGGCCAGTCCAGGATCCATCGCCTGTGGACAACACTGGCAAATGTCTTTGCTTTTCTGGTTCCTTGGGAGTCTGGGAGTTCAGCTCACAAGAAAGCTTTCCAGCAGAAGAAGGGAAGTGAGAGGAGCCCAAGCAGCCTAGACAACTCGATTGGGACCTTATTTCATTTGTTGAGCTTTGTCGAGTTTTTTAAATCATAAATGGGTATTTTCTATATTCTGCCCAGTTTTAAAACATATTTGTTAGCACAAAAATTTTTAAGATTTGAAGGAATCTACCTGCAATACCATGTGGCTCTTATGCCCTTAAGGAGAAAATATTTACATAAGTTTTACAATATTTTCTGTGTTGATTTTTTGAGGTTTATGCACACAAGTAAATCGATTTAAGCCATTCATATTTTTCTAGAAATTCTCCATTTCATGAAGACTTTTAAATTGAATAGATGTTAATTACGTATTACATTTTCTTAGAGTTTTTCCTAGTTGTTATTGTTGTTTTGCTGTTTTAAATATGAGAGGATCTTACTGAAAGGCTAAGTGATAAATTAGGTGAGGAATCTGGCCCTGAGAGCTACAGAATCTCATTATTCAGTTCACAGCTTTTCTTTTTGGGTCTGTTTGCAAAAGCAGTTTGGTGGTTCAGCTGCTAGAATGTGGTGTATTGAGGGGTGTCCTCTCCCTCCACTCCCTCCACTATGACTTGAAATGAGAGAAATAAGTGTGGGTATTTTTTTGTTTTTTTGGTTTCTGGAGATTAAATAAAACATCACATACCTGGACCACAGAAAAGGTATAGAGATTCCAGCTCAAACCAAGGCAAGACTTAATCTCACAAATGATCATGACCAAAGAAAAATATGTCAATCCTAAGGAGGTTACTAAGAAATGGAGCATAAAGAGAGGTGAAGGACAGAGATAAGTGAAGTTCTGTCAGGCCAGCAGGAGAATCCCATGCACCAGACAGGTACGTCCTACCATGGGGATGAAGAGCTCAGACGAGAAAGCCATTGGCATCCACACCAGCACCATCTACTCACCTGCCCTGACTCAGGCTCCCCAAGCAGCCTAGTGACACCTTATTTCCCGTGTGGCCTGTCTCTGGGAGACGACACACTGGTCAGGCTCACGGGACTATCCAGCCCAGTTAGCAAGTGTGCTTCTTACTGTAAATTGATAAATCAGCATTCTGGTTTTGTCTTTCAGTGTCTTTTGACATTTGTTAGCAAGATTTTGCATCCCCAAGGCAAATCAGCACAGGGCAGTGGATGAAATGGGGCTTCTGGGCTTAGGCTCAGAATCTGTGTGTCAGACTCTAAACCTTGGTGAACACATCAAAGTAACTCCAACCTGTGGGTTCTCGTCATTCACTCGTTCTTTCACTCAACCAACATTTCCTGCATTGTGTGCTGAGCACACACCAAGAACCATCTTGGAAGACAAACTCTCAGTCTCTCCTTGGTATCTATCTTCCCATTTGAATTTCGCTAAGACTCCACGTAGACCAAAGGTTTCAGTTCTCAACCCGGTTCATGCATCAGAATTTACCTATTGAGTTTTTTAAAATACAGATGATACCCAGTTTGGGGATAGGTTCCAAGCTTCTGTTCTCAAAAGCTCTTTGAGGCCAGCCCCATGGCCTAGTGGTTAAATTCAGCACACTCCACTTTGGCACCCAGGTTCGGTTCCTGGGCACAGACATACACCACTCACCAGCGGCCATGCTATGGCGGTGACCCACGTACAAAATAGAGAAAAATTGGCACAGCTGTTAACTCATGGTGAATCTTCCTCAGGCAAAAAGAGAAAGATTGGCAACAGATGTCAGCTCAGGGTGACTATTCCTAAGCAAAAAAAAAGAAAGAAAAAAGCTCTGTACTTGATTTGCTGAACAGCCAGAGTTGTGAGCTGGCTCATGGGAAGTGTCCATGAAATCAATTAGACAAAAATTTTCACTTTGCCCGTAGTGTGTAGACAGATGCAGAGATATCTGGGATTATTTCAATAAAGATTCTGAAGGTATCAATTCAACACAATAGAAAGTGAAAATGAGCATAAATACTTTAACGAATTTCCAAGATGATAAACTTCCTGTTGGTACATATGTGGCTTTTCTATCTGAAAAACAGCTCTGCTCATGTCACTGCCCTGTTCAAACATTTTAATAGATAATCTTTTCTCTGATAAGTGTTATAGAGAATCTGATGATACAGAAAAAGAGACAGATTCCAGAGGATAAGCACTGTCAACTTCTTGACATATCAGCTTTTAGACTTCCTTTATGCCGACATAAACATATGTTTATATGTATTTACAATACAGGATAATACCATACATACCATCCCATAACTCATTTAATATTTCACGGACAATTTCCACTTAAATATATACAGAGGTAATTTATCCTTCCTATTACATCTATAGTATTCCATCATGTGGATGCACTATACTTTATTTAACCAGTATATAGTCATCAAGAGCAGGGGCTTTAGAATCCAACTCCAAAACTTAATCGCAGCTCTGCCATTTATTAGTTGTATTAACTGGAGCAAGTTCATTAACTTATCAGTGTTGCAATTTCCTGGGAATAATAATGGTACTTGTATAACACAATTTGCAATTTACACTTTGAGGTCTCAGTTCCCATTTATCTTTAACTACAGCCCAGATTAAATGCACCCTGACTCACAACCTCTTGAAGTACTATAAAGAAAAATAGAGCCTGGAGAAGGGAGGATGGCACCTGGAGGAGTTTGCAGCTATAAGTAGGGAGGTCAGGGTAGACCTTACTGAGAAGATAACATTTCTACAAAGACCCGAAGGAGGTCAGGAAATGAGACATGCAAATACCTGGAGGAAGAGAATTCTAGGCAGAGCAAAGGTCCTGAGGCAGGAGCATGCATGGTGTATTGAAGGAAAGGCAAAAATCCCAGTGTCTTAGAGTGAATTAAGGGAGAAGGGGAGCATGAGAGATACCATGAGATGGTAAGGGCCTTGCAGATAAAGTGGACCCATGGGGGAGTTCTGAGCTAAGGAGTAATGTGATGCAACTTAGGTTTTGAAAAGATCACTCTGGGTGACATTTTGATAACGGATGTTAAGGCATTGAGACAAAAGTAGGGAGACTGAGGCTACTATAATAATCCAGGTGAGAAATGATGGTCCTTGGACCAGGGGGGTGGTGAGAGGTATTTTGCTATGAATATATGTATATATGAAAATAAATATTTCAATAAGTATTTTGAATGAAAATATATCAGTATTTGCTAACAGAGTGTGGGGTATGAGAGAAAGAATGAAGTCAAGGATGACACCAAGGTTTTGCGGCCAGAACAAATGGAAGGACTGAGGTGATTTCTTGGGATGGGAAACTGTGTGGGAAGCATGTTTGGGGAGTTCGAATTTAGACATATCCAGCTGGAGAAGCCTGATATACACGTAGGTGGAGATGGCAAGTAAACAGTTGGATATTTATAATGTGGAGTGCGGGGGAGGGATTGAATCTGTAAGTCCCTTTTGCCATGTAAAGACATACAGTCACAGGTTCCGGGTATTAGTGCACAGCCATAACATGAAAAGAGAATGAGTATAGATAGTGAAGAGAAGTGGTCTGGGTGCTCTGGGTATGAACCCTGGGATATTCCAAAACTTAGAGGTTGGAGAGATGGGAAAGAAACTGACAAAGGAAACTAAGGAGAAACAACTGAGTAGGAGGAAAAGAATAGTGAGTGGGGAATGCAAAGTGAAGACAGTGTTTCAAGGAAGTATAGGTCCATTGTGGCTGAGAGATCATGGGAGATGAGGACTGAGAATTGACCACTGGATTCAATAGCCTGGAGTTTCCTGATGACCTGGACAAGAGCAGATTCAATGGAGTGGTGGGCGCAACGCATGACAAGAGAAAATCCGGGAGAAAGAGATTTCTTCAAATAAGGTATACAAAGGGTCAATACGTACATGAAAAGATGTCCAACATCATTAATAGTTAAAGAAATACAATTCATAACCACAATGAGATACAACATCACCCGCATTAGGATGGCTAGAATCAAAAAAGAATAAGAGTTGGAGAGGATGTGGAGAAATCCTGATACATTGCTGGTGGAAGTCTAAAATGGTGCAGCTGCAGGTGGAAGACAGGAATAAAAGAATGAGAGGAGGATGGAATACAAGAAGCATTATGAAGTATAATCCAATGGAATATGGTGTTGATGTCTGGGATGAGAGAGAAGAAGGCAAAATGAGTGAAATTACGATCCCCAAGGACCCAAATCATGCCTACATCCCTTAAACTCTGGAGAACCTGGGTGAGGTACTTAACATCTCTGGATTTTATATTTCCATCTGTAGAATGGCGATTTCTGCCTCATAGAATTGTTGAAAGTCTAAATGAGAAACTTATGTAAAACTTATTGAATGAAGTTATGAATCATAAAGCAAAAGGGAGCTTGTTTGAGGGTGGGGATGCTGAAATCCACAACCACCTTGCACAAGAGGAAAGAATTCCCACAAGACTCAAGAAGGAGAAGCATCTCTTCATCTTATCTCCACCAGAGTGCAAGGCCCCATGGTCCACTTAAGGGAGAATTTCTCTTTCAACCATCAACTGCTCCATCCATCATCAGTATGAGATCATCCAGAGTTGGGGCACCTGAGTCAGAAGACCAGGATCCTTGGGAGAGGAACAAATGGAGGATACTCCCATCAGAATATTCCAGGATTCCAAGTTCTTCGATGCACATGTGGTAAAGGGTAAGATGTGAATGCCTGTTCATCCAGTGCTGGATTTAAGGCCTTGCTCTGCCACCTACTGGTTTGGAACATTGATTACTTGTTCTGCAAAATGGGGATAATAATACCTACCCTAGAGAGTTCTTGAAAGAATTAGAAGAAATAATATTTTTTAAATGCCTAGGACAAAAATGCCGGCCTGGTGGTCTAGTAGTTAAGATTCAGCGCTCTCCCCACTGCGGTGGAGGTTTGTTTTCTGATCAGGGAACAACACCACCCATCTGTCGGTTGTCCTACTGTGGCGGCTGCATGTTGCTGTGATGATGAAAACTATGTCACTGGTATTTCAAATACCAGCAGGGTCACCCATGGTGGGCAAGTTTCAATGGGTCTTCCAGACTAAGACAGACTAGGAAGAAGGACCTGGCCACCCGCTCCTGAAAAAAATAGCCATGAAAATCCTATGAATAGCAGTGGAGCATCACCTGATTCAGCACCACAAGATGAGAATATGGCACAAAAAGACCGGGCAAGGTTTCACTCTGCCATGCCCAAGGTATCTAGGAGTCATAAGCAGCTCATGGCACTAATAACAAACAACAAAACCTAGTTCGTTGCAGGCTTTGAAAGCCCAGTTCCCTTACATTTTTTTAAATTCCCTTCTTTAGGTGGGAAGAGAAGGGTTAATGGGTGGGCACCGCTCCTGGGCTCATGGGCATTGACACCCAACCATGACCGGTTGCCTGCGATGCCAGTGAGGTGATGTCATCTTTTTCTCTCTCAGCTTTCTGCTCAGCCTGAGGGAAAAGAGGTCAGAAACAGCCTTATTATGGATCCCCCTACTTCTCCCTTATCCATGCACCATCCAGCAGGCTCCTAGCAATGCTTCATTATGCTCAAGCCTGTAGCTCAGAACTTTGCTTTCTGAGGTCAGGCATAAAGCAGCTGAGCTGAGCTCAGCTCAGATGGGAGGGGAACAAAGAGACCCAGCTGGACACCTAGTCTAGTAGACAAGGAAGGCATCACAGTTCATAGTACCAGTGAGTCTATCTCTGACCCAAGAGCTGCGATCCAAGGAAGGAGGCAGAGGCTTTGAGGAGGTGAAGACCCCCACGGAGGGAGAAGCTCCCACACACCACAGTGCAGGCTGCATCAGGTCCTCAGGCAATGTGAGGCTGGAGGTGGGTGAGGAAGTCCCCACCTCAGATCTCTGGGCCAGGCAGAGTCATGAGAGGTCATCAGCTGGATCATGGGGGTCAGCATATCCATCCTTACTTCCACGTGGACCCACAACCAGAAGACCTTCAGCAGCCTCTGTGCTTTTGGTCTCAGTCTGCTGAGCCCCTGTGGGAGGAAAGGTGACCCATATCCTTCACAGAGAGAGGTGCTTGTCTTCTTGGTCCTGGCCTCCTGCAGCCCCAATATCCTCCTGAGGGAGCCCCAGGTTAGTCCAGCAGGGAACACTCATGACTAATCCACGGCAGACTGTGGCAGTGGCCTTAGTTATGTCCAAGGTATTTGAAAAGGTCAGATGTGAGAGAGACCATTTCCAAACATTTGGGAACCAGACAGGATCCACACAACATGTGACTTGGAAGGGGGCTTTAGGCAGAAGAGTAGTATTTCAACAGGCAGGGATGGGAGCAAGGAACAGGGAGAGGGAACTGTCATTCTAGACAGAGGGAGGCAAGTGAGCAAAGAGGAGCTGACCGAGGGTCTGAGGCCAGCATGGTTGTGGGGGGCTGAGGGTCAACAGAAGAGTCTGGACAGAGCTGATTCAGACCTTCCCACAAGCTACACCCCTCACACCCTATAGCAGCCGAACCAAGGTGGGTGGGAGGACACTGGACATCCACTCTAACCAGTAGGTATCCCTATCCAAGACAGGGAAAGAGCTGAAGCTGTTTTCCTAAGAATGCAACTCCCAACTTTGGGCCTCTGGGGTCATTCTCTGAGAACCAGAAGGCTTGAAAGGGCCTGAAATAGTACGAATTCTTCTTCCCACTCCACAGGAAGGTGGGTTTGGGACCCGCGGACTGACCCTGGGGCTAAAGTCCAGGTTAGCACAGGTGGCCAAGAACGAGGTCTCTGGCCAGTGTATAATGTACACTAGACATACACATGCAGACACACATGGACATACACTGCCCAACACCCCCTAAGGGAACCCTACACAAGGTGAAAAGGAAGCCTCAGGTCAGTCCCTTAGAGGACTCCCACACACCATACTGCCTCCCTTCACCCCCAACTCAGCAACCAGAACCAAGGGCTTCATTCCCTCCTCTGTGGCATGGTCAACACTTCTACACAGTCCCCATGCCTGGGCTCCTGTTTTCAGAAAGACACACAGGCTGTGGGGATTAACACATGGACAGTCAGGAGAGTCCCCTTTGGGAAGTTTCAGGAGGAGAGAGGTCAGGAGCCAAGTCAACGACAGAGGAAGTGCACTCGTCCTGCAGAGGTGAGGGTCCTGTGTGGTAGGGCAGCTTGGGGAGGTGTCAGATAAAGTGACAGGCCCACATGCGCCCAGAGAGTTGAGGACACGTGGGTCAGAGTAACACAGACCAGGGGCAGCTGGAGCTGGACCAGAGCTGGAAGAGGTGGGTGTCTGCAGGGATCAAGCTCAGCATGGAGGTGTCGTAGGAATGGCGATTCCCCTGCTTTCTCCAATTAAATAATCTTCATAGCCTGGCCTGGTTCTGGACCTCACTGTAGACAGTAGTGAGAGGCTCCTTTTCGTCTAGATGTTGTTCACCCATACCCTAGGAATGCAAGACAGAGGGTTCCTAGAACAGCTGAGGGATAGAGAGGCCCCCGAGGGACCAACAAGGAACCAATGCTGCTGACAGGAACTGGACGTGAATTCTACAATTTGCCAGCACTACACTGGCCCCAGTTGTAAAGTTTCTTAGTAAATACCAGTGACTATCTGGAAAGAGTTAAAGAGACAGCAGGGCCAGAAATGCCCAGACCCAGGCGCAGAGGGACCTGGGAGAGCCCAGGTTGGGCACTGCTCCCAGCTCTCACCTTGTCCCTGCCCTCTCGAGACTCCTGCTGGCTCAGCTCCGCATAGTGGATGTCACCATCATCCTTCCTGTGTTCCTCCTGCAATTCTGCACCTGAGTCATGCACAGAGTGGAGCTTGAATCTGGGCCTTGGAAACCTGCACCCTCCCCCACTGCTATGAACCCCAAGGCCATGTCTACACACCATCCCTTCCACAGGGACATTTCCTGAGCAGCAAAATGCTGGAGAAAGGGAGCTGAGGGCCCAGTGGGGGAGGGAGGGTATTTGAGCCAGAAAGGAGAAGTGCAACTTGCCTCCTCCAGTCTCCATTATCCTCTTCCCAAGTGTCTTCCAAAGGCACAGTCCAGCCCCGAGGATCAACAGCACAGCCACGATGGTTCCTAAGATGGCTCGCAGTGGGCCAGCAATGGCCTGTCCATGTGAATCTGTTTCCCTCACACAGAGAGAGTGAAGAAGGTTAAGGCAAAAGAGACCCTGAGACACCCATTGCCAGGAGAGATAGAGAGAGCAGGTGGACCAGTCTGAAGAGTCCTGGTTCAGAAGCTGAAGAGGAGGAGCACGGAGGTTCATTCATTGAACCGGTGCCCGAGCTCCTGCTTGTGCCAGGGAGATCGAGATGAACAAGACTTGGTCCACGCCCTTGGAGCTCATCACCCAGCAGAAAAGACTGAGAAAACAACAAAGTGTGCCAGCCAGAGGGATCACAGGGCAATAGAGGTTAAACCCTATACACAGGTCTTCAGGGAGGGCCTCCCAGAGGAGGTGATGGGTAACCTGAGTCTTGAAGGAGGAATAGGAGTTTACCAGATATTCAAGGTGGGCACCGCATTCCAGGAGGGAGGAGCAGAATGTTCAGAAAATGGCTGTGTCAGAAAGCCAGCCCATTGGAGTTGCCAGGACCCCACTGCAGCAGACAAGAGGGGGACAGGGCAGGAAACAGCCAGGCAAGGAAGGTCAGAGGGAGGCAGGAGTCTGTGTTCAGAGGGTCTTGTGGGTCATGCTGAGTGTTGAACTCCATCTGAGGCTCCAGTACAGGGGCTGAGGGGAGGGCAACAGGAGGTTTTATGTGATGTTGACACATCAGGTCCCTCCAGTGGCTCGTGGGGGATATACTAGAGAGGCGAAGCTGCACAAGGGGGTACCAGGTCATTCATTCGTTCACTGGAACACCGTGAACAAACTGTGCCAGAAGCTGTGCTTGGCACAGGTATTCAGAGTAGAACAAGACATGGCCCCTGCCCTCAAGGTGTTCCAGGCTACAGAGGAGACAAGCACATAAACAGAGCATTGCCACTCAGTGGGGGGCCAGGAACCCTCCTTAAAGGTGATGCCTGAGGGCAGGACATCTACAGCCCCTGCAGGGCCCTGTGCAAAATGAGAATGAGGAGCCTTTTGTTCAAAAATTTTTAGAAATATCAAGATGGCCACTGCAGAGCTTTAAACCTAGCACAGGGCCTGTGTGACAACATGGGTCACGTGTTACTGAAGTCAGCCGTGCCTGAGGGAAACCCTTCAATAAGAATAAGGCAAGAAATGAAGGCAAATGGTGGGAGGAATCATGGGAAAAGAAACAGCATATCCAGAGGCTCAAATCTGGCAACAGCAGAACATATTCGGGAACCCCAAGCAAGCAGTGTGGTGTGAAGTGTGTCATTGAGGCCAAAACCATGGGCAGAGGAGCGTCTGAGCCCTGAATCCTAAAGGGAGTCACTGGAGATCAGATCCTACAGGTGACACAGACAAATGACACAATTCAGTTGCTTTTCCAAAAGACCACTCTGGACTCACTGTGGATGATGGGTGGGGCGGGGAGAGGGACTGGACAGCTGCTGCCTACCAGCAAGGGCACCAGGGGAGAGGCATAGACGTGAGAGACATTTAAAATCAGGAACAAGCTGGATGTGCCTCCCAGAGTCCTGCATGGGGTGACCAGGTGGAGGTGGTGCTGATGAACATGGTGGGGAGAAAAGCCCAGAATCCTCAGACCCCAGTGCTCCCTGAGCTCCAAGAGCGCCCCTCCCTTCTGGCAGGTTGCACTCACCATGGGCACAGACCTCCCCAACAGCGGAGGTGACAGTTTTCTTGTCCTCGGAGTTGCTGACCACACAGGTGAGGCTGGCACTGGGCTGGCTCAGAGGCAGGCTCACAGTCAGGATCCAGGAGTTAGGTGCTAGTCCTGGTGTCCCTGTCTGTTCCAGCTCCCTGGGGAGGCCCTTGCTCTCCCAGGTCACCTTCAGGTCCTCTGTGACCTGCACAGCCCTGCACTCCAGGGTGACGTTGCACCAGCCTGCTGTGATGGACTGTGACTGGACCAGGATCTGGGGATGGGGCACTGGCTCTGGGGTGGGAGGGGCAAGAGAATGGAACCTCACATGAGTGGAGAACATTACAGTTTGCACATTCTCATCTATTATCTCACTGAAGCTCTGGCTTCCTCCCTCTATGGAAGGTGAGACATTTTATAGATCAAATAGAATTTCCCCAAAGCTAAATATATAGCAAGAGACAAGAAGGAATGGTGCCACTGGCTTAAGGCTCATGTGATTGCACCAGACTGGGTAAGTTTTAAAAATCTCCCACAGGAAAATAAAGCCTGCACTCCACCTACCCAAAGCCCATTATGTGTAGAAATTGGGTCTTCCCTGGAAGGAGAAGAATTCAGGAATGAAGGACTTGTCCTGGTCCAGGGCCCTCACCCTGCTTCTCCTGCCGAGGTAATGCCTGGGCCTATAGATCCCACAGTGAAGAAAGACATCCAGCCAGCTCTGGGAGTCCAGAGAAAGGCCACATGTGCCCCAAAGGACAGACACTTGTGGGAGATGCAGAGGTAGCGACTAGGAATGACAACCCCGAGTGTGGTTAGAACATGCCACTGAACTTGGGGTACAGAGAGGAAGAGAAGTGACAGATTTACAAGCCAGTCATAGAAATCCCACGGGGACCTAAAGCTGTCAAAGCCACTCTCTCCGTAGCAGGGTGTTTCTCTATGCAGAGGAACTGTAGGGAAAGGAAGAGTCGCTAAATGAGGTTCTTAAGAAGTGTGGTAAGGTAAACTTCCTCCTACATCTATGGAGGCTCTTAGGGCTGGATTTGTGGCATCTTTTATGAGTGTGGCTGGCCTCAGGCTGGGGCTGAGTAAGAACAGATGGGACAGGGAGGATGGACTACACATGATTTCCCAATTATAGCAGGCAGAATAGTGCCCCCCCCAAAGATGTCCACGTCCTAATCCTCAGAACCTGTGAATATGTTAGGTTAATGGCAAAGGGGAATTGAGGTAATAGATAGAATTAAGGTTGCTAATCAGCTGACATTAAAATAGTGAGATTATTCTGGATTCTCCGGATGGGACCAATGTAATCACAAGGGTCCTTAAAAGTGGAAGAAGGAAGGAGAGGAGTTCAGAGGGCTGCACTGTGAGGAGGACTCATCCCACCATTGCTGGCTGTGAAGACAGGGGAAGGTGGCTGAGAGCTAGGAATGCAGGCAGCCACCAGGAGATGGAAAAGGCAAGAAAATGTTTTCTCCCCTGGATCCTCCAGAAAGGAACCTGGTTCCAACACCTTGACTTTAGCCCAGTGAGACCCATGTCTGACTTCTGCCCTACAGCACAGTAAGATCATAAATTTTTGTTGAGTTAAGCTGCTAAATTTGTAGTACAGTAATCCCGCCTCATCCTTGGTTTCCCTTTCTGCAGTTTCAGTTACCCATGGTCAACCATGGTCCGAAAATATTAAATGGAAAATTCCAGAAATAAACAATTCACGTTATAAATTGCATGCTGTTCTGAGTAGCATGTTAAAATCTTGAATCATCCCACTCCATCCCACCCGGAACCTGAATCATCCCTTCTTCCAGTTTTTCCAAGCTGTATAGGCTACCGGCCCAATAGTCACTTGGTAGTTGGCTCGATTATCAGGTCGACTATGGAAGTATCACAGTGCTTGTGCTCAAGTAACCCTTATTTTACTTAATAATGGCCACAAAGAGCAAGAGTAGCAATGCTGGCCATTCACATATGCCAAAGAGAAGTCATAAAGTGCTTCCTTTAAGTGCAAATTTGAAAGTTCTTGACTTTATAAGGAAAGAAAAAAATCATATGCCAAGGTAGCTAAGATCTATGGTAACTTTTATTACATTTATAATACTGTTATAATTGTTCTATTTTATTATTAGTTATTGTTGTTAATCTCTTACTGTGCCTAATTTATAAATTAAACTTTATTATAGGTATGTATGAATAGGAAAAAACATATTTTAGACAGGGTTCGTTACTATCCATGGTTTCAGGCATCCACTTGGGGTCTGAGGGTCCCCCTCAGATAAGGGGGGACTACTGTAATTTATTATAGCAGCAATAGAAAACTAATACACAAATTAAGTAAACTTAATCCTATAAAGAACAATAAGTTTTATGGCAAAAATTCCATTTCTCCCAAATTTCCATTTCCCTCTCCCAAAACACTGAAGTGATTTTATCCCTGGTGTGAGTTTCAGCTCTGCTCTCCCTTTGCGGTGAACCCACTTATCATAATTTCAAGGGTGAAAATAGAGCCTGAAGGGTGGCGTCTGGAAGGAGTCCTGCAAAATGGGGCTGATGTGACATTTGTAGTTACAAAAGAAAGCCGTAGCCATGCGACTGAGGTGAGGGGGTGTCACGTACCGTAGACAATGAGGTGGAAAATCTGGCTAGACTCCAGTCCTCCAGTTAAGCTGGCTCGAGCCCGGTAGGGCCCACTGTCCTCACGGGTCAAGTTCTCAATCCTCAGGGATGTTATGTTAGGCACATGGACCCTCTGCTTGTACTTGGCCTGGAGGCTGACCCAGGTTGGAGCCTCTTCTGCCCCGCTATGGACTCGCAGCATGACTCTGTATTTTAAGCCAGGGCCAAAGCCCCACGAGATCTCCTCCAGCTTGGTTTCTGGCTCCTTGATCACACGAAACAACACAGAACCTCCTCGGATCTCCTTCAGAGGACCGTGGACTACAGAATCCTGAACTCCAGAACCATGTGCTCCAGAACTCTTGACCCCAGTGCTGCAGACACCTAGGGCATTGGAAACAGGAACCATGAGTGTTTTTTCAACGAGAATAGAAGAGAGAAACACAGAACTCATCTTTTTAATGAAATCCATCCAATATACTCCCTTGATTCTTGGAAGGCAGCCTAGGACAATGAATTTGAAGCAATTCTGGAATCAAGTCCCGGTTCTAGTGGAGTGTAACCTTGAACAGGTTACTTAAACTTGCTAACTTGCAGTTTCCTTATCTGCCTCAAAATGATAGTATGAATTAAATGAGATCAAGGATCAAAAGCACCAGCACATCTTCTGGCACATACTAAGTGCGTATCTGTAGGAGGCAGCTTCCAAAGTGGGTCCAAAGATCCCCCCCCGCCCATGTTTACTCCCTTTGTAACTCCCTACTCTGGAATGGGGTCTGTACCTAGTGACTTGCTTCTAAGGAACAGGATACAGCAAAGGTGATGGGATGTCACTTAGCGATGGGAGGTTACACAAGACTGTGACCCATCTTGTTCACACTCTCTCTCTCCCTCCATCTGATGAAGCCAGCTGCCATGCTGTCAGCTGCCCTGTGGAGAGGCCCACATGGTGAGCAACTGAGGGCAGCCTCCGGCCAACAGCCAGGGGGGAGTTGAGGCCCTCCGTTGAACAGCCACGGGAACCGCATCCTATCAGCAATCACACGAGTGAGCTTGGAAGTGGATTCTCCCCCGTTGAGTCTTGAACTGACTGCAGCCCCAGTCAAGACCTTGATTCCAGTCTGAGAGACCCTGAGTCAGAGGACCCAGCTACACCACCCCCGGATCCTGACCCTCAGAAGCCGTGAGACTGTACATGGTGTTGTTTTAAGGCACTAACTTTTCGAGTAACAGGTTACACAGCAATAGATAACTAATAAAGTAATGAATGTTGCTCTCCCTTTCTTCTCCTTCTAGGCAGTGTAGTAGTCAGGATGGGCTAGGCTGTGCTGCAGTAACAAATAATTACAATACCTGAGGGTCTTAGAACAAGGGGCGTTTATATCCCACCCCACATGTCCCATGAGAGAGGGAGGGAGGGGGCCTGTCACACCTGGTGGAGCCTCCACCACCTTGTAGCTTCACCACAAGAAACCATAGGGTCCTCACAGCCTCTCAGTCCCACTTCAAAGTGTGTTTTTATTGAGATGGACCGAGGTGTCAGACTGGGTGACCTAGTGTAATGGAGTGGTCTAAAGCTTGCACTGTAGAGTCAGCAAGACTTAGGTTGAGGTCAGTTCCTCCATTTTCTGGCTGTGTGGACTTGAGCTGTTATTTAACCTCTCTGCCTTCAGCCTTCTCATCTGTGAAATGGAAATAACAATAGTGCTTACCTCATAGAATTATTGTGGGGATTTAAGAAGATAAAAGCTTTCAGCACAGTGTTCAATAATTGTTCCATAAATGTGTTCCTTCTCATTATGATGATGATTCTTCTTGACCAAGTCTACCCGGGATAAGAACCAGACATTCCCAGGTTCCAGGATGGTGCCCTTTCCTCTCCACCAGCTGCCCCTTCCAGAGGTCTCCTCCTGGGTACAGGGATAGGCTCAGACACCCATGGGTGCAATCCCATAGGTGGCTGTAGGGAGTCGAAGTCCAGCCAGGGCCTTCTTGTTTACCAAAGCCCTGAGATTGAAAGGAAATTTATTGCTGTGCCCCCAGCAGCTGGCTTCCATGGCCACTGTCAACTCCCTTGTTATCAAGTACCTGAGGACATCCTTGCTGCTGGGAGAGTGGTAAAGATGGAGGGAATGACAGGCTACATGTTATCCCAAGCGTGGGTTGAAAAAGTTTATATTATCAACTCTATTTGGTGTGGGCATTTTCCCCTTTCTTTAGTGAGTTGCTTTGTAATGTAAAAGTATTATGTGTTCATAAAAAACTATTATATGGATTATGGAGTTGATTCAAGTAAAAGTTCAAAGAGGGCCTCCACCCAGATGTAAGCACTGTTATCGGCGCGGATCCTTCCAGATTTTCTCTATGTAGCCACAAACTATGCCATAAACTCTGTAAACAGAGGGCATCTCTTTGGACACTCATTCCAGCATTCCTGATGGCTTATATGGGCATGGTCTCTGATTCTTCCTTTGAACTGGTTCTAACAGCCTCCTGGTTCCCTCACTAAGTAGTGAGTGAAATAAAAGTATTCTGTACTACCTCACTCAATCATGGCATTCAGAGTTAATCTCCTGTTGAAATATGCAACATGGGGTACAACAATAGACACTAACCAGAAGTGCTCTATTTAACCTGGGGCTCAAAGAAGCTGGTATATTCTACTAAACAGACAGAAACTAAGAAGCTATGGCTGAAGTTCTCAGGTAGCTGCTCTGAACACACAGCTGTAGCGTGCTTTCCTGAGCGGGGTTTGCAGACCAAGTTTCCATACCCTGGGGAAAGGACATGATGTCCTTCCAGGTGGTCTGGAGACCCCGCTCAGGAGCAGAGACAGAGAGAACAGAGGGCCAGGCTGGATCCCAAAGACAAGGCATGAAGCGAAGGATGGCCTCCCTCCTTGGAGGGCTGAGGAAGTGACCACAGGGAGTGCCCGAGGTCTTCTCTTTGAAGGTGCCCTAATCAGGCTCACCAACTGGCAGTATCTGTCAGGCCACAGGAATAGGACAGCACAGAATGAAGAGACAGAGCAGAGGCCTTGAAGTAACCGCAGGAGAGTCTTGTCTCGGTGGACTCATGAATCCCAGCATGTCATAGCTGGGAGGGGCCTTAGAGGGGATCTGCCCAGGCCCCTCCTTTCACAGATGAGGCTCCCTGGTGGGTGACCTTGTCCTGGGTCACACAGGACAGAGCCAGACCTGGAGCCTGGGTCTCCTCTCATCCTGCCCTGTGCTTCTCCTCTGCAGGCAGTTGCCCATCAGCTCTCCTACCCTTTTCCTGCCCTCCCCAGGGCTCCTCCCTCCCAGCACTGCTGTCTGATCACCAGGATCTGAGCAGGCCCTGGAGTCTCATCCTCCAACTTCCCTCTCCTGGGAAAGGGGGAGCAAGTACTTAGAGGGCTTAGCAGAGCAGGGACTTCTGGCTAGGGGAGGGTTAAACAGCAGCCCAGGCAGACTCCCCACTTTCTAGAGAGGAAGGAACCAGGAAGGGAGGAGGCTCAGCCCTCAGGCTGCGGGGGAGGATCCGCCCCGGAAGCTGGATGGTGAGCACCACCTGTGAGGAAGATGGAAGAAGACTTAGAAAGAGAAGGAAGGCAGCAAGAGCTCTCTGATCTACAAAAGATCTAATCCTGAAGAAGAAAATAAAGCCAGGGGAGGGCATGGTTGTAAACAAGATAGAGTTAAAATTCATTTAAATAATATAAAATTTAACACTCAAATATCATCATAAAATGTCCATTTTTCTGACCCTTCCTCCTTTTCTCTTCCTCCCTCCATCTCTCACTCTCTCTCTCATTCTCTTCATCCCTCTCTCTCTCTCTTTCTTTCTCATATAACCTTACAACACCAGGGCCTATGGAGAAAACTCTATATAATTTAACATATTTCTCCATTTAAATAAAATTGAAGAAGTGGAGAAAGCCTACATTTTACCTAGTTAGAGGGGTCTAATGCAAAGCTCATTGTTAATTCAAGACATCCTGTGTACAAATGCTCTCTAATCCACTACTTCATAAAATTCCCTGCAACTTCATATAGTGGCTGGGATATTAGAACAAAAAAAATGCAACAATGAGAGCTTTCACAGCTTACACCTGAATTCATAATTCACTAGTTATTATTTTCCCATTAGTTTTTCATTGAATTTCGTTATACGTAAACATAAAATCTCTGATAAAGTCATAGATGAAATATTCGGCCTTCCTTGGGACAGTCTTTGTTTCAGTTTCCTTTTTGCTTAACTCTCCCCCCTCTCTACTTCCTCCTCCTCACTCTCTCCTCCCCATGTTCACCCTCTCTGGGAACCCGCCTTAGCAGTCTATGTTTCCTTCCACATTTTCTCCATTTATAAACATGTGGGGACAGTCACCCTTAAATTTTGAAGGCTCCTGTTCATCTACAACATTAGGATTTCATTGTATTCAGTGTCCTGCATCTTGCTCATGGAAATCCACGCATCCTACTCATGGAAGTTGGAAATCGGAAATCCCTACACTTGTTTTTTTATCCCCCATATTATTCCATGACAAAGACACTCCTCCATCTGCTCAATCATTCCCAAGCTGATGGGTACCTCCTTTGCATCCAGGGTTTTTCTCTAAAACAGTGCTTTCAATCTGGGGTCTCCAGGACCTAAGCAGCATTTGGCAGTGGAGGGTGATGCAACACACAGGCGTGAAAAAGGGGCCTCCCTAGAGGATTTTTACCCAAAAATTAATATTTCTCAACTTTTTAAGATGAAAACTAACACTGTGGCGGAATGCAAAATTCACAAGTAATTTTAAGTTAAATGTGAGACTTCCAGGGACTCGCTCCTTTGTGCTTGGAGCTGAGCCCCAAACCCGGGCGAGGAGCGCTCCTTCACGCTCCGTTTTCAGTGGAGAAGCCCAAGAAGCCCAGACTAGAGTTGCTTCCTCCAACTCAGACACGGGGTGCCAGGTCAGCCCCCTCCTCCACACGACAGCTGCAGAGGCTGTCAGGTCCCCACTGAGTTCTAGGCCAGGGGTGCTCTGTTCCCACCTTTCTGTCCCCAGGAGGAACTACTTTGTCTCCATCCCTCTCCCCAGGCAGCTCCAAGCTCTCCCGCCTTCCCTGCTGTTACACCTGAAGTGACCTCACCTCCCTGTTAATGACTCCTTCATGCAGCCCAGCTGCCCAGAGCCCAGGGTTCCCAGCCTCCCCACAACCAACAGGCCATTTGTTCTTCACCCCTGGACTCTAAACCAAATGCAGTGCATTTGCTAAATTATAAGAGTTGTTTTGTCCTTTTGTTCACCAAAGACAGCAGCCAGGGAAGGAAACCCTGCCTCCCTGCTCCACCCTACTGCACTCCCTCCCAGGAGCCCCGTCCACTCACTGAGGAGGAGGCTGGTGAATCCCAGGAGCCAGGAGGCCCAGCAGAGGTGGGGGTCTGCTGAGCAGGGTCCCATCGCAGGCTGCCTGCCAGCCTGTTCAGCTGCAGAGGAAACATCCAGGAGGCAAAGACAAAAGCAGAGAAAAAGCTTCACTCAGACAGGCCCCTTACACTTCCCCACCCCAAGGGCGGAGCTAAATATTAGTTCTGGGATCACAGCCCAGTAGTTAGAGTCAGCCATTCAGATCTTCCATATCATCCCCAGCACCTACAGTAGGACCTCGATAGTAATTGCAGAATAAATTATAAACAGCCTCAGTGTATGAAATGCTTGGCACTGTGCTGGAGAGGCGCACCCCCCACCCCCGCGGTAAAATCAGCTTAGTGATCTCACACTTTCCACCCTTACACCCACTTGAGACACCTGCTTCTCTGGTTAACAGCCTGCCTCCCTGCCCACCAATGCCGGCCTGTGGTCAGCTCAGAAGTCACTCTATTACAGCCAGGCTAGGCTAAGCCTCTCCTGTCCTCTGTCCCTACACCATTTAATGAGTCAAATTTCCATGCAGATTTTCCACCAACTTCAACTATCAGTTCCCTAAGTTGGCAGCTGTGAGCAAAACAACAAGCTCTTTTTGCGAAATGTCAAATCCCTACAGCCCCAATGCAAGTATTGGCATTTATGTATTGCTGGCACCTGTATGGCTGTCTCAGCTGCCACTAGTGTTAGTAATGCTCCCTACACACACAGCAAAGCAACCCCCACAAAAACTGATAGGCTCTTAGCTGCATCACAACCAAGCATTTCCCTCTAAGTCTCTGCCAGCTCTGCTTCTGCCATCACAGAGGGGCAGGGATAGAGATCTACACACTCCTCCTGGCCACACCTCAGCTGCCTCACACCCACCGCCACCTACTGAGGGTCAGGCCCTGGACTCTTCTCCCCAGATGGAATACTCTGCAACATCTGAGCACTCTTGCCTCCCATGCCCTAGGGGAGCAGCACCATCTTCCTAACCCCCAGGCAGTGCCTCCTTCTCCTCCCCACTGAGGTTTCCCCCACAGCTGCCCAAGTAGAACACCCCAAGGTGGGATCTGCAGGACTGGCCCCATGACCATGCACTCAAGGTAGTCAGGGCACTGTGAACTAAACCCATTTTATGGATGTAAAACCCAAGTCTTAAGGGGTTGTACAACCTGTGAAAAGTCACACAGCAAATCAAGGGTCAGGGTATGGACTCTTAACAACAAACTCTGGAAAAAATCCCCAACATCACAGCTATGGTCCAATCCCACTGTGTGGACTCAAGCAAGTCACCTGAGTCCAGTCTGTGTGTCCCCTAAACTGCTCTGCAGCATCCCACACAAGAGACTATTCGACACTGGCTGGATTCTCCCAACCCCACCTAGTAATGGGGAAATTACCTCAAAGGCAGTCCATGAGTCCTATGGTTAGAACCTTCTTGTATGGAGTCAAAATCCAGGCAGCTCAACCACTGGTCTCTCTCAGAGTGATGGGGAGCAAGTCTCATATGTTCCCTTCCCCTATGTCCCTACACCAATTGTGAGAGCACTCTTCATGTGTGAACTGTTGGGTTATAAAAATTATTTGCTTAAGGGGAGTGGGGAGGAGGAGCCTAGAGAAAGGGAACCAGCAATGTGGGTGCAGGCCAGGGACACTGCAGAGACTCAGACACTAAATGTTACATGCTGAGAAAATGCCAGGGACTTTTTAGAAGTCCAGGTGTCTAACCTCATTTCTATATCCCAGCCATCCTGTGCCAAGGCATAACACACAAAAAAGCACACATGTCAGCCACAGAACCTTTGATAACAGTGTACTACATACAACTACCTGATGCCAGGAATGTTTTTGGAAATAAAGGAAGGCACACCTGGATCTACAGCAGCACAATGTGTGGGTCAGGAAGCGCAGATAGGATAAAAATGTAGAGTTCAGTGAGCTGAGCAACAGGAAGAACAAGAGATCTGAGAGGTGACCAGGGGAATGTAAGTTCTTAGGAAGTCACAGAAATTATAGGGAATTCTCTGGACCACCAAGGGACTTGGTCATGTCTATTTTATTTGAATTCCAAAAGGGCAAGACACCCAGTTGAGAGAGCGTTCTGTGAAGAATACATTTATTGAATATCTACTCTATGCCAGAGGCTTTACATGTGTTCTTTCAACTAATCCACAATATATGTTTAATTAAATCCTCAAAACACCATGTTATCTAAGCATTATGTGCACTAATGAAGGAGCATCCTGAAAGTCCAAAGAGATTAAGTAGCTTGTCCAAGGTCATAATTTATATAAACGGCAAAGTGCTCACAAGCTGACAGCATCATCCCAGCCATGGTAAGCCCAGGAGGTATAAAGGAGAGTGTAGATTCTGAGAAATTCAAGTCATGACTGTGAAAGACCCTGGGAAGAGAGAGATTGGCTGCTTTACGATGTGAGGGGAAACTGTATCCCCAGGAGGAGGGCTAGGTGTTTAGGTAAAGGAAAGTTTGGAGGAGACAATCTGAAATATGCTCTTTTCCCTGACCACCCTGCCTGGGAGAAAGAGCAGAGCCACCAGCCCAGCCATGAATAGTTTGCACCAGAGCAGCTGGGCAGCCCCAGAGCTGAACTGGAGAGAAGAGGAGACAGCAGCAGGTGCAGATGGGTGATAGCTATCCATTTTTTCTTCCTTTCCTCTTCCTCTATAATCCATCTAACTATTTGCTGATAGAATAAAAAATTCTAATTAGTATTTTTATTAAAAATAAATAGAGCTGGGGCCAGCCTGGTGGCATAGTGGTTAAGTTTGTGCGTTCCAATTCAGCGGCCCAGGGTCCGCCAGTTCGGATCCTGGGCGCGGATCTACTCACTGCTCATCATGCCATGTAGAGACAGAGTCCCACAAAGAAGAGCTACAACTCTACAACTATGATACACAATTATGTACTGGGGCTTTGGGAAGAAAAAGAAAAAGAGGAGGATTGGCAAAAGATGTTAGCACAGGGCTGATCTTCCTCAAAAATAAATAAATAGAGCTAAAACTTTAGAAAGTAATAACAGAGTAATGTTCAGTTTCAGTGGGTCATTCAGGGAGAGGTATGCAAACACTGAACAACTTTAGCCATAATTAGAAAACAATGAATAATTTACAATGTATGTTAAAATGTGAAGGGTAGAAAATGTCAGAGTAAGGACCTTCAAAAATTCTTTCCTTCATTAAAAAAGTGAGAAAACTAGGCTATTTTTTAAAGAACATTTTTAGAACACTGGAAATTAACTAATGGCTTGCAATTTGGTGTAAGCTCAATAAGAACGGGGAGCTTTGCCCTGTTTTAATTTTCTCCAGTCACTTCTCTGCTCTCCAGCATCACTGTACACTTGAAAAATAAATGCCTGTGTTCTTGGTGAGTACCAGCAGCCTTGCAACCACCAGGGAGAACCCTTTCAAAGCCCCATTCCCAGTAAATTGTTATGGCTTGACATGTCTGGGGGTACCCCTGAAGACCCCACTTGTAACAGAGACTCTGTTTGACTTAACTTGGAGCTCTCCCACTGTGAACAGCCCTTTACCCAGCAGACTTGACAAAAACAATTACAGGCAATTGCTTAACTTCAGGGCTGCCTGAGGTAGTGGATAGCACTTATGCAAATAGACTAATTAAAACTTTATAAGGGAAACCTAGGGAATGAGATACTCATAAAAGCTTTGAAAAGCTGTGACATATTCCTGGAATTTAGAAGTCTAAGCACATGCATATGGCTGTGGGCATGTTCAGAAAAGGCCTGAGAAGGCTGTCATCCCCACTATAGCTAACATTAGGGATCTGTGCAAGCAGGAATTGAAGGCTAAAGGCACAGTTGCCAAATGCCTGGATAAGGATTGAAGACAAGACCAACATGCACACAGAGACCTTCCCTCAGCAAAGACTGGGAGGCTTATTGGGTCCATGCATTTAAGCAAATCTCTGCACAATATTAGCTGACTACTAGGCTAAATGAGCAGAATCTTTAGTAGCCAGACACAACAAAGAATGCAAATGAGCAGAATTTGTTCAGAAATGGCACTAAGCAAACAAGAAAAACTACAACAAACAGCGAGAACAACAAGCCCTGGAAGGGGAAAGAATCTGATTTTCAGAGTTGCCACATTATACTACTTTAAAGAAACAGTTTTCAACAAAAAAAAATTATAAGATATGCAAAGAAACAAGAATATATGATACATTCACAAAGGGAAAAAACAACATACCTGGAGAAGCACAATCATTAGACTTACTTGACAAAGACTTTAAGTCAGCTGTTTTAAATATGTTCAAAGAACTAAAGGAAATCATGTATAAAGAACTAAAGAAAAGTATAAGACCAATGTATCAAATAGAGAATATCAATAAAAATATAGAAATTGTAACAAAGGGCCAGATAGAAATTCTAGAGTTGAAGAATTCAATGACTAAAGTGAAAAATTCGCTGGAAGAGCTCAACAGCAGATACTAGCACACAGAAAAATAATCAGTGAACTTGAAGATATTCAAATTTAGATCATCCAGTCTGAGGAATAGAAAGGAAAAGCAATGAAGAACAATAAAAAGACACTCAGAGACCTATTGGACATCATCAAGCATAACACCAAATTCCTAATGGATTTCTAGAAATAGAGGAGAAAGAGAAAGGAGCAGAAAAAATGAAGAAATATTGGCAGCAAATTTCCCAAATTTTATTTTTTAAAAACCCTATAAACTACAGTCAAGAAGCTTAATGAACTCCAAGTAGGTTAAACTCAAAAAGATCTACATCTAGGCATATCAGAATTAGATCATCAAAAGTTAAAGATAGGTCCAGTTCAAGAGAGAGATGTAATAGGATCCTGAAGTCACATCTCCCATGGATACACCAAGTCTCTGTGTATGTATGAAACAATTTACTCTGAAAAAAAAAATCAAAACTAGCTTAATGGCTCCTACACATTGGGGGAAGGAGAAAAAATTCACATAGAAGTGGGTAAGAGAGGCTGAGTCACAATCTCACATAAATCCCAGCCCCGGCATGGCAACCCATGGTCAGAAGGGAACTCACAACCCCTAGCTTCTCCCTGAGGAGTGAAGGGTTTGAACCCCACATCTGGCACCCTAACTTTTAAGACTTGCACCTGACAAATAAGCCCTAAAATAACTAACTTTGAAAGCCAACAGAGTTTGCATCCATGAGACCCACAAGGCTGTAGGGAACTGAGAAACAACTCTTAAAGGTCTTGTACCTGAGGACTCACATCCCCCCTCGGCCCAGCATAGAAGCAGCTGATTGAAAAGTGCCCAGACTTTCTATGAAAGAGGCTTATTTGTTTATCTTAAAGCATTGGCTTGAGGGGCAGGCATCTAATTAAACACACATCTAAGGGCCAACTGTAGTCTTCTCCAGAGAACTTGGAGGGCAGGTGTTCTCTTCACACTCCTCTATACCATGCTCCAGAGCTCTGGTATCTCCCAAAGAGGAGCTTGTACAGGCATCTGTTCCCAGTTTTTACATCTGGTGCCCTATTTTTTGTGGCTGCTCCCCAAGGTATCCCCCTTGATTGCCTGGCTCTGGTGGCAAGTGGGGCTTGTATTTGTGGCTCTCAGGGAGTGTAACAAAGGGAGAGAGAGTTCTTGGCCTGCTACCAACCCCAGGGCACAACATAGAGATAGCAGACTGAAAGACACCCCTGTCTTTCTGTAAAAGACATGTATTTGCTATTCTTGGAGCTTCAGCCAGAGGGGCAGGCTTCAGGTTTGGTACACATCTAGAGACCTACTAAGGTGCTCACCAGGGATGGAGGCTGGATGATGCCATCTTTGCACTCGCCCTCTGCCTCAGTCCAGGTCTCTGGTATCTCCAGGGGGTTAGCTTATACACTCATCTGGCACCCCAATTTTTGCAGCTGCCACCCAAGGGATGCCTCTTGATTACCTGGCTCTGGTGGACTGTGAGTCTTGCACTTACATGTACTGCAGGACTAGTAAAAAATGGAAAAACAGTTCTTAAACTGCTATCAACCCCAGGGACAGCATAGAGACAGCAGATTGAAACGCATCCCCAGTGTTTCTGTGAAAGAGGCCTATTATCTTATCTTCATATATTTGGCCTAAGGGACAGTCTTCTAATTAAACACATATCTAGGGGCGGACTAGACTACAATCCTCTCCAGAGACCAGGGAGGCTGGTGAGTGCCATCTTCATGCTCTCCCTCTTCCCCACCCCAGGTTGTTGGTGTCTCCAAGATACAAACTTGTGTACATGTCTGGCACCCCGGTTTTTGTGTCTGCTGCCCAGAGGATACACTCATTGATAGCCTGGCTCTGGTGGCCAGCAAGGTTTGTGTCCACAGCTTCAGCAGGACAGTAGCAAAGAAATAAATAGTTCTTAACTTGCTGTCACCCCAGGGCTCAGTGCAGAGGGAGAAGACAGAAATATCCATCTCCCAGTCTTCTCCTGAAAGAGGCATATTTGCATACTTTAAAGAGTTGGGCTGAGAGTTGGGCTTCCAATCAGCCTGAGACTAGGTGCTGACTGAGATCCTCCCCTTTGAGACACTGACAGGACTTGGCACACACTCAACTACTGGGAGCCCCTATAAATACAATACGCTACTTGGACAATCACAAAGGTTTGAGAGACAATCAAGAGCTAGGGCAGGGTTGAATGATAAAGTTCATCTCATCATGTGTTGGATTTGACACCAAAAGCAAAGGCAACAAAAGCAAAAATAAACAAGTGGGACTACATCAAATTGAAAAGCTTCTGCACAGCAAAGGAAACCATCAACAAAATCAAAAGACAACCTACAGAATGGGAGAAAATTTTGAAAATAATATATCTGATAAAGGGTTAATATCCAAAATATGTAAAGAACTCATACCACTCAATAGTAAAACAAACCAAAAAAAAAGCAACTCAATTAAAATATGGGCAGTGGAACTAAATAGACATTTTTCCAACAAAGGTATAGAAATGGCCAACAGGTACATGAAAAGGTTCTCAACATCACTAATTATTAGGAAAATGCAAATCAAAACCACAATGAGATATTATCTTACATCTATTAAAATGGCTATTAGCAAAAAGACAAGAAATAACAAGCATTGGTGAGGATGCGGAGGAAAGGGAACCCGTGTGCATTGTTGGTTGGAATGTAAATTGGAATGGAGCCACAATGGAAAATAGTATGGAGGTTCCTCAAAAAATTAAGAATAAAACCACCACATGATCCAGCAATACCACTTTGGGTATCAAAAAGATATATGAACTTCCATGTTCATTGCAGCATTACTTACAATAACCAAGACATGGAAGCAACCTAAGTGTCTATCAATGATGAATGGATAAAGAAGATGTGGTGTATATATACAATGCAATATTATTCAGCCATAAAAAAGAGGGAAATCTTGCCATATGTGACAACATAGATGGACCTTGAGGACATTATGCTAAGCAAAATAAGTCAGACAGAGAGAGAAAAACACTATATGATCTCACTTATATGCAGAATGTAAAAATGAAAAAAAGAACTCATCGATACAAAGAGCAGATTGGTGGTTGTCAGAGTTGGGGGTTGAGGGGTGAGAGAAATGGATGAAGTTGGTCAAAAAGTACAAACAAGTTATAAAATAAATAAGTTTGGGGATGTAATGAACAGCGTGGTGAGTATAGTTAATAATATTGTATTGTATGTTTGAAAGTTGCTAAGAAAGAAGATCATAAAAGTTCTCATCACAAAAAAAAAAATTTGTAACTATGTGTGGTGATGGATGTTAACTAGATTTATTGTGCATAAATATTGTATCATTATGTTGTACACCTGATTAATGTTATATGTCAATTACATCTCAATTAAAAAAAATACAAACACAAACAGAGATTCTTGAAAGCAAAAGTAGAGAAGCTACTCATCATATACAAGGGATCCCCAGTGAGATTAACAGCTGATTTCAGAAACTATGGAGGCCAGAAGGCACTGGGACGACATATCTGATGTTTTGAGAGAGAACAAAAAACAGTCAAACTTGTTTACTATCCAGGAAAATTATCCTTTAAAAATGAAGGAGAAATTAAGACATACCCAGACCAAAAAAAAAAAAAAAACTGAGACTTTGTCACTAGTAGACCTGCCCTATAACACATACTAAAGGGAGTCATTCAGGCTGAAATGAAAGGACACCAGTGAGTAAATAGAATGCATAGGAACAAATAAATAGCAGCAGTAAAAGTCATTAAGTAGATAAATTAAAATATGAATGAGTTTGTTGTTGTTGTTGTTCTTTGTTATAGTTTCCTCTCTTAACTGACTTAAAAAAAATTTCATAATGCAAAAATTATAAATCTGTATTAACGGGCACATAGGTAAAAGATAGAATTTGTATTATAATAACAGCACAAACCAGGATAAAACATAACTATATAGGATCAAAGTTTAGTTTACTATTTAAATTCAGTTGGTAATAATCTAGTTCAGATTGTAGAAATTAGGAAATTAATTTAATCCACACAAATGAAAAAATATTATGAGGAAATACTATGAACAATTGTATGAAAAAAATTACATAAATTAGATTATGGACAAATTTCTAGAAAGACACAACTATCAAATTGACTTCAGAATAAATTGAAAAAATAGATAAACCAATGACAAATAAAGAGAATGAATTAGTAATCAAAACACTCCCTCAAAGTAAGCCAGGATGGCTTCATCTTGAATTTTACCAGACGTTTGAAGGAGAACTAATGTCAATCCTTCACAAATGTTTCCAAAAAATATAATAGGAAATGACAATTAGGCACTTACCAACTCATTCTGTGAAGCCAGAATTACCCTGATATCAAAACAAGACAATGACAAGAAAACAAAAAAACTACAGACTAAGATCCTTATGACTATACACGCAAAAATCCTCCACAAATTACTAGCAAACTGAAACCATCAGCATATAAAAAAGGATTATAAAACATGAGCAAGTGGGGTTCATCCCACACATGCAATTTGGTTCAACATAAGAAAATTAAGCAAAGTAATATGAAATATTAGTAGATTAAAGGAAAAAAACCACATGATCACCTCAGTAGAGGAAAAAAGAGTATTTGACAAAATTCAACACCCTCTCATGAAAAAACCCACCCAATAAGAATGAATTGAGGAGAACTTCCTCAACCTGATAGAAGATATTTATGAAAAATCCACAGCTAACATCTTATTTAATGGTAAAAACTGAAAGCTTTTTCCAGAAGATTAAAAAAAAAAAAAAAAGACTGTCTGATTTCATCACTTGTATTCAATGTTATGCCATAGTTTCTAGCCAGAACAATTAGGAAAGAAAAAGAATAAAATGTGCCCATATTAAAAAGGAAGATTTAAAACTCTCTCTATTTGAAAATGACATTTTATATACAGAACATCCGAGGGAATCCACAAGAAACTATTAGACCTAATAAAGTTCAGTAAGGTTTCAGGACACAAGATAAATATACAAAAACTAGTTATATTTGTACACACTAGCAACAAACAATCCAAAAATATATTAAGAAAACAATTCCATTACAATAGAATCAAAGAGAAAAAATAACTTAGCACTAAATTCAACAAACGAAATGCAAGACTAGTGTACTGAAAACTGCAAAACATCATTGAAATAAATTAAAGGGCACCTAAATAAATGGCAAGACATACCATGTCCATGAATTAGTGATTTAATATTGCTAAGTTTGCAATACTCCCCAAAGTGAATTACATATTCAAAGAAATCCCCATCAAAATTCCATTTGGATTTTTTTGCCAGAAACTGATAAGCCAATCCTAAAATTCATATGGAAATAAAGGAGGCCCAGAATACCCAAAATAATCTTGAAAAAGAGGAATAAAGTTGAAAGACTCATACTTCATGGTTTCAAAATTCCCTACAAAGCTAAAGTAATCAAGACAATGTAGTACAGACAGGAGGACAGATCACTGGAGTAAAACTTGAAAGAATATAAATAAACCCACACATCAATGGTCAATTGATTTTCAACAAGGGTGCTAAGACAAGTCAATGGGGGAAAGAATAGTTCTTCCAACAAATGGTGCTGGGAAGACTGGATATCCACATGCAAAAGAATGAAGTTGCACCCTTACCTCACACCATATACAAAAATCAATCCAAAATTAATCAAAGACTTAAGTTTGAGAGCTAAGTGTATAAAACTCTTTAAAGAAACATAGGTGAAAATACTCATGATGTTGTATTAGGCAATAGTTTCTTAGATATGACACCTCACATACAAGCAACCAAATTCAGAATAAATTGGACTTCAGTAAAAATAAAACATTTTGTGCTTCAAAGGACACTATCAAAAAAGTGAAATACAATCTAGAGAATGGGACAAAATACTTGAAAATGATATATCTGATAAGGATCTAGTACCCAGAATACATAGCCACCCAGGTGGTCTAGTGGTTAAGAATCAGTGCTCTCACCTCTACAGGTTCATTTCCCTGTCAAGGAACCACACTCTCCTCTGTCAGTTGTCATACTGTGGTTGTTGTGTGTTGCTGTGATGCTGAAAGCTATGCCACCTGTATTTCAAATACCAGCAAGGTAACCCTGTTTTCCATAGTGGCTACCTGTGGTGGACAGGTTTCAGTGGACCTTCCAGACTAAGACAGACTAGGAAGAAGGACCTGGCCACACACTTCCAAAAATATTGGCCATGAAAACCCTATGAATAGTGGGAGAGCATTGTCTGATATAACACTGGAAGATGAGAGAATGATGCAAAAAGATGGTTCAGGGTTCCACTCTGTTGTACTCAGGGTTCCTAGGAGTCGGAATCAACTCAACAGCACTAACAATAAATCCAAAATACATAAAAGACACTTACACCTTAATAATAAAAAGATAAATAACCCAATTTGCCAAAATTGTTAAAGGATTCAAATAGACACTTCTCCAGAAAATATACAAATGGCCAATAAACACAAGGAAAGATGTCCCACACCATTAGTCATTAGAGAAATGCAAATCTAAACTACATTGAGGTAACACTTCATACCCATTTGATGCAGTCTATTTGTATTTTTGAATCAAAAAGTTGGACAATAACAAGTGTTGACAAGGATGCGGAGACAAGGAACCCTCACTCAGTTGCTAGTGGAAATGTAAAACAGTTTATCAGTCCCGCAAAATGCTCATCACACAGCTACCATATGACCCAGCATTCTACTCCTGGGTATACTCCCAAAAAATTGAAAATATGTTCACACAAAAACTTGGCGTTGTTTATAGTAGTCAAAAAGTGCAAATAATGAAATGTTCATCAACTGATAAATGGATAACCAAAATGTGGTCTATCCATACGATCAAATATTTAATATTAATTATTTTCTATTTTCTGCTTGTGTTGAGTTTGGTTTGCTCTTCTTTTTCTAGTCTCTTAAGTTAGAATTTTAGGTTACTGATTTAAGATCTTTCTTCTCTTTTAATATAGGCATTTATAGCTATAAATTTTCTTTTAAGTACTGCTTTCAATATATCCCGTAAGTTAGGGTATGTTGTATTTCCAGTTTTTTCCATCTCAAAATAGATTCTAATTCCCTTGTGATGTCTTCTTTTACTCTTTGATTGTTGAAGAGTATATTATTGAAGCTCCGTGTATTTGTGAGTTTGCCAGATTTCCTGCTGTTGTTGATTTCTAATTTTATTTCATTGAGGTTGGAGAACATACTTTGTATAATTTCCATCTTTTTAAGTTCAGTGAAGCTTGTTTTATGGCCTAACATATTGTGTTTTCTGGAGAACGTTCCATGTATGCTTGAGAAGAATGTGTAAACCCTAAATAGTGAACAGTTCAATAGATGGAATGTGGAGTGTTCAATAGACGACTGTTAGGTCTGATTGATTGTTTTTGTTTTTGTTTTACTGAGGTGACATTGGTTTATAACGTAGATTTCAGGTGTACATCACTATAATTCAACTTCTGTATACACTACATTGTGTTCACCACCAAAAGTCTAGTTTTCATCTAACACTGTACAAATGTGCCCCTTTACCCCTTTTGCCCTCCCCCCACCCCTTCCTCTCCAGTAACCACCAATCTGTTCTCTGTATCTATGTCTTTGTTGTTATTGGTTTTCATCTTCCACATATGAGTGAAAGCATACAGTATTTGTCTTTTTCTGTCTGACTTATTTCACTTAGTGTAAGTGTCCATCCACATTGTCGCAAATGGCAAGATTTCATCTTTTTTGTGGCTGAGTAGTATTCAATTCAATACCACAACTTCTTTTTCCATTCATCTGTCTATGGGCACTTAGGTTGTTTCTGGGTCTTGGCTGTTGTAAATAATGCTTCAATGAACATAGGGGTGCATAGATCTTTTCAAATTAGCGTTTCCACATTCTTTGGATAAATACCCAGAGTGGTATAGCTGATCATATGGTAGTTCTATTGTTAATATTTTGAGGAATCTCCATACTGTTTTCCATAGTGGCTACAACAATTTACATTCCCAGCAGCAGTGTATGAGAATTCTCTTTTCTTCACATCCTCTCCAACACTTATCTTTGTCTTTAATAATAGCCATTCTGACGGGCATGAGGTGATATCTCACTGTGGTTTTGATTTGCATTTCTCTAATAATTAGTGATGTTGAACATCTTTTCATGTGTCTGTTGGTCATCTGTGTGTCTTCTTTGGAAAATATCTATTCAGATCCTCTGCCCATTTTCTAATTGGGTTGTTTGTTTTGCTGTTGTTGAGTTGTATGAGTTCTTTATATATTTTTGGATATTAATCCCTTATTGGATGTATGATTTGTGAATATCTTCTCCCCATCAGTAGGTTGTCTTTTCATTTTGCTGATAGTTTTCTTTGCTGTGCAGAAGCTTTTTAGTTTGATGTGGTCCCATTTGTTTATTTTTGCTTTTGTTTCCCTTGCCTGAGGAGATACAATCAAAAGCATACTGCTAAGACTGATGTCAAAGAGTGGGCTACCTATAATTTCTTCTAGGAGTTTTATAGTTTCAGGTCTTACATTCAAGTCTTTTTTTTTTTTTTTTGCTGAGGAAAATTAGTTCTGAACTACCACCTGTTGCCAATCTTCCTCTTTTTTTGCTTGAGGAAGATTAGCCCTGAGGCCAATCTTCCTCCACTTTATATGTGGGTCACTGCCACAGCGTGGCTGACTTGTGGCGTAGGTCCACCCCCGGAATCCAAACCCACGAACCCAGGCTGCCAAAGTGAAGTGTGCTGAATTCAACCACTAGGCCATGGGGCCAGACCCTATATTCAAGTCTTCAATTTGTTTTGAGTTAATTTTTATGTATGGTGTAAGATAGCAGTCTATTTTCATTCTTTTGCACGTGGCTGTCCACTAATTTCTTTATATGTTCTATTGTCTTCTATTTCCTTGATGATCATCTCTCTAGATTTTCTATACATTACTAAAATTGGGATATTGAAGTCTCCAAATATTATTGTTGAATTGTGTATTTCTACCATCTAGTCCGTCATTTTTTGCCTCCTGTATTTTGGGGCTCTGTTTGTAGGTTCATATAGGTTTATAATTGTTCTATCTTCTTGATGGATAGATGATATTGTCATTATAAAATACACCATTTTGTCTCTAGTAACAATTTTTGTCCTAAAGTCTATTTTGCCTGAAATTAGTATATCCACTCTAGCTCTTTTAGTTATTATTTGCATGGCATATCTTTTCCCATCTTTTTGTTTTCAGCCTATTTGCATTTTCAAATATAATGCATGTGTCCTATTGGCAGCATATAGATGGATGATGTTTTATATTTTATTTATTCTGTCAATCTTTGCTTTGTAATTAGAACTATTAATCTGTTTACACTGAATTAATTATTAACATAAAATTTAGCTCTGCCATTTGTAAGATTTACATCTGCCATTTTTCTATTTTCTATTTCGTATGTCTTATGTATTTTTTGTTTCCCTATTCTGCCAGCGCTACCTCCTTCATGATAAACAGTTATTTTCTATTATACCATTTTATTGTCTTGTCATTTATTTTACTATACATTTTTCCCTTAGTTTCTAACTGGTTGTTCTGGAGATTACAATTTACATATTAATTTATAAATATCTAGTTTGTATTAATACCAACCTTATATATTTATACTATTATAACATATATTATTTATAGGAGAACTCAATTAAATAGGCTGAATTTAAGATCAACATATCAAAATAAATAGGCCATAATACATCAGTTGTAACCAAACAGAAATATAATTGAAGGAAAATAGTTATAATTTACAAGAGTAAATAATCCCTGTGATTAAATGTAATAAATGGTTTGCCTTAACTGAAACCTGCCTCTCCCCTTGCGGATCATTATCTCCTGCTGAATTCCCCTGAACCTCTCAAGAAGACGGTGATTATTTTATCACACCCACATACCTTAGGATAGAGAGGTGGTCAAGCCTTCCTTGCTTCTCCCTGTTGTAGCCAGGGCAGAATTCCTCAACCAGGTGATCATTCCCCAATCCTTTGAGGACATATCTGGATATATTACACACTAACTGCCACATCACAGTCATATATCAACCACCCTCCTGATCACCTCTCATCAAAGACAGGATCAGATATTTTCTTCAGCCAAATTCCTGCACTCACTCAGCATGGCATCAGTACCCATGTGTATCAATTAGGATGCTTGGCTGCAAGCAATAGAATGCCTCAGCTGTGATACAGCAGTCAAGAAGCCTCCACAAGCATTGTTGGATGAAGAGCCATGTCTAACCTGCTGGATA
The DNA here is from genome assembly GCF_057802395.1 of Ceratotherium simum simum. Taxonomy (NCBI): domain Eukaryota; kingdom Metazoa; phylum Chordata; class Mammalia; order Perissodactyla; family Rhinocerotidae; genus Ceratotherium; species Ceratotherium simum. Next base: position 39,884,651 of record NC_141901.1, read on the forward strand.
CATATTAGTAAAAAATCAATATCCAACAATTTGTCTCCCAATACCCGTGGATATAGTGTTTCAGAAAATCCAGTGACTCCATGACTGGCCTTAACACAGAAACAGCAAAAATAGCAAAGGAGTAGCTTCTGTCTCACTTCCACCCTCCAAGCCCACCTCTAAAAATAACACTCACAACACATCCAGAACCCTAGCTGCAAGAGAGCCTGGGAAATGTAGGTTAACTCTCCTGCTCCTGCAGTACAGGAATCCCACTGAGTGTCTGCATGCCATAACCACCACAATTTCTCCACTGCCCTGCTAAAATTCCATGGATCAACTCACGCACACTCTGACTAGTCTCCTAAATGCACTTTTCCCACTGTCACTCAGTCTCACTTACTTACTTTGTTATAAACCTTGGATCAATCTAACTGTCCTCCACCTCTGCTCAACACTCACACTCCCTACAAAATAACTAACCTCCCAGACAACACCATTATAAATTCATAATATCTAGCCTCAAACAATCTTTAACACCCCTCAGTAATCGGTAATATGCATGACAGATATTTAAATATGAACAATATAAATTTATAATAGCTTATATATTTATATATTTTTATATAAAGATATAAATTTATAATATCTAGCACTTATAGAGTTCTTTCTATGTGACATGCACTGTTATAATCATTCTGAGTGCATTAACTCATTTAATCCTCATAAATACTCGGTGAGATAGGTATCATTAGCCTCATTTTCCAGATTAGAAAACTGAGACATGGAAAGACTAAGTCATTTATTCAGGTCCATATAACTGGGAAGTATCAGAACCAGGATTCAAACACAGGTGGTTTGGCTCCAAAGCCCACATTTTTTCATCATTCTTCTGACTACCTCTCACATTCAAAAACATCCATCAACTATGGACCAAATTGTGTTCCCCCAAAATTCATATATTGAAGCTCTAACTTCCAATGTGATGGTATTTGGAGATGGAGCCTTGGCAAGGATTTTAGGTTTAGATGAAGTCCGTGAAGGTTGGGCTCTCCTGGTGGAATTACTGCCATGAGACAGATCTCTCTCTCTCTTTCTCTCTGCCATATTAAGACACAGGGAAAAGTGACCATTTATAACCCAGGAAGTGATTGCAAGTGAGGACGTGATCTCTCACCAGAACCCAACCATGCTGGCCTTCTGATCTGAGACTTCCAGCATCCAGAACTGTGAGAAAATTAATTTCTGTTGGTTAAGCCACCATCTATGTTATCTTGTTATGGCAGCTGAGCAGACTAAGACACCATCCTATCTTATCAATTTGTCAAAGGACAGGGCCTCCTATTTCTCAGGGGAAAATAGACAGCAGAAAGTGATGATCTCAACTTCCTACCACCAAACTTTTAAGTGACTTGCATTTATTTATGCCTGTCCTAACTTTCTTTCTTGCCCCAATGGAAGACATCGAGCTCCTACTGTCTAAAGTGAACTGCACTTCAAGTCCCTTCTCCTCCCACCTTTTTGGGAACATGGCTTTTTATTGTATTTCCTCTTTCTTTGGTATGTTCTACTGATCCATCTCTGCACACTCCTTTTGTGCATCCCTCAGATGTTCTCAGTACTCTCTCTTCTTAACATCAGCCTCAACATCACACCCCCAACTATCATCCTATTTCTCCCTCTTCCACATCACAGTCACACTTCTGCACTTTCTCCAAGACACTCCCTCCTCACCTGCCTCTCCTAGCACTCAGAACACCAGCAGGTGACCTCTCCAGCAGTTGACATTATTGACCTCTCTCTCCTTCTTAAAACACTCTCTTCCTTTGGTTTCCTTGATGTCACACTTTCCTGGATCTCCCGTTTCCCACCTGCCATCATCCTCAGGCTCTTTTTCTGGCTTCTCTTCCTTTACATCCATTCTTCCCTCAAATGTTGGTGCTTCCAATGGTTTTGTCATAGCCCCTTTTCATCTCATTTTTCATTCTCTCACTAGGACATCTACTCTGTGGGCTCCAGTTATCATTCACATATTGCTAATGTCCAAGTCTATATCCCGACCCCACAGCATCTGCTTAGCATCAGACCCCGTATTCAACCCAGCAGGTATCTCCACTGGGGACTCACACTCAACATGTCCAATGCCTTATTCGTTATCTTCATTTCCAACCTATTTCTGTGTTCCCTCTCTCAGTCAATGGTACATTCCAGACTCCTGGACATTTTCCTTGGCTCCTTCTTGTCCCTCCACCCCCTTGGATGGTGGATCGAGTACCTACAACATGTCAGGTCCCATGCTGAGCACCTCACATGCAATGATTTTATTTTATTGTCACAATCTTAAGAGGAAAAAAAGAAATACTGAAACTTTAGCTGTTTCTAGCACTTATTGGTAAGGAAATTGAAGCAGAATTCCCTAACTACAGCACACAGTAATATCATTATTAACTACTCTTCAAACAATCTGTAGAAGAAGTGCCCAACTTGAATTGAAAAATGATTCATATTTTCATTTTAGACCAAATAGTAAGGTGAATGGATCAGGAACTGGAGATGAGTACACAAGATAACACCTACAGAGACTAACAGGGCTTGATGCCACCAGTGCCCTGCCCCACCATCTAATCCACTTTGTAGAGCTTGACTAGATTAATCTTCATCTCTGCACACTCCTCCAAGAATGTCAATATATTCCTCACAACCTGGAATCCAGACTTTTGAACCTGGTGTTCATGTCTTTCATTGGTGTATAGAAGTACACCAATATTTTTCTGTTGGGTTTCTTTCCTGTAATCTTGCTAAACTCAGTTATTAGTTCTAGAGGGTTTTCTATATAGACAAGCATGTTGTCTATAAACAATGATATGTTTCCCTTGCCTCCTTGCCAATTTGTATACCTTTTATTTCTTTTTCTTGCACTGGCTAGGACTTCCAGTACAGAGTTAAATAGAACTGCTGAAATTAGACATCTTTTCTTATTTCCCATACCAGGAGAAAAGCATTCAGTTTTTCCCCATTAAGACCAAATTCACTGTAGGTTTCAGGCATATACCCTTTTCAGATTTATCATTTTCATTGGTTTCCGCTCTTATCTTTACTATTTCCTTCTTATTGTTTGTTCTAGGTGTTTTTAATTTTCAAGTTTCAGAAGATGAGAGCTTAAATTATTTATTATATTTCTTCTTTTCTAACATGAGCCTTTAATCCTACACTACTTTAACTTTAGCCCACAAATTTTCACATGTTGTATTTTCGTTTTCATTTAGTTCAATTATTTTCTAATTTCCTTAGACTTCCACTTTGACCCCCCAAATATTTACAAGTGTCTTGTATAATTTCTAAGGGTTTGGAGATGTTTCTGTTCTCTTTCTATTACTCATTTCTAGTCTAATTCCATTATGGTCAGACAATACACATTATATTCTTCAAATTTTTTCAATTTGTCAAGGTTTGTTTTATGACCCAGGATAGAACCTATCTTGCTGAACTTTCCATGTGCTTTGAAAAAAATGCATAGCATGCTGTTGTTTGGTGGAATGTTCTAAAATGTCAATTAAGTCAAGTTGGTTGATGATGATGTTCAGTTCTTCCATATTCTTGCTGATTTTCTACCTACTACTTCCACCTCTGCAAGAAGAGTATAACAGTCTCTGACTATAATAGTGGATTTGTTTCTTTCTCCTTTCAGTTCTGTCAGTTTTTGCTTCTTGTGTTTTGAAGCACTGTTGTTAGGTGCATACACATTTAGAATTGTTATCTCTTCTTTGTAAATTGACTCCTTCATCATTAAGTGATACTGTGATATTGTGATTTATAATACAAATATATACTTGGTCTTCCTCTCCATTTCTGACACAGAGCTCCTAAAACCCTTAGAATTTCCTGTGATGAGAGAGATAAAGGTGGCTTTTGTTATGTTAATGAGGTGACTTTTGGAATGCACCTAGGATGGCGGCTGGCTGCCAATGGAGCCAGCCATGTGATTAGAGGGTTGGAACATTCAGTTCCACCTCCTAACCTCTGGGGAGGGGAGAGGAGGTGGAGATTGAGTTCAATCACCAATGGGCAATGATTTAATCAATCATGCCTATGTAATGAAGCCTCCATAAAAACCTGAAAAGATAGGGTTCAGAGGGCTTCCAGGTTGGTGAACACGTGGAGATTTGGGGAGAGTGATGCACTCTGAGTGCAAGGAAGCTCCACACCCTTTCCCCACACCTTGCCCTAAGCATCTCTTCCATTTGGCTGTTCCTGAGTTATGTCCTTTTATAGTAAATTGGTAATCTAGTAAAATGTTTCTGTGAGTTCTGTGAGCTGCTCTAGCAAGATGATCAAACCCAAGGAGCGGGTCATGGGAACCTGTGATTTATAGTCAGTCAGCCAGAAAAGTACAAGTAAAAACCTGAGTTTGTGACTGGCATCAGAAATGGAGGGGGGACAATCTGGTAGGACTGAACTCTTAAACAGTGGAATCTGATGCTATTTCCATGTAGATAGTGTCAGAATTGAGTGGAATTGTAGTCGACACAGCTAATGTCCAAGATTTGCTTGTTGGTATGGGGAAACACCCCCCACAGACACACATTGAAGCTGGTACCAGAACCCTAGTACATATCCATCATTATTTCTGGTAATTTTTGTGCTGTGAAGTTTACTTTCTCTGATATTAATTAGCCATTCCAGCTTTCTTAGAATTAGTCTTTGCATGGTATATCTATATCTCTTCTCTAACTTTTAACCTATGTGCATCATTAATTTTAAGGACAAGCCAGATGGAGAATGGGGTTTCCTGAGTGATCACAGCCCTTTAGTCCTGTATCCAGTTGTCTGCTCCCCCAGCTGAGGTGCCCCCTTGGCCATCTTCTGCCTCTTCCTGTTCCTCCCCACCAGGGTCCTTGTTAAAGGCCCCACACAAATTGCATCACCCCCTTATCCATGCAGGCCTTCTGGTTTTCCTGACTGCTGATTTTTCTGAGATCGCCTCTCTCAACTCTCTTTTCTTCCTAGCTTCTCTCCATTCTCACTTACTGTGACAGTGAGTATCATGTTTTTCTTGCTATCACAGGGACCATGCAGCCTGAGACGGTTCCCAGGGCCCCACCTACCCCTATCTCCCTGCCCCAGTGGGGCTGCATCCAGTGTGTGACCATGATAATGGTTTCCTTTGGGCTAAAGTTCCAGAAATAGACCCAAGGGGGAGGAGAGATGTGGGGAAGACACCACTGGGTGAGGACTGAAGGGTTCACCTCACCACTCCAGCCCCTGCTGAGGACCTAAGGACAAGAACAATGACAAAAATTTACAGTGGTGTCTCTCATCAGAGTCGACTTACCTTTTGTGAATTGGAAAAAAAAAAAAAGCTATAAAAATATCTGTCAAGGGGACGATGGTGAAAGGAGAGAAAGACTGTCAAATATGGACAAGCCTCCACCGACAGCCATGGTTCACATGTGGCAGGACAGTCATTGACAGCACAGGCCAAGAGCAGGTGAGGGAGGACATGGGACACTAGAGGTGCAAACTCCCAGAAGAAACAGTTCTCATTTTAAATACTCACTTTCTTTATTCTAGGTATAAAAGTTTGAATGTATTAGGTCCCATAAAACATGGCTCTGCTCCTGCCTCTAATCCCCTCAGACTTGTTGTTTTATCAATTATTCCCTCCCCAGTCTTATGTCAACTTCTCCCTCTCTCCTGAATCTGTTCTCTCATCCTAAAAATATGACTGAATCTCTTCCACTAAAGAAAATCAAAAATTTACTAAATCTTACGACCTCCCTCCTGATCCATCTCCTTCTTGCTCATCACGGACAAACTTCCTGGAAGAAAAGTCTACATTTTTTGTCTCCAGGTCTTCAGTTCTTACCCATGTCTCTCCCTGGCTCTCACTGTGCTCACTGCTGTAATGAGGTAGGAAAGTCTCACTCACCAGAATTCCCCAGGGGGGATGCTGATGAGGTCTGGAAGCCTGACAAGGTTGTTCTCTCAGAGAACAAATTAGAATAAGGGGCAGTGGATTATACACCCCAAAGGACACTACAGGGCAGGAGAGTGGTCACAGGTGAGGACCTCAGACTTTAGGAGAAGCAGTGATGAAGGTGATGGCAAAGAGGGGAAAGTCTGTGTGTTGCCAATGAGATTTGATACCTCCCTAGGATAGACCAAAATCTACAATTATGTCAACAAACAAACACCTTCTTGGCTCAACTGGGTTTTTTTGATGGAAACCAGGGTAGAGCAGAACCAAGAGAGCAGGTGTGAATGCAGGCATGAAGGGGTTAATGTGGGAGGGAGTGGGAAGAGGGGGGACTATGAGACAGTAAAGTTGTATGTTGCAGAAGGCACAGGGGGACTTGTATTATGTCAAACCCCAGAAAAGGGTCAAACCAAGTTCAATCTGTTCTTTGAGGACAAGATTGGCAGATACCATGAACTGGCTCATCCAATACCCATTAAGTCCCTGATGAAGGATGCCTTCCTGTACTGCAGGGGATGAAAAGCCAAGAACTACATTTTCCAGATTCCTTATGACTAAGGTCCCAGCAATCGTTTTTGCACACACAGACTTTTATTTGAGACTGAGTTACACGGGGTCCAGGAGGGTGCAGAGCATCTGTTTTGCTGGCATGGAATGCTGGCAGAGATAGAAATGTTACAAACCAGCAGCTCCTGATCCTGCAGTTTCCTGTTCACGGCAGAGGCAGCAGCTCTCTTAGCAGCCAAATTCTGCAGTGTGGTTCTGGAAGTCATTTCTGGGATCTGACTTAAGTTTGTTTCTTCAGCCTTAATAAAATACTGTTGACTTAATATATAGCATTCAGTAAACATTTTTCTTCTTCAAGTAGCTAAAGAGAATACTGAGTCTACAATAAAAACTTGACAAATACAATAAGTAATATCAAAAATAGTTCCTGGCAAGAGAATCTAAAGGAAAATAGAATATGGAATTCTCTATTTGACAATGGTGAGTGGGAAAGCCAGAAGGATGTAGTATATTTTATTTCATTGATTTTCTATAGTATCAAAAGAGAAAATAAAAACAGCTGCACGGTTCTGTGAGACACAGTTTTGAAACGTCTCCATTTTGTGAGGTTGGGCAGCTCTAAGAAATACTATTCTGGGGGTGAGTGGCCTCCAATGTTGGACATTGGGAGCTCCCATGCTCAGGTCACTGAAATTAGCCTCTGTGTCCATGGCAATGAGGTGGGAGCCCTACTCTGAACTAAGTTCTAAAGGCTTCAGGATGGGAGAAGTCTGACTGATGGATAAATGTGGGCACTGCTTAACCTGTCCTTGCAGAATCTACATTACAGACATTCCCATGGTCTCCAGTCAGTCAGGGGCAGCCAGAGAGCTAAATCATCATCAACGCCTCCACTTGTCCAGCACTTCCCAGTTTACAAAGCACTTCCACCTGTGAGAGACAAGTATCATTAGGATTAGCTTCCCATTTTACAGACAAAGAAACTGAGGATCCAAGGAGGTTCATGAATCAACCCAAGGTCGGGAAGCCAGTAGGTGGCAGAGCCAGGCCTAGAACCAGGTCTCTGGACTTTCAGACCAGTAGTCTTTCCAGATCCAAGTCCCTCTCAGGGAAGTGAATCTCTCACACTAAGATCTCTTCAGACCTTGAGAAGCCACACTCAGGGGAAGGGAGGCCAGGCCTGTCCCCCAGCGGCCTCTCGCCTCCCTCACCCCACCCCCAGGCAGGGGAACCAAGGCCTGTGTCTGCATCTCACAGCCTCTGAGAACCAAGGCAGCCCCTGGCCAACCACAGCGGCCTCCCCCTGCACTCAGTGCTTCACAAATGGGCCTGCGCCTCCAGCCCAGCCCACACCTGCAAAGGCTGCTGGCCTGAGAAGCCTCAGCTGGTCTCCCAGCAGGGCCCGGGACCCTCACATCTGTGAGCTGGAGGCTGTGAACCCTCATCCCTCCCTGGGGCAGCGGACACTGTTCTCCTAGGGAGTGTCTCAGTCCGACTTTCACAAGGTCTTTTCACTTTACTCTTAACCATCCCATCAGTCACGGCAACTACATTACCTTTTAAACCTGGAGAAGCCCCACTGGTACACACTGCTCCTGTCCCCGCCTGGGCCCAGCTCCCTCCCAGCGCTCCCAACTAACCTCAGTTTGTCGGTGACATTCACCCCAACCACATCAGTCAGGCCTTTCTGCCAGACTTCCTTTATCACAAGGTTTCCCTCTCAGGTCTTGGCTGGATGGGTTTCCAGCATCTCTCTTCCATCCAGTGGGGGAGGACAGATCACAACACCCAGCACAACCTTCCGCCAACCCCAGGGGCTCAGGCCACACCACGCCACCCCCACAGGGCAGAGGGTGGGCTCCGCAGATCCCACACACAGACAGTGAGAACATGCCCTCAGACGTTTGTGACCCCATCCCAATGGGAATGCAGAGGAGAGGGAGAGCCCCAGCAGGAGCAGGTAACTGGAAAAAACCCCTCCATTTATAGCGATCAATCCTCATCCCCTGTGGACCTAAGAAAGGACGCCCCATCAGCTTCCAGTCTGTGAGCCTGCTCCCGCTCCCTGGAGTAAGACCCTTCCCTCCCCGTCGCCTGTCACATGTCTGCTGACCCTCCCAAAAGCAGCTCAAATGGCCCCCCTGGGGGCCTGCCCTGTCCTGTCTCAAATGGAATAAGGTGCTCTCTGCACTTGGTGTTCACAGCACTTTAGCAAGTCATTGGTCATTTGTGACATCAACGGGCATCACTGGCTCTTGCCCTCCCTCTTCTGATGCAGGACCCAGGCCCTGTGAACAGGTGAGGCGAGGAGGCCCCTCCAGCTGTGCGAGTGCAGGTTGACACCTGAGATTGGAGGTCTCATTGTCTCAACCCTACCTGTGAGGACTCTGGGGTGTCACATATGCTTCTGGACAAGTCATGCAGCTCTCAGCTAAACTACCCATGGCAGGTATCACTGGTTTCCATTCAGCACATATTTACTGAGGACACCTGTGTCTTGGCACTGCCAGGGCCTTCCCTTCCCGTCCCAGTCACCATATGCTTCACTGATCCCTGAGGTGGCTTCACAGGAGCATGAGCTCACCCAGCACCTCCTCTTCTGACAGACACTCTGCCCCTGAGGACCCACACCACAGCATTCTGTGGGAAAACAAAGGTGAGCTCCTCTCTGTTAGTTGTCCCCACAGACCCTGAGCAGTCACCTGTGTGCTGTCCTTCCCCAGCTAACACCAGGCCTACCCTGTCCTGGGTGAGTGCCTCCCTTCGCTGGGACCCAGGCACCACTCCATCATTGATTGGATCCAAAGACAACATCCAGTGTCAGCCATCTTGCTTTCCAGAGAAGACACAGCATACGCATGTTTTACTACTCAAATTCAGTTATTTGCCCTCAACAACAAAAGAGAAGAGGGAGAAAACAAATAGCAACTTAAATTGTGCAGCTATTCTACTCTAGTAGTATTTACTCTATTCAAAATCAAAAGGACTTGGAGTGAGCTTGAGATGGAAGCTGTAAATCCATGGGTTCCCCTGGGGTCCCTTGGTCCATCTCTCTGTTCCCAATGGCCTTTCCTTGTGGGCAGTGGTGTGCTGGTAACTGCTTAACAGCTGGCTCTTCAGGAGGAAAAATTCTTGGTTTCTAGCATTTGCCAATTTCTGTGGTGTAAGTACTCCCACTAGGGCTCATTTCGAACTATCGACACGATGACACTGAACAGAGTTGGGAAAAGATACATGAAACCAGCTCTCACAAGCCAGTTCCAGCTGGCTCCAGCACACCACTGTCTGGGGGGGAATCTGAGGTTTCAATATGCAGGACACGTGTTTCCTACAGCATGGCCCCTAATACCAGCCAACTGCTTCATCAGGAAGAAAAGGCATCGCTTCCAGAGCAGGAGGAAACACTTGCTGAGGGTAGTAGGTCAGCCTCCAATACAGCAGCATCCTAAGGGATTCACAGGTGTAGTGTTAACTGTGTTTGAGTTCCACCTTAAAACCTAATTCTCCCCTTTAATAACCAAAGCTAATGCTTGAGTACTCCTCACCGACCCTCCTCCTTCACTAGAGAGTCCTGGCCCAAACTCAAGTGGGGTCCCCACACACCCCACTACCTCTCCATGAGGCTGTGTATCCTGAGGGCAAAGAATGACTTTTTCTGTGGGATCCCAGCATGCTTGGAAGCAGGACTTTGGAGACAAACTGACGTTGATTTCATTCCTGCTTCTACCTCTAAGCTGTGTAATCGTGGGCAGATCCTCAATGGCCTTATCTGGGCCATTAGTAGGATAATACCTACTTCACAGAGTTGTTAAGAGGACTAAATAAATATAGTACAAAAAGCACCCAGCACAGGGCAACACCAACGGGCACAACGCCACTACCTCCCTCCTTCATCTCCCCAGGAGAGTGGGGCCTGAGCCATAGTCAGACAATGTCGCCACTTAGTGGCTGTGCTCAGAATCGCCCAAAGGCATGCAGGTGTCCCTGGATTTGAGGAAAACTGTAAAGGGAAGAGAAGGGATGGTGGGTTTCTGGTGAGAATCAAGACCACCATTCCTGAGAGGCCATCTGGTATTATGGAAAGTGATTGGGCACTGGTATCAGGTACAGGTCCCAGCTTTGCCAAATAGTAGCTGTTTGACTTTGGGCTACTTATTTAACTTCTTCAAAACTCAGTTTCCTCACCTGTGAAATGGACATAATGATTTCTACATCATTAGATAAACACTCAATAAGTGCTTGCTGCCCTTGCTCTTGACTTCTCTTCCAGCCCCCTTTCCATACCCTATAAATATCATCTTACTGCCTCCTACACCTCTTTGGTGGTTCCCCCAACCACATTTTTTCAACCCTGTTTTCAGGATGCTGCCTAATTTCACTCAGCACTCTGCACCTCTTAGGGAGGGAATCTCAAAGTCCACAGCCATCCACAGTACTTCAGGTCCCAAAGCTCTAAATGTTTACAATGTTCAATAACATTAGGACTCTTGGTGATGCAGTCATGCTGACAAAATTATGTCAAGGATGACCCGTAAAGTAGAATGCCAAGTTATTCATTTGTAATAAAAGACTCCCCAGTCAAACCAGGGACCCAAGACACCCCCTTCCCATTAAGAAGCTCTCTCCCCAAACACAAGGGGGTTTTGCTGGGCACAGACCCTGCGATGGTCAGGATGGGGGTTATTTCTCAAACATTCTGACCCTTCCTGACATGACTGGGAACACCTCTCTGGTGGGCAGATTGCTCATGCCCCCGATCCCGAGGACACACGCTGACCAGCATGGCTTCTGTGCTGACCAGTGCCCTTCAGGTTATAGACCCTCCCAAGATGTGCCAGCGCCACAGTCGGCGGTCCTGGGAATGCAGGTCTTTAGGACTAGACGGAATTAGGTCTGAATCTCATCTTTTTTACTTATTACCTGAATGACCCTGGACAAGTTGCTGAACTTATCTGAGCCTGTGAGCCACCACAACAGTGGGGGACATGTTCCTACTTCAGGAGTCTCTGGGTTTAGTAAATGGGGCCTGTGTGTGCACCCAGTGAGGTCACTGGCAGATATTCAACAAAAACACCTATTTTAATCTGAAGCCCTTCTCTAGGAGATACTTCCTCCGTAATGAACGTGTTGGCTTTACTACTAGACCAGAATTCCAGGGGTGCCCCCTAGTGGCACTCCATTTCCTAATTTCCTTAAAAAAAAAATAGAACTGTCCTTGGGGATAGGAAACACCTAAGAATAAATACCCACTAATCCTTTCAGCCAACTCATTTCTACATTTCAAGATATGAGCCACTGAAACGCTTTACAGTGAAAGAAAAATGTAAATGTGTGTCATAACATACTTCCTTACACATACAGTGGATTCTCCACTCACCAGAAAGAAATGCCATGAAACCTAAACAAATGGATAAGCAGAGAAAATTTTATAATGTAGCCAGAGAACAGGAACAAACAGGTCACAAAACAAGAAATGCAATATTTCACACATGCAGTAGGAAAAAAAACATGAGCTGTATTAATCTTCTCAGGCCCCCAATACAACATACCGCAGACTGGGTGACTTAAACAACAGACATTTATTTTCTTACAGTTCTGGAGTCTAGAAATCTAAGATAAAGGTGCCATCAGGATTGGTTCCTGGTAAAGTCTCTCTTCCTAGCTTGTAGATGGCCACCTTCTCACTGTGTCCTCACAAGGCCTCTTCTCTGTACATGCACAGGGGGAGAGAGAGAGAGAGAGCTCTGGTGTCTCTTCCTCCTCTTAGAATGACGAGTCCTAATGGATTAGGGCCCCACCCTTACGATCTCATGTAATCTTAATTACCTCCCTAAAGGCCCTTTCTCCAAGTACAGTCATATTGGGGATTAAGGCCTCAACATATGAATTTGGGGGTGATACAATTCAGTCCATAACATGGGATAATTGAGCTCCTTTTTTTTTTTTTTTGTGAGGAGGACTAACCCTGAGCTAACATCCGACTCCAATCCTCCCCTTTTTTTTTTTCCTTGAAGAAGATTGGCCCTGAGCTAACATCCATACCCACCTTCCTCTACTTTATATGGGACGCTGCCACAGCATGGCTTGACAAGCGGTGCATCGGTGCGCACCCGGAATCCAAACCTGCAGACCCTGGTCCACCAAAGCGGAGTGCGTGCACTTAACCACTTGTGCCACCAGGCCGGCCCCATAACATGGGATAATGGAGTAAATGTTTGCCCCTAGGGTTGCAATCTCTGGGGTGGAGTTTTGAATGCATGGCATACTCACTAGTGGCCTCACCAAACAAAATGGCAATCAGAAATAAAGCCAGTATAATAATGAGATAGAGTTCCCACCACCCCATTTGGGGATTCATTTACAGAGAGCAGCTCTGTTCTTTCCAGAATCATCGTTTGGGATACCAGCTCCATCAAGGAGTGGATGCTTTCTCCCCTATTGGCCTTCAGAGTCCATGGGACTCCACAAATGATGTTGGCATCTACCGCCAAATTCCCCAAAACCTCCCCGCACAGGAGATGGAAGAACTTCTCCCTCCAGAGATGGCTCTCCTGGGGGCTGAACCCATCCATCTACTTAGATCTGACTCTGATTCTCATCAAGACCTGCAGTGAGAGCTGGCCTCTGCCCATTCCATTACTGTAACGATTCCACTGCTGTGTTCACCCTTTCTTTCCCCTGGGCTTTCAGCCTAGGGAATGTGTGAAGGAGAGGAGGCAAGTCACTGTCCCCATTCTCTGTAGGTTTGGCAGATCTAGGAGGACTCATTTATCAGGATACGAGCAATAGAGCAGCCGTCCAACCCCTACCTGGGAAAAACATCTACCACTAATTTCTCTGCCTGGGTGTCACTATATTTTAGTCCTTAAAATAATTTTGATCCATTTCCTATAGCTGTCCACACCACAGGCCAAAATCTGCTGTTCTAACAAAATTTATTTGCAGGTGTCCAATAGGCCTTGCATGCCTTGGACATCTGCTCTATATGTTTTCCCTAGACCAGGTGCTCCTGGCATATTTCAGACAGTTGACGTTTATTAAGTGCTTAGTATGCTGAGGCTAGGCACTTTATATAAATTATCTCATTAATCCTAAAACAATTGCATGAGATAGGTATAATCATTACATCCACTTTACAGATGAGAGAAATGTGGCTTAGAGGAGTAGAATGACTTGTCCAGGATCAAAGTTTGATAAATTACAGTCAGGATTCAAACCCAGGTCAGTCTGGCCCCAAAGCACTTGGTCTTGTACTATACTTCCAATACAATCTTGATTGCTTTTATCAACAGACCTTTACACTGACATCTGTGCTATGATAACTATTACTGAGCCATCCAGTAATAAAACAACAGACTCTTTCATGTTTTCATTGCCTAATCCATCAAATGTTTCATATTTGAGAGGTCAAATGACATTTCCTTTAGTGGCTATTATTTTAACCACTCTCATTCCCTTCTAAAGATGTTTGTGATGAGTTTCTGACCCATCTGTGTGCTCAAAGTCTACTCATGTCCAATAAAGCAGGAAAATAATGAGGCCTTATGGACTTAAGTAGAATCTATGCCTACAGGCCCCGTGGCTTAGCGGTTAAGTGCGCGTGCTCCGCTGCTGGCGGCCGGGGTTCGGATCGGGGGCGCACTGACGCACCGCTTCTCCGGCCATGCTGAGGCCGTGTCCCACGTACAGCAACTAGAAGGATGTGCATCTATGACATACAACTATCTACTGGGGCTTTGGGGGAAAAAAATAAATAAATAAAAATTTTAAAAAAATAAAGAATCTATGCCTACAGAGAACAAATCCCTCTCTCAATCCCCAATGCTTGAAAAGTGCTCCCACCCCCAGTAGCAACAAGCTCACCTAGTATCCAGATCTAATGCCGTTCCCTGATAAAAGGAACTACAGCTCCTTGGAGAAATGGCTGATTCTAGGACTGAAGCAGGAAATATGCAAAATGAGCCTGAAGCAACTTGTAGTGTCATAAATTAAGGAAATGCTTAAAAAACAATGATGGGGGAATATCAAATCAACACAGGAGCCAGCCAAAGAGCATCCAATGGCGAAAACTAGAAGAATTTGAACAATAAAATTTAAAAAGTAATTTGGGATTATAAACCAAAATATAAAATATCAATGAGTTCATATCGATACAAATAAATGATTGTATAAATAAAAAAATGGAGATGAGACAATCTCCCATGCAGAAAAATTCCAAATAATATGTGTGGATACTCCACCCTCAAGGAGGTAAAGTAGAACTCCCCACTCCTAGTGTGAGCTGTGCATAGTGACTTCTGTCCAATAAGGACAGTATGGAGAGGAGGGGAAAGAGTAACATTACAGTGGGTGAGCCGCACAAACAATCCCTTTGGCCGGGTAATGGAGGTCAACATCAAAAGTGGTCAGCCACGTTGATAGTATGTACCCTTGATATGTGGTAAAAATGGTGCTTTACATCTGTGGTCTTCTTCCCAAAAACCCAGACTACTTATGAGAGAAACATCAGACAAATCCCAACTGAGGGAGATTCTACAAAATGCCTGATTGGTATTCCTCAAAACTGTCACCCAAAACAAGGGAAGTCTGAGAAACTGTCCCAGCCAAGAAGAGCCTAGGGAGACATGACAACTAAGGTGGTGTCCTGGGCGGATCCTATCCTAAGGTGGATCCTGGAACAGAAAGAGGACATTAGGTCAAACTAAGGACTTTTGGATAAAGTATTGACTAAAAATATGTCAATATTAGTTCATTAGTTGTAACAAATGTTAATAGTGTAGAATGTTAATAATAAGGGAAACTATGTGAGGAGTGTATGGAAACTCTACTATCTTCCCAATTTTCTGTAAATCTAAAACTGTTCTAAAAACTGAAATTCGTTTTGGCTACCCTTCCTGAGTTCATGTCCCTTCTGGTTACAACAGCTCATGCAAGATACTCAAGCATGTCCAGTCACCATTTCCACAAAGGCCGGCAAGATCTGTGTGGGAATCTCTTCCCCCACATCCACAGGAACAGTTGTTCCCAAATAAAACCCTGTTCCCACGGCTGACCCCATGAAAGCAGAATTTTAAAATGTTTGGATAAAGAAGATGTGGTATATGTATATAATGGAATACTACTGAACCATAAAAAAAGATAAAATCATGCCATCTGTGACAACATGGATGGACCTTGAGGGTATTATGTAAAGTGAAATAAGTCAGACAGAGAAAGACAAATATTGTATGATTTCAGCATGTGTGGAAGATAAACAAACACATAGATAAGGAGAGCAGATTGGTGGTTACCAGAAGGGAAGGGGTGGGGCAAGGGTGAAAGGGGTAAGGGGGCACATATGTGTGGTGATGGATAAAAATTAAATTATTAGTGGTGAACACGATGCAGTCTATACAGAAACTGAAATATAATAATGTACACCTGAAATTTACACAATGTTATAAGCCAATATGATCTCAAAATAATTTAAATATATATATATATATATTTAAATTATTTGGGCTCTGTCCCCAGGCCTGGTTCACAGGTGCTTACTCAACAATCATTCAGTAGATGTACACTGAGCCCCTCCTGGGTGCCAGGCATGAGTCAGATGCTCATCTACAGGGTTAAACAAAGCATCCGTATTCCCTGCCGGCATGGAGTCTACACTACAGTGGGGAACAGATACTAAACAAGGAAATGTCAAAATTCATATCTAAGATGTCATGACAGTTACAGAGAAGGGAAAGTGCAGGGTGCTGGGAGAGGAGGGGGGCATTTAAAGGGCAAGGAGGCCTCTCTGAGGAAGGGACAACTAAGCTGATGCCTACAGATTCTGATGGCCACCAGGAGGTCACCCATGAGCTCCACCTGGCCAACTCCAATGAGCTGCTCTCAGTCTTCATCTTCTTGACCCTAAGCAACCTTTGGCACAGTTCATCACTCTTTTCTTCAAGAAACACTCTTTCCCTGGCTTCCTGGATACCAGAGTCTCCTGACTTTCCTCCTGCCTCACTGGCTGCTCCTTCCCAGTCTCCTCTTCCTAACTCTGACCATTTGAGTGCCCAGGCCTTGCTCCCTGGACCACTTCCCTATCTACACTCACCTTTCCCCTGAACTCCGGACCCACACGTGCAATTGCGTACCTGACAGACCCATGTGGAGGTCTCATCGCATCTCAAACTCTGATTTCAACCCTGACTCCCAAACCTGCTCCTTCCCCAGTGCTCGCCATCTCAGGAAATGGCACCATCATTTACCACGGTGCTCAGACCGAAATCCTTGACTCTTCTTTCTCTCATACTCCACATCTGACCCATCAGCAAGTCCTGTAAACTTTCCAAAATATTTCATAAATCTGCCCACTTCTCACCCCCTCCCTCCACAATGTCTCCACTTCACAGATGAAGAAACTAAAACATGTCTTGCTAAGATGTCCAAGGCCATGAAGCCACTAAGTGGCAGAGCTGGAATTTGAAGCCAAGCGGTTGTGGCTGTAGAATCCGTGATTTTAACTCTAGGCTAAGGCACCAGCACTCTGCCCTGGCGTCCTCTGGGGTCTCTCAACTGCCTCCTAGGCTCCACCTTGCTGCACTGCAGTCTGTTCTCCACACACAGCCAGAGTGGGCTTTCAAACCAAGGTCACATCCTGTCCCTCTGCTGCTCAGAATACTCTGCTGATGCCCGATCCCAGTTAGAAAGAAATCCAAGTCCTTAACCTGGGCTTCCAGGCCCTACACGATCTGGCCCCAGGCCACCTCTCCCACCTCATCTCTCCAGGTTCCATCCATCACGCTCCTCCAGCCACACGTGCCTTGTGACTGATCCTCCAGCACTTCAGGCAGGCTCCCAGCTCAGGGCATTTGCACACGTCATTTTCTCTGTCTGGAATGTCCTTCCTGCTTACTGAAATGGTTCCCATTCACACTTATTCAGGCCTCTCCCAAAATGCCACCTTCCCAAAGAGGCCTTCCTTTGGAGGCCCGTCTAAAACAGCAGCTCTCCTGCCTCACTCTGCTTGCTTTACTTCACCCACTTGCCACCAGCTGACCTTGTATGTCTCCTTGGTCCTTTGTTTATTTCCGGTGTTGCCCCTCGAGTGTAAGTTCTTGAGGGCTGGGAATTTATTTATCTTGCTCACTTGTGTATCCCCAGCACTGAGAACAAAAGTAAGCACTCAATAAACCGGCTTTGGTGTTGGGATAGCCTAGCAACTAAAAGCATGGATTCTAGAGCCGGACCATCTGGCTTAAAACCCCAGCTCTGCCACTTACAGGCTTCATGATCTTGCACGTCTTAGCAAGAAGTACTTTGGTTTCTTCCTCTGTAATATCAAGAGAACTATAGTAGCTATAGTACAAATTATTAATTCTATGTTAGAGCCTTAGAATGGTGTCTAGCCCATAGTAAGTGCTAAATAGTTTTAGCTATTTATAGAATTATAGATTATAAATACTACTTATTTAACCAAAAAAAAAATGTTATATATATGTTAGTTGGATGGAGGAAGGTGAAGGAGAAGCAGGTAAGAGAGGAAATTCCTCATCTTTCATAATGGAAAGTCAATAATTAATGCCTAAAAATTGATCTGAAAATAGTAATATAAGCACATTATTTAGAAACATGGAGGTATATGCCATAGGAAATATTTAAGAATTGAAAGTGATTGTCTTTGGAGAGTGGGTCTGGATTATGCAGAGGATAGGACAGGGGATTGCTGTTTTGCATCATTTTACTTTTTTTTAAACAAGTTAAAAGAATTTTAAAACAAAAAAGTTTTACACAATAAAAATAAAAACAAGAAAAGAAAAGCTGCTTCAGAGGTACAACTGAAAAAAACTATACCACCTATGGGGCAATTATGTCATCTAACTGTGCCCTAATTCCAAAATGAAGAGAAGGGGAAAAGGTTTTCCAGAAGGAGGGTACAGTGGGAGCCATGGCACAGAGATGGGTGTGAGCATTGTGTACTTGGGCTGATAAAGGAAATTTTCCCTAAGCCTGGAGCTGATGCCTGGTGACTTTCCCAGAGCCAGTGATTGAGTCTAGAGAGTGACGACGGAAGCAATCAGGGCTCAGTAAGGAACGAGAGAACCTGCTTCCCAGGAAATTGGTAAGAACCAGAAAGAACAACAACAGCCTGACGGAGAATCAGAACACAACTGTCTAAACTTAACTAAGGTGCTTGAGGCTCAGCAATGGCTCAAGCTGAGCTCCAGACAACCAACCAAGCCTCTTCTGACAAGCCAAGCACTTATTCAAACTGAGCATTCATTTTTCCTCTTGTAACTTTGTAGCTTTTCCTTTAGGAAGCCCTACCCTTGCCCTTATTGTGAGGGGTGGTCCTAACTGAAGCTGCTCTGCCTCCAATATGTGTAGAACAGGGATGTGAATCCCTTGCTTTAAACTAGTTTGCTCTAGGGGCCGGCCCTGTGGCTTGGTGGTTAAGTGCGCGCGCTGCGATGCTGGTGGCCCAGGTTCGGATCCCGGGTGCGCATCAAGGCACCACTTCTCCGTTCATCCTGAGGCCGAGTCCCACATACAGCAACTAGAAGGATGTGCAGCTACGACACACAACTATCCACTGGGGCTTTGGGGGGAAAAATAAAATAAATAAAATCTTTAAAGAGAATTAGCTATCATACTTTCTCTGCACTTTAAAAAAAAAAAAAAAACTAGTTTGCTCTAACTAGTTCTTTGCAACTTGAAAGGTATATATGGTGTTTGCATCGAGTGGAATAGAATCTGGTCTTTACTTTGTGTCCAGTAAGCAGGGGAAGATGGGGTTCACCTGCACAGATGAATATTAGTTGCCTAAGTGGTATTCCTCTACAAAATTAATTTCCCTTATTGTTTTCTTTGACTCCAAAAGTGACTGAGCACCAACAACCATTCATGATAAGAACTTTCAGTAAACTAGGAATACAGAGGAACTTCTTCAACTTGCTAAAGAACATCTACAAAAAAAAAAAAAACTACAGGGGCCAGCCCAGTGGCGTAGTGGTTAAGTTCACGCATTCCGCTTTGGCAGTCCAGGGTTCGCCGGTTCGGATCCTGGGCGCAGACACACTCACCACTCATCAAGCCGTGCTGAGGCGGCGTCCCACATGGAAGAGCCACAACTCTACAACTGTGATACACAACTGTGCACTGGGGTTTTGGGGAGAAAAGGAAAAAAGAGGAAGATTGGCAACAGATGTTAGCACAGGGCCAATCATCTTCTTCAAAAAAGAAAACTACAGCTAACATCATATTTGATGGTGAGAAACTGACAGCTTTCCCACTAAGATCAGGAACAAGACAAGGATGTCCTCTATCACCAGTCCTTTTCAACACTGTACTGTAAGTCCTAGTTAATACAATAAGATAAGAAAAGAAAAGGTGTACTGATTGGAGAGGAAGAAATAAACAATCTTTGTTCACAGTCGACTTGGTTGTCTACACAGAAAAACCAAAAGAATCGACCAAAAAAAAACTGCTGGAACTAATAAGTGATTATGCAAAGTTGAAAAATACAACGTTCATATAAAAAACTCATTCACGTTCCTATATGACAGGAACGAACAAGTGGAATTTGAAATTAAAAACACAATACCAATGGGGGGGCCAGCCCAGTGGCATAGCAGTTAAGTTCACACATTCTGCTTCAGTGGCCCGGGGTTCGTGGTTCGGATCCTGGACATGGACCTACTCACCGCTCATCAAGCCATGCTAAGGCAGTGTCCCACATAGAAGAGCTACAACTCTACAACTATGATATACAACTACATACTGGGGCTTTGGGGAGAAAAAAGGAAAAGAGGAAAATTGGCAACAGATGTTAGCACAGGGCGAATCTTCCTCAAAAAAAAATACACAGAGGAGGCTTTGGCTTAAATTTAAAAAAAAAAACAAATTCTAAATGCCTGTGATTCATTAAAAGATAAAAAAATAATTTAAAAAAAACCACACAATACCATTGGATGGGTGAAATAGGTGAAGGAGATTAAGGTGAAATAGGTGAAGGAGATTACTAGCAAATACTAGCAAATCGCATACAACAATATGTTAAAAAGATTATACACCATGATCAAGTGGGATTTATTCCAGGGTTGCAGGGATGGTTTAACATTCGCAAATCAATCAACGTAATACACCACATTAATAAAATGAAGAATAAAAATCACATGATCATCTCAATAGATGCAGAGAAAGCATTTGACAAGACACAGCATCCATTTATGATAAAAACTCTGAATAAAATGGGGATAGAAGGAAAGTACCTCAACATAATAAAGACCATATATGAGAAACCCACAGCTAATATCATCCTCAATGGTGAAAAACTGAAAGCCATCCCTCTAAGAACAGGAACCAGACAAGGATGCCCACTGTCACCACTCCTATTTAACATAGTACTGGAAGTCCTAGCCAGAGCAATCAGGCAAGAGAAAGAAATAAAAGGGATCCAAATTGGAAAGGAAGAAATGAAACTGTCACTATTTGCAGATGACATGATTTTATATATAGAAAACCCTAAAGAATCCACCAGAAAACTTTTAGAAGTAATAAACGAATATAGTAAAGTTGCAGGATACAAAATCAACATACAAAAATCAGTTGCATTTCTGTACACTAACAACGAAGTAGCAGAAAGAGAAATTAAGAATACCATCCCATTTACAATTGCAACAAAAAGAATAAAATACCTAGGAATAAACTTAACCAAAGAGGTGAAAGATCTGTACACCGAAAACTATAAAACATTTCTGAAAGATATTGAAGAAGACACAAAGAAATGGAAAGATATTCCGTGCTCTTGGATTGGAAGAATTAACATAGTTAAGATGTCCATACTTCCTAAAGCCATCTATAGATTCAATGCAATCCCTATCAAAGTTCCAACAACATTTTTCACAGAAATAGAACAAAGAATCCTAAAATTTATATGGAACAACAAAAGACCCCGAATAGCTAAAGGAATCCTGGGAAAAAAGAACAAAGCTGGAGGTATCACACTCCCTGATTTCAAAATATACTACAAAGCTGTAGTAACCAAAACAGCATGGTACTGGCACAAAAACAGACACACAGATCAATGGAATAGAATCGAAAGCCCAGAAATAAACCCACACATCTATGGACAGCTAATCTTTGACAAAGGAGCCAAGAACATACAATGGGGAAAAGAAAATCTCTTCAACAAATGGTGTTGGGAAAACTGGACAGCCATATGCAAAAAAATGAAAGTAGACCCTTACCTTACACCATACACAAAAATTAACTCCAAATGGATTAAAGACTTGAATGTAAGACCTGAAACTGTGAAACTTCTAGAAGAAAACATAGGCAGTATGCTCTTCGACATCAGTCTTAGCAACATCTTCTCAAACACCACGTCTGACCGGGCAAGAGAAACAATAGAAAAAATAAACAAATGGGACTACATCAAACTAAAAAGCTTCTGCACAGCAAAGGAAACCATCAACAAAACGAAAAGACAACCTAACAATTGGGAGAAGATATTTGCAAACCATACTTCTGATAAGGGCTTAATCTCCAAAATATATAAAGAACTCATGCATCTTACCAACAAAAAAACTACCAACCCAATTAAAAAATGGGCAAAAGACCTGAACAGACATTTCTCCAAAGAAGATATACAGATGGCCAACAGACACATGAAAAGATATTCAAAATCATTAACTATCAGGGAAATGCAAATCAAAACTACAATGAGATATCACCTGACGCCCGTCAGAATGGCTATAATTAACAAGACAGGAAACAACATGTGTTGGAGAGGATGTGGAGAGAAGGGAACTCTCATACACTGCTGGTGGGAGTGCAAACTGGTGCAGCCACTATGGAAAACAGTATGGAGATTCCTCAAAAAATCAAGGATAGAGCTACCATATGATCCAGCCATCCCACTGCTGGGTATTTATCCAAAGAACTTGAAAACACCAATTTGTACAGGTACATGCACCCATGTGTTCATTGCAGCGTTATTCACAATAGCCAAGACTTGGAAGCAACCTAAGTGCCCATCAAGGGACGAATGGATAAAGAAGCTGTGGTATATATACACAATGGAATACTACTCAGCCATAAGAAACGATGAAATCCAGCCATTTGTGACAACACGGATGGACATTGAGGGTATAATGCAAAGTGAAATAAGTCAGAGGGAGAAGGTCAAATACCGCATGATTTCCTTCATTAAGTAGTAGATAATAACAACAATAAACAAACACATAGGGACAGAGATTGGATTGGTGGTTACCAGAGGGGAAGGGGGGAGGGAGGAGGGTGAAAGGGATAATTCGGTACATGTGTGTGGTGATGGGTTGTAATTAGTATTTTGGTGGTGAACATGATGTAATCTATGCAGAAGTACAATGATGTACACCTGAAATTTTTACAATGTTATAAACCAATGTTACTGCAATAAACAAAAAATTAAAAAAAATAAAAATAAAAATAAATAAAAAGGAAAAAAAAAAAAAGAAGTACAAACTTCCTAAATAAATCAGGGGGATGTAATAAATAAATAAATAAATCAAGGGGCCAGCCTCATGGCATAATGGTTAAGTTCGCACTCTCCACTTTGGCAGCCTGGGGTTCGCAGATTCGGATCCCAGGCGCAGACCTATGCACTGCTTATCAAGCCATGCTGTGGCAGGCATCCCACATATAAAATAGAGGAAGATGGGCATGGGTGTTAGCCCAGGGGCAATCTTCCTTAGCAAAAAGAGGAGGATTGGCAGTGGATGTTAGCTCAGGGTTTATCTTCCTCACACACAAAAAAAATTAAAATTAAAAAAATAAATAAATAAATCAGGGGGATGCAATATACAGCAAGGGAATATAGTCAATAATATCGTAATAACTTTGTATGGAGACAGATGGTAACTAGACTTATCATGGTGATCATTTCAAAATATATGTAAAAGTCAAATCACCATGTTGTACACTGGAAACTAATATAATATTGTATGTCAACTATACTTCAATAAAAAAAAAATCAAGACAAATAAGCAAAAAAAAAAAAAGCCATTCACATTAGCACCCAAAAAAATAAAATACTTAAGTATAAATCTAACAAAATATATACAAGATCTATATGAGGAAAACTACAAAACTTTGATGAACAAAATCAAAGAAGAACTAAAAAAGTGAAGAGATATTCCATGTTCATGGATAGGAAGACTCAATATTGTCAAGATGTCAGTTCTCCTCAACTTGATCTATAGATTAAATGCAATTGCAATCTAAATCCCAGCAAGTTATTTTGTAGATATCAAAAAACTGATTCTAAAGTTTATACAGAGAAGCAAAAGACACAGAATAGCCAATACAATATTGCAGGAGAAGAATAAAGCTGAAGATTTGACACTGCCCAACTTAAGACTTACTATAAAGCTGCCGTAAACAAGACAGTGTGGTACTGGCAAAAGAACAGCCAAATCAATTAACAGAACAAAACAGAGAGACCAGGAATAGATCTACGTAAATATAGTCAGCTGACCCTTGACAAAGGAGCAAAGGCAATACAATGGAGCAAAGATAGTCTTTTCAACAAATGGTACTGAAACAACTAGACATCCACGTCCAAAAAATGAATCTAGACACAGATCTTACCCCTTTCACAAAAATCAACTCAAAATGGATCAGAGGCCTAAATGTAAAACGCAGAACTTTAACACTCCTAGAAGATAACATAGGAGAAAACTTAGATGTCCTTGGGTTTGGCAATGATTTTTTAGACATGACACCCACGCACAACCCATGAAAGAAAGAGTTAATAAGCTGGATTTCATTAAAATTAAAAATTTCTGCTCTGCAAAAGATAATGTCAAGAGAATAAAAGACAAGCCATGGACTGGGAGAAAATATTTGCAAAAGACATATCTGATAAAGAATTGTTAGCCAAAATATATAAAGAACTCTTAAAACTCAACAACTAGAAAACAAACAACCCAATTATAAAATGGGCCAAAGACATTAACAGACACTTCGCCAAAGAAGATATACAGATGGCAAATAAACACATGAAAAGATGCTCCACATCGTATGTCATCAGGGAAATACAAATTAAAACAATGAGATACCACAACACACCTATTAGAATGACGAAAATCCAGAACACTGATAACACCAATGCTGGTGAGGATGTGGAGCAACAGGAAGTCTCATTCATTGCTGGTGGGAATACAAAACAGTATAGCCACTTTGGAAGACAGTTTAGTGATTTCTTAAAAAATTAAACATACTCTGGCCACACAATCCAGCAATCTCACTCCTTGGTATTTACCCAAAGGAGATGAAATCTTATGTCCACACAAAAACCTGCACACGGATGTTTTTAGCAGCTTTATTCATAATTGCCAAAACCTGGAAGCAACCAAGATGTCCTCCAGTGTGTGAATGGATAAATAAACTGGTACATCCATACAATGGAATATTATTCAGCACTAAAAAGAAATGGGCTATCAAGCCATGAAAAGACATGGAGGAACCCTAAGTACATATTATTACATGAAAGAAGCCAATGTGAAAAGGCTACCTGCTGTATGATTCCAACTATAGAACATTCTGGAAAAGGCAAAACTATGGAGACAGTAAAATGATCAGTGTTTGCCAGGGGTCAGAGGGGAGGGAGGGATGAATAGGTGAAGCACAGAAGATTTTTAGGGCAGTGAAAATATTCTGTGTGATAGTGTAATGGTAGATACATACCATTTTACATTTGTCCAAACCCATAGAAAGTACACCACCAAAAGTGAACCCTAAGGTAAACTAGGGACTTTGGGTGATAAAGATGTGTCAATGTAGGTTCATTAATTGTAACAAATATACCACTCTGGTGGAGGATGTTAATAATGGGGGGAGGTTATGCACATGTTGGGGCAGAGAGTGTATGGGAAAACTCTGTACCTTCTGCTCGGTTTTCCTATGAACCTAAAACTCTTTTTAAAAAAAAAGTGACTGAGCACTGTAAGAGATTCTAGAAATGTACATTGTAGAAAGTGAAAAAAGCAAACCCCGATCAATTCCTCATCTTTGAAGGAACCATTGCAATTTATCTGTGTATAGTCTATATTGTTCCTGTGCATGCTTCTATGTATCTATATACCTATATATTTTTGCAAAAATGAGATCATACAAGGGGTGAAGGGATGCATTTATATGGTGACTGACAAATAATAATGTACAACAGAAATTTCAAAATAAAGAAAAAAATTGAGATCATACAAGGCATAGCTTTGCAGTTTTTCTCATTGTCAAGTATACCTTGGACATCTCAACTTGATGATACGTCTAGATTTACTCATTTGTCTTAACAATGACATTCTTTCCTTCTTTAAACAATTCCCTATTGATGGTCATTTGAATTGTTTCTTATTACCAAAAAAATGCCACACTGGACTATTTCCCTATGCGTTACCATGTTCTTTTGTGAATTTTTCTGAAAAATAAATTGCTGGGGCCAAGAGTATACATATTATATATTTTAGTAGATATTATCAAGTTTTTCTCAAATTAGTATGAATTAAAACTCATCAACAGTATATAAGAGTGCCAGTTTTTGCAAATCCTAATCAACCCTAGGTATTATTAACATTTTTAAACTTGACCAATCTATGTGAAAATAGCTCATTGTTTTAATTTTCATGCCTTTAAATATTAGCAATTGTAAAAATTCTATTATTTGTTAAATGACTGCTTGTATTTCTTCTTCTGACTCTTCATAGTCTCTTCACAATTTTCTGTTAGATTGTTCATCTATTTCTTATTTATTTGTAAGAATTCTTGGTACATTACAGAAATTAATTATCTGTCTACTCTGTGTGTAGGGAATACATTTCCCCAATATGTCCTTTTTCTTTGTTTATTCCCTCTCCCATTCCCCCATCAGGGGCTTTGAATGGCTCACAGGCCATCTTGGAGTTTAGGGCAGGGACAGGTGATAAGGCTTTGTGGGAAAGACATCCATCAGGTAGGAGATTGCCTCAGGCTCAGCATCTGCAGCTCCTCTGATGACTAGTGGTCCCTAGAGTTTCTGTGGTGCTCGGTTGTGTGGGGAAAACTCTGGGAAGGAATCCATGATTGTGGTGAAATGCCACGTTCTGCGTCAAGTGGTGGTGAGGGAATCTGGGGAGGTAAGTCAGTGGGTCTGTTAGCCAAAAGGGAAAGGGACACATCACAGCTTCAAGAAGTGGCTCTATGATGCAGCCAAGCCTAGAATATGCAGCAGTGACCAAACAGCTGCTGGGAGCTTCCAATTACTGTGCAGCTCAGGCCAGCACCAGGACTTCCCCAAATGCAGCTCCCTCCTAAATGCAGACCACCCATCCAGGGCAGTTCCAGACCTACCAGCCTGCAGCCCAAAGGGCTGAGGAAGGCCTGTACAGGAGGAAGCTCTCTCAGAAAGAAGCCAGGTCTTTGTAGAGAACCAAGAGCTTGTCCCAAAGCCTGGAACAGGTTCACCGAGAGGCTGATAGGCATGGAGGAGGCCATGGTCCCAGCTGACCCCAGAATCAAAAGAAACCATGGCAAATCCTTCTGGGGCCCCAATCCACCAAGGTCATGATGGAGGACAGGTACCACACCACAGCAAAGAAGTGGCAAGAGTCCTGTTTGGTGTTTTTTGCCTCCAAAGAAACCTAGGCCTGTTGCATCTGCTCCCCAAGGAACAGCCCAAGCCGCAGTTCAGCTCTTGCAGCGACAGGCCTGCCTTCACACTCTGAGGATCCCCCGGGAGGCCAGCTCCAACTGTGGCTCTGGCCTTTTCAGTTTCTGGAAGGCAAATCTTCCAGGTGATCTTTACGGAATTTGAAGAGTTGTTGTCAAGAGGGTTTCAATGATGCTAACCAATTTTCTGGCCATCTCCTCCAGGCCACTGTCTGGTGGCATCATGCTAAGGAAGGGACTTGGGCTGTAATGACTTGGATCTTGCGGGAATTGGTGTTAACGTGAAATCTGGACTACACTGGAGGCCTCCATCTAGCAGACCTCGGAGTCTCCTAATTCTAAATCCAGACCAGTCGGCGGGGTGTGTCCCAGGAGGTTTGGATGTGTTTCACAGCCATGTGGGGGTATATGATTATGCCTTCCAGGAGATTTGTTTCAAATGTAATTTCCCAAGGTCATGGAGATGATGCTGATCAGTACCCACAACTACACACTTGTAATATTCCAACATTCCAGAGGAACAGGATCAAGAAACTCTGAACAATGAAAACAGTTTATGAAGGTCATCTTCAGGAGCGACCTCAAAGGTATCCGACTCTTTTCCTGTGGATGGAACCACCTCTGGCCTAAAGGGGCCCTGGCCCCCTTCCTATCCCTCTTCATATCTCTGTGGTCTACTGGGGCTTCCCTGAATCCAGGCTGGGCAAATATTTTCACAATCTGAATCTTTAATCAACGTGCTGAAGGACCCTGCCTACAGCTAATGGTGTGGTAGGGGATGCTGATGAGGGGTGGAGAGGAGGAGAGGTAAGGGTATGGGAGGGTGGGACCTGAAGGAACTTACCTTCCCTCCACACAGATCTCCCCTGGTTTGCTGAAAACCACTCCCAGACTGAACTTACCTGAGGACACTGAGCAGGTCCACCCCATAGGCCCATCCCTGGCCAGGCCAAGCCAAAGCCCAGGAAATCTCTGCTGCCCAGGGTCCCACCCACAGATCTCTGGAGCCAGTGACTTTTTGTTTTTATGGGAGCATTTCTCAACTTTATATTTTAAACCTTTCATTAATTTTTGTTGGTTTGTTTTAAATAGATTTTATTTTCTAGAACAGGTTTAGAATTAGAGAAAAATTGTGAAGATAATAGAGTTCCCACACCCCATTTCCCCTATTATTAACATCTTACGTTGTATGGTACGTTTCTTACACTAGTGAGCCAAAATTGATACATTACTATTAACTAA
The DNA here is from genome assembly GCF_057802395.1 of Ceratotherium simum simum. Taxonomy (NCBI): domain Eukaryota; kingdom Metazoa; phylum Chordata; class Mammalia; order Perissodactyla; family Rhinocerotidae; genus Ceratotherium; species Ceratotherium simum. Next base: position 39,913,014 of record NC_141901.1, read on the forward strand.
AGTCCATTCCTTATTCAGATGTCCTTAGTTTTTACTAATGTCCCTTTTTTTGTTCCAGTATCCCATCCAGGATGCTACATTACATTTAGTGGTCACGTCTCTTTAGGGCCCCTTACCTGTGACAGTTTCTCAGAATTTCCTTGTTTTGTTGAGATATAATTGACATATAAAAATGTGTATATTTAAAGTGTACAACGTGATGATCAGAGGAACATACATGTTGTAAAATGATTACTGCAATCTAATTAATTAATAAATTAATCTATCACCTCAAATAGCTTTTTTGTTTGTTTTGTTTTTTGGTAAAAATGCTTAAGATCTACTCTCAGCAAATTTCAAGTATCTTGCAACAAAAGTTTGTACCCTTTGCTAGTCAAGTATTTTGTACAATGTCCCTCAATTGTGATTTATCTGGTGTGGCTCTCACGATTAGATTGGACTTATAGGTTTTAGGAGGATGACCACAGAGATAAAGTGCCATTTCACATCATCTCAGGGGTACATACCATCAACACAACTTACCACTGTGATATTGACCTTGATCATCCACCCAAGGTAGTGTCTTTCAATAATGTTTATTGCTGCTTTGAGTTCTTATCTCCATTTCTAAGACAACTATCTCATTTTCAGAATATTCTTTCTTGTATTTCTTGGGAAGTGTGTGTATTTTTCCAGGAAGGCATTCTTGAGCTTTCATCAGATTCTCAAAAAGGTCCGTGGCCCAAAATAGAGGTGTCAAGACCCTAACAAGGCCAGCTAGGGGCCCTTTAGGTCACTTCCAGCTCAGTCAATGCTCACTGAATTTGTACTAAGGCCTCGTGGGGTAACAGGTGAGGGAGATAGGGGCCCTCCCTGTAGGGGTGTTGTCTTCCAGCAGGGAGAATACAGGGGACAGGGCATGCTTCAGGGGGACCAACACCATTAACCATGGGAGCAGGGAGTGGTCAAGAGAAGAGTCTGGGAAACCTCAGAGACAAGAAAGGACTGAGTTAGACCTTAAACCAGGGGCAGGATTTCAACAAGCCGACTTAGGAGAGGTGGGTGAAGGCCACTCCAGGGGGAGGAAGCAGCTTGAACTAAGACTTGGAGAGAGGAGGGTTAAAAGGCATGACTGGGAAGGAGGTTGTGGCCTCGTCTGCTGCTGCGCGGGGTTCAGGGAAGTGGAGAAATGGTGTCCTGCATGTCAGAAGCCTTGGGCACGCATTTCTTTTCACACTGAACATTTCAGAAATTGAGGTACATCTTTGAATCAATGTTACTTAGTGGTACATAATATATTGATACATCTAAATACCCATACAAGTGGAGATTTGTTAAAATACAGTAGCTACTATTAATTGTAAGAAAATGTCAGGTTACCCTTGAGGAAAGGGGCTGTGGGAAACAAAGAAGGAAGACGTACTTTTTTTTCTGTAAATATTTGTTCAAATTTTTAATCATATGTATATTACACATCTTTGTCATCAGGAATGATCTGCCAGAGAGAACATGGCACAATTTGTATTCTTGGTGTCACTATTTGTTTGAAAATTAAACTAACAAAAGTTAGATTATTTTTAAATATGTATTTTTTTGTTGAGTATTTATGCTAAGCACTGTCTCATATATTATTGTGTTTAATCCTGTCAACAGCTTGATGAGGTCAGTCCCGTTAATATCCTTGCTGGGCTCATGAGAAATTGGAGGTACAGAGAGGTTAGGTGACTTGCCCAAAGTCATATGGCTGGCCAGGGAGATGGAAGCCAAGCTTCCAACCTTGGGCAGGAAGGTGCTCGAGCTGTGAGCTCTCAAGATAAGAACCAGGAAGGAAGTGCCTTACAGGTTCCAAATCACTGTACATCCATCATCTCAACCTGTCTCCAAACTGACCTTATAGGCAGAGAGGACCAACTCCACTGTACAGAAGAGAAAACCAGCTCAGAGAGGTGAACAGTGAGGATGGAAAAGTTCACAGAGACCTCACTGTGGGATCTGGATTTGCTGTTGACCGGGGGGCCTTTTCTCAGTCCTCCAAAGCAGGCTCCACTTCCAGGAATCAAAATATTCTCCAGGCCTGGGCATTTCCCCCCGATCAGCCCCCAGCCCCAGGAAAACCCCTGTGTCCCATCTCCCCTCCCCCAGTCAATCTGACTTCACTTCTCAGAGTCTGTCTCAAGGGGTGGGGCGGAGGCTGCCCACTATCCTCTTTGAGGCTGTTTCATCTCAAAAGTCTCTTATCTGGATCAAGACCTCGGATCTGGGACTCAGGACCCTCAAGTGTCCCCATTCCCAAGGGTAACACACCCCATTCCCAATCCAAAATAATTCTCACCCACAGCCCAATCGGGGACGTGGACCTCGAGATCCTCTGCCCGAATCCCGAACCTCGACCTCTCCTTCATCAGGACCTCGCCCCTGACTTCTCACCTGAGCTCAGACTGCCTGGACTTGGCTCCTAATCGCTGAATCCCGGGGCGTGTTTACATCTGTACTGCCGCCCCAGCTACAGACCTGCCGTCTCCTCCGCAGTTTCTCCGGCTCTGACCACTCCTCCCGCCCCTGTGGTCAATCTGGGAGTGAAAGGGAAAGACTGCGACCCCACAGCACCCCCTGCAACCAGCGCCTAAGCCTCCCTCAAAGCATCCTCCCGCCCCGCCCACTGGCAGCGCCGGGGCACTAGTGCCACCTGGCGGCCGAAGACCAAACTGCCGCTAGAGATTTCCTGAAAGGAGGCCTTGTGACATCACGTCACCATGCAACAAACATGTAATGAGCGCCTACTGTGTGCCAGCACCCTGGGATACAAGACAGGAGCAGAGTCATTGTCCTAGAGGAGCCCACAGTCCAGGGAGGTAGAGCAGAAATCATTTCAGTGCAGGTTGAAGTGCCTCAGTACAGACGCTGCAGAAGCACTTTTTCATCAAGGAGACAGAGCAGCGCTTGTGGGAACTGAAATAAGGAGGAAGGTGTCTTGGAGGAGGCGAGCAGGCTGACCTGCTGGGGGCAGGTGGAGCACACAGCCACCAGGAGGGAAGGGGCTGCAGGAAGGGGGGAGAGGTAGCTCGGGGCCCAGTGGCCCCTGTCTCTGTAAACTGGAGGAGATGATCCACATGCTGTGGGACACACACCCCTGAGTCTGCAGGTCACTGTTCCAAGGACGTGAGACGCTGGCAAAGCAACGGCCTTAAAGTGAAGTAAACAGGAAAAAAATGAGCTCTTCGTGCATAAAAACTCACCAGTCAGGGCCCACCGGGTGGCGCAAGCAGTTACATGCGCGCTCTGCTGGGGCGGCCTGGGGTTCGCCGGTTCGGATCCTGAGCATGCATCAACGCACTGCTTGGCAAGCCATGCTGTGGCGGTGTCCCATATAAAGTGGAGGAAGATGGGCATGGATGTTAGCCCAGGACCAGTCTTCTTCAACAAAAAAAGAGGAGGATTGGCAGATGTTAGCACAGGGCTGATCTCCTCATTAAAAAAAAAAAAAAAACTCACCAGTAGCATTACAGTCTGAGGGGGAAGGACAAAAGGGAGTAAGTGAGCCCGCTGCCGGCCTGGGTTGTCCCCAGATCCCTCTTCACACGTCTCCAGGGGCTCAGGCGAGGTTCGGGGTCTCAGCACAGGAGAGGGAAGCACACAGGACTGAGTGGGGAGAACAGACTCCTGCACCGCCCCTTCAGCTGAGTGATCAGTGTCCAGAGGGTCGGTGTGAGTTGGGGGGATGGTGGTCACAAGGCCAGGCCCTACGAGGATGGACATTGACAATAGGAGTCTGAATGTGAGGGTGATGACAGAATTCAGCAGCAGCTGGTTCCTGGTCAACCATCCACTCAGAGCAAGACTCAGCCAGCCAGGAGGAGGGGTGTGGGAGGCGAGGAAAGCCACACGCAGGGCCGGGCTGACCAGGGTTAAGGCCAGGAGAGCAAGGCCAGCCGGGACCAGGGAAGGTGGACAGAGCCCAGCGTCACAGGCCACATCAACGTGATGAAAATACAGAGGAGCAGCAAGACCCTCACCTCCCACCTCCCGGATGGTGGGTCCCGGTCTGGCCACGGGGGGGCCGTAGTCTCCACAGGAAATAGAGGTCCCCGAGGACAAGGGCAGTGTTTTCCACTTCGTGTCCTCAGGCTTCGCTCAGGCCCTTCGGGCAGTGGTGCTGAGTAAACATCTGCTGGCTGTGAGGACCATTCAGCTTCCAGAAGCATGTGGGGTGGAATTGAGACAGTTCTCCTCCGGAGACCAAGCTCGCATGTGGTAACATGGCACCTGAGACAACCAGAGAATCCTCCACCCCTTAGGTCTCACTGAGGTTAAAGGGCCTCGGGCTCTGAGCTAACTTCCCCAGAAGGTGTTCCAGACTCCAGTCAGAGCTCAGAGGTGCCCGCCTGCTCTCAACTCTGCTCCTCGGCCTCCCAACCACCCAGTTCCCAGAGGTCCCTACAGAGAAGGCCGCCTCCTCCCAGCACCCTGACCTTCCCCAGTGAGCACCTCTGCACCCGGCCCCAGCACAGCCGCGACCCAGACCACCACAGGTCAAGACTGGGGACACCGCGCTGCGTGCCTGGTGTTTCTCTCAACCTGATCCCACTACTTCATCCACGGACTCAGTGAACAGAGGCTGACTGTCACCAGGCCTCCTAGACAGCCAGGAGCAGAACTGAACAAAAACGGCCCTGGAGCTCATTCTGCGCTTTCCTGGGCACCACCCCAACTGGTATTGGGGGTTCTTCCTCCTCCCACACTCAACTTCCCACGAGGTCATGAGCTCTCTTCGTGGGGCAGAGGGCTTACAAATGTCCTCAGGTCCCCCAGGTCCCTGAGATTGGGCAGCCTGCACTCCCAGAAAACTCTTATCAATTGCTGGCACCATACCTGGACTCTTGGGGTCAGAGGTCTCCCCGTCCCCTCCCTGTCAAGGGTGCCCTCACCCCTTGCCCTGTAAGAGGGGGAAGGACCTGGGAACAGGGTCCCTCCTCTGGATCACAGCCCCACTCTCTGTGTGTCCAGCACATCGCTGAGGCCCGGCCATGCCGTTCCATGGGACGAGAAGAGGGATGATGAGGGGTCAGGTTCCTCTTCTCTTCTTGCCAACCTCTCTGGTAAGTTTCCCCGATAAAACCTGTTCCTTAGCCCATATGAATTTTCAGGAATTCTTCCTGAGACCTGGTGTTCAAGGTGGCAAGTACAATAAGACCCACCTTGCAAAATGGCACAAGACACCGAAAACTGAGCAGCGGGGACGCAAAGGTGACTTTTTAAAGGACACAGCATCAAAGAGAGGGGGGATTAAGGCACCAAGGCTGTTTCTCAAGGCCCCGCCCTGCCCACCACTGCCCCTCCCCAAGCCAGGCACTTCCCTGCTGCCCCTCCCCCATGCCTCCCACCCCTGAGCTGCAAGTGGGCTCCACTTCCCGGATTTCATTCTTTTTTGCCTCAACTTCTTTCAAAAAACATCCGAACACCCTGAGTATTCATCTTCCTCTGAAACACAGATGAACTCTTTCCCGTATCCTTGTGTGAAGATCCGCCTGCTGAAATGTGAAGCAGCACAGTCCTTTCAATGAAGGGTCTTAGTGAAGAATGGGGGTGGAGACAGGGTTGGCTCCGCCTGGGTCGACTCACGCTTGTCCTGGAAGAACATCCTGAGGAGCCCTCAGAGGAGCGGGAGCTGTGTGGACAGCAGAGAGGAGAGAACACTGAGCCAGCTCTGTCCCTGGTGGCCAGGGAGAGAGCCCGGACTCAGGGTGGTGGTAAGAAGTGGTGGAAGCAGGATGGAGGGCAGATCGGTGCTGGGGAGGGGCACAGGGAGAATCCTCCTTCAGAAATGGAGCCGGGCCTTTGTCACAGAGCTGGGAAAGAAGGGGACCTGTACTGAGAGCCCACCACGTGCTGAGTCTGTGCCAGGGACTTCTGTAGGCTCTCCACGTAATCCCCGTGACTCAGCGATTCTGCCCCTAACTACCTGGTCTACAGAAATGCCTGCACCTGCGGGAGACACAGGGCAAAGTCTCCTGTAACGCTGGATCACTCTGTGACTTCACTTGTGTGAACCCCCAAAATAGGCCACTAAACCATCATGTTCATGGACGCCTACTGAGATGGACAAACAGGGAGAAAGGCAAGGAAGTGGTTCTCTGTGGAGGGGCAGGGGGCTTGTGATTTGTAGGGGACACAGAGACTCCTGGGGTGCTGGGGAGCTCCGTCTCGTGACCTGTGGTGCTTATGATGGTATATCGTAATAACTCATTAAGCTATATGTTTATTGTTAATGTTCTTTCTAAGTGTTGTTTTTCACAATTAAAAAGGTCTTTAACAAAAGAATATTGTGGATAACTATTGAGTATTTCCAATATTTTTGTTTTTTCCGTAGGATTTATTTGCAGATGTGGGTAAGGAGGCACATGGCATGAACATTTTACAGTTTTTGATGCACATTACAGACCCTATCAGATCTGCGTTTCTATGACTCCTATTAAGGTAGAAACTGTGCCCAAATGTTTCTTAGCTGGTTGTACTTTCTATGTTGTGAGTCATCTACACATATCTTTGAATATCTTCCTTTGTGGAAATCCAGTCATGTTTGGGGTGGTGACTCCTCAGCATTTTGAGGGAGAGAAGGACCCACAGAGAGGAATATACTCCAGATCCCCAGGGGGCCTGGGCTACTGGAGGGAGCAGCCAGGGCCCTCTTCTTCTGGAACCTGTGAGGAGCTGGAGTCCCCTCCCCAGGCTGCCGACGCAGAGCTGTATGAGTCCCTTCCTTTTGGCTCCACTCATCCTGCGTCCACTGCAGCAGCTCATGGGGTGGGCCCCAGGCATGTGGAGTGAGCCAGCTTTGTACCTGCTGGGAGGAGCAGGTACAGAGGGGCGGCAAACAAAACAAGACAACTGAGCCCAGGCTGATGGAATACATCCAGTGATGGGTGTAGACAATGCACACAGGCAGGGTTGGGGAAAGGGGCCAGTGAGCTAGGCCAAGACGGTGTCCTGGAGAGGGGACTGGGGGGCAGGGAGCTGAAGAACTGTAAGCAGGTAGAGAACTGCATGGTATGGGTGAAATGTGGGGCATGTTTGAGACTAGTCTGGAGAGTCCAGAGGAGACCATGAAAGCCTTGAATGCCATGCTCAGAGTTCAGCTTTATCTTATATGGTGGCATTTCCCAAAGTACATGGTGATTCCGACACTAATTTAGCAGGAGCAGGGCCGGCCCCGTAGCGTAGCAGTTAAGTGCGCGTGCTCTGCTGCTGGCGGCCTGGGTTCGGATCCAGGCACGCACCAATGCACCACTTGTCAGGCCATGCTGTACGTCATCCCATATAAAGTGGAAGAAGATAGGCACAGATGTTAGCCCAGGGCCAGTCTTTTTCAGCAAAAAAAAGAGGAGGATTGGCATGGATGTTAGCTCAGGGCTGATGTTCCTCACAAAAAAAAAAAAAAAATTTAGCAGGAGCTCAGTGGGGCTTTTGCTTGAAAAAAGGAAGAAGGAATGTGGAATCCCATGGTCACATATGTTGTGAAATATCAGATGAAAGAATTTAGACTGATGTTCCCACTAGAGTCAGGACTATGACTATCTCAGAAGGGATCTGGTCTGTGGCATTTCCCAACTTTATCTGACCTCTGCACCCCACTCCTCTTTTGAGGAGCATTTCTCAGAACGGATGTTCCGTGGAGCACACAGAGGATATCTGATGGAGGTGAATTGGGTGCTGGTTTGTGGATACGGTGAGTGACAGGAGCCAAGCTCTGTGTGTTCTCCTCACGAGCCCTCGCCTTCTTCTGACTCTCCCACCTGTGATAGCTCATCAGCAAAGTGGGCCTCTCAGTGAAACCCCATTTTGGTCACAGTAGCACAACCATTGCTACTCACTAAATATGAGTTATTTAGTGTGGACCTGTCTGCCCCCAACCAGGACCCTCCCCAATGGTACACTCAATCCTTCAACAGTAATCGTGAGCTCCTACTGTGTGCCGGCCACTGCTCCAGGTGCTTAGGACACATCCGTGAATGAGTCCCACAAACTCTGCCCTCAGCATTCTACTAGAAGGAGGCAGACACTGCACAATAGTCGTAAAGAATAAGGAAATGGTCCAGTATGTGAGAAGGTGATAAGGGCTCTGGAAAAAGAGCAGGTTGGGAGTTTCAGGACCTGGGGAGTGGGTTCAATTTTACATCACGGGGTCAGAACAGGCTCCACCATGGAGCTGACTCTGAGAAAAGGCTGGAAGGAGGTGAGGAAGTGAACAAGTGGACATCTCGGGGAATAGCTTTCCTGGCAGAGGTGACAGCCCTGTAATGCCCCTCAGAGGAGACCAAGCCTGGTGTGTTCCAGGAGCAGGGGGCCAGTGTGGCTGGAACAGATGTGAGCCCCAGCAAGAGAGGCAGGAGATTGTGAGATCGGAGAGGTAACAGGGAGCCAGATCAGGTCCATCCTGACCTAGAATCTCAGGATGCCACAGCCAGAAGGGGCCACCCACCCTGGGTGATAACTCACCACTTGCTGGACAGGTGAGAAACTGGGCGAATGCCTCGAGGTAGGATGCACTGGGTCCTGAATGGTCTTTCTCAGATCCAGCTCTTGCTGGAGCAGACCTGCCTGGGCCCTGTGCAGGGCTGTGCGGGGATCCCCGCTCACCAGGTGTCCAGGAAAGACCGCCCACGTGGCCATGACGCAGCGCTGGGAGACCCGGCTCCGGGTGGCTGCCGCTGCAACAGTTTCCACCAGGGGGCGCTGGCCGGGCGCGCAGCTTCCTCCCTTTCTGCAAACCCCGTGTTCTTGGCTCCGCGTTGCGACCCCGCCCCATCTGACCCCCGACTCAAACCCACCCAGTGGTTCCTTCCCACCCGTGCTTGCCCCTTTGTCTCAGTTTCTCTCTTACCTCTGCCTCTGACTGTGGGGTGGGACAGCCCAGCCCCAAGAAGAGCTCTGGAAAGGGGACCCCAGCCTGGGTTTTGAGGGGCAGAGGAGGAGGAGATGAGGAAAGACGCCCTGAAGGCCGGGTGTAGGGCGGTGTGGAATGTGCACAGTCACCCTGTTGTCTGCCCGGCTCCCTAGGGGCTGGCTCTTGCTCTTCCCCTGTTGTGTTTGCTGCAGAGGGGTCCCTAGGGGCTCATTTGGAGCAGGGAACAGGGAAACAAGGGGGGTAGGGGCAGAGGGGGGATTCAGAGGGGAGAGAGAGGCGTCCTAAAGACTAGGAGAACTTTACCGGGCCAGAGCCGCTGGGAAATGAGGCCACTCCCCCACAGCCCCATCCTCAGGGTTCATCACTTCCAACAGCAACCACCCCAGACATGGGGAAACAGGCGCCAGAGAAAACGCTGGCTTCCAGGTGCCCTCCTTTCCTGCTCCTAATTCCTGGATGTCTCAGGAGAGATGTGGGGACTCTGCCCACACACCCGCTCTGCTCTAGGGCCACATTGGGGTTCCCCCAAGAGCTGGGGAGGGTGGTGCTGCCCCAGGCCCCTTATCGACACTCTTTGCCCTGCCACACCCTCCTGGCACACACACCGGGCTGGGAGAGGAGACAGTCCCTGCTCCAGAGGCTGAGGGACAGGGGAAGCCAGGACACGGGATGCAGGCAGGGGGCAGCACAGAGTGTCTCTCACCCACTGCCCTCAGCGCCTCTTCTCCCTCTTGGCCCAGCCCCTGACCCTGCTCTCTGGGCCTCTGAGGCCTAAACGCCGAAACCTGAGTAGCAGAGGTCAGTGGGAGTCCCCAGCTGACCAGGGAAACAGGCTCCTCCCCTGAACTTTGGTCTGGCTTAGTAGCTGGCCTGAGGCCAAGAATAAGGTTTCCCCTGTCCAAGGCAGACTTCCTGCTGGCCCTGGGCTGGGGAAATCCCAGAAGCTGAACTGCCCCTGCCCCACACCCCCACCCACTTCCACCTTCCCCCTTCCCAACCAGGACTCATAGCTGGCCCAGGTCAGGACAGGGAGCTGCCGTGCCCTCCTGATGGCAGAGGGGGTCCCAGGGCAGAGGGTGGGGCTGGGGCACTCAGGGAAGGGCTCAGGCTGGGACAAATCAAGGAAGAGGGGTGGGGGGTGAGGAGGGGCCTGGGGAGATACCAAGAGATGGGGCAGGGCCAAGAGGGCGAGAGAGGTGACCTCATTCACCCCATCACTTCTGGGTATCGAGATTTTATGACTATCAGCCAGCTCAGGGCTGAGGGTGAGGGCTGAGAGAGAGTGGAGAGGAGGGTTGGGGACTGGGAGACATGGAGGGAGGCCCCATTTGACTGTCAGGACCAGAGTGGGGGCCCTGCCAGCCCAGGAAGAAGGGATCGTGATGGGCTGAGGTGAGGGAGGAGGCAGCTGGCAAGGCCCACTCTCCCCCACACGCTGGGAGGTGGGTTCCCTCCTCCCCACGATCTGCTGGGGTGGAAAGTTGGGAAGTAGAGGAACAAGGGAGTGGGAATGAGGGGTGTCCTCATGGCAGAAAGCAGAGCCCTCACAGGGAGAGAAGAAAGCAGCTGAGCACGGAATGGTGCTGGGCATTGGAGTGGTTATTCTTGTCCTGTTTCCCTAGAGATCTCATTCCGGGCCCCCTCACAGCAGCTGTGATGTGTTCTTCCTCCAGCATTCCCGCTGACGGATTAGGGGGCCAGGCCCAGAATCCCAGCCAAGGGCAGGAAGCCTCGTCTTGCCTCAGTAAGCACCCCACTCCCCAATTCCCTCTTATTCCTTTACAGCTAACTGCCCCCTCCTGACCAAAACTGAGCCTCCTCCTCCTCCTCCAAGAAGCTCTCCTAGACTGACCCTCTGCACCCTACTTGCTCCAGGACTCCTCATCCTCACCACAGTAACCAGATACATTTTTCTTTTCTGGGTGTTGATAGGCGGCTGTGTAAGTGTTCTAACACTGTGGTTTCCTGGGTGTGTCTCAGGTCTCTCCTATTAGGAACAACTCCAGGGCAGGGACTTTGACGTCAGGTCACAAGCCAGTCCACAAGGAGGAGGTGGGGGAGCTGCCAGAGGGTTTTCACAGCCTGGAATCCTTTTTTTTGTTTTTTTGATGAGGAAGATTAGCCCTGAGCTAACATCTGTTGCCAATCCTCCTCTTTTTTGCTGACGAAGATTGGCCCTAGGCTAACATCCATGCCCATCTTCCTCTACTTTATATGTGGGATGCCTGCCACAGCATGGCTTGGTAAGCAATGTGTAGGTCCGAACCTGGGATCTGAACCTGCAAACGCCATACAGCCTGGAATGCTAATTCAATGGCCGCCATCTCTCCATCACAACCTGCCTAAACCTGACCTTTGCATCTCCCCTTCCCCCACTTCCTTCTCCAACCCAAGCCATCAGCTTCTCCCAACTTCCTGTTCTCTGCCAACACTTCCACCTGCCCCACCTACCCAGACTTGAAACCTGGAGTCGCCTTTGACTCCCCAAATACGGGCTCATGTGCAGCCCTGCCTTTTCCAGGAATCCAACTCCAGTCACCTCATTTCGGTTCAAGTCAGCAAGCATTCTTGAGCACTTTCCACTGGCTGATGTCAGGTGCTGGTGCACAGAAGATGAGTGAGACACCGGCCTTGCCCTCGAGGGAGTCCCTGCAGCGTAAGGCAGACTATAATAGTATTATACTAGAAGCACAGAGAGCTCTAGAATCAGAGAGATGAATGTCCTCTTTGGGGGATGAGGAAGGCAGGCTGGACTGTGTCTGTTTTCCCTTCATAGAAGGATGGAGTTTTGGCTCCCCAGTGACTGGCTGGATGGCCTTGGGCAAGTTACTTAACCTCTGAGCCTTTGTTTCCTCAATAACAATATGGAAATGATGAAAACTCTTGCAGAATTTGAGTAGGATTAGCTATAATAATAGCTAACCTTTATTAGCCCTTATTATGTACCAAGCCCTGTCCTAAGTGTTTTGTGTGTATTGTGCCATTTTATCCTTGCACCTCCATATGAAGTAGGTGACATTATCATCTCTACTTTCAGATGAAGAAACTAAGGCTCAGGGAGGTTAAGTAAATTGTCCAAGACAGCCCAACTAACCAGGAGGGAGCCAGGATTTGATACAAAACAGTGTTGTGTAATCTGATCCTATTCACTCATGCAACTTTATCTTCAAAATAATTGTACTAGTAGCTAACTTTTTTTTTTTTTTTTGAGCTCTACTCTGTGGCAGGCTCTATGTTGATTACTTGCATTTAATCCTTAGAACAACCTTGAACGATAGATATCATCACGTTATGAGAAAATTGAGGCTAAGAAATGTTAAGTAATGCTCAAGGTCACACAGCTAGTTTCCTGCAGAGCCAGACTTAAACCCAAGTCTGTGGGACACCAGAGTTTTCTCTTTGCCCAGCACCCTCCCTGGCTCAGCCTGTCTGGTCACCTCCCAGGCTCACAGTCACCATGCTTGTCCTCCCTTCTGACTAGTTAATGTTCCCATGTTCCTGCCGCTCTCCACACCTCCTCTGACCTGCCCCTTCTCTTTTGGGATTCTTACCCACCATTCAAGGCTCAACTCACTCAAGCCAACCCTGGCTTCTCCTCTTCCAGGCAGCACATAGCAAGTAACATTTGTGGCATATATTTTGTCAATCGATCATATTTAATTGACAGTGTAATTATATATTATTTGGCACTTTCTTCTAATTATTTGATGTTCAGAAATCTTATATCCCCAATCAGGGTGCAAAAATTCCTTGAGGGCAAGAATCTTGACTTTCCCTACACATATTGTGTCTCCTCCCCTCATCACTTTGCAGGGTGCTAGGCACACAGCAAGTGCTCTTTAAATAAATGCGGACTTAAAGGGCATTGAAGAGGCAGGAATTCCCAGATTATTAATCACCTTCACATCTTATTATATGGATGTGTATCTACACAATATGTTACCCTGGCTGGATGCAGCATAAGCCTCACCTGAAGGCAGCTTCCCCTTGGGCTTCTAGGAGCTAGAGATCCTTTAAGGACAGATCAGCCTAAGCACAGCTTTACCGGCCCCTCCCCACTGGCAGTACCAATTCATGTCCTTCCCTACATCCCTGTCCTCCCTGAATGAGGGTGCCCCTCCAAGGGGAAGAGAGGAGTAATGTGGGGCAGGGAGGGCACAGGGGCTGTCTGACCCTCCTGTGTCTCTGCAGTGACCCACAAAATCACACCAGGTTTCATGGGTTGGCAACCCACACAGTGGCACAGGGTCCCACCCGCCCACACTTGATAGTGCCATCTTGAAATTCTTAGTCATTTTTGAAAAGGGGACCCCACATTTTCATTTTGCACTGGGCCCTGCAAATTACGCAGCTAGCCCTGCATGTGATCCCTTCTGCAAGGCCTGAATCCGTGTGGATGAAAGTGAAAACATAGCCTGAGGTCCAACGGCCTGGGCTCCTTCCCGGCTCTGCCACTTATGAGTGACAAGGGATTCGTGGGGCAAGTTGCCAAGCCTCTCCCAGGGGGCTCGCAGCTCCCTCTCACAGTTCCTCAGTTTCCTCATCTATAAAGTGCAGATTCCCCTTAGTGTTTCCAGAAGAGTCACTTGAGAAAATGCAGGCAAAGAGCTTTGTGCAGTGCCTGGCACATAGGAAGCACTTAACAAGTGGCAGCTATTCAGAGTGCTGTTGTGATTATTGCCGAAGCAGGAGACGCAGATGGGAGTTGGGAATGCAGATGGAACTAGAAGGAGCTGAAGTTTTGGCCTTGGGACCAGACAACTCTTACTCAGGGTCCAGAGATCAGAGAAAGAGCTCCTAAGAGTCCAGGCCTCCCTCCATTATTAATTAGCCTTTCCCTCCCTCCACCTTTCTAATCATACCTCTCCCGCCTCCTCAGCAAGGGCCTGTGCTCTATCTCTGGCAATTTTCTTATCACGTCTTGAACATGAACATTGCTTGTCTCCGTTTCTGAAACCTTGCACAAAACATTTGCTCCTAAATATTCTCTCTCACTTCTCCTTCACCATTCGTGCCTATCACCTCCTCCAAGAGGCCTTCTTTCACTAGTGCCTCTCTACTCCTTCTCTTGTTGATTCCAGGAGCAGCATACATAGCAATTGCTCGGGCCTTGCTTAGTGGCTGCTTCCTGCCTTCCCTCAACCACTTGGAGGAATCAGATGCCTTATCGCCATCTAGAACGTAAAGGCCTGAGGACAGACACCTGACCCCTTTGAATTCTCCCCCACCGCCTCCAAATGCCTCTTCCTGAGCTATGAGCACTGTGCAAGCCCACTTCTCTGTGCTCGGTTTTCATCTGTGTCAAAGACAGTGGAACACTCCTGCCCCTTCTCACCTTCTCAGAGTGATGGAAGGTAACCACTCAGAAAAGAAGGCTGAATCTCTGGGAATCAGATTTCCAGAGAACTGCAAGATAATCATTATTTAAGTGTGCTTCTGCCTCAGCAACAAGGGTGAAGGAAACACCAAGGTACAATAGAAAAATCCCTTGGGGAAAGAGCCCAGGATAGCCAGGATGTGAATTCCAGCTCCACTACCCACATGCCGGGGGACCTGAGCGAGGACCTTCTCCGTGATTCAGTTTTCCTCATTTGGGGTTCTAAGTGTTGGGGATGCTGCCTACACACCCCAGGCTGTGTATGGCTGTCCTTTCCAAAATATCCTGGGCAGAGCTTTTATTTGCCCACTTATGGTTGAAGGAAAATAGAGCCCACACTAAGCAAAACCATCAAGTTCTGGAAAATATGTCTTGCAGTCCTTTTGCCAGCTCTTTCAATCCAGGTCCCTTCCACCCTCTTCTAATACTCAGTGGGAGGAGAGGGGAGGGCCTCCTCTCCCAAATATTTCCCTAAACTCTTCTATCTAAACATGAAATAACTTGAATGTGGAGTTCACTTTCCTAGGAGTGAGGTGAGTTTCAGTCAATTGCCTTTCCCAAATCAATTGAACTTGAGGCCTTTAATCAATAACAATGATGTGACCGACTATATTCCGTATTCCAATAATTATCTCTACAAATATTTTGATGGAAAGATCATGGGAAGCCCTTCTTAATCCTGAAATTCCTTGTGCCCATTCAAAATACTGCAAATAAACCTTATTGTGTCTTTATTTGGTTCTGTTATCTATTGCTATATAATAAACCGCTCCCATATTTAGCTGCCTAAAACAAGAGCCATTTTATTAAATCTCACAATTTTGTGGGTCAGGAATTTGGATAAGGCTCAGCTGGATGATTATTCTGCTCCACATGGCACTCACTGGAGTTTCCCAGTGGCATTCGGCTGGTGGCTCAGCTAGGCTGGATGGTCCAAGATGACTTTTCTGATATGTGTGGTATCTTGCCTGAGATGGTGGGAAGACTGGACTCAACTGGGGGCCTTTCCTTTTCCATGTAGTCTCAGGGTGTTTGTATGTGCTCTCTCTAGTGAGGGGACTGGACTTCTTAGATGGTCGCTTGGGGTTACAAGAGAAAAAGGTGGAAGCTGCAAATCTTAAAGGCTTAGCCTGGAACTTGCTCAATGTCACTTCTGCCGTATACTGTTGGTCAGAGCAATCAAAGTCCAGCCAAAATTCAAGAGAAGGGGAAATAGATCCCACCTCTCCAGGAAGGAGTATCAAAGAATTTGTGACCAACTTTAATCCACCACACAGAGTAAGCTAATGGGGGCTCAAAGGAAAGATGTGTGGGAGAGGAAGCGAGGGACCTGGGATGAAGAAGGCTAGGGAGAGTTGCTTGACATGAAAGTTAAAGCTTCAGACTTGGCTGAGGTCCCCAAAGAAGGTAGTAAGTACCTCATCCTCCTGGATCTCTCCCCTTTCTACACCCCAAAACTAGCCTAGCCTGGTCAGATCCCAGGAGTTGCCCTCACTGGATAATTCAAAATCCAGCCTCTGGTCTAGAACCCACTCCACCCAAACACCTAACCCTCCTCTAGGATCCTCTACTCCCCATCTCCATACAACTCCTGCCTTCTCCTTTTGTCCTAAGGAATTCAGATGCTGCTCCCCTTAGCCTTGCTATCTCCCAGGACTGGTTTCTCTAACCAGCATCACCACCTTCCGTTTAATGGGCACTTACTTGGTTCCAGGGTCTGTGCTCAGTGCTTTATATGCGTTATTATAGTGACTCCTTGCAATAAGGCATTACTCTCATCTTACACATGAGGAAATTGAGACCCAGAGAGATTATACAAGACACCTAAGCTCAAGTGCACAAACTCAAAAGGCTGGGCTTTAAGCACTATGCTATCCATCTACTCATCTAATTATCTGCTATTTAAACGAACCATCCATGTGCTTATGCCTGGGCCTTATATCCTAGGCTCCTGCAGTCAGTGCGAGGGGCTGGAAGCACCTCAACGTGCTAAGCCAGACCCCTTTAGATGGCAAGGGAGGGTCGGGGGAAACTCAGGGACCCTAATCCTTAAAGGCGAGAATGCCAGAAATCTCTCTGTTGAAAAGTTACAGTCAAAGTCTTTGTCCTAATTTATGTCGCAATGTGTGAGTCAGTGGTGAAGATATATCTGTACATGATATCATAGAAAACGGGTTACAGAGAGATAAAAGAGAACTAACTGAGCAGGAAGAGTGAAAACTGAACCATTCATCTGGCAGAATAAAAGCACCGTAGTTACACCTCACTTAACTGGAAGTCAGACTCTGACAACCTCAGTTCTGTGGAATGCAGCGCCAAATCCAGAAGTGAAAAAGGCCTTTAAGCACCCAAAACAGCTGACACAAATCTCTTGATCCAAAGCCAGATCCAGAGGCCTCCATGCAGAGCCTTACTGAACAAAGTATTTGAGAAGTTGACCTCTGGCTTCCCAGCCCATGGCCCTTGGAGGACAAGGTGGGGTGTGGGTGAAAGGCCTTCTAGAGAGGGAAGCATTTTGAGAGCAAAGAGACAGCTAACAATCAAAGAGCATAGGACAATGGGACTCAAAAGTAGACACAGCATTGTGTTATATGTCACTTCACTTTAGAGAAGGGATTATAATGCCTCGTTGTATGGAGCCTGACAGTTTATCCAGCCCTTTCACACACGTTATCCCATTTCATCTCCACAGCAAGCCTATGCAGTAGGCAGCCAGGGAGAAAACAAATACTCAGAGAGCTTTGGTGACTCTTCCACAGGTTAGAGAGTGGTCGAGCTGGGAATAAACCCAGATCTTTTGATGTCTAACACAGGGCCCTTTCCTCTACTCCATGTCACCTCCTTTTTCATAATGATGACCATGAGTCATCAAGAAAAAGGTTAGTTTACATCTAGTAGACTCTGTTGAAGAAGACAGGGAAGTAGGTAGTACATTTTTTTTATTTTTCATAAAAAATGAAACAAACAGACAAAGTTTGGCATTTAGGATAAAGTTCAACTTTCTGTTCTCAGCTACATTGTAAATTATAGCCTTTTATGTCCAATTGCCACATGACACAACAATGTGGATGTGCAACATCATCCAAGTGTGTCTCCTGAACTTTCTGGCACTCCCCGCTCCTCTCTGTCTCTGTTCTACCACTTTCTTTCTGTTCCCTCCTCTCCCTCCTGAGCTCTCATAAAGCTCCTGATTGGGATCCCTGCCTCCAGTTCTGACCCCTCAGGTTTATCCTCCACTCACATCATTCTGACCAAGCCGACAGAAAAAAGTCACAGCTCTTAGCAGCAATCAAGGCCTCATGCCAACACCTGCCAACCTCCACAGCCAAGTCTCGCCCCTCCTGGCTCCATGCTGGGCCTCCTACAACAGCGAAGGCTGGTAGCTGCTAAGCTTCTCCCACATGTCTGGTGGCTTCTGCTCTTGTGATGATCCTCTCTTTCTGAAATGCCCTTTGTCTGGCCATTTACTTGATTAATTTCTGCACATCTTTAAAAACCCAAGCGTACTTGTTACCTAGACACCTCTTCTTGGTGTCCCTGCAATACCGTATCTTCACA
Organism: Ceratotherium simum simum; assembly: GCF_057802395.1. NCBI lineage: Eukaryota > Metazoa > Chordata > Mammalia > Perissodactyla > Rhinocerotidae > Ceratotherium > Ceratotherium simum. The sequence goes on from NC_141901.1 coordinate 39,930,830, forward strand.
CACAGTGCCTCTATCTTTGTATGTATCAGTTAGGATGCTGGTGGTTTGGGGTAACAGAACTCCCACACCTAAAGCAGCTGAAACAAAAGGGGCTGATTGTCTCTCTAGAAGAAGTCCGGAAGTAGATGGTTCCAGAGTAGGCTCAGTGATGTTAGGCTTCTAACATTTCTGCAATTCTCTTGGCCATTCCGCAAGATAGCTGCAGTGGCTCCAAACTCATAACAACGTCCAAAATTAGGGAAGATATCTTAGCTTGCTAGGGCTGACATAATAAAGTACCACAGACTGAGTGGCTTAAACAACAGGACTTTATTTTCTCACAATTCCGGAGGCTGGAAGTCCAAGAGCAATGTGTTAACAGGGTTAGTTTCTTCTGAGGCCTCTCTTCTTGGTTTAGATGGCCATCTTCTCCCTGTGTCCTCACATGATCTTTCCTCTGCGTGTGTCTGTGTCCAAATTTTTTCTTCTTTATAAAAACACCAGTCATATTGGATTAGAGTCCACCCTAATTGCCTCATTTTAATTTAATTATCTCTTTAAAGGCCCTACCTCCAAATACAGTCATATTCTGAGGTACTGGGAGTTGAGACTTCAACATATGAATTGGGGGCGGGGGGGGGGGTGGCAATTCAGTCCTTAATAGAAGGAGATGTGGGGATAGAAGTTCCCCTCTGGGAACCTCTCTTTCCAGGTGAAGAATCTTTCTCAGAATCCTCACACTAGACTTACAGAGCAGGATTTGGTAACATACCCTTTTCCTAGTTACAAGGGAGGCTAGGAAAGTATTTTCACTTTTGTAATGGGAAGAGGGCTCTGCCAGCCAGAAAGAAAGGGCTGAGACTGACTATTGGGTAGGTTACCAAACTGTCTGTTGCTCTGTGCTCCCACACTGTGTCATGGTTGTCTGCTTAGGTATCTACCTCTCCCATTAGATTCTCAGCTCTTTGAAGCAGAGACCAGTGTTTCAAGCATCCATGTACCCTTAGTGACTAGCACACTGCCTGGCTCATAGTAGGTGCTCAGCCAAAATCTATCAAAGAAATGAACGAATAGAATTTAATCAACTAGAAGAAACCGTTTATTTTATATTGATTGCAACATTAAACTCTGTTCATATGTTTGGCTTGCATAGTCTGTGGTTCACACCTTTAAATAATTGTAGGGAGTATTGCTAATGGAGCTATTATTACAGTCAGAAGAGACCAGACTTCATGAGCTTTGTCTCTCCAAAGTCTAGCATAGTGCATGGTATATAGTAACCACTGCATGAATTGTTATGGAATGAATAATGGATGAATGAGTAATTAAAACACAAAAAATGCTTTGAAAAAATATTGTTACATAAACTTAAGGAGTTATAATGTTTTATAGAAAAATGTCTTCCAGAACTGGGCATCCATTCTGCTCTGTCAGTACTTGAAAAGGTGGTATATCACCAGGTATGTATATCACCTATTTCTATTCTATTCTAATAAAGAATGATCCTGATGAACTTGGCCAATAGGCCCAAAATGCTGAGACCAATTTCATCTGAGATGTAAACATATACTAATAATTATAAGACTGAGCTGTTTAAAATGATGTTTGATTTCAGTTCTGTGAAGTTGCAGGAAGCATGTCACAAATCCACACACAGCACTGCTGGATTCTAGCATGTCACTTTTCCTCCACAAAACCCTGCATATCTGATCTTCCATGTCCTACAGAATGAAGAAGAACCAAGCACCTAACTAACAAGTGGCATTGGTTGTGGGAGTAAGTGACTGATTCGGTGGTGGTTCCCCAAACTCCGGCCACCCCCAATGTTAGAGAGACTCTCATGATTTCCATCTAACTTCTACTTCCGTCTCTGCACCAAAGTGAAATGACTCAGGCAGCTAAGGTGTGAATTACGTGGAGTAAATGAGGAGCAGGGGAGCCAAAAAAATCAAAGTTGCCACAAGTAACTGGGTTCCCAGAGGCAGTGTATTTTGGCACCATGAGACAAACTGTGTAACTCAGAGTTGAGTCTCCTCTCGCCTGTTTCAAACCCAAGGGACCCACACCTCCCTCACCCAGTTCAAGTAATGAGGTTCAATTAAAACGCTCAGGTTCAATTAGCGTTTCAGGGCTTCAGGGGCAGTGTCAAGGCAAAATATTTTCCAGGAGGAACTTAAGAGAAACCAGCACTGTTCTGGACCACATTGGCATGTAGGGGCAGGAGAGGACTTGGTCGGCATCCAGCATCTGCATAACGTAGAAGCTGGACAAGATGGCACTTGCGTGTGTGTTTGTGCTTCCACGGCGCCTGTTCTCTGCCGCCCCAGGTGCTTTGCTAACAGTCAGGGGAAGGAGGTGCACGCTACAGTGTTTTCCTTCCAAGTTGAGTTTTTCTTCTTTCCTTAGAGTAAAGTATTAACAGCCCAGATTTTTGCTGCCAAATCAAGACCCTATAATGATGGTAATTTTTAAAAATTGTGCCAATGAATCTGGTCTTAACACATTATTGCAAGCACATTAGCCAAGCCTATTACAATAATCTATTGTTGAGAGAAAAATATCCTGGCAGTACATGTATCTAGAAGTTCCGCCTTCTGAATTGATGCCAAAATATGATAGATTCCCAGTTCCTTGTGATGTCCAACTACTGTAGGTGAACTCTCACCCCCCCCGCCCCCCCCACCCCACCCCCGCTGCCAACATAATGACTAGCTTTACTTTGATGTTCTCTGCTTTCCACAGTGGCTTTAACTCTCTGCCAGAGTCTCATGCACTAAGCACTCTGCTATTTGGAATCCCATTACCTGCAACTCTACTAACTGGCATCCCACAGATCAAAGATACAATAGTTGAGGAGACACTGCAAGACCCTGCAAAGACTTCTGAACCACTTAGAAAATATGTGATTGTGTACAGAATAGTTTAACATTGGTGTTTCAATGTCTTCTGCAGAAGTTTTTTTATGCTTGCTCCAAGTAGAATCTCTCTATCAATAAATTATACAATAATACATTCCAATAAATCAAGATGATATAGACAGGCTGGAATAAATAACAGAGCAAAACCAACCAAATAAAACTGACAAGAATTAACATAATTAATGTAAAGTCTGGCATTTAGATTTTAAAACTACTTAACAGAAGAGACCTAGGTTAACAGTCCCTATAAGAAAGCCACGGGGATTTTGACTATATACTCAGCAGTGTACTATGGCCTCTGAAACAGTCAAGCCTATCCAAGGCCAACTTAAATAAAAGAGAGACAGAATACAGATCAAGGAGGGAATAGTTTCACTCTATACTTCGCTAGTCAGACTAGGCCTGTGGAGGACTATGTTTAGTTGTTGAAGCCACATTTGTGGAGAAAGGAATTAAGGAGGTTTCTTCCAGCTACTCCTTACAGACTGCATAATACCCATCGTTAAATAGCTGATGGGTTGTCACATGGAAGAAACATTAAATTTAATCTGCGTAGCCCCAGTGCCCAGAACTGGGAGTCACGGGTAGACGTGTCAGCAGCACACATTTCAGCTCCATATAAGGAAGAACTTTCTACAGTTAGGGTGATCTAAACGTTGAAGTTGGATGAAAACAGGAGGGGCAAAAGAAGACTTGTAGGGTATGGTAATTTCTATTCTTTGCCTGGGTGGTAGGTACTTAAGTACTTTGCTTTATTATTGTTCTTCAACTGATACACATATATTTTCATATACTCTCATGTAGGGATGATATATTTTATAATGAAAAAACTAGGTTGACCAGGTGTTGGGCAAAGAAGTGAATTCCTCGTCATTGTGAGGGTTCAAGGAGAGGCTGGCAGCACTAAGAGAATGGGATAGATGACCTCTGACATTCATTCCATCTCTAAGATTCTACATATCCAAAAGTACATGGGCAATTATTAAAGGAAAGCTTTTCTAAAATATTCTTAAGGTGATTGCCTTTTAATTAATTTGATTCTAGGCCTCACTCCCATGTTCACTACAACCATTACTGGTGTTTGTTAGACTATGATCCCCAAGTCTCTATTACAGTGATTACCATTTTTATTGGCCATTATATAATTTGAGAATTAGATAGACGCAGCCTCTGCCCTCTTGGGATGACAAATGATGTGGACAGTCATAAAGAGAACACAGTGAGAGCCGGATATGAAAAGTAAATAAATACAAATGACAGCAAAAAGGTTTATGTGGCAAAAGGGTCAAGGTTTCAGGTCATAAGAGTGGGGAACAAATACACGAGGGCCTTGGAAAATACATCCTAGATGGGTTAAGCCCTGGAGAAGCTAGCCTCTCTGCTCCAATTAACTTCAGCAGGCTCCCTGGAAGAAGTGAGCCTTCCGTGGGCTGGCCCCGTGGCTTAGCGGTTAAGTGCGCGCGCTCCGCTGCTGGTGGTCCGGGGTTCGGATCTCAGGTGCGCACCGACGCACCGCTTCTCCGGCCATGCTGAGGCCGCGTACCACATACAGCAACTAGAAGGACGTGCAGCTATGACATACAACTATCTACTGGGGCTTTGGGGAAAAATAAATAAATAAAATTATTTAAAAAAAAAAAAGAAGTGAGCCTTCCGAGATATAGAGATTCTGGCAATCAAACATTTGGTTAGGGGAACCTTTCCCCTAGGCTGCCAGGAAAAAAAAAAAAAAAAAAAAAAAAAGCCAAAATAACTTACGTGCGTGGCCATTTCCTCATGTTAATCCTGTTCTCCAGTTCTGTTCCTTCGTGATCTCTCACTACCCTCTCCACTGTGCCAATACGAGATGAGGGAACCAAGACCTAAAAAAGGGAAATGAGAGGAAGGGGTATTTGTAGACGGTGATGGATGTGGAATGGGGAGAGTCCTTGAGTCCCCAAGTCACTGCTAAATAAACAGCCAGGCTCTCTGCTCCTTCTGGCTGAGCTGTGACTTTGGGCAAAGTTACTTCTGCTTTGGACTCACTTAACCTTTAATCTGGGGATCCCCACTCATGTTACTGACATTAACTCCTCTCTCCTCACAACAACCTTGAATTGATGGGAAAAATAAACCAAAACATAAAATCACATGAGCTACTTGAGTCCAATGTGGTAAAATGCAAATAACATTTAGTCAAAGTTTATTCTCTTATAATAGTTTATCCTCACTTTACTGAAGAGGAAACCGAGTCACAAAGAGTGGAAATTAAGTCAATTCCAAATATACCCCTTCAGTCTTTGACTTCATCAATATAAACAATATTTTAATGTTATAGCATTTCTCTTTCTGGAATTTCTTAACATGGTCATTTTATGGATGGAGAAACTGAGGCACAGAGTGATTGAAATGTATTGCCTCAAAGAGGCCTCATTAAATTGTGCCTAGATGAGAAACTCAAGAACTCTAATCCTCAGGCAAAATTCTTTTTCCATTAGATTCCTACCCAAGTTTGAAACATTGAATCCACTCAAAGTATGTGAAGTTAGGTGATAACCGCTGTAAAGCCTGAGTTCTTGATACCAAGAACAGTGTGGGGTCTGGGGTGGTAGCAAGAATAATCGTGATCCTTGACCTTTGTAAAGGCTCTCATAGTTTACAAGCGCTCCATAGCTGCTATTACTCTCTGTGCTCATCAAGGACATTAATAGCGTCCCTCTTTTACAGATGAGGACGCTGCACTCAGAGACATTTAGCGGCTTGTCAGAGAACAGTTAGCAAAGGGCAGAACTGGGCGTGAAACTCAGGTCTCCTGAATATGAGTTCAGTGAGAACACACTTTGGAGAAAAGAAGCTACCTGATTTTTACCGGGAGACAGGAAGAAACCAGTCTCGGCAACACGTCAGCCATACGTTAGCAGAGAAGGAAATTATCATCATTAGGCATTTCAAATGATGACACAGAACTGCTCCGGGCACTGCAGGGATCTACCGACTGCAGTTCTAACCTCTGAGGGCCTGCAATCTAGACAAACACACTAAGAAGAACAAATATGTACATAACAAACAGTATCTACTGCAGTAGATCTACCACGGTAATCTACTACAAGAGTAGAGAGGAAAGTATTTATGGAAAGTATATCACATACATGGCCAGGCAAGTTTGGGGTGTGAAGAATATAAGCACATAAATGAAGTGAGAGCAATAAAGAAGAGCAAGCCAGGGAAGGAAGAAACACACACACACACACACCCCAATCCAGGAAGAGTTTTTTGGAAGAAAAATAAATTTTAGGAGTTCTTTCTTTTATTTTTTTTTAAGAAGCAATGGAGTAGCTGTGCTGTGGCAAGAAAAGAGTTGAGAGTGTGAGATTTAGAACAGAAACTTAGCCTAGGCATACGGAACAATTATAAAGATGGGTGAGAAGGCAGGCAGAGGGCAGTGTTAGTGGACAAAGAGGGCTTTAAGTAAGTGGAAATTCAAGAGACATTACAACCTGTCTTGAGTCCTAGACTGTGTCTAAGTGTTTCCACCCTCATGCTTTCAGAAAGCTCATGGTCTCCATATTTCAGGAACAAGAAGAATCTCCAAGTTGTGAAAGCCTGTCTGCAGCGGATAGAGGCAGCAGTGCTGTGGTGAAGGAGATAGTGGATAGCCACCTTCAGTACACTGGGCAAGAAGTCCCTAGCTATCCCAATCTCCCCAGATTCTACTACCACAGGAGAGGTTCCCAGGGCAAAACTCATTTATCAGACGCACTAATTGTTAGGGAATTTCCAGTTTGCTTTATCAAACCCAAATTCACCCGTTGAGTTTCAGGCCAGTGAATAGATTCCTACTATAAAAATTCTGTCAAGCTCTGCTGGCATATAAACATTTCTCGGTATATCAATTCAGACTCCAGCCAGGTAGAGAGAGCTGTTTATCTCTGTTAATTGTGTTTACTCAAGTCATCCTTTGTGACCCTAATTAGTCAGAGAAGCAGCAGTAGAGAACCACTAGGAGACTAGGTTGAATAAGAATATGCAGAAAGAGTCCCTATACTCTGGTTTCTGGCCCTTGATAGAACAAAGGATCCACAGAGGTGAAGTGCTAGGTCTAACCAAGACAATTTGAGCCATGAGCTAAAGATTAGCAATTTCAGACTTTCAGAAGAAGTTGCTCATTCCTAATCACCCTAGTTTCTGAGTTGACACAATTACTAAGATTTGCATGGGTGGTGTGAGAATTTGAGGATTTTTATGACAGTGATTTTTATGATTATTTTTGCCAACATTTGTTCATCTGCCATATATACAATGTGCTATTCTGTTCTAACCACTCTACATGTATTAAAACACTGAATACAACCACATCAATAGATACTATAGGTCATGTTCATACAGGTGAGGAACTGACACAGGAGGATAAGTAACTTAACCAAGGTCACACAGCTAGTAAATAAATGCACTAGGACCTGACTACAATTTCCATCATTTAGGGAAATCCCAATATTTTAAAAAGAATGTTTAACCAAACACCTGACATTTACATATAAGACATTGTTCTAGGTACTATACAGAACATACAAAGGATACAGAGACAGTTCCTACAACCAGAGCTCATTGTATAATTGCAGATATTGGTAGTCCTCTCTATGGCACTAAAATTTTGCTCATTTTATTCACCTTCACAGTAGGATTTTCTAATTAGAAAAGACCTTACATCACCAATGCTATTACCCTTTCTTTTTTATTTATTTATTTTTTGGTGAGGAAGATCAGCCCTGAGCTAACATCCAATGCCAATCTGCCTCTTTTTTTTTTTTTTGGCTGAAGAAGATTGGCCCTGAGCTAACATCCGTGCCCACCTTCGTCTACTTTATATGGGACACTACCACAGCATGGCTTGACAAGCGGTGCATTGGAGCATCTGGGATCTGGGCCTGGGAATCCCGGGCCTGTGGAAGCGGAGCGCGCGCACTTAACCGCTACTGCACCAGGCTGGCCCCTAACCTTTCTTTTTTAAACAGGAAAGGCAACCTTAGGCCCAGAAGGGACCAACTAACTAGTTAATTTATCAACAGCTAGAGAATGGCTAGTAGCAAATCCAAAACTTTTCTACCCAATAATCGTGATGTTTCCATGTTCTTTGTGGCACTCAGGATGTAAAGATGTGATTACAACAACGGTACAAAACGAAGTTTACTCCTTTATTCCCAATTGTTCCTCAGTTCTTCAACTCCAGCTCTCTTCTTCACTTCTGCCACACTCTTATTGTTTATTCTAATTTATTTACCCTTTACAGATCCCCAGTCCTCCCTTTTTTCTGCCTCTGGAGTGAAACTAGGCCTGGATACCACTCAGACAGGGCTGGGGAAGGAGATAAAGCTGAACTGCTTGAGATCCTTTACCATTAATGAGCTTTAAAGGAAAAACGAAAATGCTTTGGACAAGATACTTGGAATTGCCTGAGCAGGAACAAAAGGTAGAAAAAGAAAGGGAAGATGTATGTGAATGACTTCGGGAGAAGACTTGCAAGCTGCTTAGATCTGGACAAATTAACACTAAATGCACAGGAATGGGGATAAGTGGGAAACAGTCCAACACCCCTTACAGGGAGTAAAAGCTCAAGCAATGAGCTCCAGAAAAAGCTTGGCGGCTCCTTTTCTGAGCACATGAAAGGGCCCTTTCTTCGAGGGTAGAGAACTTCCTCTGGAGTCTGCGGGTCCTCTCTTCCCATTGTGAGGGCTCATCTCTCTGGGAGGTCGCAGGGCCATTTTCTGGAGAAACGGGGACCTCCTCTCGGCGGTTTGGAGGAGGCTTTAGCCCGGCGCCCAGCCGCTTCCTGTGGGGTCTGCAAAGTACGCCCCCCGCCCCCGCGACAGGTGGGGCTCCCGGGGCAGCCCCGGGCCCGCATCGGGCTGGCGGGCACGCGCCCGGCGGCGCAGGACCCCGTACAGCCGCGTCACTCTCGCACTCCCGCCGACCCCCGTCCCGCGGCCGACCCAGCCGCACACCGCGAGCGTGCGTAACGTGCCCCCGCAGCGTGACGCACGCGCCGCGCCAGGGCGGATGCGCGGGATGCGCGGCGGGAGGAGCGCGCGCCGGGGGCGGGGTGCGGGCGGAAGTCGGCGTCTGCAGAAAGGAGAAAGGAAAGGGAGACGGGGCTGGGTGCGGCGCGGCGCGGCGCAGCTTGGAGAGCGGCGGGAGGGCGCCGCCTCCTCCCCCGCCTCCTCCCCCGCCCTCTGGGGATGGAAGTGACGAAAGCAGCCGAGGAGGTCACTTCCTGCTGGGGTGGATGAGGAGGAGCTGGAGACGCCGCCGAGGAGACCGGACCGAAGACGGACCGTGCCGGGGAGAGGTGAGTCCCGGCCTCGCCGCCACGCCGACCCCCCCGGGCCTCGGCGGGGACGTCGTCCCTGGGGTCCCGGCTATTCAGCCGGCCGCGTCCCAACCCGGCTGGGCCTCACCCCGCGCAGGGGGCGGGGAGAGAGGGGGCCCCCGTGTCTGAGGGGCGACGGGGACCGGGCAGCGTTCGTGCCGTGGCTCCACGGAGCCCCCAGGCCATGGGATGAGGGAGGCCGGGCCGGGAGGCAAGTGGAAAGGAGGCTCCGGGGGCTGCGGAAGCCGGGACCGGGAGCTGCAGCGGGCGATCCGCAGCGCCAGACTCTGTGTGCCTCACTCTTCGGGGAATGGTCGCGATCCGAGGGAGGGCGAGGAGTCGCGGGGGGGGAGTTGCAGCGCTGAGATGAGTGGCTCTGCTTGGACAGAGTGTGAATTTGGAGTGAATTTGTGAAGGGCTTGCAGAAGCGCCTGGGGGCTCCCGAAAGGGGGGCCTTTATGGGGGAAATCATTGAGCTGGGGTGTCAGGAGAGAGCTTCCTGGTCAAGTCATTGTTGCGGCGGGGTTTGGAGCCCAGAGTCGTGGTGGTTGAAGGGCATGCCTGTGGCAGGATAAAGGCCCCGCGATCCGACCGAGCAATCTAGGACTTGGAGTCCAGGGCAGCTTCCTGCAGCGGTGGGGAAATTAGTGTTTTTCCTCCCTCATTGTCACGGAGATGGGAGCTGCCGGGAGAGGAAGCTCCTGCCTCAGCTCTGAGGCCTTGTTATTGCGTGTCTTGTGTATGTGACTGTGTATCTGTGCGTGTGTTTGTTTTCTCCTTCCTTTGGGATGTTTATCTCATTCTCATTCTCTGGTAGGTTTATAGATTGAAACTTTCTCACCTTAATGTGTATAGTGAGAAAAAAATTTAAAGGATCTAAAGGAATCCTAGGTAACATGAAATTTCCAAGATTAGGAATTTGTCTCCACCCCACCCTGAGGCCACTGAGGAACCTATACTCCCTCCACACTCCTGCTAATGTGGGTGCTGAGGGCTGGTCATCCACCCTGGGGAATAGTGAGAGGAGATCTGCCCTCTCCCGCCCACCTCTTTCTGGCAGTTTCACTCTTCCCTCCTTTTTGCTAAAGGATTGACTGATACAAAGCTGCTCCTGCTAGGAACAGGAAAGTTATTGAGGAACTGTAAATCTGGACGGAATGAATTCAAATCGCAGCAAGACTCCCTCCACTTATTGAACGGAAGTCTGCCCCCTCCCCCCACCAAAGGGAGAAAATGTAAAAATTTTTCTCAAAAAAAATTTGGGAGTGTATTTGTGTTTCTCCTATAGAGTAACTGTACATAATGTTGTGTTTACTTCCTGTATCCCAGGGTGTTGTTCAAAGAGGAGGGGGCTGTTTCTGACTAGGATGAGATTTCTTTCTCCTATCTCACATAATACAGGAAAATAAATCAAAATCAGATGTTCTTTCTTGAGTGGCAATCGGATGGATTTGGGGTTTTTTTCCCCAGTCTTCTTTAAACTAGTACATCTGGGTGAACTCAGGCGTGTGTGTCTTGGCATCTGGGCCTGTCTAGTAATAGAAGACAAACTGTTTGACTTGTTTGGGCTGCCTTTTTGGACCTGTTTCACTGTACCCTTCCTTTTTTACATTTGAAGGGCTGGTCAGGAGAAAGAAAGCAAATATTAAAGACAATGTTTACACTTTGTGGTTTAAAGTCAGGTGAGAGATAATTATGGCCTTTGAAGCTGATGACCTGAGGACCATCATTTGATGACTTGGGGATTAGCAGTTTGGAGGTGACATGTTTGAAAGAAAGAGGGTTACATAAGGAGGGAAAGACAAGGAAAAGGAAGTTTGGGAAAAGGCTGTGCAGAAAACCTTGGGAGGATAATAAATAAATAGCACCTTAAAGTAATTGATGTGGCTTGTATCTCTCAGCAGGAGGGTGAAAATGAAAGCGGGCTGTAGCATCGTGGAAAAGGCTGAAGGAGGTGGAGGTGAGCAGAAGTTAATCGTCCCTGATGTACCTGGAATGGCCCTCAGTGGTTCCTTTTCTCTTCACAAATGCCACACCGTGGCCGACAGCCTCTTGACTGGGTGGATACTGCTAGGACAGTTGTAGGCTTGTTTCCTATGGATATATACTAACATGAGGGGTCACCACACCTTTATCCCAAGCTTTAGAGTCTCTTTCCTGTTAGAGTCACAATTCCTACCTTGGGGGCAAGGGGTTTTCAGCTGTATTTTCCTAAAACATTAGTTTATCTTTCCTGTCTGTTCCCTATGGAACTTTCCTGCCCTCAGAGAAAGTAGGCGTGAGATTTAGCAATGTATGAAAGGGTAAGAGATTAGGACACCTGAGTGCTGCTACCCAACTCTGTCAGATTTAGTGATTGTCACAAAGAAAATTAACTTCTCTGTGCTTTCCTCACCCTTGATGTGGTTAGCCCCAGCTGACCAAAAGGGTGTTTATGGCATGTTTGCACAGCACTCTAGAGATTCTGAGCGTTGGAATGTGAAGTCGAGGATACTGGTATGTATGTACCTAGCTCCTGACTACCTTGATCTTGCCCTTTTCACGTCAAAGGGTATCAGTTTCCTGATTGGGCCTATAAAACAGAGTCGTCCCCGGGCTCCCGGCAGATCCAGCTGTGGCACTTCATCCTGGAGCTGCTGCAGAAGGAAGAGTTCCGCCATGTCATCGCCTGGCAGCAGGGAGAGTACGGGGAATTTGTCATCAAGGATCCAGATGAGGTGGCCCGCCTCTGGGGCCGCAGGAAGTGCAAACCACAGATGAATTATGACAAGCTGAGCCGGGCCCTCAGGTAAGGGAAAGGATTCCCAAATCCATGGTGTTAACAGATTGGAAGGAGACTGAGCAGTTTGGTGAATGTTAGGTAAAAAGGGTATCAGGTGATAAGAGACTACACTATCTAAGTGAATAATGTGTAGCTTTAAGTGGGAGTAGGAGAGCTGTTGAATCTGAGAAGCACAGCACAGGAGGAGAAAAGGCATATCTTTGCTTGTATGTAGGAGGGAATTCCAACTTGGTTGGCACTGGATCATGACAGCCGATTCTGCTCTGTAGTGGGCGAGAGTGTGTGGTGAAACATGGATTGGAGCTCATTTATAATCCCAAAGATTAGTTTAGACTTCCCCGTTGGAAATCTATTAGAATTTCTCTTCTTTAGGCTCTCCTGGAAGAAACTAGAAAAAGAGTGAAGGAAGCACACGGGAGGTCTCCCTGAATGGTACTGACCTAGCTGTCTCAGGAGCCATGTCTGTGAGCTCAGTTGTCAGTCCATAGATTGTGCCACCGTGTCTCAAGTTTGATCACTATAAGTTTTCTGAGGTTCTCTTTTACTTGTGTCCGTCTTTACATTTCATAACCCTTTAGCCCTCAGGGGGCCAGAAGGCAGTTTATTACCTATGCTACTGAATAGATGCAAGGCTAAAGGTTCCAGGTATGTTGAAGTTCCCCTGCCTTTCTTCATTCTGTGTGACCCTGAATGTAAAAACTGTGTAGCAGCTTTGCTGGAGCCTCTCACATCCCTTTGCAAGTGAAGCAGGCCAAGCTGGCTGTTGTTTTCCAGATCAGGGTATACCATTGTTTGACCTGCCACCATAAAACAGTTCTACATTCCTCTGTCTGTGCCTTGAGGCCTCCAGACTAACCACATCAGGTCTCCAAGAAACTTATATGCCCCCACCTGGGCAAGGCAGAAAAGAGAAACTAGGCAGTGACATATAGTGGAACAGGAAGGAAATGGATTATAGAATTGCAACTGTAGAGAGATGGAGAAGAAAGGTGGTTGGGTCTAGGATAGGTGTTCAGAAGCTTAAAGTGAGATTGTCTTTGTAAAGCTCCAGCCAAAGACTAGAACTTAGCTAAAAATTGAATGGCAAAAGTGAGCTGTTAGGTCTTCCAGCCCTAACCTGAGGACAAGGCTGCAAAAGAATAGTGGTGATGTTTACAAGGAATACTTGGAGCAAGAATTGTTGGTTTTAGTAGTTACTAAGTGTATCAAAAACTGTCACTAGCTAGAAGATAAATTGACATGCATTCCTATTTTTACAGATACTATTACAACAAGAGGATCCTTCATAAAACAAAAGGGAAAAGGTTTACTTATAAATTTAACTTCAGCAAACTGGTGATGCCCAACTACCCATTCATCAACATTCGGTCAAGTGGTAAGATGCAAACTTTCTTGGTAGGAAATGAATTTTGAGTTGAAAAGAATTTTAAAAACCCAAGTCTAAGACCTGGCCTGTTTAAGGGGTATTTAGAAACACTAAAGTAATGTGATCCCTTGGATTGCCTCCGTGTTCTTACGACGTTTTCCCATTCATCTCATACAGGGAGTGATAGGCTCTGTGGCTTCAAGATAGATTTCTTTGGTTTGTTTATTTGGTTCCCTTTTCTGCATATTATTTATAATCTCCTAGATATTATTACACTATCCTCTTTAGGACTGATGTTCCATAGGTTTGTGTTGATCTTTAAGTTCAGGACTCAGAGTTTTAACACCCTGCCCAGTGACTCTTTTATAGGCGAGAACCTGTTTCTACAAACACTTCCGATTTTCTATGAAACTACCAAGCTCTCCCTTATCAGGTGAATATCGTCAAAACCACAGCATCCTTGATCACAGAAGGGGAGGTTCATATGTTTGCAGTGAAAAGCAATGTCTTTGATCTGCGCCAACAGCTCCTCTGAGAACAAGACTAGGGTTACTTGACCTTCTCTCCTCTTAAGTGCAGCAAGGCTTCCCCTCTAGGCTGTCCAGGTGACACCTTTGTATCACAGCTCCTCACAGAGGTTTTAGGTCTGCCCCTCTCGATGCAGAAGGCAGTCTCTTATAAGGGTTTTTGGTTTTGGGGGTTTTTTTAAGATGCTAATCATAACTCCTGCCCAAGAAAATAGATTGTATTTAACTCGTTTCTGACCAGCCATCAATACTGTGTCTTTGTGGCATTGTATCTTAAAGCAAAGAAACCTGAAAAATTAGAGCAGGGGTGTGGCTGAGAGAATATAATGCTGAGATCCATTGCAGATATGTAATTACTACACACAACAAGTTAGGGCAGTTTTAACTTGATGCTGCTATCATTACAGTTCCATCTCTCTTTCTGTAGCCACTCCCTTCTGTCCCTGGGGCATGCATTTAAAAAAAAAAGTGGTATTGGAATGCATCTCTCTAATTACAACCTGTTTTCTTTCCTTGTGCCTGAGGGAGAGGCGTTAGGAAATCAAACCTGTTCTAGCCAGTGGAATCTCATTTCCTAGTTTTCACTCATGCCCCCTCCCTATGTACCTAAAGGAATTGGGACTCTAGATGGATATATCAGCAATTTTGAAGAATGTGTTGGTCTACCATACCAGTCCCCTCAAAAAGGACTTCATTGATCTTGTTCTTCTGTCTTTGACCCATTTTTGTCTGTTGAAATCCCAAAAGTCCAGCCACGTGGACAGCCTGGAATGGGGCATCCATCCATCAGCAATTGGGAGTGATACGCTTTTCCAGGGCAAGGAAATCTTGTCCCTCACTCTGAAGATTCTGGTCTAGAAACTTAAAAGTAGTGGCCTAGTACAACCTATTCTGCCTAAAGTCAATTGAACCAGCATTGATCCTTATAACTAAGCACAGGATCTTAACCAAAAGTTACAGAGAAAGCAAAACTGTGCATTTCTTTTAGGCATACTACTTGGTTGGTTACATCCTGGATACAGGTAACTCCAAAGAACTGGAGTTATTAGTTCATAGAGAATTTTTACCCAGAAAGACAAAATGTTATTTCAGGTTAACTTTTATGGTGACAAAGGAAGGCTAACATTTATTGAACATCTACTTAATGGAGGTACTTTTGCTTAGTGTTTTTGTGAATTATCTCATTCAACTCTCCCAGCCCTGTGAATTATGTGTCTCAGTATCCACATGTTACAAATGATAAAATGAAAGATGACAGCAAAGTCAAAGATCGATCTAGGTGGGTTGAATAACAGTTATCTGTTGAACGGTTTCTCAGGAAACAATTGCTAAGAGATTGAGCTATTGAAATCTGGCTCTTATTTGATAGATTATACGTTCCTCCCCTGGATTGGGATTCATTCATTTGTTCTACAGATAATCTGTTAAGCCGTAAAGACAAAAAGAAAAGATTATGGGGGAGTTCTTTCCCTCATGGAACTCACAATTTAGCACAAGAGATAAGATATGTGAGGGTTAATGCAATCTTGAATACAGTGTGGAATGTGATAACGCTCTAAGTAGAGCTATGTGCATTTAGACCCTAGAGGCCAGAGAGATCATGTCTAGATGATGGGTTGATAACGTTGGGCTGTTTTGATCTGTGTGTTGTTAAAAATAGAGACAATATGTGCAGATTGTAACATATCCAAATAATGCAGACGTTTATAAGTAAAAAGGAGAGTGACTGTTCTTTTCCCTTTGCTGCAATCCTATTCACTGTTAACAGTTTAGAGTAGAGTACTTAACATTTGAATAGTGTTGAGAGTACTTCTGTAGTGTTGAGAGTACTTCTGTGTACAGTATCTCATTTTTATCATTAAAAGCATCTTATAAAGTACATTATTAAATATATTTTTTAATATTTACTTGTACTTCCATAAGAAACATTGGAAAAATACAGGAGATACCAGTAAAAGTGGTTATCTGTCACGGGGTAGGATCAGGACAGACCATTTCTGGGATGGACTTGAGACCTCACACTATGCCTCCTCACCCCCACCCGGGTTTTTTATGTTTATCTTTCTTTTGGAAAACTTTAACCTACAGAAAAATTGGAAAAAATAGAACAGTGAACGCCCATATATCCTCTATCTAGATGCAGTAATCATTAACATTGTTGCCACATTTACTTTCTCTCTTTCTATTTATATGTACTTTTTACATCTTTTGAGATTAAGTTGCAGACATAGGGACACTTCACCCCTGTGTGCTTCAGCATGTATCTCCCACCTACAAGGACATTCGTCCATAACCACAATAACATTACCACACCCAGGAAGTCTAACATTGCTCTAATACTATTATCTAATATATGGTTCATATTCAAATGATATATGCCTTTTAAAGTTTTGATTTTTGAACCATGATTATTATCTAATAAAAGCATTACTTATTTTAACAAATGCCTGCGATTTGCTATGTGCTTATACTATTCTAAGGATTTTGCAAATGTTAACTCTCAGTTTTCATAACATGAGGATTAGTAAGGAAACTGAGGCACAGGAAAGTAAGTTATCCAAAGTCACACAGCTAATAAGTGGTAGGGCCAGGGTTTGAACCTAGGCAAAGGCCTTATTATTTCCATTTTGCCAGAAAGAGTCAAAGACCAGTTGATTACTTGCAGTAGGCTACAAGGTAGAAGGTTCCAGAACTGAGATTCAAACCCAGATTTTCCAACCTTACTACTCAGATTTCATGGTCACTCCATGAAGGTGATCTTCTTCCAAAGCAGTATTATTCAAACTTTTTTAAGCAGCAAACTTATTTTTTCAAAAAAAATATTAGATTTGCTGTCTCAACATATAGCGTATAAAAGTAGGGCTGCTGCAGTTGATCAGAGTTCAGGGGTCCAGAATCCTCCAACATTGCTCCAAGGTTTTGCCTTCCTTCACTCCCTGTAAATGCATTTGGAAAATAATATGTGTTCTGTTTCCTTCTTGCAGAATTACAGTGTACCTTAGCCTGTGTAAAGACTGAGATACCCTCCAGTTTAAAAAAAAAAAAACCTAAGTTGTTTAGGAGTCAGGACCTTTTCTTCCCACATTATACCTATCTTATTCAGTCCTTTGGAACACACAGAAGTGTTCTGAGGTTTTGTTTTGTTTTTTTTGCTTTTGAACAGATGTGCTCTTAATACAAAGTCAAGATCCAAAAGAATCAAAAAGAGTGGAATTTTAGTCACTGTAATAGGCTGGAAGAAGAGATACTTCTGGCCTGGGACCCTCTTGACTTTACTCAAATTATATACAAGGTCATTCATCTGTTTTCCGTAATTATAAGGTTAAATCAGTGGCTTTAGAAAAAATGTCCTGCAGAACAGTTTTCTGTGGAACATCAGTTGGGGAAATGTTGCTCAGTCACGTGTGCCTAGAAAGCTACAGTCTTGCACATACCAGCCAACTCCAGAGTCATATCTGAGAACAACTCTGTTATACCAAGAATAGGAGAAGGCAACTGATGGGGACCAATTCCTAACCACACTGTATCTTATGCACCTTTTTTTGTTTCTTCTCCTAGATCACCATATTTTCACTTATTTGGGTTTTTCTTATTTTTTCTTCTCCCTTTTTATCTTCTCCCGTATCTCTGCCTCAGAGTGTAAAGAGCCCTTCTGACATCATCACTGATAGAAGCCACTGCTACTTTCCAGGAACCCAAAGCGTCCTTGAGACCTCAGATGGCATATCTTTCTTATGCCCTGTTGATCAGAAGGACCCTCTGGGGAGTTGAGAACTTGTGAGCCTCTGAAGTCGAGTGTTCAGCATGGTGTTGGTTTCTTTTTAGAGCTTCAGATTTTAGCAGGCGAACTCGGGAGAGGGAGTGGTAGGTGCTGGGTTTTCTTCCAGCTCCTCAGTGTTTGAAAAGCATTGAAAGCAGGATGGGAATGGAGATCATTATATAAAATTTGTTAGAGAAATATAGATTTGGAGAGATTGAAGAATATTTGAATCTCTGTAAAGTAGTGATTGTATGTATATCAGAAATGATAAAAAATACATCATAAGAACTTATCTTAACAAACATATGGCCTTTTTTTTCTTTTTAATCTGCTTTTGTTCTTAAAATATGGTCTTGTTCATGTCCATATGTGTGAGGTGCAGGGTCTTGGGTCTTTTAATGCATTGCTTTACATACACGTCATTTGCAGTTTTGTTTGTTTGGTTTTTGGTTTGGTTTGTTTGCTTGCTTGATAGATAATGGCTAAAATTATGAAAATAAGAAAATAGGAGTTGCAAAGCTGAGAATTAAAACAGGTGATATAGTCACAGTATTTAGAGTTGCAGAAAAAAAGGCTCTTGCACCCATTCATTCATTCAACTATCGTTTACTGAGCGCCTACTAATTGTTAAACCCTGAACTGCTGGAAGTCTAGTCGTGAACAAGAGAAATTTATATTTTAGAATACAGATAAATAAGTAAATGATGTTTCGGATAGTACAGAGTTCTGTGAAGACACAGAGTAAGAGGCTAGAGAATGATGGCAACTGAATGGAGTAGAGGAAGCTGAGCAGTAGTTCTAGGAAGACGGAGCTGAGGGATTCAGTCCAGCTCGAATGTCTGTTTCCTGTGGCTCCTAAACGTCGTGTACTTATTTAACATAAGTAAAAGTGCTGATGATGAATAACCAGACCTCTAAAGTGGCCTTTTGTCCCCTCCACTGTCACAGGTGTGGTTCCCCAGAGTGCGCCACCAGTGCCAACAGCCTCTTCCCGGTTCCATTTCCCACCTTTGGACGCCCATTCTCCAACTAGCGATGTGCAGCCAGGGCGGTTCTCTACTAGCTCCCTAACTACGTCTGGCCAGGAGTCGGGTAATGGCCCTGATAGAAAGGTGGAGCTTTCGGAGCTGGAGGATGGCTCAGCCGCTGACTGGCGCCGGGGCGTGGATCTCATGTCTTCCCGGAATGCTGTTGGTGGAGGAGGGATCAGCCATCAGAAACGCAAGCCTGACATAATGCTTCCTCTGTTCACTAGGCCGGGGATATACCCCGACCCCCACAGTCCCTTCGCTGTCTCTCCAATCCCTGGCCGTGGAGGTGTCCTTAATGTCCCCATTTCACCAGCCCTCTCCCTGACTCCCACCATCTTCTCCTATAGCCCATCACCAGGCCTGAGCCCCTTCACCAACAGCAGTTGCTTCTCCTTCAACCCTGAGGAAATGAAACACTACCTTCATTCTCAAGCGTGTTCTGTCTTCAACTACCATCTGAGTCCCCGGACATTTCCTCGTTACCCAGGGCTCATGGTTCCACCACTGCAGTGCCAAATGCATCCTGAGGAGTCAACCCAGTTTTCTATCAAGCTGCAGCCCCCGCCAGTTGGGCGGAAGAACCGGGAGAGGGTGGAGAGCAGCGAGGAGTCAGCACTTGTCACAGCTCCCACCATGGCGCCTGTCCCCCCGAGAATTAAGGTGGAGCCAGCCTCTGAAAAGGATCCTGAGAGTCTCAGGCAGTCAGCGCGAGAGAAGGAGGAACGCTCTCCGGAAGAGGGCGCTGTGCCAAGCAGGACCATAGAAGAGGAGAAAAGCCCCATCTTTGCCCGCCCAGCTGCACCGCCCTCCTGGCCCTCTGTACCCAGCACCCCAAGTGAAGACCCCCTAGAGGTGACTGAAGACAGTGAGGACAGGCCTGGCAAAGAGCCCAGTGCACCCGAGAAGAAAGAAGACGCCCTGATGCCCCCCAAGCTTCGGTTGAAGCGGCGCTGGAATGATGACCCTGAAGCCCGAGAGCTGAGTAAGAACGGCAAGTTCCTCTGGAATGGGGCAGGACCCCGGGGCTTGGCAACGGCAGCTGCTGATGCTTAGAACTGGAAGTGGATTGGGCGTTGTTTATACTATAATCAAATACATACATGTATTTATGTAGCAAGATTTCAGGGTGGGGGGAGGGGGAGGGAATTAGACTGGTTTGATCATTCTAGGGGCATAGACTTGTATTTTTATGTTTTGGGGATGGGGTGGGGTATCTTCTGTTGTAAATTAGGTGGGATGTGAACACAGTTTTTTTTCCTGGTGAGTAAGACATGGGAAGGGTATTGACCTGAAGGAGAAGAGCCTCTATTTCCTGTTGAGGCTTACACTTTTTGACAAACCCCCAAAGGGCCAAGATACTGTTTGGTCCCATGATAGTTCAGGTTCCAGGCTTCTTTCTTTTCTATTGTATTTATATATGGAAAGCCATTGATGAATTTATTTTACTCTGAGAGAGAACAAAGGGAAAAGGACGTGGTTGGGAGGTCGAGCAGTGAGAGACCATTAATACTAAATATTTTGCCTGAGATGTTTCTTTATAATTATTTCAGGGGAGGAATAAGATAATCTCAGTCTTACTGGGGCAGAGGGATGTTCAGATGTTGCTCTTTTTCTTTTTTCCTTTGTTGTTGCTGTTATTTGGCATTTTTTCTTTTCCTTTTTGAAAAAATGTTTTCGGGAAACATGAAACGTACTGCCAGTTAGAGTGGGGCTGGGCAGGCTCAGGCACTGAGCCTCGGCTGCGTGGTTGGGACAGGAAGCCCTGCTGTGACTTTCTTGGACTTTTCACGTACTTCACCTATTAAGAAGCCATGAGGAGTTGTAAACTCTTGTTCAGGGAAGAAAGAAGAGGGCAGGAGGAAGTAACCCAATGCCTTTAAAAACAAAAACACAAAAATGATCTTCATTTTTCCTTTTCCATCGTGGGTTTGGGAAGCCAAACCAAAGTGACTGTGAGCAAGTTCACTGAGAGGCATGACAGCGTTGAAGATGTCTTTCCATTGTGTCTGGTTCTCTTATCATTTTCTTAAGTCAAGCCTTAACAATGAACATACTTTAACATGATACGGGTCTGTCAACATAAACCTGTAGAAGGGCGTGGACAACTTTTCAGATAATCGGGGAATGTCGAAACATGGTTAAATTTCAAGCTGGTATTTAGTTGTCTCCTCTTAATGTTACTGGGATGGGTAGCAAAAAGGATTATGGGAGTTAATGATGGGAGCAGATGATACCTTGATACCTGGAAACACAGAAGGTAGGTGGGGGTACCACTGGATGTTGCTGAGACTGAAGGAAGAGGTGGGCAGGAGACAGAAGGTGGCTGGATCCCCAAGGCCTAGTGTGAATGCAGGGGCTGCTGTCTGTCCTGTTGTCATGTTGCCCTTCTTACCATGCCTGTCCCTAGATTGTTCTCATTCTCATGATCAAGTGACTATCATACATGAGACCCCAGTTTACAGATAGAGGAATTGTTTCTTCATGGGAAATTCCCTTCCATCAACTTCAAAGGAATGGGCAAGTGTTGATCTTACATGAAGCAAAAGGAGCGTGGACTCGGGGCAGAGAGAGAGAATCCACAGCCAGCTGTCTGTGCATGTGCACATGTAACTACCTAGTGTACGGAAGTACCTAACTGGCTCACATCCACAGAGCAGCAGAGAGAAGAAATAACTCCGTATCTGATAGGGGCAAGAAGTGGGCACGGGGATGCTGTCTAGGAATTGGAGGAATTCCTAACTCCACCTTAGCCTAAGTGAACTCTAGGTACTAAGAAGTATGTGAGGGTTGACTTTTAATGGTGGGGTGGGAATTCTTTTTTAGCTGGAGTATTTGCATGAGAGGGGCTCAGGAAAGGTTCGAGTAGGTGAGTGAGTTATTAGATGGCTTGGGATGACTTGAGTCCATCATGCTATTTTTTGGCAAGTGTCCTCTCCCTTATTTGATTCAAATTCCATGAGTGACTTGTCTTTGCCTGGGAAAGGGATTGGGAGAGTGGTCCCTAGCAACTCAAGCTTTGATCAAGCTGCCTTTGGTTGGTTGTGTTTGTGTCAGTGTCTTTCTCTGCGCCTCGCCTTACCTCGAATCAGAAAGCAAGCCTGGGCAGGTGGAGGAGGAGTGTCTGCTTGGCATTGCCCTATCTAACCAGGGAGGCTGGCTGGCCGCCCTCTCTGTCCACTGGAGGGGAGGGCCAGCAGGTATCGGTATGAACTCAGGAATAGAAACACGAGGCCTTTAAAATAAGAGGGAGAGAAATCCATGATGCGTACCTGTAACCCCCTAGAACCCAAGTGCCAGAATTAATTCCTAGATGCTGCTTTTGTTTGAACAAAAAGTCACTGCTTTTACACTTGAAAAAACACACTCAAAAAAATGTTCAACTCCATGAAAAATGTTTTTTTGGCTTTAAGAAATTGTTTGGTGTTTAACTGTTTCCTTTGATTTCCATTCCACCAGTAAATTGTTGGTTGATTTGCACTGCACACTGGAGTTGGGGTTGGGAGGAGGGTCCTCATACGAGCCGAACTTGGGCTTCCTCAGGACGTGGACCAGGGAATGTGGAGGTCGTTGGTATTTCCTGGGGTAAGGGTGGGAGGTAGTTTTTCTCCCCCTAGTCCACTCCTGGCAGCACCTGTCACCAACCTGGCACAAAGCCAGGCCTTTCTCCTGTGAGCATCTCATCGCTGTCCAACAGCAGGTGGAAAGGGGGGACAAAATCAGACCTATTTTCTCTCCCCCACTTTTTCCAAATTTTGCTGTGCCAAATATTTAAAACTGCTAATATAAATCTTAAAATTTCATTAATTAATGAAGAACTTGTTCATGCCGTTTGCTTTGTTGACTATGGAAAAGAAAGTAGTAGAGATCTCTTAAGGGCATCCAGCCTTGTTGAGTTTTTTTTTTTTCTTTTAAGAACGGCTAGGAGTGAAATAAACAATTCACCAAGTCCTTTCACCCCCAGTTTTCAAGCTGCACTGCATTAAACCCAACTCGCTAACTAATACAGGGAATTATTGCACCGTAGTCCTCCATGGGCCAAGAAACTTCCAGAAGCATTAAAAAAATAAAAAGTTGAAGTATATCACTTCTCACCAAGCGGGTAGAGTCAGTTGGCTGTTTGTCCCTTGTTTTTTATTTATTCCATAATTATGTTTGTGCTTTTTGTTTTGTAAACAGTAATGGAACACACATTTTGATTTTGTTCAAAAGAAAAAGAACTTTATCCAGTCTTTCAAGAACTGTTCATTTCTTTTTGCTGAAAAAAAAGAGTTACTAGTTAATTTGTTTTGAAATATTTGGAAATTCTTCGAGTTATGAAATTGTGATGCAGGGATTCATGAGTGAGACATTCACATGTGAAAGATGACTTCACTTAGCCGCTTAAGCAGAGTAAAGTGTGTATATGTACATAAAATGTAAGTAATCTTAACTCCATTGTGCAGTGCCTTTTAGATGTTCCGCTTTCTATAAAGTCTTCAAATTTTTGCATATATATTATATATATATGACGTAATGTTATAGAAATATATGTATAATATACATATTTTTTCCAGGGGTATCTGATAGCTCTGTATTTTGTTATGGAAGTTGAAAGAAAAAAGTATTTTACCTCAGAAATTAAAGTTAAATAAAAAAAAAAATACTTTTAAGTAACGTCTGTGGAGTGTTGGTGGTGTTGATACACTGAGCCAGGGTGGTCGTGCCAGAGAATTTGCGGAGTCCGGGCTAGCTCACTCCACCCCCACTTTTTGTTCCTACTGCACAGGTACCGACGTAGTGAGGTCTCTCAACCGTTTTGGAGAGTGTCAGTTTCCTTGTTCAATGGCTGCTGCTAGATAAAGGACAGCTGAAGCCAGGGACACGAGTTAGCGGGGAAATTTCTACCTCAAGATTGTTTTTTTGTTTTTTATTTTTTTTGGTGAGGAAGATTACCCCTGAGCTAACATCCGTGCCCACCTTCCTCTACCTTAAACGTGGGACGCCGCCACAGCCTGGCTTCATAAGTGGTGCCTAGGTCCATGCCCGGGATCCGAACCTGCAAACCCTGGGCCACCAAAGGGGAGTGCACAAACTTAACCACTGGCCATGGACTGGCCCTGTCAAGGTGGTTTTGAGGATTCATTAAGAGTACGTGGGCAAAGGCAGACATAATAGGCCACACTGTATGATTCTATGTATAGGAAATGTCTAGAATAGGCAAATCTATGGAGACAGAACATAGATTAGTGGTGCCAAGGAGGGTGGAGACAGCTAATGGGTCACTTTTTTTTTTTTTTGGTGTGGCAAAAGTTCTGGAATTAATGGTAATAGTTGTACAATAATTTGAATATAATAAAAACCACCAAATTACAATCACTCTGGGAAAGGGTGAATTTTATGGTATATAAATTATATCTCAATAAAGGTTTTGTTGGTGGTGGTTTTTTAATTAAGTACATGGCAAACCAGTATTAGGGAAACTTAGTATTACCCAGTAGAGGACAAGAATCCAGAGGGGTAGGAGGGGATCTTGGTGGGATATTGAATATCATGTAACACACCCTAAGAAAAATGGTGCCAGACTAATCTCATTTTACCCTTGGGAGATAGGCAAAGTGATGTCCTCAAGGCCCTAATATCTGTAGAATCACAGCCAGGTGTTAAATTTGACTTCTATTAAAGGGTCCTGTGAGTTCAGGGAGGCAGGAATTGAGGAGGAGGGGTGAGGCTAGAGAGGCAAACTAGGGTGGATTGTGAAGGGTCTTAGGGCATACCTAAAGAGTTTATATTTTTATTCTGCTAGCAGTGGCCATCCCTAATATTTTACAAAAGAGTTTGGACTAGAGGAATGAGGGGCATGAAGGCCATACTGCTGAGAAACTGTAACTGGCCTGTCAATATCTCTGCTCAAGAAGACTATGAACTCATTTAGGTGGGAAAAAGTAAAGTGACAGGCTGACCGGTTGACTCTGAAGCAGCCCGAGTCAAGCTGGGACTGGGCTTGGCCGCAAAGCCTCCTGCTGGGAGAGCCTCCTGCTTCTCTCCGTTCCTCGAGCTGCTGAAAACAAAATGAGGCTTGTGACGGGGGCGAAACGATACAGTTTCCAGATCAGGATCCCAGGCATTGGTGCTGCCAGCCTATGTTGACCATTTAGTGCATAGAATCGGGTGGCGATTATTCACATTCCGGGCAGAGAGTGAGTGATGGTGAGCTGGGGAAAGAAGTGAGGAGGGGCCGGCCCCGTGGCTTAGCCATTAAGTGCGCGCGCTCCACTGCTGGCGGCCCAGGTTCGGAACCCGGACGCGCACTGACGCACCGCTTGTCAGGCCATGCTGTGGTGGCGTCCCACATAAAGTGGAGGAAGATCGGCATGGATGTTAGCTGAGGGCCAGTCTTCCTCAGCAGAAAGAGGAGGATTGGCATGGATGTTAGCTCAGGGCTGATCTTCCTCACAAAAAAAAAAAAGTGAGGAAAGAAATGAGGCCTGGGCGTGAGAAAACTAGTAGGGGAGGGAGGATGAGGGGAAAAGGTCAGTCTTAGAGCCCTTCAAGGTGGGTGAGTAGGGGATAAAGCCTTCAATGTCTCCCCATTATCTCCCTGATTAGTTTAGAAGGCCCTTCATAATCTGGCGCTGCTTAACCCTTCCAGCCTCATCGTTAACCACACACTCATTCCTACGCACACTCTCCCACCCTACACAAAGCCACCACAGCCAGTGCATAGAAAGCAGTTACCATGTGCCGGGCATGTTTAAGGCCTTACTCATGTTAACTTGTTTAATCCACATGACAACCCTCTGAGGAAGGTACCCATTTTATTGAGGGGAACGCTGAGTCGCACAGATGTTAACTGATGTGACCTGGGTGCAAACCTTAGAACCTGTGGTCTCAACCACTCTGCAATGAGGCCCCTCGGCTGGCTGACTGCTGATCTCATCTGTCTCACTGCCTGCAACTCCCTCCTTCCCTCCACTGCTCCTGGCCAGTTACATGTATCCTTCAGATTCAGCTCAGATGTCCTCACCACAGGGGCCTTTCCAGGCCACGCTTCTGTGTTCTGCAGCCTATATTTGCCTCTGTACCGCCGCCCTCACACACTGTCGTCAGTGCTCTCTGCTGGTCCGGCTTCCCACAGGATGGTCAAGAAGCCGAAGGCCGGCGCTGGATTCATCTTTCTCCAGTGCCCAGCACATTGCCTGGAGCCTAAGGATGCTTGATAAATGTTTGTTGGATAAATGAATAACAAGCAATACAGGAAGGAGGTTTGATTGTTGGGGCAAAGGATGCAGGTTTGGAATATGAGGACAGGCAAAAGGCCCAGGGGAGAGTGGCACCCAGTGTTCACAGTGTCTGTGGTCAAATTTCCCGGCACCAGGGCAGGGCTGCCTGCTGCAGGGGCTGAGCTTTGCGGCCCCCAGTTCCAACACCAGCCTCTCCCACTCTCCAGACACCGCCCCGCAAAGACCTCCTCCAACTCCTTTGTCTTCAGGCTCTCTCCTTCCCTTCCTTCTGCAACTGTCACTCCTCCCTCCTTCCTGGAAACCTGCCTCCCCTCAGGGTACCCACAGGACATATTTGCTTGGTACTTATTTACACAGAACGTGGGCGAGAGAAAAATGAGCCAAGACCCCTCCCCCTGACACTGCTCCCTGGCCTCAGTTTCCAAGACACCTATAGTTCTAAACAGCCCTGGCTTTTCCCTTCCTGCCCCTCTCCTAGGATTCAGACTCATTAGTTCCACCTTCACTCACCTGCCCCTAGTCCTGAAAAAAAAAGAAAAACAAAACAAAAGTGAGCGAGAAGGAAGCTAAAAACCCGCAAGAAGCCCTGCTGCCTCAGACGCAGACACCCCACCTCCACCACTCCCAACCCTCTTGTCGCGGCTGCTTCCCTGCTCTGGCGGGAGTTGGGTGTGTTGACTCCCTGAGGAAAGGAGATAAACTGGACCTGGCTCTAATCCCATTGTCCCACCCCTGCCATTTTACTGACTATGAGACTTCAGGCAGATTGTGGAACCTCTCCATGACTCAATTTCCCTATTTTATAGGATTGCTGTGAGGATTAAATGATGCACATAAAGCACTTAGTACTCAAAATCATTTTTTTAATGAAGTGACAAGGATGTTTGTGTGAGGTCCCACTCTACCCTCATGGCTCCTGGACTCTGTGGGGCCTTGTGCCTTCACATCACTCTCTCATTGGCCCCTCTCAAGAGGAGGTAGATACTCTGATCCCTGTTTTACAGATGAGAAAAATGAGCCCCACAGTGGGTGACCTGTCCTAGTGATTCAAACCGGTCCCCATGCTTTCCACATTCACTGCCTTAGATCTCCGAGGCGAAGGTGAAGACCCGTCTTCCTCTCAGCCTCTAAGAATCAGACATGCAGAATTGGTGGCAGTGCAGGGGACCCTAACCTTAGTGTTTCTCCAGGTGTCAGGCCCTGTGTCCCAATCTGGGGCGTGGAGGGGGGAGCCAGCACCTGTGGCAGGCCGAGGGGAGGGGGCACTTAGCTCTAGTCAAACAGGCTTCAGGGCAGGGCTGCGGGGCCTAACTAAGGAGGGATAAAGATCAAAGATCAAAGCCTTCCCAGAAGGCAGATGAGCCCGCCCCTGACTCACAGGGCCAAGGTTGGAGAAAGGCAGAGGCCCATCGTCCGGACTCCTGACTCCAGGACCTGGGGATCTGGTCTAGGCAGACAATGGAGAGCGTGCAGCCCAAACGATTCGCTGAGACTGGGAAGCGAAGGTCTAGAGCCAAGAGGCAGCAGGCTTCTGCCCGTGTCACTGCCCCTTGCCTCAGTCGTCCGGTGCGGGCTTCACCCCAACTTCAGCCCAAAGACTGGTCTAGAACAGTCAGAGCCTTACAACCGTGGTCCCAGAGAGCTAAAGGCCAGCGATGAGGGCAGTCTCTGGCCTCTCACCTGGAGCCCTGCGGGGATCTCACCAAGGAGGAGAAAAGGAGGGAGGAGGATGGAAGGAGCCTCCTCTCCAGGAGGCAGAGGTCAGCCTTGAAACCAAGATCCTGGCTGCAAGGGTAGGACCCTTTGTTCCAGGATGTCATCAAGACTTTCTTCTGTTTTTTTCACCAGTTTCCTCAAAGAGTAACATAAACGGGCAAGAGGGTGGGGAACCAGCCATCAACTGGTGTTTTGAGATGTATCTTCTTTGTATGATTTTTGCGCTCGTGGCAAATAACTGGAAGGAAAGGGGAGGGGAAACTGAGGTATGTGGTGTCAGTCTCTCTTCAGAATACCACAAGTAAAGGAAGTTGGTTTTTATTCTCCCACTCCTGGCCCAGCTAGAAAAAATCCTGATCTGCAGGTGTTGAAATTTTGGTCTTCTGCTGACCAACTGCTCCTTCCCCCACCTTGAAAATAACAACTAACATTTATACATTCTTGTCACTTAACTTGCATTAACTTACTAAATCCACAAGTTGATTCACAAAATTGCCCTCCGCGGAAGGTACTACGGTTATCCCCATTTTGCAGATGAAGGAAACAAAGGTCAATAAAGTTAAGTGAGTTGCCTAAGGTCAACACAGCTAGTGAGTAACTGAACAAGGACTCACCCAGAGTTTCTGACTCCAAAGTCCATGTTTTTTCAAACACCTCCCTGCCTCTCGGTGATGACACATAGAGACTGGAACGAAGTGGGTGGGGGATTGAGTTGCTTTAAAAGAGGCCCCTGATTTCTCTAAGGGAATCATTGCCATGTAAAAGTTCCCTTGGAACGACCTCCAAGCCAGAGAGAGAGAAACAGACATTCAGTCAGTCAGTCATTTGTGAAACAAACATGGCGGCCGTGTGCTGTGAGATGTGGCAGGTCCCTGCTCTCTAGGGATTCACGGTTTAGTGGGGGAAACAAGCCAACATAATGAACTGAAATACAAGGCAGACTGTGACAAGGTGACAGTAGTCATTCATTTATTCAACTATTATTTCCTGAGTGCCTGCCAGATGTCAGGCTCTGTCCTGGGATTTCAAAGTCAAATAAAGACACTCCTTACCTGCCAGGAGCTTCCAGTCCAGCCGCGAGGAAGATGGGTAATTAGGAGGCTCCTGCTCCAATGCTCTTCCCTTAATGCACAGCCTTTCTCTTCATCCCGCAGCAAGCTGTTAACTTTCCTGGTTGCAGGAGAACTTTTAGTACTGACTTAGGGAGGAAGGCACTCAGGAGTTCCCACAATACTAGGGGAGTTTTCACTGTCCCCCATGTCCCTTCTGAAAAAAAAAAAACAGAGTTCCAAAACCTCCTTCTAAACACAAGCAGTCCTCAGATGGGCTAGTGCCCTTCACTGTAGGCACACACACCACCACCTGTGGAAGAACAGGAACCAGGGTCCTCCTCCCAGCTCCCTACCCCCACCCCCCAGTCCAGCTCAGCCAGCACCCAGCGTATAAGGAGTGCTCCGTAAATGGAGTAGTTACGTTGTGTTACCAGTAACAGTGAAACAAGGCACAGCTCCCTCCCCAGTCAGGTCTGGCTGGTGCGGGAAGACTTGGTCCCTGCAAACCTAGTTCTTGTCCTTAGAAAGCTCCTATCTAATGGGGGGAGAGGTGGGACCACCTCCCCACACTTGCCCCCAGGACACAGATGTAGGCAGCAGGCTATCCAACTGGCTTGGGCTGTAGCCCTCAGTGAGGGGGAAGGGAGGCAGGTGCAGCGGAAGATGGAAAAAGAGGGGAAGGCATCAACCTAGGAGGGCCGTCGAGAGTGGGGATCAGTTTGGGAAGGGAGGAGAGGGAATGGGTGACGGGAGATGAGGTGGAGAGGGAGTCCTGGGTGGAGGTGGCAGCCTGAGTGCAGGTTGGGGACTGGGAGAGGCAGGGGGGGTGATACCTTGGGGCACCAGAGTACAGAGGCTGAGGTGGAAGGCAGACAGAGATGAATTCTCAAGGAGATGGGGTGAGTGGGGACTGAAGCAAGTGGTGGTGGGGGTTGCAGGTGAGTGGGGGGGAGTGCGAGGGGATGGGGTCTGAGAGCAGGGGGCCCCCTCCCAGCCTCTTGCCCATGGTATTGATCTGCTAGATTACTCAATTTCACCCGTATTGATCAGGTAATTGCTTTATCTTGGGTCTCATTTGAGCTCTGCGTTCTCCTGGCTTCCCCTTCTCTCTCCCTCTTGTTTTTTCCCATCAGCCTGACACAGGGCTCCTTAACACAGAATATATATATGTATAAAAGTTTGGTTAGCCTGCTTCGGGTTGGTTTCTGAGGTGGGGGACGGGAGTGGATGGAGGGAGGGGAGACCAGTCTCCCCTCAGAGCCCCTGAGTTCTCCTCTTTCAAGACATCCTTCCTGGCTCGAGAGTGGGAGTGTCTGCCTGTCCCATGTTCTGAGGTCCAGAAAAGAGCTGGGGGAGATAGAATCCATAGGCCCCAGCCTCATCTGCCTCTTCTCACCACCCCACCCTCCTGCTCCCCTAACTGCAAGACTTGGAACCCCAACTCTGCAGCCAAGCTTTTGGACAGTCCTTCACGAAGTCTTCAGGGTCTCAGTCCCTCTTGCTGCACTTTCAGGGTCTCTTAAACTAGGTGTAATGCCAGTTGTCCTGCGGACCTCTCTGTGTGTGCCCTATGTGTGTCCTTCCCGCCCACCTGCCTCCTGCAGTCTCACACTCTCCCTTCCTTGGCCTTAGCCCAAGCACCCCTCCCACCCTCTAGGGCTCAGGCAACCCACAGGCCTCCAGCTGGAGGAAGGGGAACTAGGGAAGGAGACTCAGCCCCTCCCCAGGGAGTCATAGACTAAGGGAGGAAATAGAGGTCCCCCAGGGAGCCCTAATCTGAGAAGCAAGAGCTCCTGTTGCTTCCTGAAGCCCCCAGTCTGAGGGAAGACCCATCTGAGGACGAGACAAGAAGACCTACGCAGAAGACAGAAAGACAAGGCCCAAAGAGGAGAGAACACTGCAGGATCCTGGACAAGACTCAGTTCTCTCAGCATCTTCCAGAGCACAGTCCAGGACCAGCTCACGGACGGCAAGGCAGAGGGGCAGCAGACAAC